>NC_086448.1:725546741-726146741 GCF_028390025.1 Pseudophryne corroboree | reverse complement strand
ATGGATGGATAGTATACTTGACGACACAGAGGTGGAGCAATGGACTACTGTACCGTACTGCTATATATATATATACTGGTGGTCAGCAAAATTCTGCACTGTCCTCCTACTATATATACTGTGCACAACTACAATGCAGCACAGGTATGGATGGATAGTATACTTGACAACACAGAGGTAGAGCAATGGACTACTGTATCGTACTGCTATATATATACTGGTGGTCAGCAAAATTCTGCACTGTCCTCCTACTATATACTGCGCACAACTACAATGTAGCACAGATATGGATGGATAGTATACTTGACAACACAGAGGTAGAGCAATGGACTACTGTATCATACTGCTATATATATATACTGGTGGTCAGTAAAATTCTGCACTGTCCTCCTACTATATACTACAATGCAGCACAGATATGGAGCGTTTTCAGGCAGAGAACGTAGATATTTGCAGCACACTGAGCACAGATATTTGCAGCACACTGAGCACAGATATTTGCAGCACACTGAACACAGAAACTGAGAGAATGCAGCCACGTCCTCTCGCTATCATCTCCAATGCACAAGTGAAAATGGCGGCGACGCGCGGCTCTTTATATGCAATACGAATCTCACGAGAATACGACAGCGGGATGATGACGTTCGGGCGCGCTCGGGTTAACCGAGCAAGGCGGGAAGATCCGAGGCAGCATCGGAACCGTGTAAAATAGGTGGAGTTCGGGGGGGTTCGGATCTCGAGGAACCGAACCCGCTCATCTCTAATGTTTATATGTGATAATCACCCCCCCATCCTCTCCCTATGCAATGTTTGGTGGCCCCATGCAATGTTTGGCCAACGGACAGCAACCGCCACTGTTTGGAACTAAGAGTGAGCAAGCAGGGGTAATGCAGCGTCACACATTTTGGTTGCATCTTCACCTGTGACTGAATGGGCATAACCGGTTTGCAGTGGGGCGTTCTCACATAGGCAGTATAACACCTTTAAATATCATGCATGGCATTGTTATATATTTTTATAAATGTAGGTCAGCAGTCATGTCTTATTCCTGTAAAGGGGGGTACTGACGGGAGAGATGTGTGCTGAGCGATCTTAACACAGACCGCTCAGCACACATCTTTCCCCCCTGCTCAGAACAGCGCGATGTGCTGAGCGAGGGGGGGATGGATGGGAGGCCACTCACTTCACACTGCGGTGAAGTGATCGACCCGCTAGATTGAGCCTGCATGCATGCAGGCTCAATCTAGCACCGGCGATAGCGATGATAGCTATCGCTGGGGGGAATACACAAGGCAGATCCGTGTTTAAATCTAAGCAATCTAGTCAGATTGCTTAGATTTTAAGAACGGATCTCTCCGTGTGTACCCCCCTTAAGAAGCATTATAATCTCATCTCTCTTCCTTTACTACAGCCAGATTTCAGTATCAAAGAAATTTTGTAATGCTCACTGTCAGCAACAAATATAACTGTTTCAGCTTCTACGCATATCCCAAATGTTACATTCCAAAGCTAGAAATCACATTCTATACTGTAGTTATTAAAGTATTTGTGTATCAGGCAACCATAGTGAATAAAGGTTGAGGAAAAAAAAAAATCCTATATATTAAAGGTGAACAAAAGAGGCATGGTAAAGGGTATTCAAAATGTTAGTACATAATGTAAAAGTGCATGGAATCCAGTTTATTTTCAGTTGGTTTTGAATATATCATCCAGATGGCGACCTTCATTTGTGATGCACATTTGTAGTCGATTTCTGAAGATTCACGTCACGCAGCGGGTCATTCTGGCGTTATCGCTGCAATTTCTTTACAAAGTTCACTTTTCATCTGCCTTGCTATGTTAACAAGCGGAATTTTCGTTACTGGGCAGAAAACAATCCTCCTCCGCTTCATGAAAAGGCTCTACACAGCCAACAAGGCCATCTGATAGCTGAGGTCTACAAACATCCACCAAGAGCCATTAATGAACTGAAGGCTGCTATATGACAAAATCATATTAAAAAGAAATTGAAAATAAACTGTATTCCATGCACTTTTAGATTATGTACTAAACTTTTGAATAGCATTTGCCATGCCTTGTTTGCTAACCTTTAAAATCTGAGAGGTTTTTTTTGCCTCACCCGATACAAAAGATTTTATTTACAAAGCAAAACCGTCACTTCTCTGCGGATTGGAGGAAAAAAATTTACACCGGCACTCAGTCAGTGTAAAGTTCTCCGTGCTTTACACTGACTTCAAGTGCCATAAATAAAGCCCAAAAAGTTCTTTATGCCTCCAAATGTTCAATATTTGTGTTTTTCTGCAAAACAAAGTGAAACATTTCAAAGATCACATTGGACCTCGCAAGAATTAAAACTCTACAATACATGGTCTTATATAAAAGTAGATATGTGCATTGACTCATTTTTTGGTTTTGGTTCTAGTTCATCGGAGGGTATTGGTTTTGAATAAACTGCCTCACTGTTTTGGTTTTAGATCTGGATTTAATTATTTTATTTTATTTTATAAAAACAGCTAAAATTTATTTTTGCAATCCAACCCGAATCCAAAACCCTAAATTTGGATTTAAAATACGATTTCCAAACTGCGGAAAGATTTGAACCAGAATTCGGTTCTGTTCAGCTCTTCTCCAGAGATTTGGGCTGGGTTTTGGATTTCAGAAGAACCGAACCGCACATTTCTATATAAAAGTAAACAAAAATAAAATGATACTATTTGAAACTGTTAGGTATGTGAACATGGATGCCACTTATCACATCTATACTCTCATTTTTGAATGGAAGCTGGAATAGAAATCATTAACCTATATGTATATATGTCTACATTCCCTACTCACCTCCAGGAGTGCCTGGAAGGCACAGTATGGGAGCAGGGCAAGGTGAATAGCATTATCATGGCCCTGCCTCCTATGATGCAATGTTGGGAGTAGATAAAGGCCCCAAACTAGGGTCTCATTCATGTTCTCTATCTCCTGGATTCTCCAAGAGGATAGGTAAGGTCCCAACACTAGAATGTGGGCCCTCTTGTTCACCTGGGTTGGAAATAACACCAAACGGTACAGTAGAGGGGTGCATTTTGTATTACAGCAGCCAAAAACAGCACCAAATCGTGCTGGGAAGTATATGAAAGGGTTTGGATAGTACATTATATTACCCATACTCAGTGTTTCTCAACTGCAACACTCAAGCACCCGAAACAGGTCATGTTTTGAAGATTAAAATCTGTTTCACCGAGTGGATAATTACTAACTGAGCAAAATAGATGAACTCTCCTGTGCATGATTTATGAACTCCACAAACATGACCTGATAGTGGCACTTGAGGATAGGCGTTCAGAACCACTGTCCTAGTCCCATGTCACTGTCAAATTTAGAAGGTAAATTCGGTTATCAATATTTGGACCCACATATCTCTGCATGGAGCTGAGGAAATGGTTAAGTTGCTACCTACACGTTTTAAGTGATTTTCTTTGTTACAAGGGAAGTGGTCATATTAAATATTTATTTGGACTCTCTCATTCCCCATGGGAAAGGTGTGGGAAGCGGGGTTGGGGGGAGGTGACAGTTGCCACAGCACAGATCACAAGGCTGTCACTATCACCATGGCACTAGTCTGACTTGTGGGGTTTCTGGAATCGTAACCGACAGCCTGTAAAGACGCGCAGTCGTGAGTCCTTAGAACATGCCTGGCACAAACTAACCGGGGAGCTCCAGACCCAGCCCCCTTCTTTGTAACTTCATGACATGTTGATGGAAGTTGGCACATGTCGCAGAAGTGTCCTTCTATGACCCTACATCCATCATTAGGTGACATGGAAAGATTACATTTTGGGGATTGTACTAGTGCTTGTATCGCTATTGCATCATTCAGTGATACTGGACTACAATGTTCCAGACAGAAAGGTTGTTCTGGCCAATGTAGAGCAGTAAAAACGCTATGCAAAAGAACATCAACATTTACAGTATTTCATAGATAATTATAGAAGGACAATACGTTATGCTGTGATGGGTTGATGATCCACAGAACTGCAGATTTAGTAAAAGGACACCTTAGGGGCATATGCAGATAGTTTTGGGTTTATATGTGGCTAACTGTCGGTGCTGCCTGATTCAATTAGCTGTGAGAACTCTGCATTTCCCAGAGGTAGGATATTTCCTCGCACCCTCAGGAGCTACAAGTAAAAATCTGTATTAAGGACCAGATTCAGAGATGGATGCAGATCGCTGCGCCACCTCCCATTGCATCTGCAATTACACTGCGGACATGTCGAATTAAGGTTGACCCCTGGCAGCACAGCCTGGCTTTGCTGTCAGGTGGTCCGCCGCCATATTTTTTTTTAAATGTCATGCAGCCGCACTGAAAATGCAACCGGCCCAACCCTGTAAATCCACCCACGCCCGCAAAATGCCGTGTCGCCACCCCCTGTATGCTCGCCGCTGTCAATCATCCTTTGCCCACATCTTCCTGGATGCGGACGCAAGGAGAAGGGTAACGCACTGCGACCAGTTTGCGTACACAGACCAGATGGATGCGGCCGCTGCATACAGATGTTTGGCTGTGTACATCTCTGAATTAGCCCCTAAATGCAATCCTCTGCACTTAATGAGCAGGGAAACGCTTTACATGTAATCAGTGGGTCTCTGCATATTACCAGAGGTTTTGCTGTGTGAGGGAAAACAATTGAAACAATTGAATAGCTCTGGGCAGTGACACCCAGAGCTTTCACACTGTGGTAAAACTTGGATTTACAGTAATTGAACATGCGCCTTAATGTGTAAATAGGAAGTTGTTCATGGGAATAGGGCATAAAGTCCCACAAACTGGAATGCAGTGGATTAATATTCCCAAATCTCAGACAATGGTTTAACTATTTTATTTTCTACCATTGCAGTCATATGTAATGGATTGTGATTTATGAATGATGTCTGTTCATGAATATTACAGGTAACTGCATGCTATATCAATACAAAGGGTCTCCACCTCTGTAAAACTTATTAGAATACAGTATAAATTGTGCCATTTTCAACTGCATAGAATTAGCTTAGAATCCATCAGGCTATATTCTTCGATTTGACATTTTCTCAAAGTATGTAATTAATATAAAATACAAAACAAATTATACGTCAGAAGCATAAACTATCTTTCTTCGGTGCAGAGGCAGCGCTTATTAATTCAAGCAATACTCAAAAGACAGACACAGTGGTACATTTCCATGATGAAAACACACTGAGATTGTTGCATGCCAATTATTTTGAAACATATATCAAGCTTTGGATTTAATAATAATGAACTGTAGTACTGATGCTGTTCCACATTTTATTGTATACCACTACCTTATAATTATTTTTTTTTGTCTAATAAATATTTCCACATCCCAATCATACTATACAACCCGCAGCCATACAAAAGGGTACATTGCCAATGACATACTGTACTGTAGTCACCCACACTTTCTCCAAAAGCAGCTACAATTGTTATTCAGCTACCTTATGCATCAGATGTTCTCAAACTTCTTATATTCTTTTATTGTAAACTCATTCAGGTAGAGCCATCATCATTACCTCCTGCTTCATGTCATTGGGCCTTATTTAGGTTTATTAGCAAACCAAAAAGGCACACTAATGGGCAAAACCCTTTTGCACTGCAGGTGGGGCAGATGTAACATGTGCAGAGAGATTTAGATTTGGGTGGGGTGTGTTCAAACTGAAATCTAAATTGCAGTGTAAAAATTAAGCAGCCAGTATTTACCATGCATAGAAACAAAATAACCCACCCAAATCTAAATCTCTCTGCACATGTTACACCTGCCCCACCTGCAATGCAACATGGTTTTGCCCATTTGTGTGCTTTTTTGGTTGACTAACAAACCTGAATAACCCACATTGTCCTTAATTTGTACAATAAATCCCTCAATACATACACATACTTTTTCTACTGTATTTCCATGAGTTAGGGTGTTATTTCACTCTATTGGGGGACTAGACCAGCCTCCTGGATCAAAGGGCGTAACTACCATAGGTGCAGGGATTGCAGCTGCTATAGGGCCCAAAGGTAAGAGGAGCCATCTTCCCTGTGAAAGTTACATGTATTTTTCACTATTGTGTGGTACATAGAGGCCCTTACCAACGTTTGCCTAGGGGCCTACAATACTGTATATCTAGTTATGCCCCTTAACCTGCACATTGTAATGTGGTATACAATGAATTACAGGTCATAATAATGTAACATAATATGAGCTGGGGCGCTGTAATGTGGTATAATCTAAACTGGGGACACTGTAAATTATAATGTGAATTGGGGCTACTGCGTGGCATAATGTGCACTGTTAGTCCTGCATTGTGACATCACATGAACTAGGGCACTACTATGGTTCATAAAATGAACAATTCCACTTTTATGGGCATAACATTTACTGAAGCTCTACTATGGTTCAGAAAATGTACTAGGGATCTATTATGGGGCATAAAATTAACAACTGGTGCTGGGAGGTGTTTTTCTAGAAGTATTGAGACAGGGGCCCTTTAGAATGTTGCTATGTGGCCCACAAAGTTACGACTATGCCCCTGCTTGGATCATTCTTGTCTATTCTCCCTGTTCCTATGGGAGACACACAATATTTTTGGGTATACTGCCACACCCCTTGAAAAGTGTGCACCCCTCCCACATTCTGCCCACTTACTAGTGAACTGGATGGAATGCAGGAATAAAGAGAGTGAATCTGCGGTACCTGTGAAGGGGACTGGGCCTAATTACACAGTTTCTATGCTAAAGACTGAGAAGACTGAAAGACTAAGAAATCTCAATATGTATAGTTTGGAGCAGAGAAGGGAAAGGGGGGACATGATAGAAACTTTCAAATATATCAAGGGTTTTAACAAAGTCCAGGAGGGAAACATTCTCCAAATGAAGAGAAGCAATAGGACACGAGGACATGCACTGAGGCTGGAGGGGGGGAGGTTCAGGGGAAATTTGCGGAAAAATTATTTCACAGAAAGGGTAGTGGACAAGTGGAATAGCCTCCCATCAGAGGTGGTAGAGGCTAAGACAGTAGAGCAATTTAAACATGCATGGGATAGACATAAGGATATCCTTACAAAGAAATAAGGATCAAATAAGGTTAGAGATAAAAATAATGTAAAAAAAAAAAAAAAAAAAAGGGCAGACTAGATGGGCCAAGTGGTTCTTATCTGCCGACAAATTCTATGTTTCTATGTTTCTATGTAATAGTGTCATTTAGCCCAGCCCCCTATGACAGTGGTTCCCAAACTTTTTTGAATCATGGCACCCTTAGGATATAAGTTTCTTATTGATAAATTTCAAAAGAAATATGAAATTAAGTAAATTGTGTTTATATATAATCCTTAGGTTCAGTTGTGTGGTAAGGGACAGGATTCGCTTCTGTTTGCCCACATATTTTATGATTGACACCCTCTAGCACTGGTTTTGCCTATTATATTGACCATAAATAATTTGAATTGGTCTAGGACCACCAATCCAAGGCACCCCAGCACATGCCCTTAGGCACCGCGTGCCACGGCACACAGTTTGAGAACTACTGCCCTATGCAAATAGGATCCAGTTATGGCATTTTTGCCATGAGGGGGCAGTGCTTAATGTTGTGGTTAGCCTGGCTCCACCTCCATCACCACCCACCTGCTTCTCCTCTCCGGGGTAACTTCCAGAGTGGCAATATTCAATATAGGCAAGCATGGCCTGCATCCCTTACTCTTGCCATTCAAAGTGGAAAGAATGGAGGCTTAATGATATCATTCATAGTCAATTGCATTATCATGACACGCCCACACTGTCCGGTGCTACAAATAGATACAGTGCATTACAGGGCAGTACGGATGGTGTAATGGTTAGCATTACTGCCTCACAGCACTGAGGTTATGGGTTCGATTCCCACCATAGCTCTACCTGTGCAGAGTTTGTATATTCTCCCCGTACTTGCGTGGGTTTCCTCCGGATACTCCGGTTTCCTCCTACAATCCAAAAATATACTGGTAGGTCAGTTGGAACCCAACACAAATTAACCCTAGTATGAATGTGTGCTCGTGTACATGTGGTAGGGAATATAGATTGTAAGCTCCACTGGGGCAGGGACCGATGTGAATGGGAAAATAGTCTCTGTAAAGCGCTACGGAATATGTGTGCGCTATATAAATAACTGGTAGTAATAATAATAATAATAATAATAATAATAATTGCAGTGTGTGGTACAACAATTATGTATATTTGTGCCACCATGTCCCGCTACTCCCACTTATACCTGCCCCCTGGGTATGCCTCGATGTACAATGCTATACTGGTGCTTTATTATAAATAGAAGATAATAATAATAATAATAATAATAATAATAATAATAATAATAATAATATATACGGATACTAAATATCTACTGGGATTTGTTTCAGATTAAATTTCCATTTCTTTGAAATGAGAACATATTCTGCCTCTTCAGTACAACTTAGGTAAGAGAACAACTGCGGTTCCCTGCTGTAACCTGCTATTAATGAATGCTTTGGGACAAAATGATTCTTCATAATCCTTATATTTGAAATCTTGCCATAAGAAGGAATATTCTATTCACCATACATTGCCTTAATTTATTAAATAGTAAAACTGTTTTCCTGTGGAGGGTAAGGTTTCTGTGCAGATTTACACTTGACTAATTCCTGCAAGCTAAATTCCTACAAGAGCTTTTCCTAAGATACTTACAGAGGGTCATATTTAGAAAAGATTAATATTGTATGTCTATTGTGGAGTTCATAATGTACCTAAGTGACTCATTGAACAGCACAAATCTTTCCTAGGTGATACAGTACGTGCCTCTAAGCAGGAAAATGTGCGCCGAACATTTGTTAGTATTTTTGTTCAACTAAAGCTAAACTTTTATATAAATGACACAAAGCTTCAGTCTGCCAAGAGTTTCTATCTGAAGTGTGCTGTAATAAAATAATAACATGCATATTGTACAATTTATAAAGGTTTCAATTTCATATTTAACTTGTTAGTATAGTGTAACTCATTTTGAGGGCAAAAAACATTAACTTTTGATTATAAAAGAACAACATGTTCATTTCACAAAGTTAAATTCTGCAGTCCATACAGTGGGAATAACTCTGAGGCATTACTGCTAGGTCTAGAGCAGGCCTGGCCAACCTGTGGCTCTCCAGCTGTTATAAAACTACAAGTCCCATCATGCTTTGCCACAGTTTTGCTATTACGGAAGGCTCAAACTGTGGCAGGGCATGCTGGGATGTGTAGTTTCACAACATCTGGAGAGCCACAGGTTGGCCAGGCCTGGTCTAGAGTAAAGAAAATACCTAAAACAACAGATTTTTATTTTTTTTGTAAATTGATCATTTTTGATTACTCCATGAAACGGATGTCACTACAAATTACATTTGTTCATTCTGTTGTAATTTACAAACTACCACTATGTCAGATGGGGTATTGTTCTAGAAATACAGCACAATGTTTTAGTTAATGCTTTTACCAGTGGCAGAAATTGTGAGTAGTGGATTCAGGTACAAAAATATACTTTTGTTTCCCCTCCTCAGCCCCACTCCAAGTTCATAATATGCCAGTGGGTAAGGAGAGGAAGTGGGTGCCAAGGAAAGGCAGTGGGTGACAGGGAGAGGAAGAGGGTGACAGGGCAGAGGTAGATGGTTCCAGTAAAAGGAAGAGGTTGACAGGAAGAGGCAGTGGGTAACAGGGAGAGGTAGAGAGTGACAGGGAGAGACAGAGGGTGGCAAGGAGAGGCATTGGTTGACAGGGATGCAGTGGCAGTGAGTGACAGGGGTTCAAACACACACTCCTGTGCACCTTGGTGGAAGCTTCCCCTTGTCTGAGAGGAAGACCCACCCCCTGTGCTTTCCTCAGCTTGCACTTGATCATGCAGACTTTGACAGCAGTTACACTGGCTGTGAGCTGCCTTTATTTCACAGGCAGTTGTAAATCAGGAAGAATTTACAACTGTCTGTGAATGAGATGCTGTAGGTGGCTGTGATCATCAGTGCTGATAGGTGGCAGGACTCTTCTATTAGTCCAGATCAGATGGCAGACTGATGTGGCTGCACACACACATAAGGTCAGCCCCAAGTCCCTAAGGTAAGATGCAGATTCCTCAGGCAGTGGGGCCCACCCTGCTCCCTGTGCTGGGCCAGTCATCCGGCACTGTCCAAAAGTCAGGTAGCATGCCATGGGAAAACTCATTGCTGGTCTGAGCAGCAATGGGACCCTTAGTTCCCAGGGGCCATGATGCAATGTATCTGCTGCACCACTGGTATTTCTATCCCTGGTACTTACCTTTCAAACTGTACCAGCAAATATTAATAACCTTGGTAATAAAGCAAACAGATGGTAAAGGAAGGTTTGTATTTTTGGACATGGAAATGTAAAGATAATTATAAATGCCACTTTTATTTAAAAAAAAAAAATTCTGCAGCGGGGTACACTGGTATTCCAATGAAAAAAAGGGGGGAGGCTGCACTCCAAGAAAAAGCTGCAAGGCTTATGCAGCGAAACGCGTCAGACATTTACCCTTTGGAGCAGGACAATTTCTATCTGGATCCGAACCAGCCCTCATCACCTTCCAGCTATCCAGAGGAGTCCTAGAGAGGCACCATCCAATCACCGCACTGCATGAGGTACTCATCATTTATGGGACACACTATTTAATCCTCTAGCGGCATATGGAATCTTTATTGGACTCTCTAACATCATTTAAAAGAGACTCTTCATAGTGGATTATTACTAGACATTTATATCATTTAAGGGCAACACCCGGAACGGATCCTACAGATTTAACACAATATATGTCCTGAACTAATATCTTGGGTAAACTCTACCTTTTATAAATGCATATGGCATAATATTATTGCACAGAATATTGTTGTTTTTTAACAAGTTAGCTTTTATTAAATTGTTTTAAAATCAACACATTTAGTGAATGATATTGTTCCTTCCTCTTGGAGCGCAGCCTCCCCCCTTTTTTCATTGTTATATATTGGAAATGACTTCCCTCCACACATTGGTTGCTGCTTAGCGGTGCACCTCGCCTCATAGCGCCCGGATACCTTTGGGTATTATTTATTACCTTTTTTTTTTTGCATTTACACTGGTATTCCACAGGGAATAATATCGGGTGTAGAGTAGGATCTTGATCTGAGGCACCAACAGGCTAAAAGCTTTGACTGTTCCCAAGATGCTCAGTGCCACCTCCTCTATAACCCCGCCTCCGTGCACAGGAGCTCAGTTTGTAAAAGTTGGTGCCTGCAGTGCAGGCAGCTAACTGGCAGGGCTGCTCCAGCAACCATAAGAAGAGCTATTTTAAAGAAGATAGAAGACTTCAAGGGCTGCAGCAGAGGCACTCTAGTGCTAGATATCACTCTGATATCTCCTGCTGCAGCTCCATCACCTCCCCCATTGGCGCTGTATACTCCCGCATCCCTGGTTGCCAGGTACGTACAGCAGAGGTTATGGTTCTTCACCCAGGGCACACTCACTAACCAAAGTTCTCCGGGTTCGCGTGGCCACACTCAGGGAGGAGATAAGAGGGTCCCCCAGGCGGGACCTGCTGAAAATCGCGATCCGCCACTGCAATTAGGAGGTGGGACGCGCGCGCTGGCGTGGACACTGTGGCAGTACAGGGACCCCACTAGATTGCCAAGGCAAGGGCACAGGTCAGATTAGG
Organism: Pseudophryne corroboree; assembly: GCF_028390025.1. Classification (NCBI taxonomy): domain Eukaryota; kingdom Metazoa; phylum Chordata; class Amphibia; order Anura; family Myobatrachidae; genus Pseudophryne; species Pseudophryne corroboree. The sequence continues at coordinate 726,135,042 of NC_086448.1, read as the reverse complement.
CTATAATCCATTTTATTAAGGCCCGCAGCACCCGGTGGTGAAGTCCAGCAAGGGGATAAGGCTCTGGCCTGTAGCCCCTCCCCCAGCCACTGAGCACCATTTAGGGTAAATGTTCCCGCCCTGGAGCTGCATCTCTATGTCTCCCTCACTCCCTGTCAGCGTTTGGGCTCCATTACACACAGCTGCACTGATTCTGGGACTGCTAGGTGATGCCTCCTCTATAAAGCCGCCTGCATCATCAGCGCTGTGCATTTACAGGACACTTGAGTATTCTACATGTCGTTTAGACAGTGTTAGTTAAGAACAACTACATACTTCAGGGTTATTTAGTACAAGTACCCTGTGATATTCATCCAGTTTTTACTGTGCATTGATATATCTATTTATATACATAGCTTTACACAGTAATATTATTGCTAGTCCAGTGCAGTTTTATTAATTGTCATAATTCCTGCATTGTACATGTGACTATGTGTGCATATAGCTGCTGGGTGAGCTCTACTCCGTGTATCTCACTCCTACTGCTATCCCTATATTCTGTAATCTGAGGGGACTCCGTGCGTCAGGGTTATTAGATAATATAGGTATTTCACAGGATATACGTATTTTGTATTTTTCTCTGTGTTTTACCTCAGAAATCCTCTGTTTGTGCTGTCACACTACACGGCGGGTTTGTGTTAGGTATTATATTTGCTGATATTGTACTGTGTTGCCCGTGGTTTACGCTTTCATATCATGTCAGCTACAGGGGGCGATGGGTCTGGGGCTGATTCAGCCGTGCGCAGTTATGACGTCCCGGATGCATTGGAGGATAACATGGCTGCGGAGGGTTCAGGTTTTGGGGTTTCTGTACCCGCCAGTCAGTTTGTAACAATGGGGGCACATCAGGGCCCGCCTTGAGCTGCCTTTTCTAATTTACTGACTACGCTGGTAACTAGACTTGCACCCCCTATGGGACCTCCTGTGCCTTATCAGCCTTATATGGTCCCTGCGGTTAATCCGCCACGGATGGATGCTCTGTCCACTCAGTTACAGCAATTGAACAACTCTTTAAGTAAGTGTTCCTGACCCTCGCCCGCCTAAGACTAAACCTAAGAAGTTCTCTAAGGGGGCTGTTACTTCCTCTCAATCCACACATGTTCCGGATACCTCTTCCGATAAAGATGGTATGTATACTGACCCCTTAGACTCTGTTCATGACGTTTCTGATGGGGAATCTGTTTCACAGGTGGATGTTCCTCATCTATTAGAATCTATCAGGCTGATTCTTCAGATTGATGATGATCCTGAGCCTGCTACTACATCTAAGAAACCGGACAGGTACAAACGTCAGAAGGTTACTAAGGTAGTTTTACCTCATTCTGACCACTTGGTTGACATACGTCAGGAATCCTGGGGGAACCCAGGAAAGAAATTCACCCCGCACAAGAAGATGCTAGCCCGCTTTCCCCTTGCGGCAGAATTGAGTAAAAATTGGGAAACGCCACTGCCGGTGGATTCGCAAATCGCTCGGCTGGAGGTGTCATCTGCTCTGCCTGTCACTACCGCCACTTCTCGCAAGAAACTGACGGATAAGCAGGTGGAGGGCTGCTTAAAAGCTATCTATACCCTTGCAGGGGCTGCGCATAGGCCCACCATTGCGGCTACTTGGGCCGCAGACGCTATTGAGGCATGGGCTCAAGAAATAGAGGCTGAGTTTCTGTCCAATATTTCTGAACATGCCAGACAATGTCTCTCTTATATTGTCATGGCATCTCATTAAAGTAGCAGCTTCAGATGCAGGTGTTCTGGCAACCAAGGCTGCTACGACATCCGTTTTGGCTCGCCATATTCTCTGGTTGCGGTCCTAGTCGGTAGACTTGAACTCTAAGAAAACCCTGGAGGTCCTCCCGTTTAAAAGAAACATCCTTTTTGGTTAGGATCTCAACAAGATTGTTGCTGACTTGGCATCGCCTAAGACTGCATGTCTACCTAGTACTACTCCTTCGGCCCCGAAGGCTAAGAGTACTTCCTTTCATTCCTTTCATCCTCTGGGTAAAGCAAAGGGTCAGGCGTATCCAAAACAGTCTAGCACTTCCAAAAACAACAAGCCCAAACCTAAACATGCCTGGGCTGCCCATCAGCCGGCTTCCAAATCTGACAAGCCTGCGGCATGACGGGGCAGGCCTCCCCCTGGGGTATACCAGGGTGGGGGGCTGACTTCTACAGTTCACCCAAGTATGGTTGCAGACCACTTCAGATGCTTGGGTACAGGAAGTTATCACTTACGGATACGCTATATCCTTCAAGAAACATCCCCCTCCTCACTGTAGCCTGACAGACAGCCCTTCGGATCAGGTGAAGGCAACAACTCTCCGTTTAGTGGTACAATCCCTCCTGGACACCGGAGTGGTAGTGCCGGTGCCTATGGCTCAGAGGGTCAAGGGATACTATTTAACGCTGTACCTAGTTCCCAAACCGAATGGTTCCTCCAGGCCCATACTCAACCTCAAGTCTTTGAACAAGTTTGTGAGGGTCTCCAAGTTTCGTATGGAGACCCTTCACTCTATTGTCCTGGACTTGGAACCAGGGGACTATATGGTATCACTGGTTATACAGGATGCTTACCTGCATATCCCTATTGCCATGTCACATCAGCAATACCTGCGGTTTGCTATTGGAAATCTCCATTACCAATTTCGGGCCTTACCGTTTGGTCTGACCATGGCTCTGTGAATTTTCACCAAGGTCATGACAGTTATGATGGCTTCACTCCGCCGTCGGGGCATCCAGATCCTGCCATATCTGGACAATCTGTTGATCCTGGCCAATACCCCAGAAGTTATCCTCCGTCATTTAGATCTGATGTCCAGTTTCTGCAAGCCCACGGATGGCTCATCAACTGGAAGAAATCATCCCTGATCCCTGCCCAGAGCATGGTGCATCTTGGAGCGTTGTTGGATACACACAACCAGAGGTTGTTTTTGTCACAGGAGAAAGTCCTGAAGCTTCAGGAAAAGATACTTCCTTTCTCATCCGCGTGTGTCGATACAGTCGGCGATGCAAGTACTAGACCTCATGATGTCGGATTTCAGCATGGTGGAGTATGCTCAATTTCATTCCCACCCTTTGTAGAAACTGATTCTTGCCAAGTGGGACGGCCTGCCTCACCGGATCAGGTCTCAAATGATCTCCTTGTCTCCGGAGTCTGTCACTGATGTGGTGGCTACAGGACCAACGATTGAGCAGGGGTCGTACCTTCTGGATCTACAACTGGGTCCTCCTGACAACAGATGCCAGTCTGAAGGGTTGGGGCGCGGTGTTGGAGCAACACTCTTCAGGATCAGTTGAACCAGGGAGGAGTCTCTCCTCCCAATAAACATTCTAGAATTGCGGGCAGTGTTCAATGCTCTGAAAATGGCCTGGCATCTGGTACAGAACAGGCCTGTTCAAGTACAGTCAGACAACGCCACCACGGTGGCGTACATAAATCATCAAGGCAGAGAAAAAGATTAGAGAAACTGTCCCACGCGCAAACAGCTGCCAGTCAGTGTAACACTTCTAGAGTGTTCTAGAACTGTGGATTAGACAGTTCAGATCACGATCAAAACAGGTTATCCCAGGGTGTCCCTCCCTGCAGGATCGTCAGAGCTTCCAGCAATGTTCCTGTATATCAAAGACCGGATCGCCTCCTCCACCAACACGTTTCTTCCCCTAACTGGGGTCTAACATATCTGGTAATTATCCACCATTAGCAATTGACTGGAAAGCCTCCACCTAAAATAAATAATTATTCCATGCATTGAACTTTTATGTTCATCATAGAACATTTTATTCATTGTCTGTTATATGTGTATATTAAAACTGTGTTACACTATGTACCTTCCATTTCTTTTTATCTCACATTTCCTAAATGGAATGGTCTATGAGAACAAATTATCCATTGGATCATTGGAAAAGCGCTGGTTAAGTGTTAACTTCATTTTTTCTGTTGTTTATAAATCATCAAGGTGGTACTCGAAGACGCATGGCAATGATGGAAGTGTCAAAGATTCTTCAATGGGCGGAACGTCATCTGCCAGCCATATCGGTAGTGTTCATTCCCGGTTCCTCAACTGGAAAGTGGACTTCCTCAGTCATCCAGAAGTACACGCCGGAGAGTGGAGCCTTCATTCAGAATTATTTCAACTCCTAGTGGACAAGTGGGGCCTACCAGATGTAAACCTGATGGCGTCTCGACACAATCACAAAGTTCCGATCTTCTGAGCAAGAACAAGGGATCCTTAAGCAGCGTTCGTGGATGCACTGGCAATTCCATGGAACTTTCGGCTGCCGTACGTGTTCCCTCCTGTGTCACTCCTGCGCAGAGTAGTGAGGAAGTTCAAGCAAGAAGGAGGAATCCTTCTCATAGCTCCAGCGTGGCCCAGATGGCATTGGTTCTCAGACCTTCAGGGTCTCTCGCTAGAGCATCCTCTTCTGCTTCTGCAACAACCAGACCTCGTTCAGAGCCCTTGTGTTTACCAGGATTTGGCCTGACTGGCTTTGACGGCGTGGCTCTTGAAGATTCCGTACTGAGGGCCAAAGGTTTTTCTGAGGCGTCATTCAAACTATGTTGAAGGCCCGTAAGCCAGCTTCTTCTCGGATTTACCATAGGGTCTGGAATTCATACTTTGCTTGATGCGCATTTTACAATCATGACATTTATAAGTTTAGTACGGCCAAACTTTTGGCCTTCCTACAACAGGGCCTGGACTTGGGCCTTCGGCTGGCCTCTCTCAAGGTTCATATTTCTGCTTTGTTGGTATGGTTTCAGAGAAATATTGCGACTCTGCCTGCTGTTCATACATTCACTCAGGGTGTTTTATGGATTCAACCACCCTATGTCCCAACTGTGGCTCCTTGGGATTTGGTGGTGGTTCTGGAGGCTTTGCAAGAGTCTCCGTTTGAACCTCTTGAATCCGTGGACCTTAAGTAGCTTTCCCACAAGGTCTTGTTTCTTGCTGGCTATTGCCTCTGCTAGACGGGTATCAGATTTGGGTGCCTTGTCTTGTATGTCCCCCTATCTGATTTTTCACGAGGATAGGGCGGTTCTTCAAACACGCCCTGGTTATCTACCTAAGGTGGTGTCTTCTTTCCACCTTAACAAGGAGATTGTGGTCCTGGCCTTTGTCTCTCCAGATTAATCTTCCAAAGAGCGGTCTTTGGATGTGGTACGGGCTCTCCGTATCTATGTGAAGAGAACAGCCTCCGTTAGGAAGTCTGATTCTCTCTTTGTACTGTTTAGTTTTCAAAAACATAGCTGGCCTGCTAACAAGCAGACCTTGGCCAGATGGATTAGAATGGTGATTGCACATGCTTATGTACAGGCTGACCTTCCAGCTCCTGCTACCATCAAAGCCCATTCTACTCGGTTGGTTGGACCTTCTTGCAGGGCCGTCTTTTTGTATGGGCTCAATGGACACTTGCCCAAGGGCCCCAGGCTGATAGCTGAGCATACCCTCTTTCCAGGGGTACCAGGTTTTTGAAAATTGGCCCTGGGGAACCGGAGATATCTGACTTTGAAGCAGTGGTCCCCATCCGAGCCTGTTACTTGCTCTTCCCAGCCAGATATCTCTGGTTCTGTCTGACTTAGAGTTTTTCTCCAAACAATAGGACTCTTCCCTTTCATTGGACACTGGCAGCTTGTCTCTACTATGCCCATAACCAGAGATATAAGCCTTCAAGCAGCTGGTCCCTGCTCCAGCTCCACACACCTGGTTTGTAGTTTTATATTTTCGCTGGTGGATTGCTCTGGTTCCTGAACTCTGATCCCCAAGTCCTCAGTACCTCCTGATAGGTGTGACTCTCTAGTTTTTGTTATCACATTCAAAGTTAAGAAATCTATTTCCAGTAACTGGAGATATCTGCAGTCAAGCAAGCTGCCCTTCCACTAGAAAATTATGAATATTAAGCCCACTCCACTATCCACCCCTCCCCTGCGTATTACACACCCCCTACCATGCTGGAAGTCATGTACCAGGGCCCCTTCATTCATCCCAATGCCTTTCCTACAGTTTAGTATTCTCCCTCCCTCCAGGTCCCACATGCTGAGTGGAAGATAGAAAACCCCCTACCGCCCACGGGACATTGAAGCTACTGCTGATAGCACCCCCCACCCCTACCGCTGGAGGATGGGTAGGAGGCCCAGTGCATTGCTGTGCCCAGGGGCCTACACTGCTGTTAAGATGGCCCTGCCTTCTTGGGCTGCCCGCCGTGGTGTGACCCTTGAACAATTGTGCAAGGCTGCTATGTGGTCCTCCGTGAACACGTTCATAAGGTTCTATGCCTTCGATACTTTAGCTTAGTGGCCCAACTCAATCACATTCCCTAGAACACGCAAATTTGTATTCTCCCTGTACTGTAATATCAGTGATTATTGATTTACATTTTGTTTTATTTTTATTGGCAGAATATATACTGTGAGTGAGGAGAGTATAAGAAAAAGTCAGTAGCTCAAGAAATCTGTATTACTCTAGCACTGGGCCTGTGATACTTTTCCACACATATAGTATGTTTCTGGCATAAACACAGCAATAACCATGGTAACCTAATTTCAGGAGTTTAGGTCCATATACAATTTCTATGTTATGTGTGAAATGACAATATACATAAGATTGTCATAAGTACTGTATTAACAAATCTTTTTAGCTTACAGCTGTAATAGAATCTAAGGGGGATATTCAATTGTTTGAAAAGTCAGTTATGTGTCTTTTTTCCTGTCTATTAGATAGGAAAAAACAGACACCCAACTGACTTTTCAAACAATTGAAAACCCCCCTAAGGGGTAAATTTACTAATGTGAGAGTTTTTTTCAGAACTGGTGATATTGTACATAGCAACTTATCAGATTCTATCTATTATCTTCTAGAAGCAGCTAGATAAATGTTAAGTAGAATCTGATTTGTTGTTATGAGCAACATCACGTTCTAAAAAACTCCCACCTTAGTAAATTTACTCCTAAGATCTATTACAGATGGTGATCATAGTGCTTAATACTGAGCTTCCCAGAGGTGAAACTATAGTGGAGCAATTTATGGTACTGACAACATGAACAAAGGAGAAAACCAGAAGAAGTTAGTAGTGGTAGGACAGGGAAAGTAAATGAAGGAGGGAAGAGTGGGGGAGAAATATTCATTATATTTTGAAGAAGATTGATACACTGACTTTTAAGGCAAACATTTACTGTCAACAGGTCCAGGTCCCTTGTCTTCCCTACCTAAGGGAAATATGGCTATTCGGAATAGCTCTAGGCGTAAAGGGCAATCATCTGTTTCTCTATATACTGTGTTATACAGATTGTCTTGTTGGCTTTCACAACACATTGCTTTATAAGATACAAGACATTTTGAACATCAAACCTGTGCCAGCATACCCTGGCACCAAATTCCCATCTCTAGTGTTACATAAAGAAACACTGTGAAAAGTAAATACAGGCTTCCAGAAATCATTGTTTGCCCATTTATTATTTGCCTGAATCCATGGAGATCCTTAGGCTTTTAATCCGAATGGATAGACAAAAAAAAGGGCAAAAACACGAGGACTAAATTGCTGTTAGCAGAGTCACAGGCCAGCGGGCTTTTTAGGGGATAACTTTACAGACTGGGTTCATCACTGTGCCTGATATTAGCACAGTGACGGTTATGTGCACAAATGAAAATAGTGATTGGTCAGGCATGCCAGATCTTCCAGCTTGTTCATCCAATGCAATATTTCTGGAGTTGCAAGTCGGCCACCTCAGGCAGTGTATGTACCCAGAGGTGTCACTGTCACTGGTGACACCCGGAGCGGAGGAGAGAAAGGGGATAATGCAGTGCGCGCGGCAAAGCTGTGTGACAACAAAAAGGGGGCATGGCCTCGCGGGTAGGGGGCGTAACATCATGGGCAGGGATGTGGCTTTGTGTCCAGAGCCTCCGTTTTGTCACTCCGGTTGCGGGCTGCACCCAGGGAACAATGTGTGTCAAGCTGCACCACGACAGGAGCTGGGTGATGCACGTAATGTCACAGTGCAGCACTCGGCTCCTGCCACTGAAGAGGAGTCTGCACCCTCAGCGGGTGACAACCGAGTGCAGGCCTCACCCCCCGCACCCCTATTGTGATGCCACTTTATGTACTGCAACAGTCAACAGACATTTTCCTTGTTCTGTCACAGCAGAGGAATGAGGGGAGAATCCCTGATATGTGGCCATATATTCCACAGTGTATGCCCATGATATCTGAGGGGTTTCAGGCTGCTAGGTAAAATCTTTGTCACTCTGACAGGCATTTCATTGGACAGAATAGGTCCATCATTAGTAGCAGTTATGTGAGGTTGAACCTGTATATACTTCTTTGATACAATGAGCCACTAAGCGTGGGTATTTGCAGGGAGGTAATGTATATTTTCTGCAACAAAAAAAATCCCAGGTACATCTATCTCTATACAATTCAGTAGACAAGCTTATGTGGAACTTCTGTTTTGCTCATACAGTAGCTGATATTTGCTGAGGTTACACAAAATCAAGTTTCATGTGAAAGGGGGCTAAGCAGCGCTCAGGCATAAAACAACCCAACTAAACGTTATCACCCTACACAGGGCAGGTGCTGCTGAATCTTCTAAAACAAAGTGTGTAGGTCCCATTTAAAAGCAACATTCATTCATACAAGTAAAACGAAATATTTGACAATTAAAAGTTAAGTTATAGTTACACACAAATATTACAGTGATTCCTTAAAAAATCAATTAAGAATTCACATTTTAAATAGTAAAGCCTGACAGAATGTACAGAAGTTGCCAAGCAACTGAATGCCAACCAGGCAATGAAAGCAAACGCTATCACTTATATTAAGGTTTTTGGGAACAGGAGAAGACAAACATTTCTAAATCCTTAAATAAAACAGGTATAACACCAAACACACTGAACACTGAAACCAATGTATTTTTAATGCAGTGTATGTACATGATGTATATGTTTCTACTGCAGTAAGATGTTCTATACAGTATGTATTGTACTAATATATATATATATATATATATATATATATATATATATATATATATATATATATATATATATATATACACACAATTAATTGGTCTGTTTGTATGTTCATATTATTATATTATGCATTTGGACATACCTGCACCAAATGGGATGAAACCAACGCAAGGTGGTCCAGTTGGATCCTGACCAGGTTTTGGGGAGTTAGGATCCCAGTGGGACCTCCTGTTGGTGTACGCTGGCCAGAACTTTGACCCGGGGAGCCTGTTCTGAGCCTTCAACTTGATAGGTTTGTACGAAAACTTCACATATTGGTAATATTGGATCCCAGAAGACATAAAACGGAGTTGATATCCTGGCCAGACCTCCTGTTAGTGTTTACCAGGCAGAACTTTGACCTGGAAAGCCTGTTCTGGGCCTTCCACTCGATGGATTTGGATGAAAACTTCACAGAGTGATAACTTTGGGTCCAAGGTGTTATGTTCTCTGTACTTGGAACCCAGGAGATAGGATGGCAGCAGAAGAGTTCCAAGTACAGATGCGTGAAGCTGCAACAGAACTGGGGTAAGCAGCAATACCGAACAGAAAACCCTGACTCCGTTGTTCTTCCTTAGTGGTCGACTAACGTCTGCTAGACTATGGTTTCTTGGGCCCACGGCAGCCGCATTTGAACGGGCGGATTAGGTCTGCCTGAACTCCGATGCCCCCCGGTCTTAGTCGGTGACAAGGCGTTGACCGAGACAGAGAGAGAACAAGGGGAAAACTAACTAAGACAGACACAAAAGAGAAAGGGAAAAACAGAGAAATTAATAAACTAATTTATGTGCGGCGCCGCCGCCAAGAAAAAACGTAACCAAAGTAACACTGCCCAAATGCCAAATACGAATCAGTCGGAGTTCGGCAAGGACAACCATGCGGAAGCCTCCGCCAAAATGACTCAACCAAGAACAGATAACAAGAACACAGCTTCAGCCACAAGGTGCGGCAGAGCAGCTACTCACAACACCACGGAAGGTGTGTGCAGGAAACGACCAGAACCCCAAGGCTTCGGACACCAGACCACTCCACTGGAAGACAAACTCGGAGGACAGCAGGATACGATCCCTCAGACTGTACTCTGGAAACTGGACAAAGAACACTGGAGTACACAAGCTGGATTGAGGAAAACATGCTCCACTGGAAGCTGCTGACAGGGGCCAGGAACAAGCTTGCAAGAAGCTAACCAAGAACTGGAACATACAGGTATCATAACAAAATTCTATCACCAGCACAGGACTGCAGTACTAGCTGGGTAATAAGGGAAGCACGCACCAATCAGGATGGCTGGAAGCCAGGCACAAGGTATTGGCCAAAATACTGGCAGGTGAGGTTACACAGACAAGAGCCAGACTGCAGTACACAGACTCAACACATAATGACCAAATATCTGACAGGTGAGGCTTAACACATAGAAAACAGGCTGCAGTTACACAGACTCACCACCGGCAGCCAACAAGAGTCTTCTAAACAAGTACAAGATAAATTCTGGCATGCAAACAGAACTATAACATAAAATTCATGAACAGAAAGCAAACAGGAATGAACCACTGCTTGTGGTTCATAATAGTGCCCCCTCCTTAAGGGTGGACTCTGGACACCCCATAAAAGCCAAGGGGAACAGAAGTATAACATAAAATACTTAACCAAAATGCAAAACAGGAATGAGCCACTACTGTGGCTCATAACAGTACTCCCCCCCTTCCTTGAGGAGAGGTCAAAGGACCCCAAAATTCAGGTTTTCCAAAACAAGGGATACATAAAAAAAACCTGACACTGGTATAAACAGACAATGGCAAGAAAACAGAAACAAGCTGTGGCAACAGCTTGTAACAGTGCCCCCTCCCCCTTCACAGTGGCCACTGGACAGAAGACAAGAAATTTATTTTTAATTTTTTTTAAACAACAAGGCAACAGTCAGCAATTCTTTCTTTTTTTTCTTCTTTTTTTAACATGGTTCTTGAGGTCTGACCAAGGTAATTCCCCAAACATCGTCTGAACTGATGGTACCTTCCATCAAAGCTGGGTTCAATCCCGAGATTGTTTTTTAACCTTGGGGGCTGAACTTTCAGAAGAAGTACTGCTAGAAGGAGATAGAAAAGAACATCCCGCAGTCAAAACAATAGGCTGAGATTTTTGTGCTGAGTTTATAGTATTCGATGGACTCTCAGCAGATAAGACGGGTGACATAGAGGAACCTGAACCAATTTCTTTGGAACCATACAGTGTTTCTTAATAACTGCATCACTGAATGCCCGGGCATCCTGAAAAATGGGATCTTCAGTTATAATTAAGTTGGACGCACATTCAAAAGGCTCCCCTCTAAAGTAATATATCAGACAGAGCGCAAAGTTCTCTGAAGTGATGCCCAAAAATGTTCTAGACAGCATAATGGTGAAGTAGTGTTTGGTGAGCGCAAGAAATTGGACTAAGTCCCCATCAAAGACTATAGATGTTAAGATATCAAAAGAGTCAGGATCCGCTTCATTTCCATCTGACTGACTGGAGTGCATTGCTGGGACCAGGTCACTACCGACTTTAATTGAGGCTGTGGCCCTCGGGACCCTCTTTGGGGCAGTGGCCTTCGGGACCCCCTCTGGGATCAGCATCTCGGACTCTCTCCATTCACGACACAAAGTGGCAAGGAAAGGCTAAAGCCTTGGCCTATGTTCATGACTGGTGGTTCAGCTTTTAATAAAGATGGAAGCCCTCCTCCCCCTTGAAAAATTTAAAAATAAAGCTTGTTAAAACACATGAAAAAAACAACTGTGCGTTCAGACTCAGAGATATCACAAATCCCCAAGGATGTCTAGGCCTGACATTCACAACACTGAATGGGAAGAGGAGGCTCCTACCACCTTTTGCATGCCCTCTGTAAGTGCTGGGAGGAGCACTACCAGTCCAGTTGCTGATATTGAGATTGAGGATGTCACTGTAGAAGTACACCAGGATTAGGAGGATATTGGTGTAGCTGGCGCTGAGGAGGAAATTCACGATGAGGAACCTGATGGTGATGTGGTTTATATGAATAAGGCACCTGTGGAGACAGTTGTCCATGGAATGAAAAAGCCCATTGTCATGCCTGGGCAAAACACCAAAAAAGCCACCTCTTTGATGTGGAATTATTTCTTCACAAATCTGGACAACAGGTGTCAAGCCTCTGTCAATCCATAATAAGTAGGGGTAAAGACACTAACCACCTAGGAACATCCTCCCTTACACGTCACCTGCAGCTAGGGCCAGATTAAGGTCTGTGGGGGCCCCTGGGCAACAATCTTGTAGGGGCCCCCTTTAAATACTTTAATTATTCTATATAATGGTGTTCATGCATGCACAGGGAGAGAGAGGATGGTTTCTACAGCTCCCTCTCTCCCTGCTGCCTTGAACAGGGAAGGAGGAAGAGAGTACCCGATCTCCTCCACCCCCCCACCCAACAATGTGCGGCTGAAGAGTGTGGCGCCTACCTGGGTTGCCGGACAGGCTTAGCATTGGCATGGGCAGGTCACTGGGCAGCTGCGGCTCCCTCCTATTGGTATCTCACACAGGGCACTGGGCGATATGGCACTGGGCGATTGGGCACTGGGCAACGGCGTCTCGGCAGTCAGCGGGAGTTGTACTGCTTACCTTATCTGTGGTGTTCCCGGTGTGCTTTCTGGCATATGTTTGTGGTGTGTTGCGGAATGCTGCGGTGCTCCGCATTATCCCCGGTCAGCTTCACTTCCTGCCCCTGTGTCTCCTTCAGGCATAGCGCTGCAACTGGTCACACGCAAGGTTTCTATGCACCTCTTGGGTGGTCATCTTCTAGCTAATGGTACCCTGATGCGACCCTAGCCAGAGCCGATGATATTGCAGCAGCCAGACGGCAGGAGACTGATTGTTATTAGTGCCGCTGTCTGCAGGCACTGGCTACACTGGTGACAGTGCATAGTCTGGGGACAGTGTGTGGGGGCCCCTAATGTGTGGTCCTGCAGGCCATGTCACTGGCATGACTGATGAGTCCTGTAGTCCTGCAGGCCATGTCATTGGCATGACTGACGAGTCCTCTCCTATCTGGGATTTTTCCAGAGAATTCTTGAGTGCTATGCCTACTGCTGCTGCTGCTGCTGTTGTTGCTGATGGGAGTCGATTGTCATCCCAAAGAGGAAGTCGGAAGACCACTTGTACTACTTTAACTAAGCAATTGACTGTCCAACACTCCAATGCGCGGAAGATGAAATATGACAGCATTCACCTTGTTGCAAAGCAGATTACTAACGCTATAACAACTATGCTGGTGTTATTCATGCATCCAGTATCTACCATTAGTGCAGTGGGATTTAGACACTTGATGGATGTACTGTGTCTCCGGTACCAAATCCCATCTAGATAACACTTCACTAGGCAAACAAAAAAAAAGAAAAGTGTCCTCAGTTTCCTTAAAAATGCGGTTGTATCCACTGTCCACATAACCACGGACATGTTGACAAGTGGAGCAGGGAAAACTAAGGACTACATGACTGTGACAGACCACTGGGTAGAGGTATTGCCTTCCACAGCAACAACAGCAGCACTAGCAGCTACACCTCACAAACACCAACTCGTTCCTAGGCAGGCTACGCTGTATATCACTGGTTTCCATAAGAGGCACACCACTGACAACCTCTTACAGAAACTGAGGGACATCATCGCACGATGGCTTACCCCACTTTGACTCTCCTGGGAATTTGTGATATCTGACAACACCACCAACATTGTGAGAGCATTACATTTGGGCAAATTCTAGCACGTCCCATGTTTTGCACACACAATTACTTTTGTGGTGCAGATTTTTTTTTTAAATGACAGGGGCATGCAGGAGATGCTGTCAGTGGCCCGTAAAATTGCGGGCCGCTTTCGACATTCTGCCACTGCATGCCAAAGACTGAAGCACCAACAAACACTCTTGAAACTGCCCTGCCATCACCTGAAGCAAGAGGTAGTAATGAGGTGGTATTCAACCCTCTATATGCTTCAGAGGATGGAGCAGCAGAAAAAGGTCATTCAAGTCTATACATACACCTACGATATAGGCAAAGGAGGGGGAATGCACCTGGCTCAAGCACAGTGGAGAATGATTTCCGTCTTGTGCAAGGTTTTCCAACCCTTCGAACTTGCCACACGTGAAGTCAGTTCAGACACTGCCAGCTTGAGTCAGGTCATTCCCCTCATCAGGCTTTTGCAGAAGCAGCTGGAGAACTTGAAGGAGGAGATAAGACGGAGCGATTCCGCTAAGTATGTGGGACTTGTGGATGGAGCTCTTTATTCGCTTTGCCAGGATTCTAGAGTGATCAATCTGTTGAAATCAGAGCACTACACTTTGGCCACAGTGCTCGATCCTAGGTTTAAAGCCTACGTTGTATCTCTCTTTCCGGCAGACACAAGTCTGCAGAGGTTCAAAGACCTGCTGGTGAGAAAATTGTCAGCTCAAGCGGAACGTGGCACATCAACAGCTCCTTCAGTTTTTCCCGCAACTCGGGCTGCAATGAAAATAATAACATTTCCTAGCCAACTCGCTGGCGGTGATGCATGGCAGTCAGGAGCAAGTGTTGATATCTGGTCTGGACTGAAGGAGCTGCCAACAATTACTGACATGTCTACTGTCATGATGCTGTCACCATTGAAAGAATGGTGGACAATTATATCAGTGACAGCATCCAAGTAGACATGTCAGACAGTCTCTATTATACTGGCAGGAAAAAGAGGCAATTTGGAGGCCCTTGCACAAACTGGCTTTATTTTACTTAAGTTGCCCTCCCTCCAGTGTGTAATCTGAAAGAGTATTTAGTGCAGCATGTAACCTTGTCAGCGATCACGTTGGAGGTTACTTCCACAAAATGTGGAGAAGATGATGTTAATTAGAAATTCCTCCAGGAAGACCTTTACCAGCAATTACCTCCAGAAAGAACACAGGGACATGTGATGGTGGATTCCAGTGGGAACGAGTTAATACTCTGTGAAGATGAGGATGTAAACACTGAAAGGGGTGAGGAATCAGAGAATGAGGATGAGATCTTGCCTCTTTAGAGCCAGTCTGTGCAAGGAGAGATTAATTGCTTCTTTTTTTGGTGGGGGCCCAAAGAAACAAATCACTTCAACCACAGTCGTGTGGCAGACTCTGTCGCTGAAATGATTGGTTTGTTAAAGTGTGTATGTCCTGTTTATACAACATAAGGGTGGGTGGGAGGGCGCAAGGACAATTCTATCTTGCACCTCTTTTTTTCTTTGCGTGTGCTTTTTGGGGCCTAGTTTTTAAAACTACCATCCTGTCTGTTACTGTAGTGCCACTCCTAGATGGGCCAGGTGTTTGTGCCGCCAATTTGTGTCACTTAGCTTAGTCATCCATCTACCTCTGTGCAGCCTTTTGGCCTAAAAACAATATTGTGAGGTGTGAGGTGTTCAGAATAGACTGGAAATGAGTGCAAATGAATGTTATTGAGGCTAATAATACTGTAGGAAATTCTGAGATTTTAGCTGTTTTTATGTTTTTTTCAAGAAAATCAAGATCCAAAACCAAAATCCGAAAGGGAGCCTAACCCCAACCACCCCCCAGAGGTGCCTAACCCTAACCCCCCATCCCCGCAGCCTAACCCTAACCACCCCCCCGGAGGTGCCTAAACCTAACACCCCATGACCGCTGCCTAAACATAACCTTCCCACCCCGTAGCCTAACCCTAACCCTCCAAAAGAGATGCCTAACCCTAACCCTCCCTCCCCGCAGCCTAACCCTAACCCTCCCTCCCCGCAGCCTAACCCTAACCTCCCAGACCGCCGCCTAACCCCACCGGGATGCAGCCTAAACCTAACCTCCCCCCCGAGACTTACCACTGCAGTGCCACAGTGTTTCCTCATTTGGGATCTCGGTTGTCAGGATTCCGGCGCTGGGATGTTGCTCCCTTTCTGCATGCCGGTGTCGGCATTCAGACTAATGTCAGGATCCCGGTGTCAGTATTCATAGCAGGGATTCTGACTGCTTCCCGTGTTTGGTAGATCATTTGTATTGTAAACTCCACTGGATCAGCAACTGACCTGTCTAACTAGCTAAAAGGATTATTTTACCAATTTAGTTTTACTTGTTATATTGACTTTCTCCTATTGCTGTTTGTACACTTAAAGTACGCTCTAACGAGTTGAGTTCTGTTATTTTAACTGTAGAAAATGCAATTCCTCAAATAAACATTTGGTGACACAAGAG
Source organism: Pseudophryne corroboree (assembly GCF_028390025.1). NCBI lineage: Eukaryota > Metazoa > Chordata > Amphibia > Anura > Myobatrachidae > Pseudophryne > Pseudophryne corroboree. Next base: position 726,118,800 of record NC_086448.1, on the reverse strand, counting down.
AAAACACAATGTATAAATACGATAATTTCCTCTTAAATATGTGCCATCCACTAAAATGCTTTCATATGAAAATAAGTGCTGCTTTCAGGTAAGCCACTGTTACAGATCAGTACATGCTCTTGAGAAAGATCGGCAGCAAGTATTGTAATTTGTGGCACAACAATTACACCTAAATTAACAGCTCATTAAGACTATTTAAATAAACAGTACAAGACTGAGACAATGCGTCACCACAGGGAAGCAATTATAGTTACATTAGCGGATAAGGATGAATAATTAAGAAAACACGGCCTTTATAAAAGCAGAAACACAGCATGTCTTCTGCTATCTTGTAATCAATGCATACAATATGCACTTAAGTGGCCACTATATGTCTCCTGCACGGAATGGACAATGTGGATTCAATCTAACTAGGTCATCTATAACAAAGGCAGAGAATTGGGATGCATACAGTTTCAGTCAAAGCTGAAAAGTGGATAATTTTAGAAACCACACGGCTAACAGAGCCGTTTGATCATTTCATGCTTCACCTAACTTCTACAGGAGAATTTACTTAAGTTTATGTTTTTAGGCAGGATAGTAGTTGCCGGGAATATAATAAAATGGTAACTAACTTCCGAGCAGATACCTTTCACTGTATTGCCGGCATCAGAATAATTATGTGACACAGGACATTTAATTACTATAAACTTAAAAACAGAAACACAAACTTATGTGTTAGTAGACAAGGGAACCTGCCCTGGGCCTCTCAAAAATGAGCACATGCAGAATACTTATAATAGGAGACACTCGTAAACCTTGAAACAAAAAAGCACTATGGATGGATGTATTATTTATATGTTTCCACTGCACATCTATCTAATATTATATATTGGCTGACAAAGCTTCTTCCTTACAGTAGGCACACATATTTCCAAACCATTAGCTACATTGTGTTTTCCACACCTCTTAGGTTGTAAGCTCATATGAGCTAGGCCACTTTTACCTTCTGAGTTATGTCATTATATATAATTAATTTGCAATGAGGTGGACTCCAATTAAGGTGTAGGAATATCTCAAGGATGATCAGTGGGAACAGGATGCACCTGAGCTCAATTTTGAGCTTCATGGCAAAGGCTGTGAATACTTATGTACATGTGATTTCTTATTTTTTTATTTGTAATAAATTTGCAAAAATCTGAAAAAACACTTTTTTTCACGTTGGCATTATGGGGTATTGTGAGTAGAATTTTGAGGGAAAAAATGAATGTATTCCAGTAGGGACTAAGGCTGTAACATAACAGAATGTGGAAAAAGTGAAGCGCTGTGAATACTTTCCGGATGCACTGTGTGTATATATATATATATATAATTTACTTTTGGTTCACCTTGACAAAGGGGCGCACATGCCCCGAAACGTTGGCCTGTACATATAGCGATATGGAATACATTTTCACAGTATTTTTTCACTACTGAGAGTCTCCGAGTGCCACTGCTTGTACGATGTGTTAAAAATAAATAAATATATATATATATATATATATATATATATATATACACACACACTGCTCAAAAAAATAAAGGGAACACTGAAACAACACAATGTAACTCCAAGTCAATCACACTTCTGTGAAATCAAACTGTCCACTTAGGAAGCAACACTGATTGACAATCAATTTCACATGCTGTTGTGCAAATGGAATAGACAACAGGTGGAAATTATAGGCAATTAGCAAGACACCCCCAATAAAGGAGATGTTCTGCAGGTGGTGACCACAGACCACTTCTCAGCTCCTATGCTTTCTGGCTGATGTTTTGGTCACTTTTGAAAGCTGGCGGTGCTTTCACTCTAGTGGTAGCATAAGACGGAGTTTACAACCCACACAAGTGGCTCAGGTAGTGCAGCTCATCCAGGATGGTACATCAATGCGAGCTGTGGCAAGAAGGTTTGCTGTGTCTGTCAGCGTAGTGTCCAGAGCATGGTGGCGCTACCAGGAGACAGGCCAGTACATCAGGAGACGTGGAGGAGGCCGTAGGAGGGCAACAACCTAGCAACCCAGCAACAGGACCGCTACCTCCGTCTTTGTGCAAGGAGGAACAGGAGGAGCACTGCCAGAGCCCTGCAAAATGACCTCCAGCAAGCCACAAATGTGCATGTGTCTACTCAAACGATCAGAAACAGACTCCATGAGGGTGGTATGAGGGCCCGACGTCCACAGGTGGGGGTTGTGCTTACAGCCCAACACCTTGCAGGACGTTTGGCATATGCCAGAGAACACCAAGATTGGCAAATTCGCCACTGGAGCCCTGTGCTCTTCACAGATGAAAGCAGGTTCTCACTGAGCACATGTGATAGACGTGACAGAGTCTGGAGACGCCAAGGAGAACGTTCTGCTGCCTGCAAAATCCTCAAGCATGACCGGTTTGGCAGTGGGTCATTAATAGGGTGGGGTGGCATTTCTTTGGGGGGCCGCACAGCCCTCCATGTGCTCGCCAGAGGTAGCCTGACTGCCATTAGGTACCGAGATGAGATCCTCAGACCTCTTGTGAGACCATATGCTGGTGCGGTTGGCCCTGGGTTCCTCCTAATGCAAGACAATGCTAGACCTCATGTGGCTGGAGTGTGTCAGCAGTTCCTGCAAGACGAAGGCATTGATGCTATGGACTGGCCCGCCCGTTCCACAGACCTGAATCCAATTGAGCACATCTGGGACATCATGTCTTGCTCCATCCACCAACACCACGTTGCACCACAGACTGTCCAGGAGTTGGCAGATGCTTTAGTCCAGGTCTGGGAGAAGATCCCTCAGGAGACCATCCGCCACCTCATCAAGAGCATGCCCAGGCGTTGTAGGGAGGTCATACAGGCACGTGGAGGCTACACACACTACTGAGCCTCATTTTGACTTGTTTTAAGGACATTACATCAAAGTTGGATCAGCCTGTAGTGTGTTTTTCCACTTTAATTTTGAGTGTGACTCCAAATCCAGACCTCCATGGGTTAATATATTTGATTTCCATTGATAATTTGTGTGTGATTTTGTTGTCAGCACATTCAACTATGTATAGAACAAAGTATTTAATAAGAATATTTCATTCATTCAGATCTAGGATGTGTCATTTTAGTGTTCCCTTTATTTTTTTGAGCAGTGTAGGTGTAAAATTGTAAGGACTGATATATCCAGTATGTTCCTAAAAATACCCTCTCACCAAAGATCATAGCATTTGAGAGACGTAAAACATTCATGTCTCTATAAAAGAAATGTTGATTGACCAGTACTGTAAGTAATTTAGTAAATTTGGGTTTAATGACTGCATTGATGTATAATTCTCCTGCCAATAGTCTCTGAGCACTGTAGTTTACTACCTTTGGGAGGCAGACTATGGGGTTTATTTATTAACATTATTTTTACTAAAATAATGTGAAAAAGGGTGTTTTCACACCCTTTTCACATTATTTTAGTATCACCCGAATGTATTAAAGGGCATTTGGAGCAGTTTTCATGAAAAACTGCTCCAAACCCTTTAATTCACTTTTTTTAGTAACCCACATCGCATTCGCCATACTTATAATGGGAAATGTGATGTGGCCAAAATTACTAAAAAAAAAATGTGAAAAAATACAGCAGTGTGCCCTGTGATAATCTCTCCAGCTCAGGCTGGCGAGTTGAGTTCACAGGGCAGCACTGCGATGTGCACCCTTTTGCCCAGCTTTCTCTGCCCCTAGCAGAGAAAGCTGAGCGGGGACCCGGCAGAGTGATCAGCTATGTGTGTCCGATGGACACACAAGCTGATCATAGTGTAAAAATTTGAAAAAAAAGTAAAAAAACAAACAAAACCATACTCAGCTGTCCAGGGAGACGGTGTCTGCTGCTCCGATGAGCGCTGCCGGGCGCCGGGTCCCCCCTATGCTGTGCTGTGACCCTGGTGCAGTAAAGTGACGCTGCAAAATGGCAGCGCACTTTACAGCACCGGGGGTCAGAGCGCAGGAGAAGGATCAGGCGCCCGGCAACCTCCTGAAGCAGTGCGAACCGGCTCCCTGGACAGGTGAGTATACTAATCTTCTGGGATGGGGTCCGCGGTGCACGGGGGTAGTCGTTACAGGGGTGGTCGACCGGGCGGCGGCGATAGCGGCGAAGTCGGCGGTGGTGGCGCATGCACAGCAGGACATCAGGGTATTTTTTATGAAAAATACCCCGATGATGATGCGAAGAGGCATCGCAGGGACAGAGCTTGACCGCAAGCTCCGTTCCTGAATGCGATAATTGATACATCCCTGTGATGTAATCAATTATCGCAGTGCGAGTTTGGGCGATTTTATTACCTGTCATCCGCATCCTGGATGCGGTTGGTGATGAATAGGCCCCTATATTTATGAATTTTATAGAGTTAGCAAGTCATATCTGGGATATAATGTGACTACAGTAGATCCAAAGAAAGAAGGATTTACGATATATGGGTGAGACAGCAAAATAGGATGAGAGTATGGAAGTAGAATATGCTAATTAAACATCTAGGTAAAGGGCTATTTTTTTTTTAAGCCCATATGCCTTGATCCAGTTATTATATTGGCTGCCCAGACTGACAGTTTATGTCAGGTCATTTCATAGAATAGGCAGAGGCAATATTTTTGTACTGTAGCAATCCCATGCTAGAAATGTCTCTACTTTCACTAGTGACTATTTACAGCCGCATTCTCTGGTTATATTATTTTAGCACTGTAGCCATTGCCTCCTTCTTGAGAATGCTGTTGTACATTAGCATACAGCAGGTGTGCAGAGGGGATATCTTTAAAAAAAAAAAAAATATTTTATATATATATATATATATATATATATATATATATATATATATATATATATATAATACATATTATGCCCTGATGTATTTGAAATATTATTTTATATATAATTACTGTATGGCTACCTGTAGTTCTTTTGATGTTTTTGATGTTTAGTAGCAGTTCTTATGTAGGTCTACTTACTAAGCCTTGGAGAGAGATAAGTGGTAAAGAGAGAGAGAGATAAAGAGAAAACAAACTATAGTAAGTAGCCTTGCACTTTCTATTTTCCCAGTTGTACATATATTGAACATATTAAAATTAGAGATGAGCGGGTTCGGTTCCTCGGAATCCGAACTTCACCCATTTTACACGGGTCCGAGGCAGACTCGGATCCTCCCGCCTTGTGTTCAGTATGCTGCCAATATCTGTGCTCAGTGTGCTGCAAATATCTGTGCTCAGTGTGCTTGCAAATATCTGTGCTCAGTGTGCTTGCAAATATCTGTGCTCAGTGTGCTTGCAAATATCTGTGCTCAGTGTGCTTGCAAATATCTGTGCTCAGTGTGCTTGCAAATATCTGTGCTCAGTGTGCTGAAAATATCTACGTTCTCTGCCTGAAAAACGCTCCATATCTGTGCTGCATTGTAGTATATAGTAGGAGGACAGTGCAGAATTTTGCTGACCAGTGACCACCAGTATTATATCAGTACGGTACAGTAGTCCACTGCTCTACCTACCTCTGTGTCGTCAAGTATACAATCCATCCATACCTGTGGTGCATTTAAGTTTTGCGCAGTAGTAGGAGGACAGTGCATAATTTTGCTGACCACCAGTATATAATATATAGCAGTACGGTACAGTAGTCCACTGCTCTACCTACCTCTGTGTCGTCAAGTATACTATCCATCCATACCTGTGGTGCATTTTAGTTGTTGTGCGCAGTAGTAGGAGGACAGTGCAGAATTTTGCTGACCACCAGTATATAATATATAGCAGTACGGTACAGTAGGCCATTGCTATTGATATATTACTGGCATATAATTCCACACATTAAAAAATGGAGACCAAAAATGTGGAGGGTAAAATAGGGAAAGATCAAGATCCACTTCCACCTCGTGGTGAAGCTGCTGCCACTAGTCATGGCCGAGACGTTGAAATGCCATCAACGTCGTCTGCCAAGGCCGATGCCCAATGTCATAGTAGAGAGCATGTAAAATCCAAAAAACAAAAGTTCAGTAAAATGACCCAAAAATCAAAATTAAAAGCGTCTGATGAGAAGCGTAAACTTGCCAATATGCCATTTACGACACGGAGTGGCAAGGAACGGCTGAGGCCCTGGCCTATGTTCATGGCTAGTGGTTCAGATTCACATGAGGATGGAAGCACTCATCCTCTCGTTAAAAAACTGCAGTGCCACTCCTAGATGGGCCAGGTGTTTGTGTCGGCCACTTGGGTCGCTTAGCTTAGTCATTCAGCGACCTCGGTGCAAATTTTAGGACTAAAAATAATATTGTGAGGTGTTCAGAATAGACTGGAAATGAGTGGAAATTATGGTTATTGAGGTTAATACTATGGGATCAAAATTACCCCCAAATTCTATGATTTAAGCTGTTTTTGAGGGTTTTTTGTAAAAGAACACCCGAATCCGACAAAAAATTTTCAGGGAGGTTTTGCCAAAACGCGTCCGAATCCAAAACACGGCCGCGGAACCGAATCCAAAACCAAAACCCGAAAAATGTCCGGTGCACATCACTAATTAAAATAGCTGATTTTAAAAACTATTAATATTTTGATGATCTGGAAATATGAATTAATGGGACAGAGCTTTTATGGAAGTGGTTGAGTGTGAACTAAGAGTAGACTTTTAAGGAGTGGCCAGTGCAGACAGGCCATCAAGGTGAGATTGCCGAGACTGCAGTCTCAGGTCCGACACTTTGAGGGGTATTCCGACCTGCTGCAGGCTACTACCGCTGGAAAATGAGAGAGGGCCCCGGTAATACCTCCCATTACTGTGTGCTGCCTCCACCACCATGCTATAAAGTTTGTTTTGTTTGCTACTGCGCCACTGAAGGAGAGAGGAGTCATGGAGTGTGAGGAGCATCTGTAAAGTTGAATGGAAGCACCGTCGTGGCCCCTTCCTCTGTAGCCTGAGCCCATCTGCGCAATAGAGTTAAGCACTAGAGGGGCACAGACTCTATTGCACATGCACAAATCTCTGGCAAAATGGTGCAGCGGCTATTTTCCTACAGATTTCCTTACTGCTCATGTGCAAATCTCCGGAAAAATGGCAGCTGCACCATTTACTCTAGATTTGTAGAGAGATGCTGCAGCCAGCATGGAACTCCAGAGAGGTGAGAACTGAAAAAAAAAATGGGTGCAGGGTGTGCGGTGTGGCCCCCTGGACCCCAGGGGCCTGTGTGCACCGCACACACTATACCCATTATACAGTAGATATGCCACTGCATTTAACTATTCTCCATAAAAACATATTTGTTTCTGTATGTAAAAGTAAAACTGAGTTCATTCATGATTTCCTAAGGACTGCCCCCCCAACACACACTGCTCCACCCTTGAAGGGATTCTGTATATTTGTCTGACATTCACATCATTGATATTCATTATGTTGATTATGAGAATGTCAATACCGCCATAATGTCATTCTGTTTATGATGTCAGCATTGACCACGTCGACACCAATATTATGTTAAAATTGTTAGGATGTCGACATGCTGTGCTGGGGTTTTTTTTTTGTCATTCTGTTCAAAACCACAACGGCGACCCTAACGCAAACCCCAAATGTCATGGAAATGTAGACACCATGACAATGACAACATTTGATATTAGCATTTTGCAACTGTCAACAATATGTTGACATTTTTACATGTCACCTGTTGTCGACTATGTGAATTTCGAGATGTTAAATGGTCACATGGTGACTGCATACACTTTAAAGATGTCATCATCTTAGTCTCCAATTCCATGCACCTTACATTATAAATAGATGAATCCAAAAAAACATAGATGCAAGAGGTCACAGTAGAGCATTTGCACTGAATGCTACCAATTCAGTACTTTTGTTAATCAACGTTTCTGAGTTTGACTTGTACTCTGCAATCACAACTTATATGCAGCTGGTGAATTAGACTTGATAAGTAGCGGGTAATAAACTGTATATACTATATTTGGAAGTAGAAGTCATATCTGCAATCTTTAAATGAAAAAGAACAGAACATGGCTGTGCATTTGATTTAAGTCAGCCTCATGCCATTGTCTGGAGATATAAAGGTACACCAACTATTGATCTGCACTGGAAATACGCACAAGAATTTTGACAATTATTTTGAGAATAAGAACTGATATCAGACATACTGTCAGCATCAAAACAAAGTACACCTATGGGAAAACAGTTTTTTTTTTTTACAGCGGAGAAAGGAATATTTCTCAAAAAAACAAAGGTTTATGACTTAACTAAAACTGAAATCCCCAGACAGTTGAGGACATACGATAAAAGTGGATCTCAATGCAGAAGTAAAAAGACAAGATAATGCCACAGTGGTAAAAAAGATCAATGGGAGAACAAAACCACCATACAGATATGTGTCAGGAGGAAGACCTAAAATTGACATTGCCCACTCAGGAGAAGATCAGAGCTCTACAGATTTTATATTCTCTAATCTTCTAAGAGATATAAAAAGCTTTGGGCAAGAAAAAAAATGAAATCACTATCAAACAGAAAGGAGAGAAACTATAACTGAAATAATAGTAGATGTTATTTAAAAGGGAGATTGTATCAATCAAAGTGTGTATGGATAGTATGTGGGAACGTTAATATATAAATATTTAAAATGTTTTTATCATGGCTTCTTAATGATTAGATATATTTTCCCGCCAGGCTCCGATTCCAAATTGAGGAAACACATCATCATCCCGGTGTCAAATTCCGTATTTTTTTGATCGATATAAGTCCCTCCTACAGTGATTTGGGCACCATTTCACACACAACTGCCAGAGGGGAAAGTCAGGGCACTGTTTGACAGACACCCACATGAGAGCCAGAAGACTCTGTTTGATGGGCACACAGGTGTCTCTAGTAAATACTAGGGAAAGTCAGACTCAAGACACTGTTTGACGGGTGCCCACATGTCCCTAGTTATCATTACTGGGGAGAGTAAGGACACTGGGGGTCATTCCAACCTGTTCGCACGCTGCTGTTTGTCACAGCGGTGTGAACTGGTCGGTTCTGCACCTGCACGGCGGCCGCAATGCGCACACGCATCGTTGCCCAGCGACGGCCGTCACCGGGCAACGACCAGAAGAACGAAGAAAGCGATCTCTGGCGCGATCGCCAGAAGATTGACAGCAGGAAGGTGTTCCGGGGCGGCAACTCACCGTTTTCTGGGAGTGATGAGTCCAACGCAGGCGTGTCCAGGCGTTTGGAGGGCAGATGTCTGACGTCAATTCCGGGACCTGTATTGCTGGATCGATCGCACAGGGTAAGTAACTCATACCCTGGTCTAGTTCCACACAAAACTTTTTTTTGCATAGCAGAGCTGCACTAGCGTTCGCAGCCTTGCTATGCAAAAAAGCCATCCCCCATAGGCGGTGTCCTGTTGATCGCGTGGGCAGCAAAAATTTGCTACGTGCGATCAACTCAGAATGACCCCCAATGTTTGATAGGCACTCACATGCACATAGTTAATAGTACTCGCCGAGCTAGATGGATCATGTAGGCAGATAGCAAAACATTATTTTTTATTAATAGTCCAGGAAGGAACATCTTATTTATTATTACTCACACTTTGGCTATGTATTTCACACTGGTGCTGTATCTTAACTGCAGCACCTTGGTGCACATTAACCCTCAAGGTGCACAGTGCACACTCATGTTTTTTTTTGTCACTGCCTGCAGTGCAGTATTAACCCATTATTGGTGCACACTGGAGCATGCCACCATTACTATAATATTTTTGTGTTCAATAAGGTTCAAAAGGTGTTGTGGCGCACACTGTTCATAAATATAAACAATGTAAGTCTGCAGTGTGAGTTATTATTCTGAAAAAACAAAAAAGTTATTTCTATTTATTTTTTGCACAACTTGTGTGTTCAGTACAGCTCAATAGGTGCCATGCTACACTGCGTTCATAAAGATGAGCACTGTGAGTCCGCAGTGTGCATTTACAGTTGTGAAAAAAAGCTGTGTTAATATTTTTGTACAATTTGTGTGCTCAGTAAAGCTCAACGGGTGCCATGCGGCATTGCGTTTATAGGTATAAGCACTGTGAATTTGTCATTTGTGAAAAAAAGCAGTTTTTTTTAGTACAACTTGTGCGTTCAAGAATGCTCAATAGTTGCTGTGCATTAGTAAATATAAGGACTGAGCCCATATGGATTTCAATCAATTGATAGGCCAGGAGCGGCAACTAAGTACTAGTGCTGTGGCTGCTGCCAGTTATAATAGTACTACAGCATCTACTGAAGGTGGTCTAGGAGGCAAAAAGATTAGGAAAGGGCACCTGAAACCAAAATTCTTTGACAATGTTAAAAAAGGAGTAGAGGTGTCACCTTAAAAACTGAAAAATTAGTGCCCAAAAAAACAGAACACTAAGGCTGAAGAACAAAATGAGTGTTCGCAAATCCCTGAGAAGAGTCTATGGGTATCCACATTAGCTATGTGTGAGTCTGACATTTCTCACACTGTACACTTTGAGAAGCCTCCTTCTACTCCTTCCATAATTTCTGCAACATCTGCAAATGTGGTGAACAGCAGTACAAATAAAGACGGTGATGATGACATAATAGAAATTAAGGAAGCTGGTGTAGAAGTGGAACAGGATGAAGGGGTATTTCAGTGCTTTCTGATACTAATGAGGATGTTGATGATGTTGTTGTTGTGCGAACTGCTGCCACTAGTGACTGACTGACTTACACAAACAACATCATCAACATCCTCATCCTCTCTTTATCAACAAACCAAGCACTTCAGTCACAAAAGGTGCAGTCCCTGTAGCTGAAGTGCTTAGTTTGTTAAACTGTGCATGTTCATTATTGATAAACATAAGAGTGTGTGGGAGGGTTCAAGCACAATTCCATCTTGCACCACTTATCTTTTCTGCCACTGCTGTGTGGCAATGTTTCATAGATGTGCTATAAACCTCCGTGTGTTTATGCTGCTGCTCTGCTGCTTACTTACGTACCAGCTAGCTCGCTGCAGCCTTTGGCCAATATTGGTGAAAACAATATTATGAGCTGTGACGTGGTCAAAATTTGTGGGAAATAACTGGAAATGAATGCTATTGAGGTTAACACTATAGAAACAAAAACAGTCCCAAATTGCATGATTTTAGCAGTTTTTGCATTTTTAACCACTTAACTGGCAATTTTTTTTTACAAAAGCCTCCCCGAAATTTTGCATTTTTTTAGTGAGTGAATTAAGTGAAGAACATGTTATAAACTTCTCCACAAAGTTTTTATTAGAAAAAAAAAAACCTTAAAAAAAATCACTGCACACAGTGATCGAGACAGAGGGAGGGAAGGAGGGAGGGTTTTGCCAGATGGGGGCGGTGGGGGGCACCACAGGGTTGCCCAATCACTATATTCAGCAGTGATTAGGATACACTGTGGGAAGAGCCGAAGGGCTGGCAGGTCCCACTTAGTGGGTGTTTCTGACTGGTCGCATCAGATGTGACCATGTCAGGAAAAGCCCAGCCTAGTGTGGTCGCATCAGATGTGAACATGCAGGGCAAGTGGTTAAAAAAATACAGATCCAAAACACGTGAGAGCAGTTTTGGCAAAACCAAAACCCAATGAAGAATTACAGTAGAACAAAAAACAAAACATGGGGGTTAGCGCACATCTCTAGTACTAACCACTGCTTAACGAGAACACCCCTCAAGCCCTGCTGTTTGAAACTGCTGTAACCCAGTCATTTGACCATCACAATTTGGCTCTTGTCAAAGTCTCTCAGATAATTACACTTGTCCTTTTTACCTGCTTCCAACACATCAGTTTCAAGAACTAACTGTTCACTTGATGCTTAATAAATCCCATCCTTTGACAGGGGCTATTTTAATGAGGTTAACAATATTAGTCACTAGGTTAACAATATTAGTCACTTCACCTGTCTGTTTTTTTTTTTTGTTATGGTTCAACATGTACAGAGAGGATCCACTGCTTCATTTACCTTATAGTAATGTTATTGTGCCTATTCTGAGCTTCTTTTCCACCCAAGGAGTCCCAAGCATTTTCTTTATTTTTAAACTGTGCACTTTAATTCTATCTTCTCATGGTTATGTTCTCAACTACAGTATATCAATGATCAGCATCACTAATCATTCTAAATTACTACTGCTATACTGTATATTTGGATATTCTTCATATGTACTCTACAGGTCCTCCAGAATCAATTGTATAATTCTATTACTTTTAGATCTTTAGATCTCTTTCATTATATCTCCATTACATTTTGAATTAATCTATATAAATAAATGCGAAAGCACTCACTCATCACTAATTCTCTTACTTCCCGATATGTTAGTAAGATGAAATGTAACATAGGTATTTTTCAGGTGGAAAATAAGAAAATTACATAATTAGAATTTTCATAAACCTCCCCTAAGGGGATGAAAAAGTGGTTGACATAATGACATCATTACCGATGCGTGGCTTGCACTGGGTTAGCAACAACGAACAAACGGACAATCGGATCAACATTTGAATTGCACCTCCAGTGTGTAGAATTTCATAAACTGCAAAAATGGTCTTGTCACTTTTTACCATATCTCTCTCTCTCACTCACTCACTCATCACTAATTCTCTTACTTCCCAATATGTTAGGAAGCTGAAATTTAACATAGGTATTCTTCAAGTGGGAATGTCACAACTGAGGGCCTGAGCTGACGGGAGGCAGCCTCAGTTGTAGGGGCTGAGATGTACCGGAACCTGGGAGGTTGTATCAGACCCCTGGACATGTAAGTAACATGAAGAAGAACCGCCCGAAGGCGTGACCACGACAACTTGAATAAAAGTCAATGATGTTTATTTATGACAAACTCCATGCATCACAGTAGCAGTAAAAGAAACATAAAATCAGCAGAGAAATAATACAGTTCCTGGGTACTACAGGGTGGCAGGGGCCACAGAGATCTGGTAGTATGAGACAGTTCTTATTATCTGCGAGTTGGAAAGTCCTTACCAGGCCTGACTGTAGCAATGAAGAAAGCCCAGGATCGTACCAGCTGGTGTTCCAGGGAAAGCTGGACTGCTGTAAATAAAATAGCTGCTGTGGGTTCTGGTTGGAACCAGACAGATGTTGGCACGGAGTGGATACTGGCTGGAACCAGTTAAATAATAAATGAAGCTTGAGAGCGATGCAATATGAATGAAATGTAGAACTTGAGAGCGGAGAAATAATAATACCGGTGGAGAGTGATAAACTGTAGAAAGGACACCGGCCCTTTAAGAGAAGCTGTACTCTGCTGGAAGCTGGGCTGGAAGCAGGTAATGTTGTAGCTGGAAACAGATGAATCCACAATGGATCGGAGAGTCAGGCTACACCGCAGGTGGAATGCTGGTGCGGGTCTCTATGGTGGAAGTCTTGAGACAGGAGCTGGAACCTGGAAGACAATCACAGGAGAGAGACAAACAGGAACTAGGTTTGACAACCAAAGCACTGACGCCTTCCTTGCTCAGGCACAGTGTATTTATACCTGCAGCAAGGAAGGGATTGGCTAGGCAATTATGCGGATTAACAATACTGACAAAAGATTGGAGGAAATGATCAGCTGACTGAATCCAAGATGGCTGCGCCCATGCAGACACTTGGAGGGAAGTTTGGTTTGTAATCCATGTGGTAATGAAAACAGTAATGGCGGCGCCGGCCACTGGAGACAGGAGACGCCAGGCTGACAAGTGCACATCCAACCACGCGGACACAGCGGAGGCCGCGGCTGACGTAATCGCCACTCTGACACTCTGCATGCAGAAGCTCAGGGACGGCGGCGGAGGCCGCGGGAGACGCCATGCCAGATGTAATAAGGCGTTACTGTGACAGCGTCTCAGAGAGACAGGAGAGGATGCAGGAATGTGAACATTAGGATAACAGATGGGATCCGGTCCTGGAGCGCTGAGCCAGCCTTAGGAGGCATCTGATGGGTAAGAAATGGCGTCCAGATACCCGGATCGTGACAGCACCCCCCCCCCCCCCCCCTTTAGGAGTGGCCCCAGGACACTTCTTTGGCTTTTGAGGAAACTTGGAATGGAATCTCCGGACCAAGGCAGGAGCATGGACATCAGAAGCATTGGTCCATGAACGTTCCTCAGGGCCGTAACCCTTCCAGTCAATAAGATACTGTAGTTGACCGTAACGGTGACGTGAGTCCAGGATCTTGGCCACTTCATACTCAACGCCTCGTTGAGTTTGGACTTTCGGAGTTGGAGGAAGTGAGGAATGAAACCGATTCAAGATCAGCGGTTTCAACAGGGAAACATGGAATGTCCTGGGTATTTTTAAGAAGGGAGGCAACTGAAGTCTGTAAGCAACAGGATTGATGACTTGTTCAATCTTGAAAGGACCGATATAGCGAGGTGCAAACTTCATACTGGGAACTCTTAACCTCAAATTCTTCGTGGATAACCATACCCGATCACCCACCTTGAGAGCAGGAACTGCTCGACGCTTCTTATCCGCAAACTTCTTGTACCTGAACGATGCCTTGAGCAGAGCTGATCGTACGCTCTTCCAGATATTGGCAAACTGATGCAAGGTGATATCCACTGCGGGAACAGAAGTTGCTGGAAGCGGTTGGAACTCAGGGACTTTAGGGTGGAATCCAAAGTTAGTGAAGAATGGTGTTGAAGCAGATGAAGAATGATACTGGTTGTTATGACAGAACTCGGCCCAGGGAAGTAATTGAACCCAGTCATCTTGAGAGGAGGACACATAGATGCGGAGGAAGGCCTCCAAGTCCTGATTCACCCTCTCGGTTTGACCATTGGTCTGAGGATGGTAAGCCGTGGAAAACTTTAGCTTGACTTGGAGGACTTGACATAAACTTCGCCAGAATTTGGCTGTGAATTGAACTCCTCGATCTGAGATAATTTCTTCAGGAAGACCGTGGAGTCGGAAGATCTCTTGTATGAATACTTGAGCCAACTTGGAAGCTGACGGAAGACCGGTGAGAGGAATGAAGTGTGCCATCTTGGTGAACCGGTCAACTACCACCCAGATGGTATTGAACTTGTTGCACATGGGTAAATCTGTAATAAAATCCATCAACAAATGGGTCCAAGGTCGACGGGGAACAGATAGTGGAACCAGTTGCCTCGCAGGCGACTGGCGGGATACCTTATGTTGAGCACACTTTGGGCAAGATGCAATAAACTCCAAGACGTCCTTTTTCAGAGTTGGCCACCAATAGGACCTAGAGATAAACTCCAGGGTTTTTTGGATACCTGTATGTCCGGCAAAACGGGAAGCATGGGCCCAATGCATGAGCTTCTTCCTTAGCATCGGTTTCACAAAACTTTTCCCTGATGGGGGCGTAGAGTCTATCCCTACCGTGGAGAATGCCAACGGATTTATAATAGGATGCTTGTCTGAAGACTCTGACTCATTTTCTTGCTCCCATGAGCGGGAAAGGGCATCGGCCTTGCGATTCTGAGAGCCCGGACAGAACTGGAGTTTAAAGTCGAACCTGGAAAAGAAAAGTGCCCATCTGGCCTGACGAGGGTTGAGACATTGTGCGCCTTTCAGATATAAAAGGTTCTTGTGGTCTGTAAGTATGGTGATTGAATGAGAAGCTCCCTCCAACAGATACCTCCACTCTTCTAGAGCGAGCTTGATGGCTAGCAACTCCTGGTCGCCAATGGCATAGTTGCGCTCAGCTGGGGAGAACTTCCGGGAGAAGAAACTGCAAGGGTGTAAATGGCCATCTTTAGCCCTCTGAGATAACACCGCTCCTACTCCAACGGAGGAGGCATCCACCTCTAAGATGAAAGGAGAGTCGATGTCAGGCTGTTTCAGAACAGGCGCAGAGATGAACCTTTGTTTTAAAAGATGAAATGCTTGCATGGCTTCTTCAGACCACTTGGACGGGTTAGCACCCTTCTTAGTGAAAGCAGTAATAGGCGCCACAATGGTGGAAAAGTCTCGTATAAACTTTCGGTAATAGTTGGCGAACCCTAAGAACCTCTGGACCCCTTTGAGGGTTAAGGGTACCGGCCAATTTTGGATTGCTTGTAGTTTCTCAGGATCCATCTCTAGTCCGGAACCGGACACAATGTACCCTAGAAACGGAATGGACTTGACTTCAAAGACGCATTTCTCTAATTTGCAATAGAGATGATTGACACGGAGACGGGACAGAACCACTTTAACCCAAAAACGATGTTCCTCTAAATCGTTGGCAAAAATGAGGATATCGTCTAGATAGACCACGACATGACGGTATAGAATGTCTCTGAAGATCTCATTGACAAAATGCTGGAAGACAGCTGGAGCATTGCTCAATCCGAAGGGCATGACGAGGTACTCATAATGTCCGTCACGGGTGTTAAAGGCGGTCTTCCACTCGTCACCCTCACGGATCCGGATGAGATTGTATGCACCTCTCAAGTCCAGCTTTGTAAAGATGGTAGCTCCGCTAACTCTGTCAAAGAGCTCAGTAATCAGGGGTAAAGGATAACGGTTCTTGATGGTAATGTCGTTCAAACCTCTGTAGTCGATGCACGGCCGCAGACCACCATCTTTCTTTTTTACAAAAAAGAAGCCTGCGCCGGCTGGGGAAGAAGAAGGTCGAATGAACCCCTTTGCTAGGTTCTTTTTAATGTATTCCTCCATAGAATGCGTCTCAGGCAGAGACAACGGATAAGTTCGGCCTCGAGGTGGAACCTTCCCTGGAACGAGATCAATCGGGCAGTCCCATTCTCTATGAGGAGGAAGGATATCAGCAGAAGCTTTACTGAACACATCCGTGAAATCTTGATATGGAGGAGGTGGAACATCAGACGACCTGGGGGAGGAAGAACAGACAGGCAATACTTTAAACAAACATGTCTCAGCACAGGAGGAACCCCATGCCAGGATTTGCGTAGTCGTCCAATCAATTGTAGGATTGTGAAGACGGAGCCATGGAAGGCCCAGGACCACAGGATGTGTGGCTCTTGGAATCACTAAAAAATAAATAAGTTCGGAATGAAGAACTCCCACTCTCAGACGAACTGGTAGAGTCCTTAAAGAAATAACTGCGTCAAAAATTTTGCTGCCATCCACGGCAGTTAAAGAAATGGACGAAGGAAGTCTCTCGGTGGGTAGGGACCACCGTTTAACATAGGCTTCGGTAATAAAGTTCCCAGCTGCTCCGGAATCAAGGAGGGCAATGACGTTCCGATAACGTTGAGCAACTTGAAGCGAGACTGGGAGATTACAATCTTGAGGAGATGGAGAGGAGATCATTACTCCTAGCCGGCCCTCTCCTGGGCGAGCTAGGGTTTGGAGTTTTCCCGGACGTTTGGGACAGGCATTAATGGTGTGAGACAGAGCTGCACAATAAAGACAGAGAGACTCGGAGAGACGTCTTCGGCGCTCAGCAGGAGTTAAACGGGAACGGCCAATTTGCATGGGCTCATCTTTAGTTGGTGACAGTTGGCGAGGAGGAGGAGCAGAAGATTTTGGAGCAGATGATCTTCCACGCTCAGTTGCTCTCTCTCTGAAACGTAAATCAACTTTCGTGCAGAGTGAGATTAGCTCATCTAACTTAGAGGGTAAGTCTCTGGTAGCTAACTCATCTTTAATACGCTCAGATAAGCCATGCCAGAATGCAGCATACAGAGCCTCGTCGTTCCATGCCAGTTCGGATGCCAGGATCTGGAACTGTATCAGATATTGTCCTACAGTACGTGACCCCTGGCGTAAACGGAGAATCTCGGATGAAGCTGAGGTTACCCGGCCTGGCTCGTCGAAGATGCGCCTGAATGTTGACACGAATGCAGTGTAAGAAGATAGCAGGGTGTCGGACCTCTCCCATAACGGTGATGCCCAATCAAGGGCTGAGCCACTGAGAAGAGAAACAATGTAGGCAATTTTTGTACGGTCACTGGGAAAATTGCCAGGTTGTAGCTCAAACTGAATCTCACTGGTTGAGAAATCCCCTGCAGAATCTTGGAGATCCGTAAAATTTTGCTGGCGTTGGAAGATGAAGACGTGGAGCAGAAATGGGTAAGGTGGGTGGGGTTATAGCTGGAGTCACTGTGGTTGACGCACCAGACGCGCCTGATCCACGGAGAGTTGTCTGAATCCCATCCAGCCGAGTAGAGAGATCCTGGAGACAGCGGATGATGTGGCCCTGTGCAGCCTCCTGATGTTCTAGTCGGGCTGCCAGTTCTTGCATCGGCCTGGCCGCTTGATCCTGGTCTCCGGCTGGATTCATTAGGTCAGTGCTTACTGTCACAACTGAGGGCCTGAGCTGACGGGAGGCAGCCTCAGTTGTAGGGGCTGAGATGTACCGGAACCTGGGAGGTTGTATCAGACCCCTGGACATGTAAGTAACATGAAGAAGAACCGCCCGAAGGCGTGACCACGACAACTTGAATAAAAGTCAATGATGTTTATTTATGACAAACTCCATGCATCACAGTAGCAGTAAAAGAAACATAAAATCAGCAGAGAAATAATACAGTTCCTGGGTACTACAGGGTGGCAGGGGCCACAGAGATCTGGTAGTATGAGACAGTTCTTATTATCTGCGAGTTGGAAAGTCCTTACCAGGCCTGACTGTAGCAATGAAGAAAGCCCAGGATCGTACCAGCTGGTGTTCCAGGGAAAGCTGGACTGCTGTAAATAAAATAGCTGCTGTGGGTTCTGGTTGGAACCAGACAGATGTTGGCACGGAGTGGATACTGGCTGGAGCCAGTTAAATAATAAATGAAGCTTGAGAGCGATGCAATATGAATGAAATGTAGAACTTGAGAGCGGAGAAATAATAATACCGGTGGAGAGTGATAAACTGTAGAAAGGACACCGGCCCTTTAAGAGAAGCTGTACTCTGCTGGAAGCTGGGCTGGAAGCAGGTAATGTTGTAGCTGGAAACAGATGAATCCACAATGGATCGGAGAGTCAGGCTACACCGCAGGTGGAATGCTGGTGCGGGTCTCTATGGTGGAAGTCTTGAGACAGGAGCTGGAACCTGGAAGACAATCACAGGAGAGAGACAAACAGGAACTAGGTTTGACAACCAAAGCACTGACGCCTTCCTTGCTCAGGCACAGTGTATTTATACCTGCAGCAAGGAAGGGATTGGCTAGGCAATTATGCGGATTAACAATACTGACAACAGATTGGAGGAAATGATCAGCTGACAGAATCCAAGATGGCTGCGCCCATGCAGACACTTGGAGGGAAGTTTGGTTTGTAATCCATGTGGTAATGAAAACAGTAATGGCGGCGCCGGCCACTGGAGACAGGAGACGCCAGGCTGACAAGTGCACATCCAACCACGCGGACACAGCGGAGGCCGCGGCTGACGTAATCGCCACTCTGACACTCTGCATGCAGAAGCTCAGGGACGGCGGCGGAGGCCGCGGGAGACGCCATGCCAGATGTAATAAGGCGTTACTGTGACAGCGTCTCAGAGAGACAGGAGAGGATGCAGGAATGTGAACATTAGGATAACAGATGGGATCCGGTCCTGGAGCGCTGAGCTAGCCTTAGGAGGCATCTGATGGGTAAGAAATGGCGTCCAGATACCCGGATCGTGACAGGGAAATAGGAAAACTACGTAATTATTATTTTAATAAATCTCCCCTAGGGTGATGAAAAAGCGGTTGACATAAGGACATCATTACCGATGCGTGGCTTGCGTTTTGTGAGTGATAACGCCCAAACGAACAATTGGATCAAAATTTGCATTGCACCTCCAGTGTACAGAATTTAATAAACTACAAAAATGTGAAAGCCCTCACTCACTCACTCACTGACTCATCACAGGTATTCTACAGTTGGGAAATAAGAAAACTACATAATCAGAATTTTAAAAACCCTCTCCTAATGGGATGAAAAGGGGGTTGACATAATGATGTCATTACCGATGCATGGCTTGCATTGCGTGAGCTATAACGCCCAAATGGACAATCTGATCAAAATTTGGATTGCACCTCCAGTATGTAGAATTTAATAAACTACAAAAATGTCACTTTTTACCGTATCTGCTACGGGTGCTCCTAAGGTAACGCCAAGAACAATGTATCAATATTTACTTACATTAACACATCTCAAATTTACATCTCTATAGATTTATCAAATTTTAACACTCATTTATAAATATTTACAACCATGAAAATCAGAAACTCCCGTGAGAAGAACGGGTAGAACAGCTAGTATGCAATAATCCCTTTAACCTAATATTATGTAAGTAAAGCTAACTAAAAAAAGATGAGGAAATCTTCTCAGATGATGATGATGATGAACTCAAGAATCTAATCAGAATATACAATTTATTCGCAAGTGTTTGGTAAATATATTTATACATGTTGACTATATCAGACTGTACATGTACTGTACACAGAGCAGACAGTCTGAGTAGCAACCTGTGTTAAACATGGACATCTGACAAGATGCAGCGCATCCTCTGAATGCAGTATTAAAAAGGTGATTTATATTCCCTGAAGCAGCCGTCAAGCATGATGTTTTACAGATCAGAATTTTATTACTGATAATATAATAAAGTGCTGGCTTTTACTCATATAAGTTGTGTGCTGCTTTCCTGACTTCCAGGGTCGCTTCCAATATTACATTTCCATCCGTGCATCATTACCTCAGTATCTGTATGTTAAGTGTGTGCAATTCATTCAATCAATTTCATATATATTTCTATAGATGTACATATTTTTTCCTTATTACAGGTTTCCAGTCAGATTTGAATATCAACTTAAATAGATGGTGTTAGATGTCAGTGGTACAATCTTTTATTAAGAAAAACAATGCTTCCCTGTCACTGCACTGCTATATGGGGATAATAAGGAGGCGTCCGCATGTGTTCTGACTTTTCACATTTTCCTGCCTTGTATTTGTACAGTTCGCAGGTTTGTTATCTAAGAGACACTGAAATCTGAGGAGGAGACTTCAATTCTTAGCAATGTGCCACCAGATATCAACGTGATATCCAGCTGCATACCCGACCATTCAATACAGTAGACCAGTGTGGTCCAAACTTCAGCTAGGCACACATTATCCAATTTTTATGGCCATCCTGACAATCGGGGGCTCTTTTGCGCTCGCCCCGCTGCCGGCATTCCGGCGGTTGGGATCCCTGTGCTGGTATGCTGGGCGCCGGGATCCCGGCGGCCGGCCAATCATAGTACACCCGTCGGTAATGTCTCCTGACCGCCAGTCACATTACTACATCCCGGTATAATATATAATTATCATGTTCACCATGAGAATGACAGCGAACTCAGCATTGTGACGTGATAGTAATGTGATTTAAAGCATTATAAACCCAGCTTTAGAACTGGGTAGCCAACAAGGCTATGTGCTTTAAATCAGATTACTACCGTGTCAGCATGCCATGTTTGAAATGTCACTGTCCACATTCTCATTGTCAGCATTATAACTATTGACTAATTGGACTGAGTGCCTTGGGAAACACTGAGGTAGGCCATCTTGGCTCATTGACTGAAGGTGTTGGTTGTGGAGGCAGTCCCAGCACATTGCTATAATTTTCCATATGGAAACTTCAAATTTGACAAATCCTCTTAATACATAATTTCATTGGTTAGAAAGAAAACCATCGAACTCTCACATAAAGCCTCCCAATGTTGCGCTAGTTCCTTATGTAATTCTTACAACTTACTGTCACAACTTCTAATAACACTATTGTTGTTCCAATTAATATACTTTGCCCGCAGGCCTCAAGATATTTAATAACAACATGAGGTTATATCCACTAAATATGTTCAGGGTGTTCAGGTTGTCTGTTGGTGGAAAATCTGTCACCAGTGGCGTTTTAACAGAGGATGAGGCCCATGTGTACCTCCGGGTGGGCCCCCTCCTCTGTATGTCACAGTATACTCTGGCATTGTGCCGTAGTCTACTGCACATGCACAGGTCTCTGGAAACATGGCGCCGCCATGTTCAGGAGACCAAAATCAGTACTGCGCATGCGCGGCAGCCATTTTGGTGGTGATTTTAACCACGACAACAGCACCCAATGCCCAGAAAGGTAAGTATTAAAAATTGGTGCACCTATTATAGAAACTGATGCTGGAAGATTGTGGTATCAAGCACAAATCTATAGGAAATGTACATCATATCGTCTTTCACCCATAATGCCGGTGGCTTACATTGCCCTCCAGCTTCAAAGGATAAATGAAATTAGTGCTACACCCAGTGTATTGCAGTATATATTAAGAATAAAAGACAAGACCAAACATGTGCTCATTCCCATACAGTATTAATCACAACGTGCTGTTCCAGAGCAATACAGATACTTCTTAAAATTAGTATGAAAACAAAGGAAAATGTCTGAGCCATTCAAACTGTGTCTCATAACCCCTGATACCCACTTCTGCAATGGAACTGTGCCCGTTTCCAGATGACTGGGGCAAGTATGCCCTGGTAAGGATAATGGCTATGAAGTAAAGTGTACAGATGGTGTGGTACAGCTGCAGAGGCGCACACAACTCAGCATACGGGTAAATATGTGCATTTAGTTCCCTGCATGCAAAGTAGGAGCAATTATATTTGACTTGTGTTTAACTTTGCATTGGCCCTATGTGAGGTATATTTAGCTGGGGAGTAGCATAGTTTAATTTATCCTATCCTCGATTAGACCGAACAGAGGCGCATTAAAAGGGTCATTCCGAGTTGATCACTAGCTGAAAATGTTCGCTGAAAAGCGATGATGCCAAAAAACTTCTGTCCTTGCGTATGCAGCGCAATGCGCACGAGCGACGTACTTTCACAACGGCCGATGTAGTTTAACACAAGGTTTAGCGAAGCTTTTCAGTCGCACTGCTGGCCGCAGAGTGATTGACAGGAAGTGGGCGTTTCTGGGTGTCAACTGACCATTATCAGGGAGTGTTCGGAAAAATGCAGGCGTGCCAGAAAAAACGCAGGCGTGGCTGGCCGAACGCAGGGCGTGTTCGTGACGTCAAAACTGGAACTGAACAGTCTGAAGTGATCGCAAGCGCTGAGTAGGTCTGAAGCTACTCTGAAACTGCACAACATTTTTTTGTAGCCGCTGTGCGATCCTTTCGTTCGCACTTCTGCTGAGCTAAAATACACTCCCAGTGGGAGGCAGCATAGCGTTTGCACGGCTGCTAAAAACAGCTGGCGAGCGATCAACTCGGAATCACCCCCTAAGAGAGCAGAGGGCCCATGTGTAGGCTCCATGCATGCACCCTCCTCACTGGCATTGGCCACACCACTGTAGACTCTGGCTTTATGCCCAGTATGCAAGTATCATTTTATAAGGCAACCAGCAAAGCCTCCTTGTGTGTCCTAACCGCAGCATGGCGTATTGAGGCTGCACGTATGAGGGCACATCTGTATAACCAATACATTCATTCAAATTAACTGTATTTCTTTTATTCATTATTATTATAATGTATTTAAATGAAAGAGAACCTTTTTAAAGAAACATTTGTATTCTATAATGAACTGCTACCCATCTGAAATGAAATAAAAGAAGTAACTAATAGAGCTGAGTGATTTACGAAAGTTTGCTGTAATCACACTTTCCATTTAGTTTTCAAGAGATGAATTTTAAGAAAACCTGCATAATCTTTTTGTTCCCTTTGCTCAATTTAAACTGTCAAACATGCAGACAAGAAAAACCCGAGCAGCCAACACATTGTAAGATAATTCCATTTACAGAAGCAGAATACATACATCAAGTGTTAGTACAAGGATCACTTCTGTCACTCTCCACATTAAAGCTCATATTTTTAAACTCTGATGTATTAGTATGTGGAAGACTGTACAGTCTTATATACACCAGATATCGTCAGTGCGGTGTGCGCTGGTCCAGCATTCGCCGCCCCCACCTCCTGCGCATGTAATGTCATAACAAGTGCTGGGGAGTCTTGCGGAGGAGCCGAAAGGTGACTTTCTTTGCAGTAGATTCCTATATGTTTCTATCTATCTATCTATCTATCTATCTATCTATAGATCATAACTGCCAACAAATGATCAATGTAAATCAGTACCTCGTGCGACGAAGGCACGCGTGTCAGAAAAGGGTGTGTGGCCTTGACTGGATGAGGCGTGGTCAGGGGGCGCAGAGAGTCCATGAGAGTCAACAGGGTACAGGAAGGTTTCTGAAGTACAGTAGGTGTGATAGATTGGAGGCATCTATGTCATGAGTGGTTTCATGTCATGGGCAAATATGGACTTGGTTCCCTTTAACTATGAACACTCTCTCTCTATATATATATATATATATATATATATATATATATATATATATATTTATATACTAGCTGAATCCCCGTGCTTCGCTATGGAATTTAAAGAATAATGGCAATCTTTGTCAGGCCGCACCTCTGGGCTTCCCCGGCTTGATGATGTCAAAATGCTGGTGCTGAGGAGAATAATCCACCGCCTTCTCTGCCACATCCCGATTCTAATGCTGCCCTGTTCAGTGCTGTAAATGCTGCGACGACAGGCCAAGCTCAACCCCCTGTATGTTAAATATGTTAGGTTTGCAGGCTGACTCTATGTCAAAGGGCCCTAGGTCTCCTTGCTTAGCTTCGTCACTAAAGAATGCCTCTGACTCCACCCGTGTGTATCTCTTTACCTACCCGTGTTTGCATCTGCCCTTACCTGTAGGTGCCTCTGCTCCTACCCGTATGCCTATGACCCTACCCGTGTGTGCCTCTGCCCCTACCCATGTGTGCCTCTATCCTTACCTGTGGGTGCCTCTGTACCTACCTGTGCCTCTATACTTACCTGTGGGTCCCTATGCCCCTACCCATGTGTGCCTCTGCCCCAACCTATGGGTGCCTCTGTCCTTACAAGTGGGTGCCTCTGCCCCACCCCATGTGTGCCTCTTTGTAAATTGCTCCAGGCATTCCAAAGTTATGCCGAAAACTATGGCTTTTTACATGTCACCCCCTTCCCACCCCCATCTCTAGGGGTGCTAGATTTGTCTTACCCCCCACAGTATTTTTTATCAGAGTGTAAGACATCTGTGCACCAAGGGGGTCATTCCGAGTTGATCGCTCGCTAGCAGTTTTTAGCAGCCGTGCAAACGCATTGGCACCGCCCACTGGGGAGTGTATTTTAGCTTTGCAGAAGTGCAAACGCTTGTGCAGCAGAGAACCTGCAAAATGGTTTTGTGCAAAACAAGAGTAGCCCTGTAGTTACTCTTCATGTGCGTTGATTCTAACAATGGAGGGATGGCTTTTGACATCACACACCCGCCCAGCGAACGCCCAGCCATGCCTGCGTTTTTTTCTGCCACGCCTGACTGAAAACAGTCAGTTGACACCCAGAAGCGCCCTCTTTCTGTCAATCTCCTTGCGGCCGGCTGTGTGATTGGAATCGTCGCTAGAACCAGTGCAAAACCATAATGGACTTTGTACTAGTGATGAGCGGGTTCGGATTCTCGGAAACCGAACCCCCCCAGAACTTCACCCATTTTACACGGGTCCGAGGCAGGTTCGAACCTTCCCGCCTTGCTCGACTAACCCGAGCGCGCCCGAACGTCATCATCCCGCTGTCGGATTCTCGCGAGATTCGGATTCTATATAAGCAGCCGCGCGTCGCCGCCATTTTCACTCGTGCATTGGAGATGATAGGGAGGGGACGTGGCTGGCGTCCTCTCCGTTTATTGTTGAACTTGATTGCTTTATTGCTTAATTGTGGGGAGGACTGGGGAGCAGCTGTATAATATAGGAGGAGTACAGTGCAGAGTTTTGCTGATAAGTGACCACCAGTTTTTATCCGTTCTCTGCCTGAAAAAAACGCTCCATACCATATCTGTGCTCAGTGTGCTGCATAATATATCTGTGCTCACACTGCTTAATTGTGGGGACTGGGGAGCAGCTGTATTATATAGCAGGAGTACAGTGCAGAGTTTTGCTGACAGTGACCACCAGTATACGTTGTCTGCCTGAAAAACACTCCATATCTGTGCTCAGTGTGCTGCTTTATTGTGGGGACTGGGGACCACCAGTATAATCAATATTATATATGAGGAGTACAGTGCAGAGTTTTGCTGACAAGTGACCACCAGTATACTATATATAGCAGTACGATACAGAAGGCCACTGCTGTGCCTACCTCTGTGTCGTCATTAAGTATACTATCCATCTACATTCTATACCTGTGGTGCATTTTAGTTTTGCAGTTTGCTGACACAGTGACCACCAGTAAACTATATATAGCAGTACGACACGGAAGGCCACTGCTGTGCCTACCTCTGTGTCGTCATTAAGTATACTATCCATCTACATTCTATACCTGTGGTGCATTTTAGTTTTGCAGTTTGCTGACACAGTGACCACCAGTATACTATATATAGCAGTACGATACGGAAGGCCACTGCTGTGCCTACCTCTGTGTCGTCATTAAGTATACTATCCATCTACATTCTATACCTGTGGTGCATTTTAGTTTTGCAGTTTGCTGACACAATGACCACCAGTATACTATATATAGCAGTACGATACGGAAGGCCACTGCTGTGCCTACCTCTGTGTCGTCATTAAGTATACTATCCACTACATTCTATACCTTTGGTGCATTTTAGTTTTGCAGTTTGCAGACACAGTGACCACCAGTATACTATATATAGCAGTACGATATGGAAGGCCACTGCTGTGCCTACCTCTGTGTCGTCATTAAGTATACTATCCATCTACATTCTATACCTGAGGTGCATTTTAGTTTTGCAGTTTGCTGACACAGTGACCACCAGTATACTATATATAGCAGTACGATACGGAAGGCCACTGCTGTGCCTACCTCTGTGTCGTCATTAAGTATACTATTCATCTACATTCTATACCTGTGGTGCATTTTAGTTTTGCAGTTTGCTGACACAGTGACCACCAGTAAACTATATATAGCAGTACGATACGGAAGGCCACTGCTGTGCCTACCTCTGTGTCGTCATTAAGTATACTATCCATCTACATTCTATACCTGTGGTGCGCCTCTTTTTTTCTTTGCATCATGTGCTGTTTGGGGACAATTTTTTTGAAGTGCCATCCTGCTTGACACTGCAGTGCCACTCCTAGATGGGCCAGGTGTTTGTGTCGGCCACTTGTGTCGCTTAGCTTAATCACACAGCGACCTTGGTGCGCCTCTTTTTTTCTTTGCATCATGTGCTGTTTGGGGACAATTTTTTTGAAGTGCCATCCTGTCTTGACACTGCAGTGCCACTCCTAGATGGGCCAGGTGTTTGTGTCGGCCACTTGTGTCGCTTAGCTTAGTCACACAGCGACCTTGGTGCGCCTCTTTTTTTCTTTGCATCATGTGCTGTTTGGGGACAATTTTTTTGAAGTGCCATCCTGCCTGACACTGCAGTGCCACTCCTAGATGGGCCAGATGTTTGTGTCGGCCACTTGTGTCGCTTAGCTTAGTCACACAGCGACCTTGGTGCGCCTCTTTTTTTCTTTGCATCATGTGCTGTATGGGGACAATTTTTTTGAAGTGCCATCCTGCCTGACACTGCAGTGCCACTCCTAGATGGGCAAGGTGTTTGTGTCGGCCACTTGTGTCGCTTAGCTTAGTCACACAGCGACCTTGGTGCGCCTCTTTTTTTCTTTGCATCATGTGCTGTTTTGGGACAATTTATTTGAAGTGCCAACCTGTCTTGACACTGCAGTGCCACTCCTAGATGGGCCAGGTGTTTGTGTTGGCCACTTGTGTCGCTTAGCTTAGTCACACAGCGACCTTGGTGCGCCTCTTTTTTTCTTTGCATCATGTGCTGTTTGGGGACAATTTTTTTGAAGTGCCATCCTGTCTTGACACTGCAGTGCCACTCCTAGATGGGCCAGGTGTTTGTGTCGGCCACTTGTGTCGCTTAGCTTAGCCATCCAGCGACCTCGGTGCAAATTGTAGGACTAAAAATAATATTGTGAGGTGTTCAGAATAGACTGAAAATGAGTGAAAATTATGGTAATTGAGGTTAATAATACTATGGGATCAAAATGACCCCCAAATTCTATGATTTAAGCTGTTTTTTAGGGTTTTTTGAAAAAAACACCCGAATCCAAAACACACCCGAATCCGACAAAAAATTTTCGGTGAGGTTTTGCCAAAACGCGTCCGAATCCAAAACACGGCCGCGGAACCGAATCCAAAATCAAAACACAAAACCCGAAAAATGTCCGGTGCACATCACTACTTTGTACCCATACGACGCGCGTGTGCATTGCGGAGCATACGCATGCGCAGATTAGCCGTTTTTTTCACTGATCGCTACGCAGCAAACAACGGCAGCTAGCGATCAACTCGGAATGACCCCCCAAGTTTGGTATAAATTGCTCCAGGCATTTCATAGTTATGCCCGAAAACTATGCATTTTTACATGTCACCCCCTTCCCAACCCCACCCATAGGGGTGCTAGGGGTGTCTTACCCCATGCATTATTTATTTCCAGATTGTAAGGCATATGTGTACCAAGTTTGGTGTAAATTGCTCTAGGCATACATACACACACACATCCATTTTTATATACAGTATATATATATATATATATATATATATATATATATATATATGTATCTTGGATAATCCGGCACTCCTGTGCTGGTACATTAAGTGTTGGGTGCTCGTGCTGTTTTGAATACAAGTCCTCTGTTGCTAAACAAGCAAGCTGCACGTCACTCCATGAGAAAAAAAGTGCTTTAATGAATGTTGGTTACATGAGAAAAAATCAGCCTATCCGTTTTATCAACGGCTCGTTTCGGGACTTTGCATTGTCCCTTCGTCAGGATAACATATGGCTGCTGTGTTCTGTAACAAAAAAGCGTGCTGAAAAGAAAAAGAAAGAAAAAGAAAGTGTGCTAAAGTCTTACCTTATATCCCTGTAGATCTTGTATGCGTGTGCTCTGCTGCTGCCGGAGGTCGGGGAGGCGCGCCTGTGGTCCCGGTGACGTCGTCCCGGAAATGGCTGTCATTGGCTGCAGCTTGTTGCCATGGCAACCCGGCTAGCGTCCCCGGTCACCGGAGCTGCAGATTGCAGAAAGAAAACGTTAAACCACCGTGTGTGAAATGTAAAAGCATTAGAAAAGGGAATTACTTAAATATGATATGTTAAGCAAAAGCAGTATGGGACTGTGATGAAGGTGATGAAATGTTCAAGAAAAAAGTTAGAATAATAGGGAAGGCATGCTGAAGAAGTGCTGAGTTAGTGTATGATGGATGCTGCTGGAGGAACATAAGCAGAATGCATAGGAATGAACTATGTAAATGGACGATATAAATATTTTATGCAGCAAGGAAGTCTGTCAAAGAATGTTCCAGTTGATTTTCTCATTCAGTCCATTGGGATGAATGGTGTCCAGTTTAAAAATCCAGCGTGATTCTAATTTCTGTAAGGCTGTGGATTTATCTCCTCCTCTGATCATTGGTGGAAGCTGGTCAATTATTTGGTAACGTAGTTGGCCCAGACTGTGTTGGCATGTTTTAAAATGCCGTGCCACTGGCTGATCATTTTGTTCTCCTTGGAGAGATTTGGTTATCGCAGAGCGATGCAATGCCATCCTCTCTTTAAACATGCGGCTGGTCATGCCGATGTAATATTTATTACATGGGCATGTGATGTAATAAATAACGAACCGTGAGGAGCAGGTAAGGATCTGTTGGATTTCATATTTTTTATTTTTGTGTGGGTGCTGGAAGGTACTTCCTGAAATGAGGTATTTACACGTAGTGCAAGAGGCGCATTTATAGCAGCCCGGTTTTTTGCTGAAACCAAAAATGCCTGAAGATGGTATAAGGTTAGTGATATCCGCCTTAACAAGATGGTCGCGTAGGTTTTTTCCTCTCCTGAAGCTAGTCATTGGTGTTTTATTAGTAAAACATGGTAAACTAGGGTCAGTTTTCACTATTGGCCAGAGTGCCTTTGTTGCCCTTGTTATCATGGGGCTGGTGGTGGAAAAGGTAGTTGACCAGATGAATTTATCTTTAGTGTCCGCAGGAATTTGCTGGTTCAACAGGCCTTGTCTTGGAATTTGTAATACTTTTGCTTTTGTCTTTGCCAGTTCTATGGGGTCATAGCCTCTCTGGATGAATTTATTCATGGTGATGTCCAACGCAGCTGGCAGATCATCTGCGTTGCTGGTTATTCTGGCTATTCTGAGCATTTGAGAATGTGGAAGTCCCTGTTTAAGTGCCTTGGGGTGATGGCTGCTTGCTTCCAGAAGAGTGTTACGGTCTGTAGGTTTGTAGTAAACTGAAGTTTCCAAATGGCTCTGTTGATTGGTCACTATGACGTCTAGGAAATTGACTCTTGTGGTGCTGATTTTGAAGGTAAACTTGATGCTAGAGGGGAGATGATTAATGTTGGTCATCATTTCTAGAAATGCTTCTTCGCTGCTGTTCCAAAGCATGAAGCAGTCATCTATGTAGCGGGTATACCAACAGATATGTTTCTTATAGTCGGCGTTATTTAGAAAGAATTCTTGTTCCAGTTTAAACATGTAAATATTGGCATATGCCGGGGCTACTGCACTTCCCATGGCACAGCCTTGGGCTTGCAGATAATATCTGCCATCATACAGAAAGTAATTCCGTGTTAGCACCAAGCGTAGTAGCTGTAGAAAGAGGGGAATGTGAAATCCAAAAGGTTCTTGAATCCTGCTAACGAACTCCTGTGCAGCCTCCAGGCCCTCGCTGTGAGGGATGGAAGTATACAGAGAGTTAACGTCCATGGTGCATAGATATTGAAACTCCGTTGTATTGGAGAAAGTAGCTAAAGCTTTAAGAAAGGATGTTGTATCTTTAAGGTACGTATGTTCCTTGGTGATATGTGGCTGTAACAAAGAGTCGAGCAATTCGGCTATAGGATGGTATAAAGAGCCTCTTGCTGACACGATGGGGCGGCCCGGTGGTTCAACACAATTTTTGTGTACTTTGGGAACCGTGTATAGTACTGGTGTTATAGGAAACTTGACCAGTAAGGATGTTTTAATTTTGGTAGTTATCCAGCCATCTTGTTCTGCTTTTTCTAAGATGTCTGACAATTCTTGCTTATATTGATCCGTTGGGTCTCTGGTGAGAAGCTGATATGTGACAGTATCAGATAATTGCCTCTGTATTTCTTGTTTGTATTTATGTAAGTCCTGTATAACTACACTGCCGCCCTTATCTGCTGGTCGTATTATGATGGAGGTGTCAGCTTTGAGTGATTTTAGTGCTCTGAATTCTTCCGTTGTCAGGTTGGGATAAATTTTCGGTCGTGCTCCTTTAAATTTGTGGACTGCTTCATCCAACAGTCGACTGTAAGTTTTGATTGAAGCATTTGTTGATATGGGATCAAATTTGGATTTGTGGTGTTTTCTTAATTTGACTTCCATAGCCGTTGGTGGTTCAGCTTCCGGTTGTTTTTGAAAATATTCTTTCAATCTTAGTTTTCGTTCCATTTTATGTAGATCATTCTGCCATTCGAAGTCATCGTGGAAGTTTGTGGGGACATAAGACAAACCTTTGTTCAGTAGGGAGGTTTCTGCAAGTGAGAGATCCCTAGATGATAGGTTGAAAATCAAGTTGTCTTTTTGTTTTTTGGCTGAGACTTTACTGAGCCTTTTGTTTTGGCCGCTCCTTCTGGTAGTTCTCCTCCGGTATCTAATTTCGCTCTGGTGCGAACCCCTAAAGGGGGGCGTTGTGGGTTGATGGCATCGTCTGAGTCAGCTATTTTAAAATCGCTATCGCTATTAGAGTGTTGACGGTCCTTGGACCTCTGATCTCGACGTTGGCGCCAATTAGATCTATAATTGGTGCGGTTTTGCCTGGTGGAGTCTGTGCCCGTCAGCCAACGGTACACACGGTGTTCTTCGTAGTCAGATTTAACTACCTGGAGTTTGGTATTTTTAAATTTCAGTAGTTCTTTTTTATGGTTTTCAACTTGCTGATTTAATTTGATCCACCATGTATTGTGGTTGGGATCTTGTAGCATTTGTTGTTGCGACAGGTGGTATTCTTCTATGCGTGATCTAGTTGCTTTGAGTTCTTTCCCTGCCTCCTCTATTACTAGTAACATTAAATCAAAACTACACTTGTTCAGAACTGCTATCCATCGCCTGCAGAAGTCCGCATTCATGCGTCCTATTGTTGGCACGTTAAGGATTCTAAACCCGCGTGGTATGAGTTTTTGGCGATAGTATTCGGATAGAGTCGATCCGTGTAGCAAGTAGTCCACTTCCCGATTTCTTAGCTTCAGCAGTTGTTGATAAACATCGTTTGGGGTAAATTCCAGCGTGTCTGGGACTGCATCTACATCAAAGAGTATTTGTTCAGCTTGTTGTTGTGTAAAGCTTAGTGTATCTCCAGCTTGTAGTGTAAGACCTACAAAGTTGATGTCTCCAGAAGTAGCGGGGTTATTGCTTGCTTCAGACATGCTTGCTGTGTGGTGAAGTGTTTAGCTCACTTGGAACAAATGAAGATAAATGAAGATAAATGTATAAATCCGCTTTGGGTGCCTTGATACTACAGCTGTGTTTTGCTAACAGCTGCTGTACATGTGTATCTTGGATAATCCGGCACTCCTGTGCTGGTACATTAAGTGTTGGGTGCTCGTGCTGTTTTGAATACAAGTCCTCTGTTGCTAAACAAGCAAGCTGCACGTCACTCCATGAGAAAAAAAGTGCTTTAATGAATGTTGGTTACATGAGAAAAAATCAGCCTATCCGTTTTATCAACGGCTCGTTTCGGGACTTTGCATTGTCCCTTCGTCAGGATAACATATGGCTGCTGTGTTCTGTAACAAAAAAGCGTGCTGAAAAGAAAAAGAAAGAAAAAGAAAGTGTGCTAAAGTCTTACCTTATATCCCTGTAGATCTTGTATGCGTGTGCTCTGCTGCTGCCGGAGGTCGGGGAGGCGCGCCTGTGGTCCCGGTGACGTCGTCCCGGAAATGGCTGTCATTGGCTGCAGCTTGTTGCCATGGCAACCCGGCTAGCGTCCCCGGTCACCGGAGCTGCAGATTGCAGAAAGAAAACTTTAAACCACCGTGTGTGAAATGTAAAAGCATTAGAAAAGGGAATTACTTAAATATGATATGTTAAGCAAAAGCAGTATGGGACTGTGATGAAGGTGATGAAATGTTCAAGAAAAAAAGTTAGAATAATAGGGAAGGCATGCTGAAGAAGTGCTGAGTTAGTGTATGATGGATGCTGCTGGAGGAACATAAGCAGAATGCATAGGAATGAACTATGTAAATGGACGATATAAATATTTTATGCAGCAAGGAAGTCTGTCAAAGAATGTTCCAGTTGATTTTCTCATTCAGTCCATTGGGATGAATGGTGTCCAGTTTAAAAATCCAGCGTGATTCTAATTTCTGTAAGGCTGTGGATTTATCTCCTCCTCTGATCATTGGTGGAAGCTGGTCAATTATTTGGTAACGTAGTTGGCCCAGACTGTGTTGGCATGTTTTAAAATGCCGTGCCACTGGCTGATCATTTTGTTCTCCTTGGAGAGATTTGGTTATCGCAGAGCGATGCAATGCCATCCTCTCTTTAAACATGCGGCTGGTCATGCCGATGTAATATTTATTACATGGGCATGTGATGTGATAAATAACGAACCGTGAGGAGCAGGTAAGGATCTGTTGGATTTCATATTTTTTATTTTTGTGTGGGTGCTGGAAGGTACTTCCTGAAATGAGGTATTTACACGTAGTGCAAGAGGCGCATTTATAGCAGCCCGGTTTTTTGCTGAAACCAAAAATGCCTGAAGATGGTATAAGGTTAGTGATATCCGCCTTAACAAGATGGTCGCGTAGGTTTTTTCCTCTCCTGAAGCTAGTCATTGGTGTTTTATTAGTAAAACATGGTAAACTAGGGTCAGTTTTCACTATTGGCCAGAGTGCCTTTGTTGCCCTTGTTATCATGGGGCTGGTGGTGGAAAAGGTAGTTGACCAGATGAATTTATCTTTAGTGTCCGCAGGAATTTGCTGGTTCAACAGGCCTTGTCTTGGAATTTGTAATACTTTTGCTTTTGTCTTTGCCAGTTCTATGGGGTCATAGCCTCTCTGGATGAATTTATTCATGGTGATGTCCAACGCAGCTGGCAGATCATCTGCGTTGCTGGTTATTCTGGCTATTCTGAGCATTTGAGAATGTGGAAGTCCCTGTTTAAGTGCCTTGGGGTGATGGCTGCTTGCTTCCAGAAGAGTGTTACGGTCTGTAGGTTTGTAGTAAACTGAAGTTTCCAAATGGCTCTGTTGATTGGTCACTATGACGTCTAGGAAATTGACTCTTGTGGTGCTGATTTTGAGGTTAAACTTGATGCTAGAGGGGAGATGATTAATGTTGGTCATCATTTCTAGAAATGCTTCTTCGCTGCTGTTCCAAAGCATGAAGCAGTCATCTATGTAGCGGGTATACCAACAGATATGTTTCTTATAGTCGGCGTTATTTAGAAAGAATTCTTGTTCCAGTTTAAACATGTAAATATTGGCATATGCCGGGGCTACTGCACTTCCCATGGCACAGCCTTGGGCTTGCAGATAATATCTGCCATCATACAGAAAGTAATTCCGTGTTAGCACCAAGCGTAGTAGCTGTAGAAAGAGGGGAATGTGAAATCCAAAAGGTTCTTGAATCCTGCTAACGAACTCCTGTGCAGCCTCCAGGCCCTCGCTGTGAGGGATGGAAGTATACAGAGAGTTAACGTCCATGGTGCATAGATATTGAAACTCCGTTGTATTGGAGAAAGTAGCTAAAGCTTTAAGAAAGGATGTTGTATCTTTAAGGTACGTATGTTCCTTGGTGATATGTGGCTGTAACAAAGAGTCGAGCAATTCGGCTATAGGATGGTATAAAGAGCCTCTTGCTGACACGATGGGGCGGCCCGGTGGTTCAACACAATTTTTGTGTACTTTGGGAACCGTGTATAGTACTGGTGTTATAGGAAACTTGACCAGTAAGGATGTTTTAATTTTGGTAGTTATCCAGCCATCTTGTTCTGCTTTTTCTAAGATGTCTGACAATTCTTGCTTATATTGATCCGTTGGGTCTCTGGTGAGAAGCTGATATGTGACAGTATCAGATAATTGCCTCTGTATTTCTTGTTTGTATTTATGTAAGTCCTGTATAACTACGCGACCATCTTGTTAAGGCGGATATCACTAACCTTATACCATCTTCAGGCATTTTTGGTTTCAGCAAAAAACCGGGCTGCTATAAATGCGCCTCTTGCACTACGTGTAAATACCTCATTTCAGGAAGTACCTTCCAGCACCCACACAAAAATAAAAAATATGAAATCCAACAGATCCTTACCTGCTCCTCACGGTTCGTTATTTATTACATCACATGCCCATGTAATAAATATTACATCGGCATGACCAGCCGCATGTTTAAAGAGAGGATGGCATTGCATCGCTCTGCGATAACCAAATCTCTCCAAGGAGAACAAAATGATCAGCCAGTGGCACGGCATTTTAAAACATGCCAACACAGTCTGGGCCAACTACGTTACCAAATAATTGACCAGCTTCCACCAATGATCAGAGGAGGAGATAAATCCACAGCCTTACAGAAATTAGAATCACGCTGGATTTTTAAACTGGACACCATTCATCCCAATGGACTGAATGAGAAAATCAACTGGAACATTCTTTGACAGACTTCCTTGCTGCATAAAATATTTATATCGTCCATTTACATAGTTCATTCCTATGCATTCTGCTTATGTTCCTCCAGCAGCATCCATCATACACTAACTCAGCACTTCTTCAGCATGCCTTCCCTATTATTCTAACTTTTTTCTTGAACATTTCATCACCTTCATCACAGTCCCATACTGCTTTTGCTTAACATATCATATTTAAGTAATTCCCTTTTCTAATGCTTTTACATTTCACACACGGTGGTTTAACGTTTTCTTTCTGCAATCTGCAGCTCCGGTGACCGGGGACGCTAGCCGGGTTGCCATGGCAACAAGCTGCAGCCAATGACAGCCATTTCCGGGACGACGTCACCGGGACCACAGGCGCGCCTCCCCGACCTCCGGCAGCAGCAGAGCACACGCATACAAGATCTACAGGGATATAAGGTAAGACTTTAGCACACTTTCTTTTTCTTTCTTTTTCTTTTCAGCACGCTTTTTTGTTACAGAACACAGCAGCCATATGTTATCCTGACGAAGGGACAATGCAAAGTCCCGAAACGAGCCGTTGATAAAACGGATAGGCTGATTTTTTCTCATGTAACCAACATTCATTAAAGCACTTTTTTTCTCATGGAGTGACGTGCAGCTTGCTTGTTTAGCAACAGAGGACTTATATATATATATATATATACACAAATGGGGGGATACCCTATGGCGCTAGGTGAATAACGAGCTGCACCTCAAGAAGAACCTCTTGTTAGATGAGGTTCAAAGAAACAAATACTATACAGATCTGAGGGCGCTATCAGAAAGTACTGTTCGTCATTTTAACACTTAATTCAAAACAATTTTCTTAAAACAATTTTGGTATTTATTGTCAGCACAGTATGTGACACAGTATGTGACATCAACATGCACAAAAATAAGAATTTACTTACCGATAATTCTATTTCTCGTAGTCCGTAGTGGATGCTGGGGACTCCGTCAGGACCATGGGGAATAGCGGGCTCCGCAGGAGACAGGGCACATCTAAAAAAGCTTTTAGGTCACATGGTGTGCACTGGCTCCTCCCCCTATGACCCTCCTCCAAGCCTCAGTTAGGTACTGTGCCCGGACGAGCGTTCACAATAAGGAAGGATCTTGAATCCCGGGTAAGACTCATACCAGCCACACCAATCACACCGTACCACTTGTGATCTGAACCCAGTTAACAGTATGATAACAAAACGAAGTAGCCTCTGAAAAGATGGCTCACAACAAGAATAACCCGATTTTTGTAACAATAACTATGTACAAGCATTGCAGACAAACTGCACTTGGGATGGGCGCCCAGCATCCACTACGGACTACGAGAAATAGAATTATCGGTAAGTAAATTCTTATTTTCTCTAACGTCCTAGTGGATGCTGGGGACTCCGTCAGGACCATGGGGATTATACCAAAGCTCCCAAACGGGCGGGAGAGTGCGGATGACTCTGCAGCACCGAATGAGAGAACTCCAGGTCCTCCTTAGCCAGAGTATCAAATTTGTAAAATTTTACAAACGTGTTCTCCCCTGACCACGTAGCTGCTCGGCAAAGTTGTAATGCCGAGACCCCTTGGGCAGCCGCCCAAGATGCGCCCACTTTCCTAGTGGAGTGGGCCTTTACAGATTTAGGCTGTGGCACGCCTGCCACAGAATGTGCAAGTTGGATTGTGCTACAGATCCAACGTGCAATCGTCTGTTTAGACGCAGGAGCACCCATCTTGTTGGGTGCCATACAATATAAACAGCAAGTCAGACTTTCCGACTCTTGCCGTCCTAAACTATATATATATATATATATATATATATATATATATATATATATATATATATATATATATATATATATATATATATATATATATATATATATATATATATATATATATATATATATATATATATTTATATATATTTTTAGGGTCCTGACAACGTCTAGTAACCTGGAGTCCTCCAAGTCCCTAGAAGCCGCAGGCACCATAATAGGTTGTTTCAGGTGAAAAACCTGACACCCCCTTAGGAAGACAACTGGAGACGAGTCCCAGTTCTGCCCTGTCCGAATGGAAAATTAAATATGGGCTTTTGCAAGACAAAGCCGCCCATTCTGACAAACGCCTGGCCGAGGCCAGGACCAACAGCATGGTCACTGTCCATGTGAGATATTGGTCAACAGCATGTTCACTTTCCATGTGATATATTTCAAATCCACAGATTTGAGCGGTTCAAACCAATATGATTTTAAGGAATCCCAACACTATGTTGAGATCCCACGGTGCCACTAGAGGCACAAAAAGGGGTGTATATGCAATACTCCCTTGACAATCTGGACTTCAGGAACTGAAGTCAATTCTTTTCGGAAGAAATTCTACAGGGCCGAAACTTAAAACCTTAAAGAACCCCAATTTTAGGCTCAAAACACTCCTGTTTTCAGGAAGTGTAGAAATCGACCTAGTTGAATTTTCTTCGTGGGGCCTTCCTGGCCTCACCCACGCAACATATTTTCACCACATGTGGTGATGACGTTGTGCGATCACCTCCTTCCTGGCTTTGACCAGGGTAGGTATGACCTCTTATGGAATGCCTTTTTCCTTCAGGATCCGGCATTCAACCGCCATGCCGTCAAACGCAGCCGCGGTAAGTCTTGGAATAGACAT
This sequence comes from Pseudophryne corroboree, assembly GCF_028390025.1. Classification (NCBI taxonomy): domain Eukaryota; kingdom Metazoa; phylum Chordata; class Amphibia; order Anura; family Myobatrachidae; genus Pseudophryne; species Pseudophryne corroboree. The sequence continues at coordinate 726,080,584 of NC_086448.1, read as the reverse complement.
GGTACCTGCTGAAGCAAGTCCCTTCTTAGCTCCCCAGGCCCTTAGTCCTCTGTGAGCATCTCTTGAAGTTCCGGGTACCAAGTCCCTCTTGGCCAATCCGGAGTCACGAGTATAGTTCATACTCCTCTATGTCTTATAATTCTCAATACCTTGGTTATGAGAAGCAGAGGAGGGAACACATACACCGACTGTTACACCCACGGTGTTACCAGGACATCCACAGCTATCGCCTGAAGGTCTCATGACCTGGCGCAATACCTGTCCCGTTTTTTGTTCGGGCGGGACGCCATCATTTCCACCTTTGGTCTTTGCCAATGGCTCACAATCATGCGGAAAAACTTCCCTATGAAGTTCCCACTCTCCCAGGTGGAGGTCATGCCTGCTGAGGAAGTCTGCTTCCCAGTCGTCCACTCCCGGAGAGAACACTGCTGACAGTGCTATCACATGATTTTCCGCCTAGCGAAAAATCCTTGCAGTGTTTTCACTGCCCTCCAGCTTCTTGTGTCGCCCTTTCTGTTTACGTGGGCGACTGCCGTGATGTTATCCCACTGGATCAATACCGGCTGACCTTGAAGCAGAGGTCTTGCTAAGTTTAGAGCCTTATAATTTCGCTCTTAGCTCCATCTATGTGGAGAGAATTCTCCAGACTTGATCACACTTTCCTGGAAATTTTTTCCCTGTGTGACTGCTCCCCAGCCTCTCAGGCTGGCCTCCGTGGTTACCAGCATCCAATCCTGAATGCTGAATCTGTGGCCCTCTAGAAGATGAGCACTCTGTAATCACCACAGGAGAGACACCCTTGTCCTTGGATATAGGGTTATCCGCTGATGCATCTGAAGATGCGATCCGGACCATTTGTCCAGCAGATCCCACTGAAGAGTTCTTGCGTGAAATCTGCCGAATGGAATTGCTTCGTAATAAGCCACCATTTTTACCAGGACTCTTGTGCAATGATGCACTGACACTTTTCCTGGTTTTAGGAGGATCCCGATTAGCTCGGATAACTCCCTGGCTTTCTCCTCGGGGAGAAACACCTTTTTCTGGACTGTGTCCAGAATCATCCCTAGGAACAGTAGACGTGTCCTCGGAAAAGCTACGATTTTGGAATATTTAGAATCCACTCGTGCTGTCGTAGAACTATTAAAGATAGTGCTACTCCGACCTCCAACTGTTCTCTAGACCTTGCCCTTATCAGGAAAGCGTCCAAGTTTCTTTTAAGAAGAATCATCATTTCGGCCATTACCTTGGTAAAGACCCGGGGCGCCGTGGACAATCCAAACGGCAGCGTCTGAACTGATAGTGACAGTTCTGTACCACGAACCTGAAGTACCCTTGGTGAGAAGGGCAAATTTGGACATGTAGGTAAATGTCCCTGATATCCAGTGACACCATCTCGTCCCCTTCTTCCTGGTTCGCTATCACTGCTCTGAGTGACTCCATCTTGATTTGAACGCTTGTATGTAAGTGTTCAAATATTCCAGATCTCACCGAGCCGTTTGGCTTCAGTACCACAATATAGTGTGGAATAATACCCCCTCCCTTGTTGTAGGAGGGGTACTTTGATTATCACCTGCTGGGAATACAGCCTGTGAATTGTTTCCAATACTGCCTCCCTGTCGGAGGTAGACGTTGGTAAACAGACTTCCGGAACTTGTGAGGAGGAGACGTCTCGAATTTCCAATGTACACCTGGGATACTACATGTAGGATCCAGGAGTCCCCTTGCGAGTGAGCCCACTGCGTGCTGAAACTCTTGAGATGACCCCCTACCGCACCTGAGTCCACTTGTACTGCCCCAGCGTCATGCTGCGGACTTGGCAGAAGCTGTGAAGGGCTTCTGTTCCTGGGAATGGGCTGCTTGCTGCAGTCTTCTTCCCTTTCCTCTACCCCTGGGCAGATATGACTGGCCTTTGCCCGCCTGCCCGTATGGGGACGAAAGGACTGAGACTGAAAAGACTGTGTCCTTTTCTGCTGAGATGTGACTCGGGGAACAAAAGGTGGATTTTTCAGCTGTCGCCATGGCCACCAGGTCCGATGGACCGCCCCTTTATACGGCAATACTTCCATGTGCCGTCTGGAATCTGCCTCACCTGACCACTGTCGTGTCTTCGTCTGGCAGATATGGACATCACATTTACTCTTGATGCCAGAATGCAAATATCCCTCTGCGCATCACGCATATATAGAAATGCATCCTTAAAATGCTCTATAGACAATAAAATCTTGTCCCTGTCAAGGGTATCAAAATTTTCAGTCAGGAAATCCGACCAAGCCCCCTCAGCGCTGCACATCCAGTCTGAGGCGATTGCTGGTCGTAGTATAACACCAGTATGTGTGTATATACTTCTTAGGCTATTTTTCAGCTTCCTATCAGCTGGCTCCTTGAGGGCGGCCGTATCTGGAGACGGTAACGCCACTTGTTTTTATAAGCGTGTGAGCGCCTTATCCACCCTAAGGTGTGTTTCCCAACTCGCCCTTACTTCTGGCGGGAAAGGGTATACCGCCCATAACTTTCTATCGGAGGAACCCCACGTATCATCACACACTTCATTTAATTTATCTGATTCAGGCAAAACTACAAGTAGTTTATTCACACCCTACAAAATACCCTTATTTGTGGTACTTGTAGTATCAGAAATATGTAACACCTCCTTCATGCCCATAACATGTAACGTGTGGCCCTAAAGGAAAATACGTTTGTTTCTTCACCGTCGACACTGGAGTCAGTGTCCCTGAGGTAAATGGGCGTTTTTACAAGCCCCTGGCGGTGTCTGAGACGCCTGGACAGGTACTAATTTGTTTGCCGGTCGTCTCATGTCGTCAACCGGCTCGCAGCGTGTTGACATGATCACGTACTTCCACAAGTAAGCCATCCATTCCGGTGTCGACTCCCTAGAGAGTGACATCACCATTACAGGCAATTTGCTCCGCCTCCTCACCAACATTTTCCTCATACATGTCGACACACACGTACCGACATACAGCACACACACAGGGAATGCTCTGATAGAGGACAGGACCCACTAGCCCTTTGGGGAGACAGAGGGAGAGTTTGCCAGCACACACCAAAATGCTATAATTATACAGGGACAACCTTTATAAAAGTGTTCCTCCCTTATAGCATTTAATATATATTTATATCGCCAAATCAGTGCCCCCCCTCTCTGTTTTAACCCTGTTTCTGTAGTGCAGTGCAGGGGAGAGCATGGGAGCCTTCCCCTCAGCCTTTCTGTGAGGGAAAATGGCGCTGTGTGCTGAGAAGAATAAGCTCCGCCCCTTTTTCGGCGGGTTTTTTCTCCCGGTTTTTAAGAACTGGCCTGGGTTAAAATACATACATATAGCCTTAATGGCTATATGTGATGTATTTATTTTGCCAATAAGGTACTTATATTGCTGCCCAGGGCGCCCCCAGCAGCGCCCTGCACCCTCCGTGACTAGGTCAGTGAGCCGTGTGACAACAATGGCGCACAGCTGCAGTGCTGTGCGCTACCTTCATGAAGACTGTGAAGTCTTCTGCCGCCTGTTTCCGGACCTCCGTTCTGCCGTCTTCTTCAGCGTCTGTAAGGGGGATCGGCGGCGCGGCTCCGGGACGAACCCCAGGCTGACCTGTGTTCCGACTCCCTCTGGAGCTCAGTGTCCAGTAGCCTAAGATCCCAATCCATCCTGCACGCAGGTGAGTTGGAGATCTCTCCCCTAAGTCCCTCGTTGCAGTGATCCTGTTGCCAGCAGGAATCACTGAATGAAACCTAAAAAAAAAACTTTTCTAAACAGCTCTTTAAGAGAGCCACCTAGATTGCACCCTTCTCGGACGGGCACAAAAACCTAACTGAGGCTTGGAGGAGGGTCATAGGGGGAGGAGCCAGTGCACACCATGTGACCTAAAAGCTTTTTTAGATGTGCCCTGTCTCCTGCGGAGCCCGCTATTCCCCATGGTCCTGACGGAGTCCCCAGCATCCACTAGGACGTTAGAGAAATAGAAATACAATTACAAATCAGTGATCCATTGAATGACAGTTCTTTAACAATATGTGGCATAGATGGAATTGATGCTTGAATATGCCTTTCTTTACCAGCATGTAGCATGGATGAATATAAAATCAGAAAAGGACAAACGACCCAACGCGTTTCGTCCCATTATGGGACTTCTTAAGGGGTACAGATTCTAAACGATAAAATATAACAACTAAATAATAGAACAGTACTTGCGGCCAGTACAACAAGAGATTATACAATGGCTATACATACCAAGTGCCACAACAATAAAAAGGATCCTGGAGAAACATATGGACCACTTTATATATGGTTAAGAATGTAAAACATATTGGATAGAGCAATAAATTAAAAATCTAGAGTAGATCCTCTAAAGCACAAAAGAAGAACAGGAGGAGGATAGGATGATAATACATACCAAATAAATGGAAAAAGTGGTTTACTAATAAGATTCCCGATTTAAACGGAATCCAATGGATAGTAGTTCAAAACATGGTCTGTCTGATGACCTAAATCAAAGATCCAAAAATATACACAGTCAATTAACACCACAAAAGTGCTCTTATAATTAAGGTAGTAATACCGAGGGAATACATACCGATCTTTTGTTAAAAAATTATTTAGACCCAGACTCAGTAGATGAATGGTAACCAACTTCATATACTAACTGCGTTCGCAGTTAAATGACCTAAAAATTAGTTAATTAACAATTTTTAGTATAATTGTTATTTATGGCCAGTAGACAACAAACGGGGCTGGTAAATTAATTTCTTAATATATAATCTTGTAATTAATGGTTACATAAGACGTCTTACACTAAAAATTATTATAATCCATAGACCTCAATATAATATCCGATATAACAATTATTACCCCAATAACCAAATAATAAAAAAAAATTCCTAAAATATATACATGCATACAAGTATGGATATAAAACAAACTAGAGACTATTCCAGTGTTAATATATGGGGGCAGAAGAGCATCAGTGATACTTACAATCAGAAGTGATGTGATCCTCTCAGAGTCCAAAGTAAAACTGAGAGAGGTGCCCAGTATGGGCTATATACACCAATAGAACCTATGACCTCACTTCCTTAATTAATTTAATGAAGACTCAATCACAGGAATAAATAAATCTTTTATATCCAACCTAAAGTGAATATCCATAAATCGAGCCAACCAGAAATAATGCTGACTTCTTATAAACCCGTAAAGTGTGATGTAATGTCTGTAGACAATTTATAAAACTTTAAAAACTTAAATTACCATCGGTGGAACGCATATGGATTCCATCGACCGGAAACAGCTGTCTGCATCATCCAGTGTGTACGTGGGACGGACAGAAAGTACGTGGAACGCATACTATGCGCTCCACCTTCATCGGTGGAATCACAATCAGCGCCGGAGGTGCGCGTGCATAGAGCGCTCTTAGCGGCGCATCCCGGCTTCTAACTATGAAATCCACCTGGTGCCGGCAGTGTGCATGCGCAATACATGGATAACGTCATTACCCAGGACTCTGGTACTGCGTTCCAATTACCAGGAAGTGTACAGTACTTATAACATTAGAGACACAGCGTTCCAAAGAACGGAGGCAACTTTACTAATGTAATAAATGCTAAAGGCAGCATAAATTTGAATCTATTATATTAAAGTGAAATATGTGTACAATTTATGAATTTGATGTGTTCTTTATATCTATTATATTAAAGTGAAATATGTGTATAATTTATGAATTTGATGTGTTCTTTAGTGGATGCCTTTAATGGAATCCTTAATGGGTTGAGTAGTTATGAATATGTGTGGTCCTCATATCAAGGGACAATAGACATGTGAGACTTGAACTGAGTATTGTGAAACAAAGAACAATTAATAAGTGATATCTAACCTTATAAGGCACTAAATGTATACCTAAAGGATATAATAATAATACTAATAATAATAATAATAATAATAATAAATTAATAAGAGAAAATAGTGATGATAACCCTATATTACCAACATGACACAAATATAATAGATACAGTATACATATACACACATATATATATATATATATATATATATACATACATTTACATATGTGTACACAAATTCACAAAAAAACATATCATCCTCCCCTTAGGATATTAGATACTAGGTTATAAACTTATAAAAATGCAAGTATCACTGATGGCTTTACAATGGTTTATGCTCCCATATTTACAAAAGACATCTGGGTTACAGGACTTCCTTATACCCTATGGTATGGACAGTAGTTTTTACAATAATATTCAGAAATGACTTCATATTCACAAACATAGCATCTAAATTACAAGAAAAACCCAGTGCTATATGCACAGATATTATCATAATTATATTCGTATAGGTGACTTCTACATTACACGAATATAATAATCAGAAAAAGAATCCAGAGATTACTTAGAATATCAGTCCAACAAATTCAAACGGTAAATTAGTGTCTTCAAGTTAAATAAAAGAGACAACATCTATACCTTCATTCACTAGTCCCCTTTGGTCTGAATGAAGGTATAGATGTTGTCACATGTCATCCGATAGCGTAACGGATATCGAGTACCCTTAATAGGGTGACAACAGCTCTTTCCTGTCAACATAAAACAGCAGTTGACGCAGCTGTGGCACTTGAAGGCACCTTTTTGAAGTTGCAACCAGCTGATTCCCCTGCCCACACGTGGCAGCGGGTTTCCCTGCCCACACGTGGGCTGATATCAGAAAAGGTCACTTCCTCTTTGGAATTGTGGCTGCGTCAATAGCAAAAGAGTGGCGGCTTGTCACAATAATGTTTCATCACTTGGTCCGACTGGAGTATATGTCAGTGTTTGAGAATTGACTGGCGAACATTGCCAGATGTGATGGAGTATGTATTGACAAAGACCAAGCGTTCAGACGCCGATTTTACCTGAGGTCTCAATAATTACTCTCGAGGGAGCTGCTGGCATCTTTCAATAGCTTGTCTTACGTCTTCCCTATCGTAACCCCTACTGATGAAGTTGTCACCCATCAATTTCAGGGCGCCAGGTAACTTAGCCCGATCTGAGGTCATTCTTGCCACACGAATAAGTTGAGAGTAGGGTTTTACACAAGGCACTTTTGCACTTTAGCTGGTTGTTCCCCTGAAGAAGGATTGACACCGAAAACGGCTGTTTGGGATGGCACCAGATGATGAGTATACGCTGAGCCTTACATTTATTCACGTTGCTTTTGAAAATTGAGCAGTGTGCAGGTTCTGTCTATGCTACTAACCTTGGTGTTATGGGATGGGTGTGAGTCTCTCTCTCTCTGTCTCTCTCTCTCTCTCTCTCTATAAATATATATATATATATATATATATACTGTATGTTTATTATGGTGACTCTCTAAGGAAATGACAAATTGCTCTGCTAGAGGTGCCCATACACTAATGCGATTTTGCCACATTTCATCCGATTACGAAGTTTCAGGCAGATAAATTTGACAAAAACTGGTAAATTGCATGTATTTTACCTCTGATCTGATGTACGGTCCCATGAGCATCGGATCGGAACCCCTAGATCGGAAATACTGCACTATAGACATATTGTACCGGCAGCTTTGGCAGGGGTCGCATACGATACATCTTATGCAAAAGGACTGCATACGATGTATCATATAGGATCCTGCCACTGGGAAGCTGCTGGGTGGTTCAAGGGTGATCGTATGTGACTTCTTTCCTCCGAGAAGACGCACAATACCCCTTTCAGATCTCCAATGCCGGATCCCCCCCGGGAATTGGAAATGGGTCCTTCCCCGGTGGGATCACGCATTGGAGCCTCTGCGCTGGCTTTCCGACCCGGCAATATGCCGGGTCGGTTGCCATAACGGCGGGGGCGGAGCCGGCAGCGGGGGCGGGGTGGAGGCGGCGCTGGGAGATGAGCTCATCTCTGCGCCGCCTCTCCTTATGTAGTAAACGGGTCCCGAGTCGCATCGACCCGGGAATCCATTTACGCTGCCACTGACCCATAATTCAACCCAGGACTAACCCTTTTTTATAACCCGGGTTGAATTACCAGGTCTGGCGACCCGGAAATTCTCATTGGGCCATTTCACATCACACATTGACCCGTGTCGACCCGGCAATATTCCGGGTCGATACTGGGTTATTTTTGCGATGTGAAAGGGGTATAAGTATATAGCCAGCTTAAGACTACTGTATATGCTTGTTAGACAGTATTTACCAATATAAATCTAGAAAACAATAGCTCACACCAGAAAATAACAAATATCCATACAGATACTGTATATTTTAAGCTGTAAAAGCGTACAGCAGACCTGCCTGTGGATAACAAATCAAAATGGATATCCAAAATTTGTGACCCCAGCAATAAAGGGAATATAATAAATGATTTCCTCATAACATCATATTTCAGTATGTATTTAAGCTTAAGATAAACAGTCTGAAGTGTCATTTGTGTTACCTTTGTTCTGTTAACACTTATATTTTATACCAATCCCTGCACATGACCCTGTCTATACATTGGCATTCTTTATGGTTTCATTGTTGTACAATCATGTTGCAGATAACACATCAGGATCTTTAAGTGTAGAATAAGAAGTGTAATATTCCTTTGCCTATCTTGGCAGTTACAGACTTGACAGACAGCATAAATATCTTGTATTACTAGAAACAATTATCTGAAAGTCGGTCTTGAATCCATACTATATACAGTATGCAGAATAGACACATTCATTGTATTGTCTGGTAAATTAGTGTCAAAAGGGCAGGGCAGTGAGACATTCAATGCAGGAATTAAAACTAGAAATACAATAAACTTCCAGACATAATAGAGATACAATATACTGTACTCAGGAGACATGCAATTTCTGTTGACTTTCTTGGTCTTGTAATTTAAACCACAATTATAAACAATTTCTTTTCCAGGGCCTGTTCTACAATGCTTGTCAAAGACTGACAGGTCCTTGAATTATTGTAATCAATAGATGTCGTAAACAGAGCTTTCTGCAGAAAATCTAGCACTTAAAAGTACATTCTACTGCTATAGTCTCTGCAAAGTAATATATTTTTAAGGTCACCTTACTTAACCAGAGAGGGGGCAGATATCAACGCTAATGGCATGATGACTGTAGTTTAGATTATCTGTACTAGAAAAGCTGACAATGGGCAACTGGCATATGTATAATGGGTGCAAGTTGTACAGTTGAGGGGGGACCACATGCCACACACTCATCATCATCACCCATATAATTATCCTCACTGCTTCGTCGGCCCGGTGCTGGCTGCAGAAATCACCAGGAAAATGGCCACCGTGGTCAATTTCCCAGTGATTTGCGCACACGCAATAGAGATATTCCTAGGAACAAGGGATAGTAATTAAGAGTTGATTGCAGCAGCAAATTTGTTAGCAGTTGGGCAAAACTATGTGCACTGCAGGGGGGGGGGCAGATATAACATGTGCAGAGAGAGTTAGATTTGGGCGGGTTATTTTTTGTCTGTGCAGGGGAAAATACTGGCTGCTTAATTTTTACACTGTAATGTAGATTTCAGTTTGAACTCACCCCACCCAAAGCTAACTCTCTCTGTACATGTTATATCTGCCCCACCATCCCCTGTAGGGCACATGGTTTTGCCCAACTGCTAACAAATTTGCTGCTGCGATCAACTCTGAATTACCCCCTAGGTACGACTGACATTTTAATGGAGACCTGCACAAGCACAGTAGATTCTGTCACAATGCCAGAGTTTACTGCACTGCCGGAGAGGAGGGGGACCAAATGGAAAGCAGGGCAGTAGAGAGCCTGACTAGGTCCAGTTACTATTCAGGGGGCGGGGCCTAATTACATGAGGCATGGCCGTGGACCCTTACAAAAAATACTGAAAAAATTGTATTTTAAGTGCCTCCCTGGCCACACTGCAGCCCTCCTGGGCTGAGGAGAAGATCTGCAGTTGCTGCTGCCAGGTAAGGAAGGGGGGGGGGGCAACACCTGGGTCCCCACTGGGCCTGGGTAATTAGTACCTGCCCTCCTCTTGGCACCACTGCTGGCAAGAGATCATCTTTCTCAAGCGTGTTTATATATTGCCAATGGAAAATCATTGTACCCTGGCAAAATCCTTACCTTTTGTCACCTTACACACAGGAAAATAAAGTCAATTGGATTAAACTTTTTCCAGCTATATTTACACGTCACCTTAAAACATTTAAATAATTTAAACAAAAAAGGCAACAGTAATTAAAAATAAAAAAAACCTACAATAACAGGGTTGGAAAAGTGATCAGTCTCCCGCTGTAATACTTTGTAGAGCCTATTGCTGCAATTACAGCCGTCACACTATATGGATACTGTATGTCTCTTGACAGTTTGGAGCACCTGCATTGGGGAATATTTGGCGATTCTTCTTGCAAATTGTTCAAGGGGCTGATTCAGAAGTGGACGCTAGAGTGTTATTTTAAGCAGTTGAGTGATTTATTTATACCCCTTTTCCACTAGCTTTTTTAAACACGGTTAAATGCGTGGGGGCGCGCATTTGCCCATGTTTTTTCCTAGTGGGAAAGGGTTCACCGGCAAATTCCCGGATCAAGTGATCCGGGAATCCTACCCGGGTAGCTAGCCGGGTTGAACGCGTGTTCAACCTGGCTAGCTGTCCAGTGTGAACGGGAGCCGTGTCGAGGCGACACGGCTCCCGTTCACAGTGCATAGGGAGGGCGGTGCTGGGAGATCATGTGATCTCCCAGCGTCGCCCCTGCCGCGTCACTAGCGCGTTACCAACCCGGCAATTGCCGGGTTGGTGAGTGCTGTCTGCAGGGGGCTGTAGCACGGGTCGCAGCCGTGTCAGGCGACACGGCTGCGACCCGTGCTACACTAGTGGAAAAGGGGTATTAGATCTGTGCCTGCACAGGAGCTGCACTGCACATGTGCAGATGAGATGTAGCTTTATGCAGTGCAGCTGCAGATGTCAAGTGAGTGACAGTCTGCAGTTGATTGCGGGCATGGAGGTGGACCATTCCAGAAAACAGGGCCCTGAAGCCAGTGGATGCATCAAATGAACTGGCCCCAGCTGCATGGTAAGACAGACAACCTGAGTAACCTGAGTGCTACTCAGATGTCTGATGACGGCCTGATGTTCACACACTTGGATCCGATGCTGTGTGGACGTCTTTTAACTTTAGACGCATCTGTGACTTTACGTATTTTGACACAGCCATTTCATGCAAAAATTAAGCGGCTCTGCTATAGCATCCACCCCTGAATCAGTCCCCAAGTTCAGTCAAATTCCTAGGTGAGTGATGATGGACTGCTTTTCTTCACAAGTGTTTTATATTGCAAGGCGCAGAGACTGAGTGTGTAACTTTTTCATAAGAGTCTTCTTTCTTGCCACCCTGTCTTACAGGTCAGCATTGTGCAAAGCCTGTGAGATAAGGGGGGTACTCACGGAGCGATAATCTAAGCAATCTGACTAGATTGCTTAGATTTTAAGCAGTGATCAATCTGTGTGTACCCCTCACAGTGATAGAGATGCGCAGCCCCGCGCATCGCTATCGTTCGTGCTAGATTGGCCTGCCATGCACCCGCTGGGTGAAATGAGCGTCTCCCCCCCGCACGCTCAGCACACATCGCGCTGTGCTGAGCGGTGGGAGAGATGTGTGCTGAGCGGTTCGCTCAGCACACATCTCTCCCACATCTGCCCGTGAATACGGGCCTATACACAGATTAACCAATCTCAGCCACAAAGACTTGAAAGTCCTTTAAAGTTGCCATTGGTCTCTTGGTAGTTTCCCTGATCAATATTCGCCGGGCTCTGTTATCCAGTTTGGAGGAACAGCCTGATCTAGGCAAAGTCTTGTTAATTGGGCAGACTAGATGGCCCAAGTGGTTCTTCTCTACCATAAAATTCTATATTTCTATGTAACAGTGCCATACGCTTTCCACATCCTAGTAGAGGCAGAGTATAAGCCTTAACAATCTTTTTGTATCCTCCTAATTTGTGTCCTTCCACAACTTTATCCCAAAGCACTTTTTTTTCAACAGAAATGTGCACCCTCATGGTTTTGTTTTTGTTTTTCGATTTTGGTAAAACCACCCTCCGAGTGATTGGGTTCGGATTTGGTTTTGGATTTTTTGAATTTTGAAAGAAAAAAATAACTAAAATCATGTACTTTGGAACTTTTTTTGTTCCTATTGTAGAATTAACATCAATAACATTCATTTCCAGTCATCTGAATAAATTCCGGAATGCAATCCAAAACACAAAATTTCTGACACTACAGGAAGATCCAAAACTGGGACTTGGTTTGATTCGGGAATCCCAAAAGATCTGAACTGGGACTTGGTTCGACTTGGAGCCCCTAATTCCGATGGGTTCGGATTTTTTCAAAACTGAACCACACATCAATATTTACCAACCATGGTGAATTATCTGAATTACCATACATTACTACTAGTAGTGGAATCCTCAATAAATATTTTTTTTTATTCTCAAGTAATCAAAATCAAATGATGTCATGCAGGGGCGCCTTAGTGTGCCAGGGCTTCGGGTAGCTTCCCGGTTGGCTGGCCCAATGTGGGCTAGCTCATACCGATGGCAGGGCTGGCTGGCAGTCGCACTTCTGGGAGACAGTCTGGCAGGGGATACAGGAACTCAGCATGGGGACAGGGCTTAACGGGACCCCGGGGGCGGAGCTACACCAGACTTTGCCTGCTGCTCACATGGGTGCTGCTGCTGCTGTTATAAGGGGGAGAGAAGAAGCTGCTACACATCCAGGGCCGACCCAGCCAGTGAGAATGCACCCTGCTGTTGTTTGTAAGAGAGAGTGGAGGGATTTGTGTGTGTGTGTGATACAGCACTGGCTGCGGGGTGAGAGAGTGCGTCAGTGTGATACAGCGCAGGCTGTGGTGGTAGATAGTGTGTGCTTGTGATTCAGTGCAGGCCACGGGGGAGGGAGAGTGTGAGTGTAATAGAGCTCAAACAGCAGGGGGCAGGGAGTGTGTGAGTGTGATACAGAGCAGGCTGCAGGGCAGGGAGTGTGTGATTGTGATACAGAGCAGGCTGCAGGGGCAGGGAGTGTGTGTGTGTGATACAGAGCAGGCGGCAGGGGCAGGGAGTGTGTGAGTGTGATACAGAGCAGGCGGCAGGGGCAGGGAGTGTGTGAGTGTGATACAGAGCAGGCTGCACGGCAGGGAGTGTGTGAGTGTGATACAGAGCAGGCGGCAGGGGCAGGGAGTGTGTGAGTGTGATACAGAGCAGGCGGCAGGGGCAGGAAGTGTGTGAGTGTGATACAGAGCAGGCGGCAGGGGCAGGGAGTGTGTGAGTGTGATACAGAGCAGGCTGCAGGGGCAGGGAGTGTGTGAGTGTGATACAGCGCAAGCGGCAGGGAGTGTGTGATTGTGATACATAGCAGGCTGCAGGGGCAGGGAGTGTGTGAGTGTGATACAGAGCAGGCGGCAGGGGCAGGGAGTGTGTGAGTGTGATACAGAGCAGGCTGCAGGGGCAGGGAGTGTGTGAGTGTGATACAGCGCAAGCGGCAGGGAGTGTGTGATTGTGATACATAGCAGGCTGCAGGGGCAGGGAGTGTGTGAGTGTGATACAGAGCAGGCTGCAGGGGCAGGGAGTGTGTGTGATACAGAGCAGGCGGCAGGGGCAGGGAGTGTGTGTGATACAGAGCAGGCTGCAGGGGCAGGGAGTGTGTGTGATACAGAGCAGGCGGCAGGGGCAGGGAGTGTGTGTGATACAGAGCAGGCGGCAGGGGCAGGGAGTGTGTGTGATACAGAGCAGGCGGCAGGGGCAGGGAGTGTGTGAGTGTGATACAGAGCAGGCGGCAGGGGCAGGGAGTGTGTGAGTGGGATAGAGCTTAGGCCACGGGGGAAGGGAGAGTGTGATAGAGCGCAGGCAGCGGGGGAAGGAAAGTGGGATAGAGCGCAATCTGTGTGGAAAGAGGCGTGTGAGTATGATACAGAGTAGGCCGTCACCGTGGGGTGAGTTACAGTCTTATAGAGTGCAGACAGCAGGGGCAGGGAGTGTGTGAGTTTGATAGAGCCCAGGCCGCAGGGGGAGGGAGAGTGTGATGGAGAGCAGGCTGTGGGATGAGGGGCACTGTAAGCTTGCGAGCAGGGCCTACCTACCTCTGTCTGTCTGTTATTGCCCAGTTTTGTGCTATCACTGTTGGTCTAATTGTAAAGCGCAAGGGAATACGCTGCGCTATATAAGACACTGTTAATAAATAAATAAGTGACTGGGATCTGTAATATTGCCGGAGAAACTTGTTATTATTATATATAAATGTAATAAAAGAGAGCAATAAATTCAGTATACTTTCCCTAGACATTTGCATAAAGACAAAGATATGACTGCAGCAAAAGACATAGCCACAACTGTATCTGTGTCTGACTCACAATCAGCCCTATAATGTTCACAAGGAATCCAACAGTGTTACTTTGGATTTGGGCTCTTTCTCTCCTCCAGCTGGCCCGGTCCACATTGTATCCTCATTCTAATGATACGGGCAGCCCGCGGCACAGCAGCACGGTAGTGCTTAAGTGAGTCAGTCTTATTATAATGTTTCTGGCTGTGAGCGTTGTACTGCCTGCACAGCTTGACTTGTGCAGATAAATAGGTCCAACTGAAGAAGAAGATCCTGTGATTCCTAAATGGTAAAGTTTTCTCATTATTAATATATATGGGGGGTGATTCAGACCTGATCACTGTTGTGTGTTTTTCGCACAGCAGGCGATCAGAAATAGACTGCGCATGCGTATGCACCGCAATGTGCACGCACGTCAAACAGCAACAAAGGGCATCACTGGTCAGCGACAGGCTGGTGTGAAAATTCCAATCGCAAAGCCATTCACATGCTGATTGACAGGAGGAGGCCGTTTGTGGGTGGTAACTGACTGTTTTCATGGAGTGCCAGGGAAAACGCAGGCATTCCCAAGCGTTGTTAGAGAGGCTGTGTGACGTCAGCTCCTGACCCGATCAGCTTTTTCTCATCGCATTGTAGGAGTAAGTCCTGGGTTGCGCACACACTGCACACAGTAGTAAAAACATTCACTGGTGAGTGAGATGCGGACGGATTTACAGATGTCCGCTGACTGAGGGATTTTTAGCTCAGCGTACACATGTGATCGCACGCTTGCATGGCGAATATACACTCCCCTTGGGCTGTGACTATCTGACTGCAGGACAACAATTTTAGCAGCCCAGCGATCAGGTCTGAATCACCCTCTCGGATCGGTAAGACTTCTACTACTCTACTCGGTGACACTAGGAAAATGTGTAATATACTTACATCAGTGAAAGTAGCAGAGGTCTTGCCTATCCTTATATACTACAAAATACTAGTTATATGAATCAAATCGAGACTATAGTTTCAACATCTCTTTCCTCATTATCTTTTCTTTAAAAGTTCTGAACTGAAGAGGCCGCTCTGCGGAGCTTCCTAAACCTTTCCAACTAATATAAAAATGATATGTTACACTCTTCTAGTGTGTTATTGCACAGACATTCTCTTTCATTTTCTTCTTGAGAGACAGAGCTCAGTTAAGGGTCAGGAATTCTGATAAAGAGTAAATGGAGTGAAAATTCGCTTATGCACACACTGTCAGAGGCCTCTGAGTCTCTTTAATCGTAATGAAATGAGCTATATGCCAGTTACCCTTTAATTTGCAGAGGTCTGAATGCTCCCTATGAAAAACGAAAAAGTCTTTTAATGAATGTTTTCAGCTTGGATTTTTAAGGTGCTGCTTGTAAGCATATCCATTTATTCCTATGATATTGACCTATTGTGGGTCTTGAGTTATCATTTTCGGAATATCTGGTCCATATGATAAACAAAAAATTTCCCCTGATTATTTCAGAGGGAGATCATATATCTAAAAATTATTTTAAACTGTATGTGAATTGTTTGTTTAATCATTAGTTTGTCCAGGACACATCAAATGTCTAAATTTTAAACAAAATTTAATAATAACATATTTTGTATTAATTTATACATACTTCCAGTTGTCTTTTGACGTGCGCCCACAAAGAGTTTTTTCTTTCTTTCCTAGTTTTTTTACATTAACACTTTAGCTGGAACCCAAAGCAGGTAATTTTGGGGCAGATGTATTAACCTGGAGAAGGCATAAGGAAGTGATAAACCAGTGATATGTGCAAGGTGATAAAGGCACCAGCCAATCAGCTCCAATATGTAAATTAACAGTTAGGATCTGATTGGCTGGTGCCTTTAAAGCCCAGTACTCACGGGCCGATCAAGGAGAGATGCGTGCTGAGCGAACCGCTCAGCACACATCTCTCCTGCCGCTCAGCACAGCGCGATCTGTGCTGAGCGTGCGGGGGGAGACGGGGGGGGGCGCTCACTTCACCCAGCGGGTGAAGTGAGCGACCCGCTAGATTGGCCTGCATGCAGGCCAATCTAGCAGCGGCGATAGCGATGTGCGGGGCCGCGCATCGCTATCGCCGAGGGGGCTACACACGGAGCGATCCTGCCGATATTCTAAGCAATCTAGTCAGATTGCTTAGAATATCGCTCCGTGAGTACCCCCCTTAACACCTTGCACATATCACTGGTTTATCACTTCCTTATGCCTTCTCCAGGTTAATACATCTGCCCCATTGTTTTCAGAACTCTATCCACTTCACTATGATTTCCTACAACTATGCATGGGCGCATCTATAATGGGTTCAGTTTGTACAGTACTCAAGGGTCCTTGGGTCCAGGGATGCCCACACCACACAACTTTCATCCATAGATAATACTTAGCTGTCTGTTGACACATTGCCAGAGACTATCAGCTCATGCACCAGCGAGAGAGGGGTGTAAGGAGGCTGTACATGGACCCTCTCCTCTCTTAATCCACCTCCGTAACTATGGATAATAAAATATATTTTTTGTCTTATTATCATTGTTACTATATATACACCTTGCAATGTTTTCTTGGAAAGAGTGACTGTGTTTCCTGGTCCCCCAGACATCCTCAGGCCTGGGTACACCATACCAACCCTACCCTATCTGGTCACCTCTGTTTTTAACAAGTAACTCTCTGGCACATTCACCCTCCAGGTTTCTTCCATTCCATTTTCTTATTTCTGAACTAACAGTACCTCTGAGATTATGGGGGTAATTCTGAGTTGATCGCAGCATGGTTTTTGTTAGCAGTTGGGCAAAACCATGTGCACTGCAGGGGGGGGGGGGGGGCAGATATAACGTGTGCAGAGAGAGTTAGATTTGGGTGGGTTATTTTGTTTCTGTGCAGGGTAAATACTGGCTGCTTTATTTTTACACTGCAATTTAGATTTCAGATTGAACACACCACACCCAAATCTAACTCTCTCTGCACATGTTATATCTGCCACCCCTGCAGTGCACATGGTTTTGCCCAACTGCTAACAAAGTTCCTGCTGCGATCAACTCAGAATTACCCCCTACATCAAGACAAACAAGAGGCAAAATGTGTAATTAATCAGTATAAAGAACAAAGGTGCCTCAGAAGATAATACAATGTTTTGGTAATCTGTAGGGAGTTCTCAGGTTTCCTGTTGCCAATTTCATCCAGATTACAGCTATCACTTATTAAGTACATTCTATAAAGTGATAGCTAGAATTGGATTGGTTGCTATGGGAAACTTCTCCACTTATACTTTTTATGAGGTTTGATCATACTTGCCTACTCTCCCGGGAAGTTGCGGGATACTCATGATTTCTGGGTAGTCTCCCACATTCACGGAAACGTAGGCAGATTTCCTGCATCCTGCCTACTTCCTAGTGAAGTGGGCATGATGGGGGGATTATATTGGGAATCATGGTTTTGTTTTGAGAGGCGGGGCTTAATGATGTGAAATTGTGTAGTTAAGCCCCGTCCCATCCCCACAGACCCACAAAGTGTGGCAATTTGTTGCTATGGTAGCCAAATGACATGATAACCCTCCCACCCCAATAGTGACTGCAGTGTCTCATCTCCAGGCATCTCCTGGAGAATGGTTCTAAAAAGTAGGTGAGTACGAGTTTGATACATTTCTCCTTTTGCTCCCAATCTAATGCCAAGACCTGTAACCTTTTTAATTGTATAGTATTATCATATACAGGCCAAGATTTATCAAGCCTTGGAGAGTGATAAATTGCACGGTGATAAAGTACCAACCAACCAGCTCCTAAGTGCCATGTTACAGGCTGTGTTTGAAAAATGACCATTAGGAGCTGTTTGGTTGGTACTTTATCACCGTGCACTTTATCACTCTCCAAGGCTTGATAAATCTGGGCAACAGTATGGTAAAAATACAGGCCAGTGTAAAATACTGAGATAATTGCAGTACTAGTGGGAATAATTCTGCTACACCACCAAATAACAAAACAATATAAATGCATGCAGTGATAAGATTTGGAAGCATAAAGAAATATGTGGAAGAGCCAATTTATATAAAAGAAGAGACATTCTGGCAGGATTGAATGAGTATGAGACAATATAGTGCATTACGTTTGAGAAATATCTTTCCTAATTCTCTTTGAAGCACAGAATGAAGACACAGACACCCAGCCCCAGCAGTAATATCTTGCAGTGGTTTGGTTATACTGCTTTGATCATTATTGTCTTCTGTTTCTTCTCTTTTCTGTACCAGGCTGTAATAAGAGAAGTGCTGCAATCCATCTTAATGAATTCTTTTGGCCAAGTGCTTAATGTCCTGCAAAGGCTTTACTAGGTTATATGTGTCCTTAGATCCAGGGCTTGTAGGGAAAATATATTGTTGATTACTTTTGTCATTAGATAAGCTGAAGGCTGCATAAGCCTGAGGCCATATAAGAGATCCACTTTTTGTGATTGGTTGTTAAATGACTAAGCAGTTGCTAGGCAGATCAGTTTTCCCTGTTGGTTTTTTCCTATTGGATTGGAAGGTTGTGCATCAAGCTTAATAGGAGGGTCTTAGGATAGTATATAGGTGGGGGCCATTTTCCTAGACTTCCTCTTGCCATGCATTTTATGGCCCAGGAAGGTTAAGTATATTGATACTTATATTGTTATTTCTCTTAGTCCCTATCCCCCTTTTTGCTTCCCCCCCTTTTGCTGTGTTTTGATATGAGGTGCTGGGTACTGCTGTAGTGTCTCCCCTCCCCTCCAGTATGGCTCGTCCACGGCGTTCCGCTCCCCCTCCCTGCCGCCTCGTGTATGCTGGTGGCACCCCCTGCTCCCGTTCCCCTAGTGCTGGGCCCCGGAGGTTAATTGCGGCGGCTGCGGACAGGCGGCGGGGCGGGCGGTGATGGCTCGCTGCCCAGACAGCCAGAGGCAGTCGGCCAGCGGCCGCTCGGCACGTGACGCCGGGACGCGCAGCCCGGCCGGGCCGCGGTCACCGGCGCCCACAGCAGCCCAGCCCCCTTCAGCGGCTCCCTCTCACGGCGCGCTGATCAGCGCCGGGCCTCCCCCACCTTCCCCGCGGACTGTGCTCGGCGGCGGCTCGGGCGCACACGTGGCGCCGGGCGGCCTTGGCGGAGCGGGGGGGGTGAAGGGGTTCCAACATACAGGCGGGGATATGAGTCCGGGACAGCGGGGAGAGGTGCCCGCTGTCACCGGAACGGCGCAGGGCACACATACACCCCTTCCTGGCGAGGGGCCTAGCGCACTCCAGTAATTAAGTGGCAATGGGGGTTGGTACTCCGGGCATGTCTGGGGTGGGGGACGGGGCAGTGTCTGCCGCTGCGCCCGCCCCTGCCTCGGTTACATGGCTGGGTTTCCCGGTGGTGACCCCGGCACCAGGGGCCTGCTTTAGAGGCCCCTGGCCGGCAGTCGCACCGCCCCCCGTGGCGGCGTCCCCGTGCGCCGGTTTTCAAACCCCCCCCCTCCGCTCTGCCCGGGTCATTTCAGTTAGGGTCGGCACCTCCGTCCATCGCAGCGTCCTACCTGGCACCCGGCCCGGCTCTTTCGTGCGCAGCGCAGCAAGGTTTCTCGGGGAGCCAGTCCTTCCCCTGGGGTTTCCCGCGGCCTCCGGCCAGCATCCCTCCAGGGGTTTCACAGTACGTCCGGTCCACAATTTTCCCCGCATGTAGCCGGCGCGGGCTCGGCGTGCAGACCACATGGTTGGTCAGCGGCCCCGAGTCACGGCGCCCCTTCCTGCCTTTCCGCTCTCGCAACCAGGGCAGTCACTGATCGGGGGGAATCAGATAGCACAGGGTTGGCCTCCCCTCCCGGCACCCCTCAGTTCATTCCGGTGTCATCCGGATGGGCGGGGGCGAGCGGCTACCCGCCGCATACTGCGTGGCGGCCGTCTTACCCCGTGGGTTTCGGTGCCAGAGGCGGGGCTGCCTTCCCGCAATCAATCGGGTACGCCTCGGTTGGTGGTCCCCCCCCCCCTGCAGCTTCCCGCCGGCCATCCGCCGCGGAGCGGCGGGCCGGGGCCTCCTCCTCCGCAGGTTCAACCCGTTGGGAATGATGTTTTGGTCTCCTCTGTGCCGGTTGTCCCCTCTGTTTCTCCCTCACAGGTTCCGACTAGTTCAGGGGCTATGTACGGCAGGAGGCGAGGGTCGAGGACGACCGCAACATCGACGGTGGAGATGCGGCCATCAGCGGAGGCGGGTGCAGCGGACGACGCGGTTCCGGGTCCTTCTAACACAGGTGAGCTAACCCTTACTTTGCACATGTCAACCTGTAGTTCCTCATCTTCTAGCAGCGTTTTGTCCGGTTCTCCGCGGCGCCCGGGTAAATTAGCTAGGCTCATCGCGCGGCGAATGGCGAAGGAGGCGCATAAGGTGGGCGCGCCTGCGCCGGTGTTCCCTCCCGACCCCCCCCCCCTCGTTATGGGGAGACGGTACATTGCGCCAACACTGCAGTTATACGGGGGGTTCGCAAGCGCATGCGAGAAAAAATCCGGAAGGGGAAGTACATAGCATATTCACCCTTACGGAGGAAATGCGACAAGGTTTGACGCAGCCAATAAGCCGGGTGGTATTGGGGAAAATGAGTTTCGCAATTTTCACCAGTGGTTGCATGGCTTTTTGGTTTTCACGGTTTGCTACACGGAATCGCGGCCCTCGGAGTATGCCAACTTAGTTAAATAGTTGTTTTGGTACACGATAGGTACTTAAAATCAAAGGTTTCCGCTTGGCGGGATTACGACGAGAAGTTCCGTCGCAATCAGGATGGCAACCCCATCCGGCCCGCGGGTTTTAAGTACGTCGAGGTGTGGTTGGACAGCAGATCAAGCCCACCCCGAACGGCACGGCCAAGAAGCCCGGGGCGGCCGGGGCTGCGGGTTCCCGCTTGATAGGGAAAGGCAAGTGCTTTGCCTACAACGACGGCAAGTGCGTCAAAGGAGCGAGTTGTCGTTTTCGCCACTCATGTAAGTTGTGCGGGGCAAGTCACCCGGCCAAGGATTGCACCTCGGCGGCAGGCGGTAAGCCCGCCGCTTCCGCTGAGGCCGGGGGAGTTGGTAAGTAAGGCCTTCTCCCCGATTCTAGTTCCCGAGTTGCAGTGCTGGAGTAGCTTGTACCCCGACGAGGCGGCGGCGTTTTCTCGTGCGGGGCTTTCGGCACGGTTTTCGTTGCCCATTTCGGATTCGGTGCATGTGGTGGCGCGCCAGAATTTGAGATCGGCTCGGGAAGTCCAGCAGGATGTCCGGCGGGAAGTGGACGGGGAGATTGGCCTGGGCGCATGGCCGGGCCCTACTCCTTTCCCCCACTGCCCTCCTTGTGCATTTCCCCAGTAGGGGTGGTGCCCAAGAAGGCCGCGGGCAAGTTTCGCTTGATACAGCACTTGTCACACCCTCCGGGTTGTCGGTCAACGACGCTATGCCGGAGGCCAAGTGCAGGGTGCGTTATCAGTCTTTGGATGACGCACTGCGCTTGGTGCGGGATTGTGGTCCGGGGGGTCTGTTGGCAAGATGGGACGTGGAGTCGGCCTTTCGCCTACTTCCGCTGCACCCAGATTCCCTGCGGTTTCTTGGTTTCAAGCTAGGGGGCGACTTGGACCTGGATCGGTGTCTCCCCATGGGTTGTTCTGTCTCCTGCGCCTACTTTGAGTGTTTTAGCGCAATTTTGCACTTGTGCGTCCAGACCGCCTCCGGCCAACCGGGGGTGGCTCACTACCTGGACGACGTTCTCTTTGAGGGGCCCGGGGGCAGTTCGGTCTGTGGGGACATTCTGACGGTGGCCAGGTCATTATTCAGCGCTTTAGGGGTGCCTGTCGCGCAAGACAAATGCGAGGGCCCTTGCACTTGTCTTAGCTATTTAGGTATAGAAAGTGACACGGTAGGGGGTTGCTGTCGCCTGCCCGAGGATAAAGTGCATAAGCTTTTGGGTTTAATTACTGACTGTCTAGGCAAACGCAGAGTTCGGCTTAAGCAGGTGCAGTCCTTGCTGGGTTCTCTCAATTTTGCGTGCCAGATTATCCCCATGGGTAGGATTTTCTGTCGCAAACTTGAGCGGGCCACGGCGGGGACGGTCCGGCAGAATCACACAGTGTACCTTTCCCGCGAGATCAGAGATGATGTGTGGATGTGGGTCTCTTTCCTGGTGTCCTTCAACAAGGAAG
Organism: Pseudophryne corroboree; assembly: GCF_028390025.1. NCBI lineage: Eukaryota > Metazoa > Chordata > Amphibia > Anura > Myobatrachidae > Pseudophryne > Pseudophryne corroboree. Next base: position 726,058,091 of record NC_086448.1, on the reverse strand, counting down.
TTTTGTGGCCCGCGCCTTGTTGTCCCAGTAAGCAGATGCAGTTGTTCACGGATGCCGCAGGCAGTCAAGGTTTGGCGCGTTGTTTGCTGGCGCATGGTGCGCTGCGGCGTGGCCGGCCTCGTGGGTAACGCGGGGGTTTACCAAGAACCTCCTTTTGCTGGAATTGTTTCCAATCATAGTGGCGATTGAATTATGGGCCGGCCAGTTTGCAAATAGGGACATTTTTGTTTCGTTGCGACAACTTGGGGGTGGTGCATGCTATTAATAATCAGCGTTCCTCCTCGCCGCAGGCTCTGAGGCTACTTAGGCATCTAGATAGCTTGCTTGCAGCGCAATATTAATTTCGGGGCTCGCCACGTGCCTGGAGTTGACAATGGAATTGCGGATGCATTGTCTCGGTTCCAGTTTGACAAATTCAGGACGTTGGCGCCGGGAGCGGCTGCGGAGGGGTCACAGTGCCCACCTTCTGCCTGGCAGACGGGCGAGTCGGGTTAGCGGCTTAGCCAGGTGTGCTCTGGCTCCCGCCACTCTCCGTGGGTATGATGCAGCCTGGCGGGATTGGTCGGTCTTTCAGGGTAGGTACGGGGTAGCGGGTGAGTCCTCGGCCGACGCCCTGATGACCTTGGTTTGGGAACATTACCGAAACGGTAGGTCAAAAGCGTCCATGGCATCTGCCCTTGCGGGCATTTCCTTTCACTCGCGGCTCCACGGGATGACGGCCCCACGGGGTCGTTTGTCCTTTCCAGAGCGCTGAAAGGTTGGGCCAGGTTGCACCCGGCACCAGCGGATTTACGTAGGTCCGTAACGTTGCAGCTTCTAACGGATTTACTGCGGGTACTGCCTCAAATTGCGTCCTCGGAATTCGAGGTCGCGTTGTTTGGTTGTGTGTATGCCCTGGCCTTTTGCGGGGCTTGTCGGGTGAGCGAGTTGGTGGCATGCAGCAAGACGTCTCGGGAGTCGGGTTGGCTTTACGAAAATGTGCGCTTGCAGGAGGGCCTGTTAGTCTGTGGGATTGTGCGGTCCAAGACAGATCAAGCAGGTCGGGGTCGCTGGTTGTCCTTGGAGGCTCAGGAAGAACCGGGTGTTTGCCCGCTGCGGTTGACGCAGGAGTACGTACGGTTGAGGCCTCCAGGGGGCGACCAGCTGCTGGTGCACGCGCAGGTTGACTCTCTGACGAAATTTAAATTTGCTGCTGTGTTTAAAAAATGTTTGGTGCAGGGGGCTTGCAGGGGGCGGACTTCGGTACCCATTCCTTGCGGATTGGAGCGGCTACTCATGCAGCGGCTACAGGTTCATCCCCTGCGGCTATTCGGGAGCTGGGCCGTTGGAAGTCCGCCTCCTATAGGTCATATGTACGTCTGGATATGTTATAAGGCGCCTGTTGCGCTAACCCAAAAACGTGTTTACTCATCGGTTTTTGAACGCTTACCGTTCAGGAATCGAGGGTGTGAAGTGAATTTTTAAAATTTTTCCTCCGAGGGGGCCTAATTTCAATTGGATGTTCTCTCAAGGTCCACGGGAGGTTTTTTGATTTTTCTCCTTCACTTGGGTTTCTTTTTGTTCCGTTGTGTTTGTTGTATGTATTATGTTCATAATCGGATGTTAGGATATTTTCTTTTGCAGATATCATCAATTTTGGGCATTCCTATATTTTTTGGGCGACAAAGCGTCCCATGGCACTTAGGGCAGATGAGGTTTTTGGGATCCAGGCAAGTGAGATGGTTAGGTGTTCTAGGCATGTTATGGGGTGATTTGTTGCGGGTCCTTTTTGCCCGGGAGTGCCGCTGGGGTCACCCCAGTTGTATTGTCATTCATTGGGGTGGGAATGATATAGGTCGAGTTAAGGGCATAGATTTGGTTTGTCCGTTAAGGCGGATTTGGTGGCGGTCCGTTGTCACTGGCCAGGAATCTGCATTGTTTGGTCGGAAATGGTACCTCGTTTCCATTGGCGTGGTGCGGTGCGTTTCTCGGCGCTGGAGAAAGCACGCAAGAAGGTTAATTCGGCAGGGTCTCTTTTTGTTAGGGCCATAGGTCGAGTGGCGATCAGGCATCCTCTACTGGTGCTAAGGAACAAGCGGTTTTACAAGGAGGATGGGGTTCATCTTTCTCCGGAAGGTGTGCAATTTTTCCTGGAGGATATTTTTTGTCTGTTTCGGTAGAGCTATTTAGTTGTTCTTAGTTGGTTACGGTTGCGGATGGCGGTGGCGGTTTGGTAAACCTTGGTGGCGGGAAGTCGCTACCAACCAGCTGTCACACAGGCATAAGTGGTCATTGTGGGGCTCCCTCTTTAGAAGGACGGCAGGTGTGTCCTTTTCTTGCGGTTGGACATTTAGACGTTCCCCTGCGGGAACCGAACGTTTGCCAGAGAAAGAGGGGTAAGGCCAGCACAATGCGGGTTATGCGGGAAGGAGGCGGGGTATGTGTACTCCCCTCCTTGGTTTGGTGGTTTTCATCTAGGTGACTGGTGCTGGTGTGTGGCAGCGACTTTCTGTTTGCCATCCTCCAAACTAAATTTAAGTCTATATTCAAAATCAATTCTAATTCGATCACAATTATAGTTTAAAGAGTTGGTCAGCGGTTAATAAACATCGTCTGACCTTTAACTCCAGCTACTGTGTCCGTGTCTTTATTTCAGTGTGTGGTGTTGTTTAATTTAGTGATAAGCTAGCTTAAAGAAAAGGTTTATGTAATCACAATAAAGTTATGAGCGCCTTAGATAAGCTGAAGGCTGCATAAGCCTGAGGCCATATAAGAGATCCACTTTTTGTGATTGGTTGTTAAATGACTAAGCAGTTGCTAGGCAGATCAGTTTTCCCTGTTGGTTTTTTCCTATTGGATTGGAAGGTTGTGCATCAAGCTTAATAGGAGGGTCTTAGGATAGTATATAGGTGGGGGCCATTTTCCTAGACTTCCTCTTGCCATGCATTTTATGCCCGCCCGCCCTCCCGGATTTCAGCTACGGTTTGTTGATTTTGTAGTTGGCTATTTGAAAGCCAGATTGGCGGGAAGTCGCTACCAACCAGCTGTCACACAGGCATAAGTGGTCATTGTGGGGCTCCCTCTTTAGAAGGATGGCAGGTGTGTCCTTTTCTTGCGGTTGGACATTTAGACGTTCCCCTGCGGGAACCGAACGTTTGCCAGAGAAAGAGGGGTAAGGCCAGCACAATGCGGGTTATGCGGGAAGGAGGCGGGGTATGTGTACTCCCCTCCTTGGTTTGGTGGTTTTCATCTAGGTGACTGGTGCTGGTGTGTGGCAGCGACTTTCTGTTTGCCATCCTCCAAACTAAATTTAAGTCTATATTCAAAATCAATTCTAATTCGATCACAATTATAGTTTAAAGAGTTGGTCAGCGGTTAATAAACATCGTCTGACCTTTAACTCCAGCTACTGTGTCCGTGTCTTTATTTCAGTGTGTGGTGTTGTTTAATTTATACCCCTTTTACACTCGCAGGAAAATCCCGGGATATTGCACGTGAACGCGCATCATCCCGGGATTCTTCTCAGTGTAAATGGGTACATGGACAATTTCCCGGGACGAGCATCCCGGGATTTCATCCCAGGTCAAAAGCAGGGTTGAACCCGGGACCGTCCCGGGAAGCTGTGTAGTGTGAAAGGGTCCGTCCCGGGATTCACTATCCCGGGACTGTTAAAAGGACTTGGATTGGAGCTTTCTTGGGCTCAGAAAAGCTGATGTCATCTTTTCTGAGCCCAAGGCCATTTCTAATGACATACTAATGCATTTGCAGGGATATCCCGGGATCAGTGTAAATGGGGCTGTCCCGGGTCGATCCCAGGTCTTAATGCAGTGTGAAAGGGGTCAGTCCCGGGAATGCATCCCGGGATGCATCCCGGGAAGCATCTCCGGAGTGACCCGGGAGTGCGAGTGTAAAAGTGGTATTAGTGATAAGCTAGCTTAAAGAAAAGGTTTATGTAATCACAATAAAGTTATGAGCGCCTTATGGAGAAGAAGATCAGTTTTGATTGATTACAGTAACTAAGTGATCATTAATAAATAGATTTAAGGTAATGGGGAATGCGCATCAAAGCTTGGAGAGAGATAAAGTGGAGAGAGATAAAGTACCAACCAATCAGCTCCTGATATTTTTCAAACAGCCTGTAAAATTACAGCTAAGAGCAGATTAGCTGGTACTGTAGGGATGGAATCGGGATCCTGTCACTTGGGATGCTGATGGTCAGAATATCGACAGTGGCATTACGATGTGAAGAATACCGACACCTGCTAGGTAAGTATTGTAACCCTTCCCCAGTACTCCCTTAACCCTAACTCTCCGTCCCCGAAGACTAACACTGACCCTCCCCCTGCAGTCTAACCCTGTCACTCCCCACTTAGTGCCTAATCCTATCCCTCCCTCCTCGCAGCCTAATCCTATCCCTCCCTCCTCGCAGCCTAATCCTATCCCTCCCTCCTCGCAGCCTAATCCTATCCCTCCCTCCTCGCAGCCTAATCCTATCCCTCCCTCCTCGCAGCCTAATCCTATCCCTCCCTCCTCGCAGCCTAATCCTATTTCTCCCTCCTCGCAGCCTAATCCTATCCCTCCCTCCTCGCAGCCTAATCCTATTCCTCCCTCCTCGCAGCCTAATCCTATCCCTCCCTCCTCGCAGCCTAATCCTATCCCTCCCTCCTCGCAGCCTAATCCTATCCCTCCCTCCTCGCAGCCTAATCCTATCCCTCCCTCCTCGCAGCCTAATCCTATTCCTCCCTCCTCGCAGCCTAATCCTATCCCTCCCTTCTCGCAGCCTAATCCTATTCCTCCCTCCTGGCAGCCTAATCCTATTCCTCCCTCCTCGCAGCCTAATCCTATCCCTCCCTCCTCACGGCCTAATCCTATCCCTCCCTCCTCGCAGCCTAATCCTATCCCTCCCTCCTCGCAGCCTAATCCTATCCCTCCCTCCTTGCAGCCTAATCCTATCCCTCCCTCCTCGCAGCCTAATCCTATCCCTCCCTCCTCGCAGCCTAATCCTATCCCTCCCTCCTCGCAGCCTAATCCTATTCCTCCCTCCTCGCAGCCTAATCCTATTCCTCCCTCCTCGCAGCCTAATCCTATCCCTCCCTCCTTGCAGCCTAATCCTATCCCTCCCTCCTCACGGCCTAATCCTATCCCTCCCTCCTCGCAGCCTAATCCTATCCCTCCCTCCTCGCAGCCTAATCCTATCCCTCCCTCCTCGCAGCCTAATCCTATCCCTCCCTCTTCGCAGCCTAATCCTATCCCTCCCTCCTCGCGGCCTAATCCTATCCCTCCCTCCTCGCAGCCTAATCCTATCCCTCCCTCCTCGCAGCCTAATCCTATCCCTCCCTCCTCGCGGCCTAATCCTATCCCTCCCTCCTCACAGCTTAATCCTAACCCTCCCCACTTAGTGCCTGACTCTAACCGTTTCACCTTAGTGCCTAACCCGCCCTCCCTGCAGCCTAACTCTTACCTTCCCTTCCCGAAGCCTATCTCTAACCCTTCTTCCAGTGCCTAAACCTAAGCCCCCCCCCCCCCCACCTGCAGCCTAACCCTAACCCTCCTCGGCATATTTACGATTGGGATGCCAGCAGGCGGGTTTCCGGTGTCTGAATGGTCATCCATGTTGGAATCCCGGCATCGGTTTTCTGACCAGTGTCAGGATTCCGGAGTCGGTATTCCGACTGCCTCCATCCTAAACACCAGTATGCTTACTGGATCCCGGTACTTATATCTCTTTCCACTTTACATCTCTCCAAGTTTTGATACATTGCCCTGTACAGTCTGTGTCGATTGTTTAACTTCTACTGTGGTAGAATTTTACTAAAAACAATAATGGAAAAATATTTTTGATACTAGAGATGTGTGCTGACCGTGTTTTGGTTTTAGATCTGTATTAACTTTATGGTTTGCCAAAATCGCCCTCACGTGTTTTGGTTTTGGATCTGTATTTTTTTTCAAAAATTGAAAACAACGGCTAAAATCACAGAATTTCGGCCTCTGTTTGTTCCTGCAGTGTTGTTAACCTCAGTAACATTAAATTCCAGTCGTTTCCACTCAATTTTGACCACCTCACAGCTCACAATATTATTCACCAATATTGGCCACGGGAGGCTGACTAAACCAGAGATTCTCAAACATGGTCCTTACGGCACCCCAACGGTTCAGATTTTAGGTCTATCCATGGCTCAGCACAGATGCTTAAATCAAATTGACTGAGGTGCTAATTAAGTCAGCTGTGGCCAACCATGGATAAACCTAAAACCTGGACCATTGGGGTGCCTTGAGGACCGTGCTTGAGAACCTCTGAGATAAACTAATCAATAAAGCAGGGTGTTAATTACATTACAATTTTGAAAAATAAAGTTCATGAACTTAACGCAAATGATGTAACATGGTGGAAATGCTTGGATGGTTATCATCACTATCTCTACTAACTTTGGCCTCAGAAATGGTGCAGATGCCTTCACAAATGTTGTCAGGATTTAGGTAAAAATAATCCCACACCCAAGACGTGGCTTTTTTGGTCTTATGTCCAGGCATCACAATCACTTTCTTTTTATCATGGACAAGAAGTGCAGGTGGCTGACTTATACAAACAACATCATCAACTCGTCCTCATACTCGTTGTCAGAAAGTAGTAGAACACAAATATCCCCCTCATACTGTTCCACTTCCACAGAAGCATCCCCTATTTATTTTATGTCCTCATCACCATCTTTACTTGTACTTCTCCCCACATGTGCAGATGGCACTGAAATGGTGGAAGGAGGTGAAAGAGGCTTCTCTATGAGGACAGTGTGAGAAATGTCAGACTCACACATAGCTAACGTGGATGCCCCTAGACTCACCTCACGATTTTGAGCATACAGTTTGAGCCTTAGTGCTCTTTTTATGGGGCACTGATTTGTCACTTTTTAAGAATACACATGGGTGGGCAGCTGCAGCACTGCCCACTGTAATGTATGTAGTGCTACCGCGGGAAGTGGCAGGTGGATGTGATTGCGGGTGCTGGGTCACAATGAATGCAGGGGTGCGGCCAATTCTCCATTCACAGGGCATATGCACTGTGTGCCGAGCACACTCTGCACCACCTTACAGCCCTATCTGTGGTAATATCTGACTGTATGATATTCCCCTTCTCATTTCTTGTGTACCACTACTCCTTACTGTGACAGTAGGAAGATAAACTCTGTGAAAATGTCTGTCTGTGGGTGATATTCCCCTGCTCTTGTGTACCAGTGCTCCTTATAGTGATTGTAGGAAGATGAACTCTATGGTAATATCTGCCTGTGTGATATTGACCTCCTTGTACAGCCGTGGCCAAACATTTTGAGAATGACACAAGTTTTGGTTTTCACAAAGTTTGCTGCATCAATGTTTTTAGAAATTTTTGTCAGATGTTACTATGGTATACTGAAGTAAAATCACAAGCATTTCATAAGTGTCAAAGGATTTTATTGACAATTACATTAAGTTTATGCAAAGAGTCAATATTTGCAGTGTTGACCCTCCTTTTTCAAGACCTCTGCAATTCATCCTGGCATGTTGTCAATCAACTTCTGGGTCACATACTGACTGATGGCCGTCCATTCTTGCCTCTTCAATGCTTGGAGTTTGTCGGAATTTGTGGTTTTTTTGTTTGTTCACCCGTCTCTTGAGGATTGACCACAACTTCTAAATGGGATTATGGTCTGGTGAGTTTCCTAGCCATGGACCTAAATTTTCGATGTTTTTTTCCAAGCCACTTAGTTATCACTTCTGCCTTATGGCAAGGTGCTCCATCATGCTGGAAAAGACATTGTTCGTCACCAAACTGTTCTGAAATGGTTGGGAGAAGTTGTTCTTGGAGGATGTTTTGGTAACATTCTTTATTCATGGCTGTGTTCTCAGGCAAAATTGTGAGATAGCCCACTCCCTTGTCTGAGAAGCAACCGCGCACATGAATGGTCTCAGGATGCTTTACTGTTAGCATGACACAGGACTGATGCAATCACCTTTTCTTCTCCGGACAAGGGCAATACAGAAGCCACTTCTCTCCAAGAAAAACATCAGGGAGAGACTGATATTCTGCAAAAGGTACAGGGGTTGGACTGCTTAGGACTGGGGTAAAGTAATTTTCCCTGATGAATCCCCTTTCCAATCGTTTGGGGCATCCGGAAAAACGCTTGTCCAGATAAGGAAAGGTGAGCGCTACCATCAGTACTGTGTCATGCCAACAGTAAAGCATCCTGAGACCATTCATGTGTGGGGCGGCTTCTATACTGTGTACCAGTGCTCCTCGCGGTGACTGTATGACAAAAGCTGTTTGGTGATCATATCTTTGACAACAACTATTAATTCCCTTTTTATCCTAATGGGTTCTATTGATATTACAGGATTTTAAATTAAGCATGTTTGGTTCTAGACTCAACATTTTTTTTTTTTTTTTTTTAAGTGCTTCAGATTGTATGACCTAGTTTCTCTTGCTGGTATGCTGAATAATTCAATGTAAGATCAGAGCATACAGTAAAAGGTTTATGCTGCAAATCCAAAATACTTTAGTGCATGAAAAATACTTACAATACATAATTTGTTAAAGGAACACTGCACATTTCTTTGATGCTGGAGTTTCACAAACTTGCTATTATTCGTCAAGCATTTCAAAGTCATAGAGTAACAACACAGTTTTATTAAAACAAATCCATTCCATAACTACCTACTTATGACAATGCAAACTGGGACTGTTGTGTGCACTCAAAAAGGGGGGCGTGACCTTGTGGAAGGGGGCATGGCCTATGTCTCCCGTTTTCATCATGCTAGGGGCGTGTCCAGCATCTGTCGCCACTAAATAGATGCTGCACACATAACATCTATTCACCTCTTGCTCTGCTAAGCACATGGCAGCTGAGAGGGGGCCTCCCAAAGCAGCCTGCGGATGGGATGGTGTGACAGTGCCTGAAAAACAAGACTGTCCCACCAGAATCAGGATATTTGAGAGTTATGCATTTTTCTCTAAATGCTACATACAGTGTACTCAATTTCAGAACTTATCCTAGAAATACAGCTTCCTGACGCTAAGGAGATTAATCGAACCTGCTTAACCCCTTCAGTGGTGACTTTTTGGAATTTGGTCACACCTCCCAGGGCAGGTATTTTATTTTTGTTTTACCTGTGCGTTGCCAGGGTTTCATGCGCATTGCCAGGGGTTTTATGCGCTGGGATCCATGCTCGTTGCCACGGGGAATACTCGTTGCCTTAGGGAATGTTCATTGCCTAGGGGTAGCTAGGGATGGCCATCGACCATCGATGATTCAAAATAACCAATGGTCTATGACTGATGTCGAATACTTTTACCATCGATGGGGTAAAGCCAGATGGTTTCCCTCCATCGATGATTCAGTGCCCCCTGACACCCACTAAGTCACTCCCTCGGCTCTGATTGGCCCACATTTATACAGTAATGCAGGGAAGACCATCAATGGGTAAAACCATCGATGGATCCATTCCAGATGGTTTTACACCATCGAGGTTATCCATCGATGGTGACCATTGATGGATAACCCACTGATGGCCATCCCCAGGTAGCATTTGCTGACCAGCACTGAAATCCTCTCCCCCTCCTCCCTTGTACTCCGCTCAGCTGGCGGAGTTTTGCGTAATGACACAATTGCGATCGCATCATTCTGCAAAAGTCCACCGCCGAATGAAGTGCAAGGAGGAGGGAGGGGGAGCAGTGGCATGCCCCGGAAAATTTCCAGGGTTGCCAGTCTGCACAGCGCAGCTGGCCCCAGAAATTTTCTGGGCATACCACTGAAGGGGTTAAACATGAAAAATAAGATTTTGCCCATAGCAACCACTAAGTCATAGGCGTTTTATTCTGGGTGCAATGTGTGCAGTGTACATGGACACCTGGTTCCAGGGGGATCACACCACACACATTGCACCCATATTGTTTTAATTCTCACTTTTCCGGAGTCCTGCAACAGGTGCTGCAGCCGCAGCAGTCGTGGCAAAAAAATCACTCCCAAAATGGCAGCCACTTATGTGCAGTAGATAATTATGTGCAAAAGACTCCAGCACAGTGTCAGAGCCTATGGCGCTGTGGAGAGGAGGGGGCCCACTCGGAATCTGCACACGGGCCTCCTCATCTCTTAAAATGCCACTGCACTAAGGGGGTGATTCCAACCTAATCATAGATGTGCTAAACATAGCACATCTACGATCAGTTCCTCTGACATGTGGGGGAACGCCCAGCAAAGGGCTAGTCCGCCCCACGTGTCAGGCACTGGCCCCTCGCACAGGTGCAAAAGCATTGCAAGTCGGCAATGCTTTCTCACCCGCCAAGTAGCTCCCTACCTGTGCAGCCTAGCTGCGCTGGCAGGCGGCTACCTGCCACGTTCTGGGTCGCAGCGGCTGCGCGTGATGTCACGAAGCCACGGCCTGCCCCAGCAACGGTCCTGACACACCTGCATTGTCCAGATCGTGCCTCCCTATTGGCGTTCTAACGCCGCTGACACACCCCATCCCACAATCAGGCAGAGGCGATCGGACCAGTGAGATGCTTTCACGCAACGCTTAGGGCTTCAGAATGTGATCACTCTCAGTGCAGCGATCGGCTCTGAATTACTGTAGGCCCTAAGTATCTAGTAAAGGCTAGAAAGTGATCTCTAGGTTCTGATTGGTAACTACATTTCCACTTTTCATTTTTAGAAAGTTTGTTAAATACTGTATAATAGTGCACTTAATCCTGATCATGTCTTCATAGACCCATCCTAGTCACAGACGTAATATCCATGGATAAAGTAAGAGTAACGAATATATACATTAGTTGCATAGGGAGGGGAATTGGTAGCAAAAAGAAAGAAGTAATAATGCCACTGTATAGGTCTTTGGTACAGCCTCATCTAGAATACTGTGTTCAAGTTCTGGAGGCCATATCTCCAGAAGGATAGTACACTAAAAACTGTATAAATAAGGGCAACTAAAATGGTGCATGGTCTCATGGTCTACATCACAAACTTACCCGGTAAGACTAAAAGACTAAAAGATCTGAACATGTATAGTTTGGAGCAAAGAAGAGAAAGGGGGAACATGACAGAAACTTTCAAATATGCCAAGGGTTCAAAGCAAGAGAAGTATTAAAACACGAGGACATGCACTGAGACTGGAGGGAGGTAGGTTCAGGGGAAATTTGAGGATAGATTACTTCACAGAACAGTGGACAAGTGGAATAGCCTCCAATCAGAGGTGGTAGAGCAACTTAAACATGCTTGATATAGGCATATGAATATCATTAAAAAGAACTAAGGATCATATAGGGTTTGTGGTAACAATACAGTTAAAAAGTGCTGTGAGACTGGAGAGAAAAGATGATGGGGGAGCTCAGAGGGAAGAGGAGAGGAATATATGAAGTGGGAGGGTGCAAGGCCATCCAATAATAATTAGCCACATAATGTAGGGGCTGGAGCTGGATGCAGGGCAGAGGAGAGCCTTGGAGGTGGGATGAGAAGGGCTGCGGGGAGGGAAAAGGTGGAGCAGTCGAAATGGGGATTTTCTCCAGCCTGACACTGCCCATGGTAAGCCTAGATGCTGGCCACACTGCCGCTTGTGAGCCAGTACATTGACTTGCACCTCTCAAATATTTGGAGGGAGTGCATGCTCCTATTACCCCCTGTTCTGACACCTATGGCTGTACATTAATTTGTGCCACAATAAACAACAAAGACTGGTTAAGTTACTACACATTAACCGCTGGTGTGTACAGTAGTCTGCTCACCCACAAAACCACACACATTCCCAACAATTTTTACATGTTCCTGTTTCATGACACTGCAGTGAGTCTCTTTCTGTACCACTACAAAACCTGCCAATCACAGCGGGCAGTGGCATTTCCTGGAACCTCTTAACCATACCTCCCAACTTTCCTGATTTCAATGGGACAGTCCCGTCTTTCTTGGACTGTCCAGCTGTCCCACTCGCAAGCCATAGTGTCCCATAGGAGGGGTAAGGTTGGATGGATACTTTGGCATTGCTGCATAGCATCCTCACACAAGCCGCCAGCTGGGATAGAGGCATTGAGGAGGCTGGGGGCTGTCCAGCAGCTCCGGATCACTGATGGAAAATGAGGATGTGGCTCATGGGTCCAACATTCCCATGAGGCCATGACCCTTTCCTGTTAAGCTATGCCCCTAAGCATGTGCATTTGTCCCTCTTCCAAAGGAGCAGAACTATAAGCTGCCTTAACTATAAGGTGAGTGAGATTCAACATTTGTAGTTTTGGACTGCAAGTAGAGGGTCCTTGGCAGCCAAAAGGTTAAAGTACATTGTCATGTACTGGATTTAAAAGTATAAAACACAAACTTAAATTTTTCTTGCTAATATCCATTGTGATAATGCCACAGTTTTTACATTAAGCTTGCTTAACAAAACCGTTGCTCGGCAATGCAAAAGATAAAGAAATACAGTAAAGCACCCTTATTTCAGACTAAGGGGGATATTTACTAAGCAGTGATAAAACTGGAGAAGTGAGCCAGTGGAGAAGTTGCCCATAGCAACCAATCAGCATTGACGTAACATTTTTAATTTGCATACTATAACAGTATACAGAGCAGCTGATTGGTTGACATGGGCAACTTCACCACTGGCTCACTTCTCCACTTTTATCACTGCTTAGTAAATGTCCCCCTAACCATTGTAGTATATCTAGAATGATGTTGCATTCTATACAACTAAAGAGTATTATTCAAAAAAAATTAAGAAGTGTGTTATCTTTTAGATGTATAATTTACAGCCCATTAGTAGAGAACATACAAGGCAAAATCTACATCAAGAGCGACTGCTCAAATATGCACAATTACCAGGCATTCAGAATCAATTCTGTAAGGATAACAACATGCCATATTTAATTTACCAGATGCTACTTTTCATCAAACTTTTCTATTGTTCAATGTTCTGCAACTCTATGATTCAATTTCACAATTTTCCAATAAAGACACCTAAAACAAAGTTTGCAGGGATATAAATGTAACATATAAAAGTAACTTGCATAGTTCAATCAGAGAGCTGCACTTAACAAATAAATGCAACATGTTTACTTTCCCAGCACCTTCATCCAAATAAAACAAGTAATGCATTTATAACAGCACTTATATTTCTTCCTATACAGCTATATTTATTCCTAATAAATAGATTTATGGTTAGCGAATACAAGTCACATTTCACCCACAGAGCAAGTAGATGACTTCACTATAAAAAAGTAATTTATACTAAAGTTTCTGGTTACATTTAAATTAGTTTATTGATATCCACGTTTATATTAAGTTAGATTGTTTTGGCTGAAAGCAATACGAAGCATATTTTTTTTTTAGATATTTTCACAAAATATTAAGTCTTGGCTAGAAGGCAAAGGTTGTGTTGGAAATTATATTGCTCTACTTGCTATAATGTTTTAGATTTTATAGAAAGCACATCTTATAATGTAGCCTTCATTTTTAGCAGATAATGGTCAGCTATAAAAGGTGTAATGTCAATGCAAAGCCTTCTCTGTAATGCTGCTGACAAAGGGCCCGATTCAGACCTGATCGATGCTGTGCGTTTTCGCACAGCGGGCGGTTCTCAAACTACTGTGAATGCATATACACTGCAATGCGCATGCGTATTGCCAAACAGTGACAGGATGGTGTGAAAATTTTGATCGCAAGGCTGGACGCAAGGTGATTGACAAGAAGCCGGCGTTTGTGGGTGGTAACTGCCCATTTTCTGGGAGTGTCTGGAAAATCGCAGGAGTTTCAAAGCGTTTTCAGGGCGGGTGTGTGATGTCAGCTCCGGCCCCGATCAGCCTGAATTCATCGCACTGGAGGAGTAAGTATTGAGCTACGCAAAGACTGCACACACTGCACAGAATGGGAAAGACATCTACTGGTGAGTGTGATGCGAACGGTTTTGCAGCTGTCTGCTGATTGAGGGGAATTTTTGCACGCCGTACACATGCAATCGCACACTTGCACGGGGTGAATTTTCACTCCCTCTGGGCGGCGACTACTTGTATGAGAGACAGTGTCATTTGCAGCAAAGCGATCAGGTCTGAATTAGGCCAAAAATACGGCCTGTGTACCTGCTTTGATGTATTTAGGGTAAAACTTAAAAAAAAATTTTTTCGGGGGTGGGGAGATATGACATTAGTTAGAGTTTTTTCTTTTTATTAAATTTTTTTTTCTTTTACTGGTAAACTGTCTGCATGGTAGAAGCAGATGTGCTTTTATGGCGAGCTGGCTAATGAGCCAACATGAAAAGTTGTGTCTAAATATGTAATTACTAGGTTTTTCATCGCGCCCTACGGGCGCTCTTCACACCGTCGAAAGGGGCTACGCCCCCTTAACCCCTGCACGCCTTGCTGCTGTTCAATATTTGTATGAGTGGATAGAGGGGATAGAGAGACGCGGGCCGGTAGGGAGGGGATAGATAGAAGGGGGGCGGTAGGGAGGGGATAGAGAGACGCAGGGCGGCAGGGAGGGGATAGAGAGACGCAGGGCCGTAGGGAGGGGATAGAGAGACGCAGAGCGGTAGGGAGGGGATATATAGAGACGCGGGGCGGTAGGGAGGGGATAGAAAGACGCGGGGCGGTATGGAGGGGATAGAGAGACGCGGGTCGGCAGGGAGGGGATAGAGAGATGCGGGGCGGTAGGGAGGGGATAGAGAGACCCGGGCCGATAGGGAGGGGATACAGAGAGGCGGGGCGGCTGGGAGGGGATACAGAGACTCGGGGCGGTAGGGAGGGGATACAGGGAGGCGGGGCGGCTGGGAGGGGATAGAGAGACGCGGGGCGGTAGGGAGGGGATACAGAGACGTGGGGCGGTAGGAGGGGATACAGAGACACGGGGCGGTAGGGAGGTGATACAGAGACGCAGAGCGGTAGGGAGGGGATTCTGTGACGCGGGCGGTAGGGAGGGGATACAGAGGCATAGGGAGGAGGGAGTAGAGAGAGGCGGGGTGGTAGGGAGGGGATATAGAGACGCGGGGCGGTAGGGAGGGGACAGAGAGAGATGTGGGGCGGTAGGGAGGGGATAGAGAGACGCGGGGCGGCTGGGAGGGGATAGAGAGACGCGGGGCGGCTGGGAGGGGATATAGAGACGCGGGGCGGTAGGGAGAGGATAGAGACACGTGGGGCGGTAGGGAGGGGATAGAGAGACGCGGGGCGGCTGGGAGGGGATATAGAGACGCGGGGCGGTAGGGAGGGGATAGAGAGACGCGGGGCGGTAGGGAGGGGATATAGAGACGCGGGGCGGTAGGGAGGGGATAGAGAGACGCGGGGCGGTAGGGAGGGGATAGAAAGACGCGGGGTGGTAGGGAGGGGATATAGAGACGCGGGTCGGCAGGGAGGGTCCCCAGTGAGGAAGCTGATGAAGAGAGGGGGGAAAGTAGTGGAGGAGGAGGGCACCAGAAGAGGAGACTTGTGTAAAGTGGCGAGCAGACATAGAAACAGTGGGTAGGATGGCCGGAGGGACTCACCGTTGGGGCTGTGGGCGGCTGCTGCAGGCTGGTAAACAGTACAGTGTCCAGAGGCGTCCATGGTTCAGCATTTCAGCATGACTGTTACACACATCTCTCCCCCCCCTCCTCGGCCGAAAAGGGGGTGTGGCCTGTTGTGAAAGGGGCGTGGCCTCGCGGGTCTGTTCTCTCTCGCTCCGGGGTTGTTTCCAGCTTGCCTGTAGATGCTGGCAGCCCCCGGAGACTGGAGAGTGTGTGCCGGCTGTGTGACAGGAGGAGAGTGCTGCAGGAGATGACGTCACTGCAGCACTCTCCTCCTGTCACAGCAGGAGAGCTGACAGCGGGATTTGTGCGGAGGAGGCGGCGGGTCTGTGTACACGGCGCAGGGAGGGCTATGAGAGCCTTCTCCTGCGCCACCTGTCCCTCCTAATGTGTATGCCGGGGGCGGCATACACGGCCGCGGCCGGGGAATCAGAGCTGCTGATGGGTGGGGGGAGGGGAGAGAGAGAGATGGACAGGCAGCAGGAGCAGAGACTTGCTGACTCCGCCCACCGCTGTGACTCCACCCAGCGTTACGGGCACAGAGTCACAGATTTAGACAAATATATAGGAGATTGGCATACTTGCCTACTTTTGAAAAACCATTTCAGGGAGATTGTGAAAGTAACACCTATAAGTGCGGGTGTGTACTGCTACATTTGGAGAGGTGTGTCATGAAAATGACTTACATACAAATGTGAATGAGCCTTAAAGTTAGTAAGATCTACTTGTTGAATAAAAGGCACTGATATTTTTCAGAATGTGTTCTTGTATTGTGTTTTACAAGAGGTTCCATATACTGTAAGTGGCCATGAGAAACCTTATTTAAAATTCATGTAGCCATAGGGATCATTGGCCCTCATTCCAAGTTGATCGCTCGCTAGCTGCTTTTAGCAGCAGTGCAAACGCTAAGCCTCCGCCCTCTGGGAGTGTATCTTAGCTTAGCAGGAGTGTGAACGAAAGATTAGCAGAACTGCTCAGAAAAATTTTCATGCCGTTTCTGAGTAGCTCCAAACCTACTCCTACCTTCCGATCACTTCAGACAGTTTAGTTCCTGCTTTGACGTCACACACACGCCCTGCGTTCGGCCAGCCACTCCCCCGTTTCCCCAGGCACGCCTGCGTTTTTACCTGACATGCCTGTGTTTTTTAGCACACTCCTGGAAAACGCAGTTACCACCCAGATACACCCACTTCCTGTCAATCACTCACCGATCAGCAGAGCGACTGAAAAGCGTCACTCGACCTTGTGTAAAACTGCATAGTTTTTTGTGAAAGTACTTTGCACGTGCGCACTGCGGCCCATATGCATGCGCAGAAATGCTGATTTATAGCCTGATCATTGTGCTGCGAACGACAGCTAGCGATAAACTCTGAATGACCCCCATGGTGCAATCAGGGAGATTGCTGGTCTATTCAGGGAGTGATGGAGATTGCTGCTATTTCAAGGAGTCTCCTGCAGAATGAGGGAGGGTAGGCAACTATGATTATTGGGCACCATATGGTGATCCTGTGCTACCTCTTGGGGGCATGACAACAAGTCTGTCAGGCATTAACCCACCCCTCCAGCTCTTAAAAAAAGCAACAGTGTCTAAATGACAGAAGGAGGCTACAAATAATATTTAAAAAAAAAAAAAAAAAATACCTAGTCAAAGCCTACCCCAACAGGCTCTCCAACATGACCACCTCCAATAGGTAAAAACACTCTGCTCAAGGACTTCCTACTTAAGTGGCAAAGCATGTTTAAACTCTGATGACTCAGTCATATGGGGACTCAGGAGCACAGCATTTTGTAGTTGCAGGAAGGGGGCATGTTGGAGGGTATGATGCTGTTCATTTGCCATTCCATTTTGCAACATACAGTACAATAGCAATAACTAAATGAATAAATATAAGAGAAGCATCAAATATCTCTTACAAGATATAAGTAACATTAGAAATATAGGTATACTACCATCATCTTATGTCACTCGATCACCCTTCCTGGCATGAAGCAGAAGTGCAGGCCTGATTAAGCTAATGACTCAGATTTCACCATGCTGCTGTAGAACATCTCCCTGCCCCATTCCACAAAAAAGAAAGTATTTTGTCTTAAAAATAAATATGACAGGCCTGATTCTGAGTTGCAATCAAGACCAAATGCAAACTGTCAGATGCATCTTGCCTGTTTCTCTCCACCCATAAAATGGGCATTACTGTATGTCAACTGGGCTTATCCATATATGAGAACAGTTTTCTGGGCGTGTGGTGGGTTTGTATTTAGAGTTACAACATATTCTGAGGTTTACCTTTGCCAAGGGGAAGCTTAATTTAGTTGAACTGCAAGTGTTCTTGCATGCGGTGTGATGAATATGCTTTAGGACGTGCTTACAGTCACATTAGTATCTCATTTGCATGTAGAATGTAGCTGCATTTAGATCTGCCTGTGACTCAGAAGCAGGCCCCAATTCCCTTGTATTTCTTCGGACTGGAAACATTTATGATGTGACGGCTATAAATGTAAAATAAAGGATTTTCAATGTTTATTTAGTAAAACAAAGCGTGAAATGAAACTGCCTCTTCCTGATCATTTATTATTTATTTATTTATTTATTAACAGTTTCTTATGTAGCGCAGCAAATTCCGTTGCGCTTTACAATTTGAAATAACAATAACAAACTGGGTGATAACAGTCATAGAGGTAGGAAGGCCCTGCTCGTAAGCTTACAATCTATAGGGAAATAGGCATATGTACACAAGGAAAGGTGCTATCTATTGCATAGAATGAGAAGACATGTGAGGATATGTGTGGACTGTAAAGAGTGGATGTAATTTGATAGGAAGGTTTATGAAAGTTATGTGGGCGGTTCAGGAATTTGATACGCTTGCCTAAAGAGGTGAGTTTTGAGGGAACGCTTGAAGGTTTGGAGACTAGAGGAGAGTCTTATTGTGCGTGGTAGGGCATTCCACAGGGTGGGTGCAGCCCGATGAAAGTCCTGCAGTCGTGAGTGGGAGCGAGTAATGAGTGTGGATGAGAGACGCAGATCTTGTGAAGAGCGAAGAGGTCGGGTTGGGAGATATTTTGTGATAAGCGAAGTGATGTACGTTGGTGTAGTTTGGTTAATGGCCTTGTGTGTGAGTAAAAGTATTTTATATTGAATGCGGTAGAGTACAGGTAACCAATGGAGGGACTGACAGAGTGGATCTGCAGACGATGAACGTCTAGCGAGGAAGATAAGCCTCGCCGCTGCATTCAGAATGGATTGTAGTGGTGAGAGTCTTGTTTTGGGAAGACCAGTTAGGAGACTATTGCAATAATCAATGCGGAAGATAATGAGAGCGTGGATCAGAGTTTTAGCAGTGTCTTGTGTAAGATATGGTCGTATTTTGGATATGTTTTTTAGATGCATGTAACATGATCTTGAGACAGATTGAATGTGGGGAACAAAGGACAGATCAGAGTCAAGGATGACACCTAGGCAGCGAGCTTGTGGGGTAGGGTAGATAGTCGAGTTTTCAACAGTGATAGAGATATCAGGTTGGTACCTACTATTGGCCGGTGGAAATATAATTAACTCTGTCTTTGAAATATTAAGTTTGAGGTGGCGAGATGTCATCCAGGATGAGATGGCAGAAAGGCATTCAGTGACACGGTCCAGTACAGATAGGGACAAGTCAGGGGAGGATAGGTAGATTTGAGTATCATCTGCGTACAGATGATACTGAAAACCAAAAGAGCTGATTAGTTTACCAAGAGATGAGGTATAGATAGAGAAAAGCAGAGGACCCAAGACTGAGCCTTGCGGTACTCCAACTGAAAGAGGTAGCGAAGAGGAGGTAGATTCAGAGAAGCGAACACTGAAGGAGCGATTAGATAGGTACGATAGGAACCAAGAAAGGGCTGTGTCTTTAAGACCTAGGGATTGTAGTGTCTGTATGAGAAGAGAGTGGTCTACAGTGTCAAATGCAGCAGATAGATCTAGAAGAATAAGTAGTGAGTAGTGGCCTTTAGACTTCGTAGTGACCAAATCATTTATATATTAGCGGTATCTACTGATAAGTTTCTAACAGCTGCATGTATCAAGTTAAACAGAGATATCACCTACTGTAAGTGAGATCGCTCACAGACTTCTCTACGACCAGGTCCACTCGCAGTAGTTCTAGCAAAGAAACATCCTAAGTCTCAGACATCTGAAGTGGAGATGGTTCTTCTCAAAGCCGTCAGTGCCACACTGTGTAATAATCAGGAATAAAAACTAAATTATAGATTTACTGACAAAACAGAGCTCTCTTTTATTCTTGTAATATCACCAATAGAAATTATAAATGACTTCTAAGGTAATCACTTTGGTATTTATTAGAAAAAAGGTTGTATTTTATAAGGAATAAAGTCCCTCCTTCTTTAAATTATTAGGGATATTAGAAGTCACCTAAGAGATTTGTAACCCGTATGATTATCACACCATACAATCCACTGCCTGATTCCATAGTAAGGTCAAGAACATTTTGGTAAAATGAACTCCTTATTATTTACAACATGTGATACAATACTGTATATTTTAAAGCTCTATGGTGGTCATTCCGAGTTGTTCCCTAGCTGCATTCGTTCACTGCGCAGCGATGAGGCAAAAAAACGACACTTCTGCGCATGCGTATGCGGCGCAATGCACACGCGCAACGTACTATTACAACGAACTATGTAGTTTCACACAGGGTCTTGCGAAGTTTTTCAGTCGCACTGCTGGCCGCAGAGTGATTGACATGAAGTGGGCGTTTCTGGGTGTCAGCTGACCGTTTTCAGGGAGTGTTCGAAAAAACGCAGGCATGGCAGGAAAAACGCAAGCGTGGCTGGGCGAACGTGTTTGTGACGTCAAAACAGGAAGTGAACAGTCTGAAGTCATCGCAAGTGCTGAGTAGGTCTGGAGCTACTCTAAAACTGCACAAAAAAACTTTGTAGCCGCTCTGCCATCCTTTCGTTTGCACTTCTGCTAAGCTAAAATACACTCCCAGTGGGAGGCGGCATAGCGTTTGCACGGCTGCTAAAAACAGCTAGCGAGCGATCAACTCGGAATGACCACTTATGTTAGAGACATCTACAAAGTACTACAAGGGGATTGGTGGGAATTTTTTTTTTCCACATATTAATTATTATAAATAATATAGAATTATCATAATATTTTATACAATGTAAGATCTAAACTAGAAAAAAAAGTCCAAAAACAACAAAAAAATTAGCAGCACTTATAGGATCTGATCCAGTAAACTTGCGACAAGTACGAGCATTCCTGAGATGGCTGCACCTTGGACACTTCTCAAAGACAGCTAAATGGATGGTATTAAGTGGCAATGGGTGACAACAGAGTGTGCGCATTTAGAAGCGTCCTGTATGTATACAGAACTGTGGGCTAATCAGAGGTGATTGTATGCAGCGATCCATCCGATCCATCTGGTTTCCCACATCAAAGATGAGGCTGGGGCAAAAACCGATACTACAGATGACACATACTCTCACAAGCAGACTGCTGGGGACGGTGAGAGTCACATAGATGCACCTGACTGAGAATACAGGCGGATGTTTACAAGGGAATACCAGATCATTGGAAGCAGACAGAATTACAGTCACATTACTTGTGACTGGGAATCCGGCCCGATATTGCTAAGTATGCAGTCAAGTCACTGAGTTTAGATTATGGGACAGATGTGTAGTGCAAGCACAGCACTGCAAAGCTACCCATATGGGGAGTATTCAGAGTTGATTGCAGCAGCAAATTTGTTAGCAATTGGGCAAAACCATGTGCAGTGCAGGGGGGGGCAGATATAACATTTGCATAGAGAGTTACATGTGGGTGGGTTATTTTGTTTCTGTGCAGGGTAAATCCTGGCTGCTTTATTTTTACACTGCAATTTAGATTTCAGTTTGAACACACCCCACCCAAATCTATCTCTCTCTGCACATGTTATATTTGCCCCCCCCCCCCCCTGCAGTGCACATGGTTTTGCCCAACTGCTAACAAATTTTCTGCTGCGATCAACTCTGTATTAGGCCCACAGTACTTGCAGTGACTACGACAGGCTGTGTTGATGTATTATACTAAACTGACTTTTGTTGCATTTTGCAGGCCTCAAATTGCTGCCAACCTGAGATTGAACAGATGGTTATTAGGACTGGTATTAAATCCAAACGAGTGTGGACCACACACCAGCAGATTGCAGTTATCAACTAACTAGATTTTCTTCTGCCAGGCCCAATCAACATCCTGTCAGTCCTGATCAGATGGAGTTTGGAATTGTTGATTGGCTCAATAGGATACTGATGGTCTGCCCATCCTCCAAATGCCTACGTCTGCTCAATTTACCTGCATACATACCGAAATCCAGTGATTTTGTTTTATCTACCCATGTAAATAAAATCAGCTACAATCATTTAGTAATAATTTTCAAGGAAAAGTCATTTCAGCCCATACTACAGTATCCTTTCAGATTTTATTTCTCTTTATGGATCAACATTATTTTGTTGTACTAAATGATTATTTGACGCTAATATAACATATATTAAGTCAATATTTAATATCGTTATGTATAAGAAAAACGCATCACTGATAGAAAGATATTATTCCTTTTATATTACTATATACTGTATTCTTTGATAGCATATTATTTCTAAAAACGTAAGACACAATCTAAAACTGTGGTAGGCAACCATTGGCACCTCTTTTCTACCATGTGCACTCCTCTCTTTACCTCACAGAAAAGACCTCTTCCATACACTAGATCAGGCATTCCCAACCATGGCCCTCATTCCGAGTTGATCGGTCGCAAGGCGAATTTAGCAGAGTTACACACGCTAAGCCGCCGCCTACTGGGAGTGAATCTTAGCTTCTTAAAATTGCGACCGATGTATTCGCAATATTGCGATTACTAACTACTTAGCAGTTTCAGAGTAGCTCCAGACTTACTCTGCCTGTGCGATCAGTTCAGTGCTTGTCGTTCCTGGTTGACGTCACAAACACACCCAGCGTTCGCCCAGGCACTCCCACCGTTTCTCCGGCCACTCCTGCGTTTTTTCCGGAAACGGTAGCGTTTTCAGCCACACGCCCCTGAAACGCCGTGTTTCCGCCCAGTAACACCCATTTCCTGTCAATCACATTACGATCGCCGGAGCGAAGAAAAAGCCGTGAGTAAAAATACTTTCTTCATAGTAAAGTTACTTGGCGCAGTCGCAGTGCGAACTTTGCGCATGCGTACTAAGCGGATTTTCACTGCGATGCGATGAAAAAGAACAAGCGAACAACTCGGAATGAGGGCCCATGGTCCTTAAGGAACACCAACAGTTCAGGCTTTGGTGATATCCAGGCTTCAGCACAAATTGTGAAATCAAAATAACTGAGGTACTAATGATGTCACCTGTGCTCAAGCATGGATAGCACTAAAACCTGGACTGTTAGACTGGACTGTTGTGAAATCAAAATAACTGAGGTACTAATGAAGTCACCTGTGCTCATGCATTGATAGCACTAAAACCTGGACTGTTAGTGTGCCTTGAGGACTGAGGTTGGAAGGACCTTCTCTAGACCCTCTGCAAACACGAGAAACCAAGAACGGTCTACATAGTCAATAAAAACTGGGTACTATTGAGTGAAGCCTGCCCCAGTTAGTCCTGCTCATAGTGGAATGAGAGTACAAAAACATTGCCTATCCCTAATCTAAGATATACAGTTTGTGTCTCCCATATCCAAAATCCATTTTTTTTAAACGCAGCTGAGATAGTGACACCTTTGTGTTCTGAATGGTTCAGTGTACACAAACCCATGCACTAATATTGCAAATACTGTATAAAATGACCCCCAAGCTATGTGTATAAGGTGTATATGAAACATTAGTACATTTCATGGTTAGACTTGGGTCCCATTCCCAAGATATCTTAGTATGGTATGCAAATAATGAAAAATATATGAAAAAAACTCCAAAATCCAAAATACTTCTGGTTCCATGCATTTCAGATATGAGAGACTTAACCTGTAATCCTTTTTTTAAAATGGTGTTTATTTATTACATTTTGTTAGGATGCAGCTATAAACTTATCGGGGAAACAGAGGTAGAAGTGATTGAGTATTAAGAAAGACAAAAAAGTAAAACATTCTTGGTAAACAATGGATACACATCACATAAAACATTGTACACCAGTACATTACACTTATCTAACCACCTAAGTACCTAATCTGAAATGACCATGGCGCTCCCATACCCAATGTTGCATAGAGGGGGCTGAAATGGATTGCCTGGGTACAGGCCTCTGTAGGGGCACTGAATTGCAGTGGTAGCATAACTATGCCTCCCATGATGCTGTAACCTTGTCCTCTCATGTGGCCATACCTACAATACCTGGGCCCACCAGAAGCCTTTGCGGCTCTTGCATATCCACCACTCTGCCCCCCTCCCCCCCAACATTCCCTGTAGTTCAGTTCAAACAAACAAACGTCAATGGGCTATTAGGGAGTTGCCCATGACAACCAATCAGCTGTCAAGTATCATTTTATTGAATGCACTTTATAAATGTTACATTAACACTGATTGGTTGTCATGTCCAACTTCTCTACTGGCTCACTTCTCAACTCTTCACTGCTTCATGTATAGACCCCTAAGTAGTAGTAGTAGTAGTAGTAGTAGTAGCAGTAGTAGTAGTAGTATAGCATACAAAATACTTAGATTACAAAGGACATCCTGAGCCTGCCAAACAGGCAATAGGCCCCTTAAGTTAAACTAGTCATGGCAATATTATACTCAATATCTTATATGAAACTTCAGCCATCAAAAATATTTTAATAATACCATACTGAAGGCATAGAAGAATTTTAATAATGTTACACAAGTAATATATTTTGCAAATTGCATTACTTTAGCTGAATAAGCTGACGAAAACCTGAAATCACTGAATTTCACAGAATAACAAAGTTAATATTGACAAGCGTTCGCAAGCTATGCCTGCTGCAGGCCACATCCGCTGTACCTTGAATGTATTAAATGTTCTGAACTTTCAGCCACGCGCTTAATATAAAAATACCTTTTTTTTTTGTCATAAAACGTATGCAGTGTTTCATATGGAAAATAATTGTCTGGATATTCATTATAATATAAATTATCACTGGTTGGACTGGAAAAGCAGTAAAGGAAGGACAGAAAGAAAAGGACCTGTTACCAGAGGAATAAAAGAGAGAATGTCTCTGTGGCATTCATGATAACTTACATGAACTTCTTTGTACGGGATCAGTATGTAAAGCCAGTGGGCAGGATCTTGTCCGTCAGTATACCGACATCGGGATCCCATCCACCGGTATGCCGGCAGTGGGGAGAGTGCTAGTAAGCCCCTTGCGGGCTCGCTGCTCTCACCACGCTGCGCAACAGGATTTATTCTCCCTCTATGGGTGTCGTGGACACCCACAGAGGGAGGAAATCCTGTGGCGCCGAGATTCCAGCGTCAGTATTTATCACTAGTTGGGATTCCAGCGTCGGTATTGCAACGTTCCGGGTCCTGACAAGCGGTATGGTGACCGCTTTCCCTTTGTACACCATAACTTATTTAAGTAGAACGAAACAAAGACAACTGTTCAATAAGGAACCAGAGGAGTCTTGGACAATGCTGATGCAGAGATTGTACTGAAAACTCTGCACTTACAGTGGTATAAAACTCGATATGCCTATTTATTAGTTAATACAGGGGCTCCCAACATTGGTGCTGTGGTACCCTGGGTGCTGCAGGGTGCTTGCAGGGGAGCCATGGGTTGGTAGTCCATTACCAAATCAAATTATTTTATGGTCAATGTGATAGACAAAATCAGTTTTGGGGGCTTAGCAATCATAAAATATGTGGACAAACAGAAGTGCAACCCTGTCTATCACCACATACTGAACATAAGGGGGGCAGGTAAGTACAATTTACTTAATCATTTTTGCTGAATTTCTAAATAATAAACTTTTGGCCAAGTGTTGCCATGAAAAATTGCTGACACAATGCTCTAGGGTGCCATTTTGCAAGAAAGTCAGGGAACCACTGAATTAATATTTGCGGGATACCACCTGAAAACATCCATTTTCAGGCAGTAGCTGCAAATATTAAGAATCCCCCGAATGTCCCCATATGTAAAGGGGACCTCAGCAGATATCGGTTTCCAGTGTTAACTGGCAAAAGCAGACCCCATGCCTCTATTATGTTGTGGCAAGTCATACAGGAGAAGGGTAGGGAGTTTGGTATTACATATCACTTCAAACGTACAAAGTACTCCCCTTGGGAACATGCCGCCGAGAAAAGGGGGGAGGGTTCTAATTACCGGGGCCCAGGTCTCATGGAGCGGCCCAGTAGAGTCCCAGGTCCACCCCACTAACCTGGCAGCAGCAGCTGCAGCTCTTCTCAGCCCAGTACACGCTGCTGTGTGCTGGGCTGCAATGTGTCCAGGGAGGCGCTTAAAGTACACAGTTTTTCTATCCTTTTTTCTAAGGGTGCATGACCACGCCTCCTGTGATTAGGCCATGCCCCCTGAAAAAGTGCCTGGGCCCAGGAAGACTCTCTACTGCCCTGATGATGAGACCATGCTCCGAAATATGCAGTAGCCATATCCCATGTCCCAATTCATTGATTCAGAAAATTGAGAGCCATTCAAAGATGAGAGAAGAGGAGAAATACAAATAGTAAATGTATTATATTAAGTTCCACAACAAAGAACAAGAAAATTGTTGCTATGTATATATTGTATGATACATAAGATTAAATATGTTGGCAGTAGTAGCTTAATAATACCACTTTCAGACTGCCAGCACTAACTCGGGTTATTGCACATAAACGCAGAGGAACCCAGGTTGCGGTGCAGTCTGAAAGGGGCAAGTTGATATAACCTGGGTGGAGCAACCCGGTATTTCAAGTCGGGTAGCGAGCAGGGTTGAACATGTGTTCAACCTGGTTTGCGGTGCACTGTGAACAGGTAAGTCAGGTGGATGCGACCTGTCACCCATTCATTGAATAAGAAAAGCCTCAACCCGACAATAAGTCAAGTCAGGTCACCAGTTTAAAGGGGTCTCAAATCTAGCGGTTCTAGCTCATGTACTTTATAGTGCTGTTTAGCCTTTAGTAAATCGCAAAGTTTACAAACTTCACTTGAAAAATCCACACTTCAATAAATCATTACTTCAAACCATCCGGACCCTCTAATAAGGGGGCATGGCCTATTAGAAAGGGGACATGGCTGTGGAAATACTGCAATCGCGAGCCACGCCTCCCATTTTTGTCACAGTGGGGGCATGGCCAGACCTCTGTGAGCCACAGCGTCTATTTACTGCTCCTCTGCTAAGCAGAGCTGGAGCCTACCAACTGCCACCCCCCCACTGCGGGACACTGTGGCCTGCGGGTGGGACAGTCCCAAAAAAAGGGACTGTGCCGCAAAATATTGGGACAGTTGGGAAGTATGGTAAATCATCACCTAGGCTTCTCTTAAAGTGTATCTTTGGGGTAAATTTACTAAAGCTTCTAAAGCAGAGAATTGGTGATGTTGCCAATAGCAACCAATCAGATGCTGTGTACCATTTTCTAAAAGGCAATAGAGAAATGATAGACTGATTGGTTGAATGGGCAACATCACCATTTCTCTATTTTAGAAGCTGTAGCCTTGTCTCTCTGTCTTTTGAAAAAACTCTAAAAAGGCTTAAAAAAATAGAATAAAAGAAAGGGAAGATTATAGGGGGTCATTCCGAACAGTTCGCACGCAGCAGGTTCTTTGCTGCGTTGCGAACAGGTCGAAACTGCGCATGCGCGGCACCCTCTATGCGCACGCCCGTCGTTGCCCAGCGACAGCCATTGCCGGGTAACGACCAGAAGAGAGAAGAAAGTGATCGCTAGCGCAATCGCAAGAAGATTGACAGCGGGGAGGCGTTCCGGTGCGCATACTCACTATTTTCCGGGCGTGGAGATCTGAATGCAGGCGTGTGCAGGTGTTTGGAGGACGGATATCTGTCGTCAATCCCGGAACCTTCATCAATGGATCCATCGCACAGGGTAAGTAAGTCTGACCCTGGTCTTATTTTGCAGGAAACTTTGTTAGCTTAGCAGGGCTGCACAAGCGATCGCAGCCCTGCTATGCTAAAATACACTCCCCCATAGGCGGCGTCAATTAGATCGCACGAGCAGCAAAAAGTTGCTACATTCGATCAACTCGGAATGAGGGCCATAGCCCATAATGGGTTTCTGCTATGTCTCATGCATTGTTCACATTCTTACTAATTTTGGTATATTAATGCATAAAATGTTTAATATTACATTTGATATAAGTATATGACTATTATTCAAATAGCTTTAAAGTAATCTTTAACTTTATTTATAACAAACTTGTTCTTGCTTTGCAGAGTAGCTACTATCAATACTATGTATGAAAGTAACTATTGTATCTCAAACTTCAAACCACACACAAACAAAAGCATTTATCTGAAGGTGGGTACACACTATGCGATGTGCTTGGTGAGCTACATCGCCTAGTGTTTCCCCACACTGTGCGATATCACTTATGATATTGCAAAGTGACGTCATGCTGCGGCTGGCCTGAGCATGCAGCTTTGGATGATGAGTCCAAATTGAGCTACATGCCCGGCCAAGACCTAGGGTCATCAATGACCCGCGGGGTAGCGCATCGCGTGGCGGCGACATTCACACTTGGCAATACAGTAAACTGTATCGCTCAGGAGGAGGGAAATTAGCAATATAGTTCACTATATCGCTAAGTGTGTACCCACCTTTAGAGTTACTGTCATTTACATAACTGGAATTAATGTTACTGCAGGGGAAAGATCAGAAGAACAGATTATAGTAACTTTGCATAAACATTTTAATGCGATGCATTGATTTAAATAATAACCAAATATTCTTGTATCTCAGTAATAATAATATTAATCAAAGAGATAATTTCCCCTGACAGTTCAATTTCTTGTATTTTCTAGGTTTAACAACCATGATAATTGTAAATCTGAGTAGTGTTTCAGATTTTGTAAGAAACAGTATAACAAATACTGTATGTCAGGCATACTATAACAACAAATGACTGCACTATCGTAAAATATACATTTCTAGTATTTCTTGGGTGATAAAATATGAATTTATAATTCCTGAAGTGAATACTTTGTCTCTCACAGTAAAACTTTAGGACTAGCACTATCCTGAAAAAACTAAATTCTGACCCTAACTCTGTCTCAAACTACCGTCCCATCTCTCAGCTACCATGCCCCTCCAAGTTACTTGAGAGACTTACCTACACTCGCCACACACACTTTCTTAACTCACACAGCTTACTGGACCCATTTCAGTCAGGATTTCATGCCTAACACTCCACGGAGACAGCACTGACTAGGGTAGCGAATGATTTGGTCACTGCTAAATCTAAAGGCCATTACTCACTACTTATTCTCCTTGATCTCTCTGCTGCTTTTGACACTGTTGACCACTCTCTTCTCATACACACACTACAATCCCTAGGTCTTCAGGACACAGCTCTTTCTTGGTTCTCATCTTACTTATCTAATCGCTCCTTCAGTGTTCATTTCTCTGATTCCACCTGATCTTCGCTACCTCTCTCCATTGGAGTACCGCAAGGCTCAGTCTTAGGTCCTCTGCTTTTCTCTATCTATACCACATCTCTTGGCAAACTAATCAACTCTTTCGGATTTCAGTATCCTCTGTATGCAGATGATACTCAAAATTACCTATCCTCCACAGATTTATCACCATCTGTATTGGGCCGTGTCACTGAATGCCTTTCTGCAATTTCATCTTGGATGACATCTCGCCACCTCAAACTTAATATTTCCAAAACAGAATTCATTAAATTTACACCGGCCAATAGTAGTTACCAACCTGATATCTCTATCACTGTTGAAAACTCAGCAATCATCCCTACCCCACAAGCTCGCTGCCTAGGTGTCATTCTTGACTCTGAACTGCACAAGATCTGTGTCTATCATCCACATGTATTACTTGTTCACACTCAAAATTACAGGACTTTATCCGGGCTTCACCCACTCTGTGGAAAGCCCTGCCATGCACAATAAGACTCACCTCTAGTCTCCAAACCTTTAAATGTTCCCTGAAAACTCACCTCTTCAGACAAGCCTATCAAATTCCAGACCCACCCACATAACCTTCAGTGCTTCCCTATCTAATTACAACCTCTCTGTACAGTACACATAACATCACATATCTTGTCTTTCTTTACTCTCACTCCCTCCTGACCCTTGGCTAACATTGCTGGGTGATCATATCATAAAACCCATTAAGAACCTAACAATCTGGTGGACCATTATGCAATAGGTAGCATCTATCCTTGTGTATTAATGCCTATTTTCCTATAGACTGTAAGCGAGCAGGGCCTTCCTACCTCTATGTCTGTCTGTTTTTAGTTACCCTGTTTTGTTCTATTACTGTTGTTCTAATTGTAAAGCGTGATGGAATATGATGCATTATATAAGAAACGGTTAAATAAAGAAATAAGTAAATAAATAAATAAACTGCCTGGTCAGATGTATTTCTTTATGTATAATTTTTAAAAAATATTTATTTTAGTCTTTTTTTTAAATAAAATACTTTATTGTACAGTATATAGAGCAAATATCGTCAACAGGCTACCACCATGATTGACCAAATACACAGTCTCCTGCAGTCAGCACACCTTACTGACTAAAGCAAGGGGCATACAGTGATCTGTGATCTGACATATAGTACGCAGACCAATGGCACGGGATGCTGATCAATATCCATGCTTTTAGCCAGTCAGGGCAAGTACCAGTCAACAGTCGACAAACTTACAGAGAGTGAGAAAGTACTTTAAATGTCTTGCTGTGGATACCTTGGTAGTTGAAAGCAGTCAGGGGATTGCAGAACTACAGAGGGTACTGTGCAGGCCATGCATAGACAAATGCGGGGGGGGGGCTTTCAGTTGCCCACAAACCCCCCTATGCCTTGCCATCAGCTCAAATTATGATCACAATGGCAATAGTATATACAGGTAGAGTATCCCATATCCAAATATTCCGAAATACGGAATATTCCGAAATACGGACTTTTTTGAGTGAGAGTGAGATAGTGAAACCTTTGTTTTTTGATGGCTCAATGTACACAAACTTTGTTTAATACACAAAGTTATTAAAAATATTGTATTAAATGACCTTCAGGCTGTGTGTATAAGGTGTATATGAAACATAAATGAATTGTGTGAATGTACACACACTTTGTTTAATGCACAAAGTTATAGAAAATATTGGCTAAAATAACCTTCAGGCTGTGTGTATAAGGTGTATATGTAACATAAATGCATTCTGTGCTTAGATTTAGGTCCCATCACCATGATAACTAATTATGGTATGCAATTATTCCAAAATACGGAAAAATCCGATATCCAAAATACCTCTGGTCCCAAGCATTTTGGATAAGGGATACTCAACCTGTAATACAATTACTAGAACTGCCAACAGTGTAGTTTAAGTGACAGAGCACAGCTGCTGCACTGCAGCTGCTTCTGCTAGGATTACTGTGTGTGACTCTGAGGGATGGTCTTCAGTTGCCGACTGTCGGGATCCCGGCGCACAGTATACCAATGCTGGAATCCTGACATCCGGCATACCAACACTTTTTCTCCCTCGTGGGGGTCCACAACCCCCCTGGAGGGAGAATAAAATAGCGTGGCGCACTTAGCGCGCCATCGTGCCTGCAGCATGGCGAGCGCAGCGAGCCCGCAAGGGGCTCATTTGTGCTCGCCACGCTGTCGGTATGCCAGCGGTTGGGCTCCCGGCGCCAGTATGCTGGTCGCCGGGAGCCCGGCCGCCTGCATACCATACTACACCCGACTCTGAGTACTCAATCAGAGCACTTGACCAGAGAGTGGCTGCAAGGAAGAAGAGACAGATGCCTTACCATGAGATGGGAGAATGTGTGCTTACAAAGTACAGTTCTGTCTCCTACTGGTTCTATTATGTTTGTGTGTTTATTTATTATGGGATGTTTAAACTTTTCCTGATCACTTATAGTATTTATTTTAGTTAAATATGTTTTATACAGCCTATTCTATGGACCATCTATAGTGTTAATTATTAATATTGTATTCTATACACTATCCATTGTATAAAAAGACCAGAGTCTGTACTACAGTATGTTACTCTATCGCTCCACAAGACTCCCACATTTGCTCCAATGTTCCGCAGAGTGGGAGATTGCTGATTGAATTTGGAAACCAAACCCCCCTTCTAGAAATCCTGCGTTTGCCACTGCCATGGTTTGTTCTATGCCAAGATTTAGCATTTAGCCGAAAATGTATATAGATGACACCGTGCAGAATGGAGAATTGTTTAGTATTGTAAGTTCTATTTATATCATAAGTCATCAAGGAATAAAGATACAAATCTGTCACAAATCTTTAAATTGACTTCTCACATGTAAAATAAGTTATAGTAGCAGGTGTGTTATTCCTTATAATGAACTTATCTTTAATACAGATATTATTTACATGTAGTACATAATAGCATCCCTCATGCGTTATTGGAATAGGAACTGCTTTTTGGCAAATTAAAGCAAAAAGAGAAGAAAAACGTAGCTGTACGATGAAAGGACTTGTCTGCCAGCTGGGTAATCGATAACAGCAGTGACATCAGAGGTGAAAAGGCAGAAAAGAATCACATGTAAGTGCTGAACATTTAATAGGGTAAGTGCATGTTTAAGGCTATAAAGGTTTCTAGCTGTTCAGCAATTAGCGGTGGAGTGACTAATAATAAGGACATCAGAAGAAATGAATGTAACAGATATTATGTAAAGATCACCTTGTATTACTACGGGACAGAAAAAGAAATAAAAAAATGCAAGTATGCAGATGTAGCAATGTTTATTGGGAGTCATTCCGAGTTGATCGCTCGCTAGCTACTTTTTGCAGCCATGCAAACGCATAGTTGCCGCCAACTGGGGAGTGTATTTTCGCTTTGCAAATGTGTGATCGCATGTGCAGCTGAGCAGTACAAAAACAGTTTGTGCAGTTTCTGAGTAGGTCTGAACTTATTCAGCCCTTGTGATCACTTCAGCCTGTTCTTGCCCGGAATTGACGTCAGACACTCGCCCTGCAAACGCTTGGACAGGCCTGCGTTTTTCCAACCACTCCCTGAAAACGGTCCGTTGACACCCATAAACAGCGTTCTTCCTGTCAATCTTCTTGCGATTGGCTGTGCGAATGGATTCTTCGTTAAATCCATCGCCCAGCAACGATCTGCTTTGTACCCGTAAGACGCGTCTGCGCATTGCGGTGCCTATGCATGTGCAGTAGCGACCTGATCGCTGCGCTGTGAAAAACGGCAGCGTGCGATCAGGTCGGAATGACCCCCATAGTTGCTGTTATACGTACGCACGTGTATACGCATAGCAGCAACAATTAGCTGTGCCTGCCAGTGACTATTTGCACCCGCGACTAGGTAATGTTTTGCCTATGGACTGCAAGTGTGAAGATCTAGCCGCAGGTGTGAATAGCCACAGAATAGATGAGAGCGGCTACATCTGTACAAGCATGAGAGACAAAATAATTCTTGTCATCGCTGTAATCGCTGTAGATGGAAATTAACCACACTATGCAGGGCCTGATTCACAGTAGCACCCTATGCTGATTTTCACGTAGTTTATAGACTGTTTGCAACTGCGCACAAAGTGCTGCTGTAATCAAGATACATGTATCAGGAATGTTGTGTAAAAGTTCAGTGCATTACTAGATGGGGACTGGAAGATGGTTAGTACACACACAAACATGATCTGTATACTGAGTGTGTTACAGCAGTGAAAGCGGCTTTGCACACAGACGTACAGATGCAGACATAGGGGTCTATTCAATTAGTGCAGGTATTTCCAACAGTCGGAAATACCTGCACTTTCCGACAGGAGTAGGTCGATTTTGCATTCAACTTATTCAATGTAAGTGCTGGTTCCGGCACTTATCAAAAACCACGTGGCTCGTCGATCCACGTGTTTCTATCGGAAGCACGGCTGTTTCCGACAGTTTAAGGGTAATGCAGATTCGGCTTACTGTATTAACAAGTGGAATCTGCATTGTCAGAATGCTAGCCATTTGCGGCCAGCATTGAATACTGAACTGTCGGATCCTCTCCGTCGGAGAGGATCCAACATGAATTGAATACACCCCATAGCAGGCCATAATCAGACGGAGATAGTGTACCTGCCATAGGGCTGGCACAAGTTTTGATGATGCAACGGACACATGGATGTACACAAGGGAAGGATCTTGTAGTGGTATTTGCATAAAGTCACAGATGGACGACCGCCAATAGACGCTGCTGCGTGTGCTTCTGCGTGCACCTCTGACTCAGGCCATACTATGTGCAATGTATTATTTCAGTCTATACATGAGCTAATTACCCATATGTCATGCATTCATTCCAGATATTGGCCCTATGGTTCGTTTGCTGAGCTCTTTAGTGATCTTCTTTTGTTTGAGACAGCGAAAAATGGAATTAAAATCAGGATATGAAATGTTTACTACTGTATGGATTGATGTTTAATGTAATGCATAGACTAGCGATCCGCAAACTTTTCAAAACTTTAAAACCACCTGCCTAATATTGTATAGGTCCTCCCAGTCCTGTGGTATCTGGCAACAAGATGTTAGCAGCAGATCCTTTATGTACCAGTTACAAAAATGTTGAGATATTTTTTAGTGGTAATTAAACACCGATACGTTAATTAAACTAGCTGCTATGCCCAGTATCAACCAGGCAAAGTCTTGCTGGGTGGAACATTTTACCCCTTAACACTACCTTAAGATTTGATGCCCTGTAGTACCCCTGCTCATTGGGTGGCTGCCTATAACTGTGAAAGGTTCCCGACCACCTGGCTGGTCACATGTTCCAGGTCACCCGGCAGGTGCACAGGTTGAGTTGATCAACTGTCATAATTTCAAAGAGCTCAATGGTGATGCATTGTAATTGGCTGGCGGATGTTTTGCCACATAACCCTGAAATGAAGCAACCAATCACAACACCAATATAATTCTGCACATCTACGGACCAAGAGCTTTAGGGGTCTATTTGTATTTACTAAGCCTCAGATGGAGATAAAGTGGTCGGAGATAAAGTACCAGCCAATCACCTCCTAACTGTCATTTTTCAAATCCAGCCTGTGACATGACAGTTAGGAGCCGATTGGCTGGTACTTTATCTCCGCCCACTTTATCTCCACCTGAGGCTTAGTAAATAGACCCCTTAAATTGGTATATGATTTGATCCTCAGGCAACGGTGTCATAGAAATAAGTCACTCATAAAAATCGTCCTTATGCTATTAATATATAGATAGGGAAATGTTTAAGGGGTCTATTTACGAAACCTTGGATGGAGATAAAGTGGATGGTGATAAAGTGGATGGTGATAAAGTAACTGCCATGTTACAAGCTGTGTTTGAAAAGTATTTGGTTGGCTGGTACTTTATCTCTATCCACTTTATCTCTCTCCAAGGCTTAGAAAATAGACCCCTAAGTTTGTTATCAATACATTGGCCCTTATTCACTTTCTAA
The DNA here is from genome assembly GCF_028390025.1 of Pseudophryne corroboree. Classification (NCBI taxonomy): domain Eukaryota; kingdom Metazoa; phylum Chordata; class Amphibia; order Anura; family Myobatrachidae; genus Pseudophryne; species Pseudophryne corroboree. The sequence continues at coordinate 726,023,061 of NC_086448.1, read as the reverse complement.
TGAATTGCGTCTGTGTAAAATTTTAACGCAGCAGGAGGCGTCTGTAGATTCCTGTTAGCATTAGCAAGGATCCGAGTGCTGAGTGCCGCACCAGCCAGCCTGCGTAAGCTGAAGCTAACTCAGGCTGCCCATCAGATCTGAACACTGGGGTCCAGGAAGTCTGTGTCCAACAACATCAGGCCTTCAAAACGGAGGAGACACATCCCTGTTTTGAAAAAAGCTGCAAAGTGCGACCACTGCTCCACCCCACAAATGTCACTGTATGTCAATCATGTTGCGGTTGACAGGGGGCTTTGATCGATATTGCAAGACCCATTCTGCACATGCACAGAACAGGTCTTGCACCTGCTCAGACCCCCAAACATTGTATTTGTACACAAACCATTGGGTTTGTGTACAATTATGAATTAGACCCACAGCATGGTAGAAAGAAATTACAACAGACTACAATCACATATGTGAATCAAAATAATGACCCTTTATCTGGCTCTTTATAACTAAAAGATTAAAAGATACTGTTGAAATGAAAGCTGCATTTCATGTACTGGTGTCAATCACATGTTCTGGACCACATATATAGATATACTGAACCACCATACCACAACGGCATGTTGCAGTGTGGCCACGATACTGAACATTGAAAACACTTTTAAAACTATTACATAGAAACATAGAATGTGACGGCAGATAAATACCACTTGGCCCATCTAGTCTGCCCCCCCTTTTTTCTTTTACCATATTTTTATCCGTGTTGAGGAAGTCTCCGGTTGCTAGGAGACGAAACGCGTTGACGCCCACTCTCTGTTACGCTCTTCATTTGGTGATACCCGCTGTACCGACACAGTCTGCGGCTCAGCACAGCCGTGACAGCCACAGCCGTAGCCCATTGCCGCACCTCGTATCCAATACTGCCGCACGTCCTTTCATCACGGGCCGGGTGAGTTCCGTCTGACCCCCGCTGTGGGGCCTAACACCCGTTACCAGGAGTCACTCTTACGGCGGCCACACTTACCGTCTATGAACAGTGCCATTTGCATTTAAACAAACGAATCTTACCTGTGGAAAGGCGGCAGATATCCGATGTTACTAAAACAGTGATTGAATGATACATTTCTGCTTCACGTGTATTGTATCTTCATAAAGGACCCTGACTGCATTCAAATACAGGAACCAGCACGTGAGCATCGATCACAGGTTGCATCTTTTCTTCTGTTATTTATATAAAAATGAGACTGTGAAAATCTCATTGCGGGAGTTACAAATATATATTAATACACTGGGACGCCAGTGTTCTGACTTTTATTATCACCACCTGAAAGAGCTCATATGAATCAGTTGCATGTTGCATGCTATTTAAATCCCCATTCATTATAGTCTGTGACTGTGTGTGAGAACGTACTAATTGTTATTAATTGCATGTTGAATGTGTGTTATAAATGTTGTTCTTAAGAGATACTATATAAATTGTTTTAAATTATATCCAAGCCTCACTGAATCAATCTTTTTCCTGTGTCGGACTGCACATATACTTTTTAGATACATTGTTTCAAGCGCAGAGTAATTTTTTCTCTATATCTCAAACCTTACTTGATCCTTATTTCTTTGTAAGGATATCCTTATGCCTTTCCCATGCATGTTTAAAGTGCTCTACTGTCTTAGCCCCTACCACCTCTGATGGGAGGCTATTCCACTTGTCCACTACCCTTTCTGTGAAGTAATTTTTCCTCAAATTTCCCCTGAACCTACCTCCCTCCAGTCTCAGTGCATGTCCTTGTGTCTTATTGCTTCTCTTCATTTGGAGAATGTTTCCCTCCTGGACTTTGTTAAAAACCTTAATATATTTGAAAGTTTCTATCATGTCCCCCCTTTCCCTTCTCTGCTCATATACATATATATACATATACATATTGAGATTTTTTAGTATTTCTGGGTATGTTTTGTGATGTAGGCCATGCACCATTTTAGTTGCCCTTCTGTGTACATTATCTAATGTATTAATATCCTTTTGAAGATATGGCCTCCAGAATTGAACATAGTATTCTAGATGAGGTCGTACCGATGACCTGTACAGTGGCATTATTACTTCTTTCTTTCTGCTGCTGATTCCTCTCCCAATGCAGCCAAGCATCTGACTAGCCTTCCTCATTGCTTTGTTACATTGCTTACCTGTCTTTAAGTCACCTGAAATAGTGACTCCTAGAACCCTTTTCTCCTTAGTAGTTTCCAGTATAGTGCCATTAATACTAGATTTAGCCTTTTGATTTTTGAGACCCAAGTGCATGATTTTGCATTTTTTTTGGCATTAAACTGTAATTGCCAGACTCTTGACCATTCCTCCAGTCTACCTAGTCAATCATTTGTTTTACCCCACGTTGTGTGTCTTCCCTGTTGCATACCTTTGTGTCATCTGCAAAAAGGCATACTTTCCCTTTAATGCCATTTGCAATGTCACCAATAAAGACTACAATAGAGTCATATGTAAATATGCAACATCTTGAACCCCACCACAAACTTAGCATTGTCCCCAAAATGACAATGGTAATTAATTTGGACCAATATAGGAGGAATTGTACATATAAATAAATATTCAATGTTTATAAATATAATTAAAAACTTTTTTAATATATATTTTTGGATATAAGAAAATATAATCATTGTCTGCTCTCTAGGCAAAGTCTCAGGGGTACTAGTTCCAGATGTCTCACAAATTACATTTCATCTGTCATCAGACTTGACATTATTATATGTCCTTTCAATCATCCAAGTCTTTCTCAAAACAATCCTTTTAAATTCTGAGCCTGTTTTTTGAAAGTCATATCCACCCATTCTGTGGAGTAAGCAAAGTGTGATATTGTTTTCCAGTGTGCCTACCCATTAAGCGAATAAATCAAATTGGAAGAGATTGGCAGCAGCTGCTAAGTAAATGTGCTGCCTTAGGTTTTAATATGCCCATCTGTATGGTGGTGTGTACGGCTTAGGTGCCATTTTTTAAAACTTTTCCGAACCTTAAATTATGTGGAAACAGCAGTGTATGGATAATTTAAGAATCCCTGCAATTTACCAAAGGCTGGTTGGAGGGGCCGGGTCCCAATGCCTCCCTCCTTCCTGTTGTAGACAGCACTTTGGGCAGGCAGAAAGAGGACTGACTACTGCTGCAGCAGATTCCCTCATCAGCCCAGCACACGACACGCTGTGGGCTGGGCTTGGGAGAGAGGTAGGGATGCTCATCGGTGGGCTGTCCATCGATGGTTGCCATTGATGGCACCATCAGTGATAACCATCGATTGCTCTTAAACCATCTATGGCAAGCCATCGATGGTTTACGAAACTCGATGCCCCCTGCTGAAAGGTTTTGGCTGGGCCGCTGGCCAATAAAAAAAATGGGGGTGTGGCTTAGCGGTTGTTGGGCGGAGCTATGCTCCATGTCCTTGCAAAATAAAAAATATATATTCATTTAGGCTTTACCATAGATGGAGGGAAACCATTTGGTTCTCTCCCATCGATGGCAAAAGAATTCAACATCGACCATAAACCATTAATGATTTGGAATCATCGATGGTCGATGGCCATCCCTAGAGAGAGGCAGCTGCAGAAGCAGTCAGTCCACTCTCTCCCACGATCGTACAAGTTGCCCGCCCATCGGATCCTTTACAGGCTCCCCCTTGTGTGACGCGCAAGGCAGCTTGGTGGCCGCATATAACCTATTATTTTTTACATTTCTAAGAAGGGGTCTAGCCACACCTCCCCACATTGGTGACAAAGAAATATAGACCAGGAATCGGCACAACCTATCAATGCACTAACCAACAGCACCACACATGGACTGAGACCACCTCTGGGGTACCATCACCAAAACTCAAAGGTATCCAACTCAACCTTCAAACATAACTAACCAGCCTGGTAGGCATTAGCATTTCTATCATGGGTGCAATGTGTGCGGTGCACACGGGCCCCTGGCTCCAGGGGGGCCTACCCTGCACACATTGCACCCATATTTTAGTACTCACCTCTCCGGAATCCAGCGCCGAGCGCTGCAGCTGCTACAGTTGTGCAAAAAATCCCTTCTAAATGGCCGTTGCGCATGCATAGTTTGAATTTTGTCTCTGGAACATGGCGGGCACCATGTTTCCGGAGACCTGCGCATGCATAGTAGGCTTCGGCACAGTACCCGTCTGGAAAGGGGGCATGGCTTATAGAAAAAGGGGCGCAACTTCAATGAGTGCCATAATTGCTAGCCATACCCCCCATTTTCCATCAGTATGGGGGCATGGCCAGCGCACTGTGAGCTGTTGGCCATGCCCCCTGTCCCTCCGTCTCTAGTGAATAGACGCTGTGCACATGCGCACAGCGTCTATTCACCGCTATTCTGCTCTGAACTGAGCAGAGCAGCAAGTGTCTGGACAGCGGGACATTCCTAAAAAAAACGGGACTGTCCCGCGAAAATCGGGACACTTGTGAGGTATGCAGGAGGGAGGAAAAAGTCTTTCCAGAAACTGAACAGCAAACCTTTAAACAAACTAGCCTAAAACCATTCCCCACGGAGCTGACAGGGTATATAACAACATGTGGCCTCTACACAAGTTAGCTCCCAGCCTCAGGGTTTAACCCATGCCAGGCCTACTCGGCCTTCTGTTCTCCTTCTTAACATTTATTAAAAGGAAAACAATTTAGTAATATATCAATACCATATTGAGTACAATAATAAGATGTCTTGTATGTAACTCATTTATATTCAAGTGCAACATATTCATTATAAATCTGATTAGTACAACTATTGATATAGGACTTTACGGAATGAGCTAACGTAATACAGTAGGATTGCAACTAAATATATTATTTTATCTTCTTGTAAGCTTTTGTTAGCACAAGTGATCATAATTAATAAGCAGCATGACTATGGTGCTGGTCGCTTAGCACAGAAACAAGTCATCTGAATTCTAATGCTTTTAAAGTAAAATTAGAATGTGCAGTAATGTGAGACAGGAAAGTAACACATATTCCTGAGCAGTGACTGTAGCACTGTTTATATATGAGCTGCCTTCAGGTGATTACCTTGCAGCCATCAAATGCTGCTTTTCCCGGCAATACCCAGATGCTTGAAGCATACAGCTGTACAGTTACATCTGTATCTAAACAGGTTCCTGAGGAAATTACATACAGGCACTGGAGCTCTTCTCAGCTTGTCAAGCGACGAAATATAAGACTCCTGATAAACAATGTTTTGCAAAGGTCTCAGAGTTAGATCTGCACACATGTTTACTTTATTCTCAGGAGCTCTTCTAATTCACTGAAGTCTTACACGCTGAACGCTTGGCATACTGTTCAACACTTCAGACATTTCACCATAAATATCGCCTCAAAGTGACTGGATGCTGACATCAGTCATTATCCATTCTTAGTTACATAATTACAAAGTTGTTGAGGTTGAAAAAAGACAAATGTCCATCGAGTTCGACCTGTATTACAAAATTTTATATTAAGTAAATGCTATATCCTTGGCAGTGGCGGTTCTTGCCACGGGCAAGCGGTACTTTTGCCCGGGGCGCCGCCTTCTGGAGGGCGCCGCACCAGGGCAAGATCCGCCACTGTGCCCCCCGCAGTGCCCTGCTGTGCCCCCCCGGCTTTGAAGGGAACCAGACGCGTAGCGTCTAGTTTTCCTTCATTGAGAAGACCTTAGTTGTGCGGTGCGCGATGACGTCATCGCGCACCGCACAGCAAAGGTCCTCTCCATGAAGGGAAACTAGATGCTACGGTCTAGTTTCCCTTCATGTAGAGGACCTTTGCTGTGCGATGCGCGATGACGTCATCGCGCACCGCACAGCATAGTGGCACAGACACTAGGGGTCATAATTGACCTCTAGTGTCTATGCTGTTCTATGGGAGAGACGTAATAACGTCTCTCCCATAGATTGAAGAGAAGAGAGGAGAGGAGAAGAGCGGCGCCGCCGGCGGAGGAGGTCTGCAGCGGTCTGGATCAGGAACGGGGATGGTAAGTATACTTTTTTTTATTTCATTTTTTCTTTCAGCGTCGTGACCACGCCCCCATTTGAAGCCACGCCCCTATATTTTGCCCGGGGCGCCACAAAGCTAAGAACCGGCCCTGATCCTTGGATATTTCTTTCTGCTAGGAATTTATCTAATCCATTTTTAAACTTATTGATTGAATCCACCATTACTACCTTCTCTGGCAGAGAATTCCGAATCCTTACTGCTCTTACTGTGAAGAACCCTTTTCTCCGTTGTGTATGATTTTTTTTGTCTTCTAACCTCAGGGAGTGTCCTCGTGTCCTATTTTGCATTTTTTTTTTTATAAACAGATCGTTTGATAAATCCTTGTATTGTCCCTTTATGTATTTATAAATATTAATAATGTCCCCTCTCAAACACCTCTTTTCCAGTGTAAACATATCTAACCTTGTAAGTCTTTCCTCATAATTCAGTGCCTCTAACCCCTTAACCAGTTTGGTGGCTCACCTCTAAACCTTTTCGAGTTCCAAGATATCTTTTTTATAGTGATGTGCCCAGAACTGTACACAATATTCCAGGTGTGGCCGCACCAATGATTTATACAGTGGTAGGAGCACCCCCAAATCTTTTTCAACTGTCATGATCCCTACATTTTCCCCATTTAGTTTATAGGCTGCCTGATTGTGAATAAAGTTGTAGTACTGTGCGGCGCAATTTGAATTGGGGATACTATTGTGTGGCCATGCCCCTTGCCAGCAAAAACACTCCCCTTTTTGGGCTGTGCACCGAATGTGCACACTGTTCCTATTTAAAATATAGGGAGTAGGAAACTCAAAATAAGGACTGCTATGGGTGAGGGGTGATGGTGCTGGAAAAGGGGTGCACTGTCAGAGGTTGAACTAGCGGTGGTGCTAAGGGGTACTAGTCAAATTCTTGCCTAGGGCATCATATTGGTTAGGGCCGGCTCTGAGCATACGCTGTCCCCCCAACCTCCCGACTGCCATCGGGACACTGCGGTCAGGGAGGAATGGGCTCTTAACATGCTGTAAATGTGTCCCGAGACGGATGACCTGGGTAACCCATTTACACTACACCCTTACCCGGGTCATTCCCGGATCCAACCAAGGTAGCTACCCAGGTAGGATTCCCAGGTCACTTGACCCCGGCTTTTTTCAGAGGAAGCCATTTCCACTACCAAAAACCCGGGTCAATGCGCACCCCTGTGCAAAAAACCCGTTTTTTGGAGTTAGTGGAAAAGGGGTATTAGTTTCTAGTTGGTTGCAACAAGCCACAACAGCACTCTCTATTCATTAGTTTTGCTAGATGAAATTTTAATAACAATGTAAGTTTACTGAATGTTCAGGAGAGCTGTTAGATTTTACTTGTAATATCTGATTTTTGCTGTATAACATTTTAGTGAAAAGATATAGGAACTGTTTAAAATTGAACTTAATAATTTTAAAATGTACCTCAATATAATCTATAGTTTTCACATTTTCCCTTGTGTTTCTATAAATATGTTTGTGTTGGCATCTACTAAGGCACTGTTCTATGGCATATAAACCTACTGTATGGATCATTAAAGAATACAGATGGAGAAGTTACCCATAGCAGCCAATCATATTCCACCCTTTCATGTAATAGAATGTACTTAATAAATGATAGCTTCAGGTAACAGGAAAATGTACAGGGTGTGGAGTCCACTATTTGCTACATGGACAATCAGTTTAATGTCTCAATCGTATGGAGAATACGGAGGCTAGATTAATTAGAGATGTGCGCGGACCTCCATGTTTGGTTTTGACAAAACTGCTGTGTTTTGTTTTTGTTTGCCGGTTTTGGCAAAACCACCCTTAAGTGTTTTGGTTTTGGTCAAATTGCTAAAAACTGTTAAATCATGTATTTTTGTTCTGTTTTGTACCTACAGTATTATTTACCTGAATAACATTCATATCCAGACATTTTCAATATTGACCACCTCACAGCTCACTATATTGTTCATCGATATTGGCAAAAGGCTGGCTGGCTAAATGAAGCGACAGAGCAGCTGCACAAACACATGGCACTTTAAAAGACTATGGATCTAATTCAGATCTGATCGCTGGGCTGCGTTTTTTGCTGCCCTGCGATCATATAGTCGCCACCTTCTGGGGGAGGATAAAATCGCAGTGCAAGTGTGTGATCGCATGTGTTGCAGAGCTGCACAAAAATCAGTTTGTGCAGTCTCTGCGCAGCCCAGAACCAACTTATCCAGTGCGATTGAATCCTGCTGATCGGGGCCCGGAGCTGATGTCAGACACCCTCCCGGAAAACGCTTGAGCCCACCTGCATTTTTCTGGACACTCACTGAAAACGGTCAGTTGCCACCCACAAACTGCCTCTTACTGTCAATCTCCTTGCGAACGCCCATGCAAATGGATCCTCTGCACCGTTGCTGCCCGTTGCAGCCTTCCGATGCACCGGCGCATTGCGGCTCATATGCATGCGCAGTTCGGATTTGATTGTTCGCTGTGCAAAAACACAGCAGCGATCAGATCTGAATTATGCTCTATAGCACTTCCATGAAGCATTACGGCGCAGCAGTGGTGGCAACTATATGACCCCATAGAAAGAATGTTTATAAAAAAAAACAGGGTAGTAAAGGGAAATGGAGGTGAAGTATGTAGTGGCAGGCAGGTAAAGGATAGATTGATTGATTGATTGATTGATTGATTGATTGTTTAGAAGTGATTGATTTAAATTAATTAATTTAATTTAGAATATGTATTTATTTTTAATAGGGAAAAGGCCATAAAAAAATAAAATATTAATAACCAAGAGTTGAAAACAGAAGTCAAGAACAGTGCCATAACTAGGCATTTTAGCGCTGTGTGCAAGAAACGGTGTTGGTGCCGCCCCCTATGCAAGATAGGGGCAGTGCGCGCCTACGGCGCGAGAAAAATATATAGGGGTGTGGCTTCATGGGGAAGGGGCGTGGCCACAAAATAATACCAATTCATACTATGGTGCACACTGCACAGTAGTCTCCATTATTCAAATTCCGCTGCACAGTAGTGACACTACACCAGGTAGAGCCCCTTTTACACATTACGGCAGACAGTCCCCCTTTTTACACATTACTGCAGACAGCATCCCCCTTTTTGCACATTACAGCAGACAGCGTCCCCCTTTTTACACATTACGGCACAGTCCCCATTTTTACACATTGCGGCAGCCAGTCCCCCTTTTTACACATTACGGCAGCCAGTCCCCCTTTTTACACATTACGGCAGACAGCATCCCCTTATTACACATTACGGCAGACAGCATCCCCTTATTACACATTACGGCAGACAATATCCTCCTTTTTACACATTACGGCAGCCAGTCCCCCTTTTTACACATTACGGCAGACAGCATCCCCTTATTACACATTACGGCAGACAATATCCTCCTTTTTACACATTACGGCAGCCAGTCCCCCGTTTTACACATTGCGACAGACAGAATAAATAGAGAGATAGAGAGAGAGAGAGAGAGAGAGAGAGAGAGAGAGAGAGAGAGAGAGAGAGAGAGACAGATAGATAGATAGATAGATAGCTACTTACCAACTCTCCCCACTGGAAGTCAGGCTCCTCGTGATGGCAGATCCCGGGCAGCCACAGGAGAAAAGGAGGTGGAGGGGGACTGGAGCCGCATCAGTGGAGCCGCAGCAGTACTATGTGTTTGGTGGAGGCGCCGCTGCAGCAGTCTCCTCTCCTTCCGCATTGGCTGGCTGCCGCTGTGAATGCTGGGATGAGGGAAGCACATACCAGCATTCACAGCAGCGCTGGGCAGCCAATGCGGAAGGAGAGGGGACTGCTGCAGCGGTGCCTCTACCAATTACATAGCGCTGCTGCGGCTCTGGTCCCCCTCCCTCCACCTCCTCCCCTGCCTCCAGCGCTGCTGCTCTCCTCCCCTGTCTCCGGCTTCAGCGCGGCGCACACAGCACTCATTACAAGCCGCTGGCCATTGCGCCCCCAGGGCGACTGCGCTGTGTGCCAGGCACACCGTGCACACACGTAGTTACCGCACTGGTCAAGAAAATTGATAGATGCACACTGCAGAGCTGCAAACTGCAAATCAGCTTTGTCTAAAGGTACATACACGCGGTGAGATATTTGCTTATATGCGATTTGACTATGCGATATTGACTATGTGTGCTTGCAATTTTGGCTATGTGCGATTTTAGCTATGGCCCGATTTTGACTACACTTTGTACTAGATTGTCAATATTGACTTGCCTGTAAAGTCTATTGAACCTTGCAATACCGACCCCGTGGGAGTGCGCATCGGGATAGAATCGTTATTGCAACACCTTGAGATATACACTAACTTTCCTTGTGATTTTGATTATATACTTAAAGTCACATGGTAATAATTCACCGTGTGTACACACCTTTACACTCACAAGGTTAACCTGCTGGCCATACTACCCCACTCCCCTCCTCCCTAATTGTGTAACACACACCTGTAGTACATATATGAAGTGCACCAGAGTATCTGAGTGTGAGGGATACCATATATTGGAGAAAAAAAGTCGCCAGCCAACCCCTGCACCAGGATCTTCTCATCATGAGAAAAATGTTGCTCACCCACAGTATCCACCATCTTTACATGACCAATCATATACCCATAAAAACAGATGCACACAGAAATAGATTTACAAAACAGAGAAAAGCAATGAAGGTGCGTATACTGTATAAAGCCCCATAATCCAGTATAAATAGATTTATGACATTTCAAAAGAAAACTCTATTTGAGACTGCAAATTGCACAATCATACACAACACTCTCTGAGTATTGAGTAGTTTACTAATCTTTTTGATACAATACCAAAGCTGAAAACAAGCAATTAAGTGTGCAGTAATGAAAGTGTGGCTGTAGGGCCGTCTTTAACAGTATTGTACAGTAGCAAGCCAAAGCACTGGGGCCCTTATCCCCCATTATGGAAATTAATAAAAAAAAATCTTTATTCCTCCTGCGGTCCCTTGCTGTCTTGCCACATGCTTTCATACAGTGATTAATGGATAGCGCCAACATCCACCAATCAGCATGCTCACAGCCATTCACTGTCTAGGTGCAAGCTGGGGGGTAGGGGTGCAAGTAATGAATGTTTGTGTGCAGTTCAGAATCAGAGCAGCTGGGCAGCATTCTCTACCTGCCTCCCAAGAAGCTCTTGAGGCACCAGTCCAGGGGGCATCCCAACCCACCCCACTCGAGTGCCCCTAGAATTGTAGGGCCCTGGTCAGCTGCCCAGTGTGCTTATATTTTAAGATGGCCCTGTGTGGCCACTGCAGCAGCCAAGAGTTCTCTTGCACCCGTCGATCTTTAGTGTACAAGCAACTATTGTGTGACAGCTTTCTTTAGCTATATATTTTTTCTTAGAAATAAAGGCTCTTAATAAATTACAGCTATAAACAGAAAGCTAAAAAAAATACTCTGTAACAGCTCAATACATTTAATTATGATTCAGTAATTATCAATACTAGCAGCCTGTAGCAAATTCACAGTGTAACAAACACCCTGTCTTTTTATGTAACATCATTAAATGTTAAATAACCAGCTGCTGTACATTACACATTTCTACAGTAATTGTGCAACAAGATCAAAATTAACACGCGAAAGCTCATCAAATAGCTGCTAAGTATTTATTTATTTAAATTTTTTTTACAAAAGTTGACAGTTTCCCCACATGAGGCAGATGGTCATACATGCTTATAGGAAACTTAATTTGTTTTGTGAGATAGCTATCAACTAAAGCTGGCCATGCACTTAAAGATTTATTGTCCAATTTGGCTGGTTGGAACGAAAATCTGGTAATGTATGGGAAAAATGACAGTTGACCATTTGCTCTGAAATGTCTTTAAAATTGACAAGAATGGTCAATCAGACAAATTGGTTAAATCCATTTGCTTTAACCAATGTGTCTGAATGACCGTTCTGTCAGTTTTCCTGTATTTTGGAGCAAATGGTCAACTGTCATTTGCTCCCATACATTACCAGATTTTCGTTCTAACCAACCAGATTGAACAATAAATCTTTAGATGTATGGCTAGCTTTAGACATGTCTTTTGTCACAGATCCACTTAAAGATTTATGCACTTAAAGATTTATTGTCCAATTTGGCTGGTTGGAACGAAAATCTGTTAATGTATGGGAGCAAATGACAGTTGACCATTTGCTCTGAAATGCCAGAAAACTGACAAGAATGGTCAATCAGACAAATTGGTTAAATCCATTTGCTTTAACCAATGTGTCTGAATGACCGTTCTGTCAGTTTTCCTGAATTTTGGAGCAAATGGTCAACTGTCATTTGCTCCCATACATTACCAGATTTTCGTTCTAACCAACCAGATTGAACAATAAATCTTTAGATGTATGGCTAGCTTTAGACATGTCTTTTGTCACAGATCCACCCCAACAAGTTAATGATTTCACAGTACCAAACAAAAAGACCTGAAGAGATATCTATGCTATTTATACTAATGGCTTTGTAACAAGATTAATGCTTTCAAATGTGCAGCCACTTCTGCTAACAGGAATGACCCAGCTTCAGTGTCTAAACAAATGGGCTGCTTATGGGTCTATTTATTAATGTGAGATAAACCCTTTCTCACAATACACTAAAGCAGTGGCTCCCAAACTTTCTTGAATCATGGCGCCCTAGAGTAACAGCATTTTTTTCATGCCACCCCTAGGATAAAAGTGTTTTATTGATAAATTTGGAAGAAAATAGTAAATAAATTGTGCATACCTGTCAGCCTCAGGTTGCGTTATGTGGTGGTGTACAGAGTAGAGATTCTGATTGTCCACATGTTGTATTATTATTGGCAGCTACCAACACTTGTTTTGCCTATCACTTTAAATAATTTGATTTGGTCCTGGACCACCAACCCGAGGCACCCATGCAAGTGCCTTGCGGCTCCCCGGGTGCGTAGGCAGGTACACAGGTTGGGAACCACGGGGCTAAAGGGTTACTCTGCTGGAAAAAAAATATTTGCTGAGTTTCTTTGACAAAAGTTTCCTCATGTCAAGCAAGAGCACAATCCACTTATCATAGGGGCAGTCCACTTCGAAAATGCTTTATTTATTTGCTAAAATACATGTATCTTTTCCTTCAAAAACATGAATTGATGTTATTAACTGTAATCCAGTAATAATAATAATAATAATAATAATAATAATAATTTTAATTGGGATTGAAGGCTCTATAGATGTGGAATCTTCAGTGGAACATTTTTTACAATCTGGCCCCCTAATTTAGTCACCTTACCATTGTCTACTAGAGACCATGGGGGTCATTCCGAGTTGTTCGCTCGCTAGCAGATTTTAGCAGCATTGTACACGCTAGGCCGCCGCCCTCTGGGAGTGTATCTTAGCTTAGCAGAATTGCGAACGAAAGATTAGCAGAATTGCAAATAGAAAATTCTTAGCAGTTTCTGAGTAGCTCGAGACTTACTCCTACATTGCGATCAGCTCAGCCCGTTTCGTTACTGGTTTGACTTCACAAACACGCCCTGCATTCGGCCAGCCACTCCCCCGTTTCTCCAGACACTCCCGCGTTTTATGCTGGCACGCCTGCGTTTTTCAGCACACTCCCAGAAAACGGTCAGTTTCCGCCCAGAAACACCCACTTCCTGTCAATCACACTCCTATCACTTCAACAAGGAAAATTCTTCGTTCGGACGTGAGTAAATCTACTAAGTTTTGTGCTAAAATACTTAGCGCATGCGCACTGCGTACCATGCGCATGCACATTTTTGCCTTAATCGCTCCGTTGCGAAAATCGACAACGAGCGAACTCGGAATGACCCCCCATGTCAGAAAAGCAGTCAGAATGACAACATGGTACTGTATACCATGTACTATATAGTAATATGGAGATCTTATATTCTCAGGTCTCCTGCTCCAGCATGATTTCCCTTATTATGTTTGATCTTAGCTCCTCATGTGTTATTACACTGAATGGAGTATGTCTCTGAGCCTTGATTACCATGTTACATTTCATATTATGTCATTTGTTAATATTCGTTGTGTTTTCTATTCTCAATAAAAGTTTACAAAATAAAATATTTTTAAAAAGTAATTAAAATATGACAACCTATTCTGGACTATGTTTTCCTCCCATTCTGTATCTGTATCACTCACAGTAGGGACCATTTTATAAGAAAGATATACCACTCTCGGGTGTGCAACCATGCTCTGACATAGGCACGCCTTAGGCGGTTGAACCCAGTACTTAAAGTGGTTCACGAGAGGTGGTGAAACTAACCCCCCCTCCCCCCGGCGCCCATGCAATAAAGGTATTGAAAAGGGGCGTGGTCACACAATAGTAATAATGCCCACAGTAGTAGCACCCCAAATACACATAATGCCGACAGCAGTAGCGCCCCTTTTACAATGCCCACAGTAGTTGTGCTCCTTATGCAATGTCCACTGTACTGGTAGTACCCATAGTGGTTGTGCCCCTTATATAGAGCCCATAGTAGTGGTTCCCCTTATGCAATGCCCCCAGTAGTAGTGCACCTTATGTCCCCAGGAGTGAGGCCCCTTATGAAGTGCCCCCTTTACAATGCCCTCATTAGTAGTGCCCCCATTAGTAATGCCCCTGTGTAGTATTGCCCCCAGTAGTAATGTCGCATGTAGTAATGCCCCCAGTAGTTTAGCCCCATGTAGTTTGCCCCAAGTAGTAATGCCCCCAGTAGTTTAGCCCCTGTAGTTAAGCCCACAGTAGTAATGCCCCCTGTAGTTTGCCCCCTTGTAGTTTAGCCCCCCTGTAGTAATGCCCCCAATAGTTTAGCCCCCAGTAGTTTAGCCCCCAATAGTAATGCGCCCCAGTAGTAATGCCCCCAGTAGTAATGCGCCCCTGTAGTTATGCCCCTAGTAGTAATGCACACCTGTAGTTCGCCCCCAGTAGTAATGTGACCCTGTAGTTTGCCCCCAGAAGTAATGTCCCCAATAGTTTAGCCCCCAGGAGTTTAGCTCCAGTACTAATGCGCCCCTGTAGTTTTTCCCCCAGTAGTAATGTACCTCTGTAGTTTTTCCCCAGTAGTTAGCCCCTGTAGTTTAGCCCCATGTATTTTGCCCCCGGTAGATTGTCCCCTGTGGTTATCCCCCTGTAGATTGCCACCTGTGGTTATACCCCTGTAGCTTGCCCCCTGTGATTATGCCCCTGTAACTTGCCCCCTGTAAACTGCCCCAGTGGTTAGCCACCTGTAGCCGCGCTACAAATAGTCACACATGTTTTTTTTTAAATTCACCTTACTTACCAAGCCCCGCTCCCGCGTCCTCGTCCGGCCGCTGTGATCTCCTGGCGTCCGGCTACCCAGCACTATGAAAGAGACATCATGACATCTCTCTCAGGATGAAATGTAATAAGATACATCACCGCCCTCGCCGCACATCGCAGCGATGTTGAACGCATATGTACTAACAAATGTGATCAATATCGCAATGCGGTGACGGAGGTCCCCCGCGATACCTGTGAGGTGGTGTGCGGTGGGTCTCCATCACCTCCCCGGGATCTTCACCTGCTCCCCTGCTGGGAAGCAGGCAACAAGCTGTCCCCGGCGCCTCCTCCCCCCTGCAGCCGGAAGGACCTCCGGCTGCGTTGCTAGGGGGAGGAGGAGATTACCTTCCAGCTCC
Source organism: Pseudophryne corroboree (assembly GCF_028390025.1). Taxonomy (NCBI): domain Eukaryota; kingdom Metazoa; phylum Chordata; class Amphibia; order Anura; family Myobatrachidae; genus Pseudophryne; species Pseudophryne corroboree. The sequence continues at coordinate 726,007,428 of NC_086448.1, read as the reverse complement.
AGGCTTCCTGGAGGAAGGTATGCCGGGGCGGAGGGGGGTCGGTGTCTGCAGCGGGTTGCGGCAAAAAGATGCCCATAGGATTCCATAGGGTATCGCCATCCAGAGATGGCGATACCCTTATCTGCGAAAACACGGCAGTCGGGTGATAGACCATTTGAAAATGCGGTAAAACTCCAGAAAAAGGGTGTTTTACTGCATTTTTTTCTTTAATACACCCCGCTCTCATAGCGCACAATGAGCCAGGAGCCGGAAGCCAGAGCTCAGTACTGAGCTCCTGCCGCTGGCTTCCGCTATGCAGGAAGAGCCTGGCGCTGCTGGTAACAAAATCTCAGCGGGCGCCAAGCATCTCCCTGTGCGGTGCCGGCACACATCGGGAGAGGTGAGCCGTTGGAGGCGGAACTGCGTTCCATCTCCAAGTGGAGTTGACGGAACGCAGCTTCGCCCTGTTCCGGCTCACTTTAACCCCTGGTTGAACCCCCCTGCCCTATATATGTATACTGGAGTGCAACTGTGTGTGTGTGTATCAATTATATATATATATATATATATATATATATATATATACATATATATGAGAAAAACATTTGGTGCAGAAAGTAGGATGAAGATGAAGATGAAGACTTCAGGAGATGAAGACTTCAGGAAGCTAGAGTTAGCATAAAATAAGGCAAGGTGGGGTCTCAGAGATTTTTTATTTAGGAAAGTTTTTCATTAAACTTGTGTTTAAGATCAAAAAATGTCCTGGTGCACTACAGGGTTCTGAGAACTGAGAATGCCGAGGATCCCTTGTCAGTTTTTCCGGGTTGAATATTGGATACCGGCAGTCAGAATCCAAACAGCCTGAAAGCCCAACAGGGACTCCGGATGAAAGTAACTTTCCTAACTTTCCACCTAACCCTCCCTCCCCACAGCCTAACTGTAACTCTCCCCTCCCGCAGCCTACCTACCTCCCCCTCCTGCAGCCTAACTTTTCCAGCATACTTACATTTGGGATTCCAGCTGTCGGGATTCCGGTGTTGGCATTTTGACAGCTCTTGAGATTCTGGTGCCAGTATTCTGACCACTGGGATCCTAAATGATGGGATGCCAACTACATCCCATTTTCCCCTGATTTTGGGGTAAGTGGCATTAGGCGAAAAGTGCCAGTGCTAGTTAGAAATGATGAGTGTTCTCCACACATTTTTTTATTATTATTATTATTATTATTATTATTATTATTTTACTTTTCTGTAAGCTCCTGCTGTTCCATCCTTTATTAACATTTGTCTAGTAGTCCAATGATAATCTGATGAATGCATGGGGAGTGGTTGTGACAAACAACCAACAGAGACGGAATAATGTGGATACCTGTATCTTATGGTTAATCTGTAAGCGTATGGAGTTAACTCAAGATAGATTAGTTGTTCAGTTGTTGGCCTGATCTGGTAAAGTTGGTAGTGTATGGCCAGCGAATTGGACATATGGACAGTATCCAGCCCCCGCCTCACACAATATATATGCAAACTCCACACAGTTAGGGCTGTTGTAGGAATCAAACCCAAAACCTCAGTGCTGTGATTGTGAAGCAGTAATGTTAATCATTAAACTGGGATGTAGTCGAAAGGTTGACAATAACAATATCGACACCAAAATGCAATCAAATACTTACTGGAACGCCAAAGGATCAAAGTTCTGATCCAGAAGTGATGGTCACATGATCACCGGGACTCGGGAGGCACCGCTGCAGCCTTCAGGAGCAGGTAAGAGTGACCGCTGAGCCACCAGGATAAGATGTCACCTTTCTAAAATGTCGACATTTCATCACTGTCTACATGATGAATGTCATCATGGTCATTGTCGCATTTCGTATCCAACCCCATTACACCAGCTGTGCTGCATTGCTTACCCTTGCAATTTGGATGAACCAATATACAATGTGTGGTACTTAACCTCCTGTTTCAATCTTCTATTGTAAACGTGCAAAGATGGCCCTTTTATGTCATTGTCTTTCTTTATTACTTGTATAATGCTACTGAAACTATATAAATAAAGGTTGTTGTTATTATTATTATTATTATTATTATTATTATTATTATAAATAATAATACATTTAAATAATGTATTTGAAAATCAAATGCATTTCTCCTTCATGGTATCCAAGAAAAGGATACTGAGATATGCAACAGTATCTATTTTCATATATATATTCTTTATGTATATATATATATATATATATATATATATATATATATTACAGCATAAAAATAATAAAAGATCAAAGGCCAATTTGTTTCTAAACAAATAAATATGCTCAGTTTGGAATTTCGGCCTTAGAAACCTCTCTCTGCAGACATGAATCGCTTCCTGTCTCTAAAGACATGAATCGCTTCCATTCTGCATACTATATTTATGTGCATTTCAGATACTGTACTTTGTTTCCTTTTACCGCTGTATATTTCCATCTTTACAGTGATATTGTCTGGTATTCCTTATTTCCCAGCTTACTGTCTTTATCTTCAGAAGCTACTGTACAGTATGTCTCCCAGTAGCCTACCATCTCATCTCAGTTTTCTACCTTGTGAAGAATAAACCCAATCCAGTCTTTTTAGTCCACTACTCAGATACAATTGTAAGATCAAAGCACTTGTCAAGAAAATAAAAAATCTTTTTGTGTAGGAAGTGAAAGGAAACCTTGACAGCAAATGCAATATTAAATTAGAGAATGTTATTGACATTTTCTGAATCATTCAATTAGCACATGAGGCACGTCTTTCTCACTGCTATAATAGCAATAGAATGGTGATGTCCAACTGTGGCACTCATTGACTCTGACTATAATTTCTACATTCACTGCATCAAGGCTGACAAGGGATATTGGCGCAATACCACTGGAGTACTGTTTACAATGCCCTTTTCTGTGCAGCTTCTTTGAGTTCTTCTCTATGGGGCCAGTGGCAAACGCAGGATTTCTAAAGGGGGGTTTCCAAATGCAATCCACAATCTCCAACTCTGCATAACATGGAATACAGCATTAATATTTAACACTATAAATGGTCTAAGGTATAGACTGTATCAAACATATTTAAATCATAAATAAGTAGCCAGGAAACGGTTAAATATAATATAATAAGTAAATATACAAATATAATAGAATCAGTACTGCACTTTCTAAGCACACATTCTCCCACCTCATGGTAAGGCACCTGTCCATTCTTCCTGGTAGCTACTCTCTGGTCCAGGTCACTGATTGAGGACTCACAACCACACACACTGCAATTTGGTAGAAGAAGCTGCTACCACTGGGCATCTGCAGGAACTATGCTCTGTCCCTTAAACTGCATGATGTGGTGGCAGCTCTAGTAATCATATTATATACCATTGCTATTGTTGTCATAATTTGAGCCACTTCCCAAGAGGAGGGAGATTCCGGGCAACCGGAAACCCCCCCCTGCGTTTGCCTATGGGGGCATATTCAATTAGTCATGGGGCTTAGCCCTAAGTATTCTACTTTGGATCCTGGCTACAGTTAGAACACTACCACATCATGTGTCCAGGTCGACATTTGTATCTCTTAAATCATGGGATTCATTTCTTTTATGCTATGATTAGATTTCTCTAACGTCATTAAGGGCCCAATTCAATAACGATCGCTTATGCAATCCTATGTGCAGATTCCCGATGGTGGGGAAACTGCACATGCGCAGGACCCATTCTGCGCATGTGCAGAACAGGTCCTGCCATTGCCGCGTACATATTTATGACAGGCAGAGGCATTGGTGGGAGGGATGGGGGCAGGGGCTGCTGGTGTTCAGGAAAACGGGGGCGTTGGCCTTGACCCCGCATGCCACATTGCAGCAGTAGGCAGTAATGCAGCTTGCGGGGCCAATTACATTACATACTGATGTTCACGGAATTTGAACCCATTGCTTATGTAATATAGGACAGTGTGACTGAACAACAAAGGGCTATCAAGTCAAGTCCATGAAATCTGTATAGGTATTAGCGACAGAAGGGGTGGGGGAAGGAGACAGGGGCAGTCAGGAGATGCTGGGCTTCAAAAAGGGGGGAAGCTGCAAGTGAAAGTAATTGACAAATGCTGCAAACAGTGCCCCCTACCCTGCAGCTCAATGTGTGGAGCACACTCCGCGCACACATAGTTATGGCCCTGGTAAAGCGCTACAGAATATGTGTGCGCTATATAAATAACTGGTAATAAATAAATAATGGTTGGTAATGTATGTTTTGTTCCTGAAAATTTCCTTGTTTTCTTTTTTTCCCTCTTCCTGTTCTTTTTTGTTTACACCCCCAAATCTATAGAAAAAAATTAATTTAATAAAAATTGCACATCTGTTTCAGCAAAATATTATTGATAAATTATGTCAATCTATAGATCTTCGTAAATTTAGTGACCTATTTTCAACAGAAGGTTCTAGTGAGTAAAACTGCTAACAGTTACCATTGGGAAATTTTGTTTTCGTAAACTTAGCTTTACTATGAGTGATCTATGCCAACGGCATAAAATCTTTTGAAGATAATTCAAAAATATTTCCCAAATGCCTCACCGAAATATTATTAAAAACTTGTTACTAAGTACTTTTCTCAGTTTTATTGAACCATCGCTAATCAGTCTGTACTATTAATTAAAACTTAATGACCTGTATCTTTCTGTCATTAACAATGTGTGACTTATAACTACAAAGGAATTTAAATGAGCATAGCTGTATCACTGTAAGTCTGTTTACACGAAAAGAAGAGATTAAAAACAAAACATAATGGGAAAATTATCTGCCTTCCCATTCATTTCATAATTTCTAAATAGCTGTCGCTTTTCCAACAACCAACCTGAATTTAATGAATGCGATTTTCATTAAAATTCCCAAAATATATACAGTGTTAACCATTAAAATATTTATTTTATAAAATTAAGTCCTACTTAAATGTAAATGTGGACAGATCTTGCGAATATCTGCAAACTGTGCATGTACCGTAGAAAGCTATTACTGACCGCACCATGCGTATGCACCCAGATGGAGATTGCAAGTAAAGATGGAATAATTTGTCCATGGACAGATGATGCTTTCCATGAAATTGGGAATAGTATATTGGCACAAAACTGATCCATCTCGCGGGAGTGTCATGAGCATGAAGTCGGCTTCCATGCTTATTCACAGTATGGGGCAGAGATGGAATGCCTGTTTCAGATGGATCTTTTCCACCCTGCATGTATTGGGTGCAAGTCCGATTCTGCAGACAGAAAAACAGTGGGTCGGCTAGTCTTACATTAGAGGCCATACTATGATGGAGATTATGTACCTTGCACAGGGCTAATACAAGTCCAGATAGTGCTTCCAATGGTTGTCATTGCAGACACACAAAGTGGGCATCCTAACCCTTGCGCATTCAGACCCACAGACAGAGGAAGGGCTTACACCATCATTAGCATTAAGTTGCACATGCAACTATAGCAAAATATGCTTAGGTGGTAACAGCAGAATTCTGAGTCCGCCTCTAAGCCTGGGTACTTGCCTCCAGTAAATAAGAATGTTTGATTAGTTTGTGCTTGAGCCTTCACTGAAATTCACATAACTTTTTATTATAACCCTTTGTTTACCTTTGCAATAAGACTCTGAAAGACTGTCACTGTGGGTCTGACCCTTCTAGGCTAGGCCAGGAGAGGCCTGATGTTGCTTAGCTTGTCTGGAAGTTGAAAACATAAGGAAGACCTGTCAACCTGCTCAGCTGCCCACTCTCATTGTCCACCCACCTTCCATCATCCATTCCCAGAATCTGCCCACTGGACCCTCCATGCACTCCCAGTCTCAACCCACTTGCCCCCTTCCCTCTGCGCCCAGTGCAAACCATCTAAGAAGAAAAACAGAGGGAGATCAGGAGTCCTCATTAGGAAATTGGCCTACTGTGAAAAGTCTGTCCCCACTCTTTTGGAAGAGTAGATTGACCATATTAGGCCCACTTTTCAGCTCTTAGAGCTCAATTTACTACTGTAGAAATAGATGATACTTGATTGTAGCAGTTAAAAGTGTCTTCTGCTTTGTCAGTAAGTCCTGCATGCATCTATGTGTGACTCACCACAATGTAACTCAAATCTTGACAAGTGCTTCCACTTCTACATTTAATAAATTACATTTATCTGCTGTCCATAGATAGTGATAGTGAAAGTCTAGCAGTAGTATAGCAGGAGTATATCAGGCTCTCCATAATTTCCATAGGAAAGCCTATGCAAGAGAAGATCCATGAAAGCTATTGGCAGCAGTACCCATAATAGCTATCACCAGCCAGGGTACTTTGATACAGGAGTAGATAATGAGAAGCCATAACTATGCCAAAACATCCCTGCACATGTATTATGTACTGGATCCATTCATCATTTATTCCCCAATGAAAGTGCTGTCCATTCATCAAACCATCATCTTACAATGGTATTAGCCCGATGCTACCCACTCTTTCCTCTTGGAATGAGAACCGGAGAGCAAAAGGGATCCATTTGGATCACTCCACCTCCTCCAGCCCTAACAGTGCACATGCGTGACCTACTGTAAGTTCACATATGCACATTAACACTGAATGGCAGTGTAAAACTTTTGCTGCTACTAGTTAGCGGCAAAAGAAGATTTGAATAAGGACCCTAGTCTATTGCTGAATGAAGCATTATTTGCAATCAACATAATGGAGTGGACATGGGAACAATAAATTGTACACCATAAACAGCTTATTCGCAGATGAAAGTGAGTCATATACTGTATTTCAGAACTAAAATTTTGGCTCCTTACAGCAGATCCCTATATACGTCTAAATAAATGTACATAAGACATAAAACAATATTTCAATTTACACATTAGCTAATTGCTGTGAACATTAGCCGGTGTTTATTTTTAACCTTCCACACATTTAAAATATTCCTTAATAGAACGGCTTGGTATTTGCTCATGCTATCAATGTTTTGCAGCTTTTTACAAACACAGCACTCCGTCTGTTGCCATTCTCTGTATAAATTGCTCTGCTTGACAGTTGTATGAATCAAGCATTAACAACCTAGATTGCACTGAAGTAGGAAAAGCATCAGAATGAAAAACTCTCATTTATCACTTTACTTTATTCCAGTGATGGGATTTTATGAGCACAATTTATCAATCCCAGCAAGGCATTAAATGCCAAGTTAGGGCCTTATTCCCAAAAAGTCAAAGATTCTGAATGGTGTGCTCAGACTGTGACTTACGGTGACTAAGTGATTTTTAATCGCCTGCAATTCTAAAACTGTAAGGTACGATAGATAGACAGATAACTGTGTCTTATTCTATTGCTATGTATATCTGGGATTAAAAATTATGTTATTAAATTAAGGTTTATGACTGGGTTTCTTTATTTCCCCCAATATCTGCTTTTGTCTTATCTAATATACTAGAATGTTATTTGGATGATCAGTTTTCACTTGAGTTGGACTTCCATTGCTTTACTTGTATACTTACCAATAAATCTATACATATAATAAAACTATAAGGGTTGTTTCTGTACATAGCAATTTTTTTAAAAAAATATTCTTCTAGGGACTGTTTATGAACTATGGAGATGGAAAAAAAATTCAGAATGTTTGCCTGTCTCTTTGTTCCGGCATCACGCAAAAATTGCATTGTCACTACTGGATAGCTTAGTGACCTAGAAAGAATCTGAGGTATGCATCATCTTGAAGTGACTTCAGGGAGAGGAGCAAAAGAGCCAGATTAAGCAGGGGGTGGGTTTAAGAATGGGGGCCCGGGGGAGATAAGAAAGGGATTTCAGCAGAGGTGATTGCTATCATAAATTAAGAGGAAAGTCCAGGTAGAGAGTATGTTATCCCTCCTGGAATGGGTCATGTTAGGAGGGATGGATTTTATATATTAAATTTAAACCAATGGTGTATATTAGGTTTAAACTAATAGTTTAAAAATGCCTGGGAGACAACTATTTTATAAAGTTTTCCTGTAGTAGAACAAAGACAACTTAAACAACCTTAAAATACACATAGACAAAATCTATAATTTATCTTGCAAGAATGCAATAGCAGTAGCCTCTGTGCTCAGCACTCAGCACTCAGGAGGACTCTCTGTCTGTCTCTCTCTCTCTTAACCCAATTACTCTCATTAGATAACAGGTTACATCTAGGCAGGAAGGAGTATAAGCTTGGATCCCTGGGTCACTTACAGCTGTCACACCCCTCCTATCTCTCCTGTGGTTGGAAAGCTCTGTCAGTATCTCATGACACCTGATACTCCCGTGTCTCTGCCTGTACTTCATAATGTTCTGCTCACATTCTGGCTGTTTGGTTCTGCTGCTGCACAAGAGGGAGAGCTGATAATGTCAGTGTGCTCTGGCCGGGCCGCCCCCACCCCTCTTTTTGCACAAATGTGCATATTTATCTATTAAATACATGGGCCCATTCATTGTGATACACATCTGCGGATATTTTGTGTGATTAGTAGGATTGTGGCCAGACCTGATTTGCCCATGCCACCAAAGGCAAAAACCACATTTGAAATGCCAGATTACTACAACTATTTTGTTAATTGCACATTTTCCAATTTTATCCTAAAATACATATCTACAGATTACATATGTCATAGATTGTCGATGGTGACAATGTTGACATTCAAAATGTGAACAACAGAAAGTCTATATTTATGATGTTGACATAGTTAAAAGGCTGACACCATAAATGTAAAAATTTTTGACACTGACAGAATGTGGACATTGTCAAAACATCAACAGTAGCATTAGGTTTAGATATGGGGTTTGGGTTAGCATTAAGGTTAGGGATATACTTACATTATATGCACACTGTCGACATTCTGACCATGTCAACATTTAATCAGTGTCAACATGCTAAATGTTGACATGGTCAATGTCAACATGATTAACATGTCAACATGCTCACTATCATCATACTGATCATGTTGACCTTGTTATGTTGACATGATGAATGTCGACCAGATATACTGAACCCATCACAATTGTACATTACAATGTTTTTAATGCATTAGTTTTCTTGCATATAAAAAAAGATTTTCCCAAGTAATGTGTGTTTGGTTGATGCAAAAAGTGACCCAGTGACAAAGGGCAGTGGCCAATCTCTACCCTCTTAAATAAAAAATTTTCAGGGCTAAAATAATTATTATTCTGATGTTGGAAGTATGCTATGCTATGTCTAAAAAGCAGAAAGAAACATCCCTTTGGATTAAAACAACCTAGAACAATGTTTAAAATATACTGGTGGTTTAACCCCTTTGCTGCAGGGAATTCTATCTCCCCTGTATTGAGTCTGTTTTGGCTATTTTTATGCTTGTCATAATCCATTATCAATATCAGGGTGGTGCGAATGGTGCTCGGCACCCAGCACATACAGTATTCCCTATGGGTGGAGAACCATCTGCATCCACCCACGATCGACTATGTAATGTATGTAGCATGGGCTGGACACACTGTCACTGTACTGTAGCACGGGCTGGGTGCTGACATCTGCAGCACAACACCAGCCTCACCAATGCCCAGGTCTCCGTCCGACTGTTCCAATATGCTGCAGCTGCCCGTTGCCCACACAGCAAGTTGCTCTTCCACACCACGTGACCCATTGCCTCTAACTCCTAATATTCCGAGTCCCACAATGCAGCCGAGTGACTTGGCAGACGAGAGAGAAGAGAGTGGTCGCTGCTGTTTGTGGGGCCGAGGAGACAGCCACTGCCAAGTACTCTCCTTTCTGTACTTTGTCACTTATATCATGTACATATTGTGCATAATGTGTACATGTACTGCATGCATGTGTCATGTGTGTGCACACTGTACGAGTGCATGCTGTGTGAGACTGTTTTAACTATTATAATACACATATTAATATATGTCCCATCCTACACCCAGCAACAAGTTCCCATATAGGGCAGAGCAAATCAAATCATTCTCAGCCAACAATTTATAAATACACAAACATACATTTTTTTCTGATGCCTGGTGCATGGAAATGGAAGCAAATATGTATATATATATATATATATATATATATATATATATATCATCAGCTGAATGAAGGAACACTTATTCTATACTGCTACCTGTACTGTGTGGGCATAATGTGTAAGGGGCATTGCTGTGTGGCCATAATATGTAAGGGACATTGCTGTGTAGTGTAACGAGAATAAGGGACACTACTGTGAGGCATATTTTAAATTGGGGGTACAATTGTATGACCACGCCCCTTCCTCATGGCACCACTCTCTTTTTCCGACACGCACGCACTTTCTGGAACATAGCACAAAAATCTCCAGTTACGGCACTGATCAATATCTGTAATTTGTTTGTGCAACATGCACCTAAATTACAGTATCCCTTCCCTTTTAAGGAAGGTTTTGAATTTTCAGAAAATACTATTAGTTTGTTTTAAGCTCTCATGTTTTAAACACAGCCTGTAAAATGACAATTAGCATCTGATTGGTTGCTTCTTTATTTCTCTCCACTTTATCTCTCTTCAATCTTTGATAAATCCTCCCCTCAGTATAAAAGAGTAGAGTTCTTTTTTTCAAATTAGGTTAGCTTTGAGATTATTGAAGGCAAACTGGGTCAGATCCTCCCCATTTCCCCTCAAAGTCCCAAACTTCCCTAGACTTTGTAATGGTTTCCGAATTTTAGCGTTAGTGTTTGATAAACACAGATGATCCTCAAAAACGTCTAAGGAACCACATTGTTTTAAAGAGGGAATTCCCTTCCCCTTTATGCAATTTCCTTTTGTAACTCATTATCAAATTATTTTCTATTCCATATTTCAAGGGAACACGTTTCTCCCACATACCATTAGGTTCAAACTATGGTAAACTTATACTGTATATGGGGGGAAGTCAATTACACGTGGTAAGCACACTTGTGAAAAAAATGGGACTTTACTGCAATGTTTTGCCCAAAGGTGGCATCAAGCTATTCAATTGGGACCACTTTTTTTTGCAGGTGCTCTAACCCCTTTTCATGCGAAAAACACATGGATATGGGATAAGTTCCCGTATCCACGTGTTTTCGCACTCGCTCCGACACAAATGAGTTAGCTATAGGGGAAATCCACATTGCTGGTGGCTATCGGGGCTAATTTAATTAGCCCCTGGTGGTCAAGTAGCTGCGGTAATTTACCACAGCTAATCGACTTCCCATCTATGGGGTATATTTACTAAAATGGGAGTTCTATTTAAGATGGGATGTTGCCCATAGCAACCAATCAGATTCCAGGTATTATCTTCTAGAAGCTGCTAGATAAATGAGAAGTAAAATCTGATTGGTTGCTATGGGCAACATCCCATCTTAAATAGAACTCCCATCTTAGTAAATTTACCCCTATGTCTGCTGTCTGGTGCTCAAAAAGTTGAAATATGCTGGAGAGTTAACCCAAACTCATTCACTCATCACTCAACAATGCAGCTAATACAACCGCCAATGTAGACATCACTGAATAAGTGGTTTGAACAGCTGTGTATAATAAATAAATAAATAACATCAACTATTATTGCAACTAACATTGTGCATAAAATCATATAGAATTTTTTTTTAAATCAAACATTTAACAAGCAGCTGGCATAAACTGACAATAAGCTATTGATACTTTGTAGCAGTTGTTTTATCTTCAGGAAAACAGGAAGGCGAGTGTCCCTATTCCCACCTTCCGTGTTATGCGTGAAAGCTGTATAATAGTGTAAAGGAAAAAATAATGGTTATAAGAAAAATTATTTTCTTCAAGCAGCAATCCACATTCCTCTGCTTGCACTAACAAGAAATGTATTGATTGTTCTCTTCCCCAGAGAACCCTTCTACAGATAGATCAATTATGAGTCAGTGTTCCTAATAAATAAATTGAGTCTACTATTTGACAAGCTGGTCTGATCATAATTGCAGTCATTTTCAATATGCAGCTGCACAACACCTTTAATAATTAGATTTTATTGTTAATATACAGAATTAATGATAAGAGGCATATTTTATAAGAGCTTGTATTTTATTACTGTCAAAAAAGGTCCACTTTAAATTATTTTATATTTCGGAAGAATTATGTGCCTGATTTAATTGCATTACTACCAAATACAAGGATAAAAACAGAAATAGGTTCAATTCATATTCTTTTAATAATATTGATTTCTACCAATTTGAGGATACAGTACTTCAGAGAAATACTTCAGACATAATAAAAAGGCCTAAAATGAATATAAAATGTAACTGCTCCACAGGCCTGACAATCATATAGCACAAACTGGGTTACCATATGTTCATGAAACAATGATTATAATTGCCTCTGACAGTACGCCAACTCTTTAGCACATTCACAAATACAAATAAATAAATATTGGATAACTAGCCAGACTTCAATTTTATTGTGACCTTTATTTGTAAAATGTTTGGCCCTGGCTACATACCCATTTAATGTTCATAAGGAAAAAATGATTAAAATGAAAAACTTATCACATTTACAGTAAATATATCTAAATAATATTCTATAACAAATAACAGTATATCATATTTATTAGAATTATATCATCTAATTTAAATATAATTTTGAATACACAATATGCACTTTTCTTCCGCAAAACTTTTTATTTCATAACTGAAATGCTCAGAATTGTTAGTAAAAAAAAAATTGTTAAACGATTGTAAATGTATTTATTATTTATTTATTTATTTATTTATTTATTTATTTATTAACAGTTTCTTATATAGCGCAGCAAATTCCGTTGCACATTACAATTGGACACAATGATAAAACCAAACTGGGTAAAAAACAAACAGTCATAGAGGTAGGAAGACCCTGCTCGCAAGATTACAATCTATAGGTAATTAGGCATTGATACGCAAGGAGAGGCACTATCTATTGCACATTTGTACACCAGATTGCAAAGGTTCTAGGTGGGTTGCATGATATCACATCACAGCAATGATGAATCATGGTCAGAAGGAAGGGAAAGTGAAGATAGAGAAAATATGTGGTGGATATGTGCGGATTGTACAGTGGGGATATAATTGGATAGGAAAGTTTATGAAGGTTGAGTGAGCGGTTCTGGAATGTGATAAGTTAGCCTGAAGAGGTGAGTTTTCAGGGAACGTTTGAAGGTTTGGAGACTAGGGGAGAGTCTTATTGTGCACGGTAGGGTGAACAGTGCACAGAGTAGGTGCAGCCTGAAAATGTACATAGATATGGCAACAGTTAGTTTTATCAACCATTAACACCTTTGGGCCTGATTTATTAAACAGTTAATTGATTTTAAATTCACCAGTTTTTGTAGATTTTGCCAGTGCAACTTTTTTTAGAGGCCCATTTCCAACCCAGCATGCTGGCATTTGTCTATAATAAAATTGTCGTTAGAATTGCCCCCAGAAAAATTGTTAAAAATCATCAGATTTAACAAATTAACTGCTTCTTAATAAATCATAAAACTTGAGCTCTGCATACAATAACCAATGCAAAGGAGACCAGATGTGCCCCCTGCCAATTTATATTCCCACGTGTGAATGCATCGCGGGTGCTATTATTCACACCCATGTGCAACACGTTCACGGGAGAGTGCGAACTATGTGATTTTATGTATCACAGGTGCATACGCTGTGCCCATTAGAGATGAGCGCCTGAAATTTTTCGGGTTTTGTGTTTTGGTTTAGGGTTCGGTTCCGCGGCCGTGTTTTGGGTTCGAACGCGTTTTGGCAAAACCTCACCGAATTTTTTTTGTCGGATTCGGGTGTGTTTTGGATTCGGGTGGTTTTTTCAAAAAACACTAAAAAACAGCTTAAATCATAGAATTTGGGGGTCATTTTGATCCCAAAGTATTATTAACCTCAAAAACCATAATTTACACTCATTTTCAGTCTATTCTGAATACCTCACACCTCACAATATTATTTTTAGTCCTAAAATTTGCACCGAGGTCGCTGTGTGAGTAAGATAAGCGACCCTAGTGGCCGACACAAACACCGGGCCCATCTAGGAGTGGCACTGCAGTGTCACGCAGGATGTCCCTTCCAAAAAACCCTCCCCAAACAGCACATGACGCAAAGAAAAAAAGAGGCGCAATGAGGTAGCTGTGTGAGTAAGATTAGCGACCCTAGTGGCCGACACAAACACCGGGCCCATCTAGGAGTGGCACTGCAGTGTCACGCAGGATGGCCCTTCCAAAAAACCCTCCCCAAACAGCACATGACGCAAAGAAAAAAAGAGGCGCAATGAGGTAGCTGTGTGAGTAAGATTAGCGACCCTAGTGGCCGACACAAACACCGGGCCCATCTAGGAGTGGCACTGCAGTGTCACGCAGGATGTCCCTTCCAAAAAACCCTCCCCAAACAGCACATGACGCAAAGAAAAAAAGAGGCGCAATGAGGTAGCTGTGTGAGTAAGATTAGCGACCCTAGTGGCCGACACAAACACCGGGCCCATCTAGGAGTGGCACTGCAGTGTCACGCAGGATGTCCCTTCCAAAAAACCCTCCCCAAACAGCACATGACGCAAAGAAAAAAAGAGGCGCAATGAGGTAGCTGACTGTGTGAGTAAGATTAGCGACCCTAGTGGCCGACACAAACACCGGGCCCATTTAGGAGTGGCACTGCAGTGTCACGCAGGATGTCCCTTCCAAAAAAACCTCCCCAATCAGCACATGATGCAAAGAAAAAGGTTAGGTGGTATACAATTATGGACGGACTGCCTGCCGAGTGCAGACACAGAGGTAGCCACAGCCGTGAACTACCGTACTGTACTGTGTCTGCTGCTAATATAGACTGGTTGATAAAGAGATGTCGTAGTAGTATGTATGTATAAAGAAGAAAAAAAAACCACGGTTAGGTGGTATACAATTATGGACGGACTGCCTGCCGAGTGCAGACACAGAGGTAGCCACAGCCGTGAACTACCGTACTGTGTCTGCTGCGACTGGATGATAAATGATATAAAAAATATATATATATCACTACTGCAGCCGGACAGGTATATATTATATATTATATAATGACGGACCTGCTGGACACTGTCTGTCAGCAGAATGAGTTTTATTTTTATAGAATAAAAAAAACAACAACACACAAGTGAAGTCACACGACGAGTGTTTAACTTTTTCAGGCAATCACAATATAAGTATACTACTAACTATACTGGTGGTCAGTGTGGTCAGGTCACTGGTCAGTCACACTGGCAGTGGCACTCCTGCAGCAAAAGTGTGCACTGTTTAATTTTAATATAATATTATGTACTCCTGGCTCCTGCTATAACCTATAACTGGCACTGCAGTGCTCCCCAGTCTCCCCCACAATTATAAGCTGTGTGAGCTGAGCAGTCAGACAGATATATAATATATATAGATGATGCAGCACACTGGGCTGAGCCTGAGCAGTGCACACAGATATGGTATGTGACTGAGTCACTGTGTGTATCGCTTTTTTCAGGCAGAGAACGGATATATTAAATAAACTGCACTGTCTGGTGGTCACTCACTATATAATATTATGTACTCCTGGCTCCTGCTATAACCTATAACTGGCACTGCAGTGCTCCCCAGTCTCCCCCACAATTATAAGCTGTGTGAGCTGAGCAGTCAGACAGATATATAATATATATAGATGATGCAGCACACTGGGCTGAGCCTGAGCAGTGCACACAGATATGGTATGTGACTGAGTCACTGTGTGTATCGCTTTTTTCAGGCAGAGAACGGATATATTAAATAAACTGCACTGTCTGGTGGTCACTCACTAGTAAACTCTCTGCACTCTCTACACTTCTACAGTACTCCTACTAGTCCTAAGCTCCAGTAAATCTCTCTCTCTTATAATCTAAATGGAGAGGACGCCAGCCACGTCCTCTCACTATCAATCTCAATGCACGTGTGAAAATGGCGGCGACGCGCGGCTCCTTATATAGAATCCGAGTCTCGCGAGAATCCGACAGCGTCATGATGACGTTCGGGCGCGCTCGGGTTAACCGAGCAAGGCGGGAGGATCCGAGTCTGCTCGGACCCGTGAAAAAAACCATGAAGTTCGGGCGGGTTCGGATTCAGAGAAACCGAACCCGCTCATCTCTAGTGCCCATGCATGTTTGCGGGCACTGTTATTGCGGACAGAGATGCTGTGAATATTATCAGCGGGAATATAGCCCTATGATGAAGGCTACTCATCACTGCTCTCTGCTGGCAGGTTGGCAACCATGGCGGAAACTCCCTCTACCCCCCAGGACACCTTGCCAAATCTTCATGCAGACGTTGCAGAGGTAACAAGGCTATTCAGAGGCCTGAAGCCCAGGAAGGCATCAGGGCCAGAAGGAGTATCACCATCTGCCCTTAAAACATGTGTCGAACAGCTGGCACCAGTCTTCACGGACATCTTCAACAAGTCATTTGAAACTAGCATGGTCCCATCTTGCTTCAAGCGCTCACTCATCATCCCAGTACCGAAGAAACCGTCCTTATCCGGGAACCTGAACAACTACAGGCTGGTAGCGCTAACATCGGTGGTGATGAAATCGATGGAGCGACTGGTACTGGCTCAGCTCAAGTCCACAGTAGGCCCCCTCCTTGACCATCTGCAGTTTGCCAACAGGGCAAATAGATCAGCAGAGGATGCGGTGAATCTGGGCCTGCACTCCATCCTGCAGCACTTGGACTCACCAAGGGGCTATGTGATTCCTGTTTGTGGACTTTAGCTTGGCTTTCAATACTATCATCCCCACCCGGCTACGATCTAATATGCACGGTCTAGGTGTTTCAGAACTACTATGCTCCTGAGTGGTGAATTTCTTAATGGAAAGGGAGCAGCGAATGAGGATGGGGAAATTTGTCTCTGGGGTCAGGTCAACCAGCATGGGGGTGCCTCAAGGATGTGTCCTTTCTCCCTTCCTCTTTTTTCTCTATACCAATGACAGAATATCTGAAGAGACATTGGTTAAACTCCTCAAATTTGCTGATGACACCACACTAATTGGTCTCATTACGGATGGGGTAGAGACTGCCTACAGGAAGGAGGTTGAGAGACTGGTTACCTGGTGCGACACTAACAATCTACAGCTAAATACATCCAAAATGGTCGAGATGATTATTGATTTCAGGAAGCACCCTCCTTCAGTAAACCCACTAACAATTGCGGACAATGCAGTAGCGATAGTAGAATCCTTCCGGTTACTAGGCTCCACAATCACCAAGGATCTGAGGTGGCATGCCAACATTGACAGCATAGTAGGTAAGGCCCAACAGAGACTGCATTTCTTATGTCAACTTAGGAAGTACAAACTGCCGTGGGAACTCTTGATACTCTTTTACTCGGCAATCATCCAATCTGTTCTCAGCAACTCAATAATAGTGTGGTTTGGCCGCAACTCACGACAAGAACAGACTACAATGAATTGTTAAAGTTGCTGGTAAAATCATAGGGACTAATCTCCTGGCAATTGAAGACATCTATCGGGCCAGGGTTACGAAGCGGACAGAAAGGATCATCAATGATCACTCCCACCCCGCCCATGACCTGTTCCGTTGGCTGCCGTCTGGCAGGCAGTACAGCTCGAGGCTAGTGAGGACTGCCAGACATAGGAACAGCTTCT
Source organism: Pseudophryne corroboree (assembly GCF_028390025.1). NCBI lineage: Eukaryota > Metazoa > Chordata > Amphibia > Anura > Myobatrachidae > Pseudophryne > Pseudophryne corroboree. The sequence continues at coordinate 725,989,871 of NC_086448.1, read as the reverse complement.
TTCCCCAGGCAACTATCATGTTGAGCTCGACTATTGCCTAGACCAGTGGTTCTCAACCTCGGTCCTCAAGTTCCCCCAACAGTTCATGTTTTCCAGGTCAGCTAGCAGTTGAACAGGAGTATTAATTACTCACTGACACATTTTAAAGGACCCACAGGTGGAGCAAATTATTTTAAATGCAATCCTGTGAGGAGACCTGGAAAACATGAACTGTTGGGGGGTACTTGAGAACCGCAGTTGAGAACCACTGGCCTAGACCACCCCATAATCTTACACAGAAGATGCTACTCAAGCACCCACCATGCTTCCTTTCTCTGTGTTGTGTTATGCTGCATTATGTCATTGCCGTCCTATTGTGTTGTCCTTCTGTGTTGTCTGAAAGCTGTGGTTATCGGATACAAATTCCCTGTGTACTCTGTATTCAGTACTGATATACTTGGCAATAAATGTGATTCTGATATTCTAGAATCCAAAGCTTATTGTGCAAATGTGGCATTAAGATTTACAAAAAAACTTTGAATATACTTTACTGTATGTCTGATTAAGTATTTATCAATGTCATAAACTAAACCTTAGGGTAGGAACATTTGACTTATGGAATAACACATTACAATAGTTGATTATAAAAAAGTTGAAAGGTATATCTGAAGTACCCACACCTGTATAAAAGTGTTAGCCAATGTCTTCATAGGGGTCAATCCAAATAGGTGTAAGTTTGTATCATGAAACTCGCATAAATCATGGCAATGCGTGCACTTAAAAATGCAAGATCAATTTCCTTCAAACAGATTATATTACATGGAATGTTCTCCCAGACCTTTCTCCCTTCACCCTCTGAATGGCCCATAAAGCTCTCGTGAGGCCACTTGATTAGCCTAGCCTCTAATCATAAGAAGATTTGACACCCTTACCATCCTACTCCAGGATTTTGAATCCTGTCATAAAATGTTGCCTGATCTCTCTCTCCTGGCAGAACTTACTGTCACCCATCACTCTCTTGCTCTCCTTTTCTCCAAACATACTGCCAATCACCTTAAATAATTACAACAAACATTCTGTAAGAGGGGTGACCAGGCTGATAGGATCCTGACTGCTTGGCTTCGATCATCATGTACCCATAACATTATCCTCAAGATTAAAAGTTCTAACTCCTTCATAATTCCAATGTGATTCACAATGAATTTCAGAAGTTCTATAGCAATGTTTACAATTTTTCAGGCCACCTCCTCCTATACTCTTCCCTGCATACCAATGCAGTGATTCAGAGCTTTCTGTCTGCTGCTCACCTCCCTCAGTTGTCTTGTGAGACGCTGGAGGGTTTGAGCAGGGAGATCTCGATTGAAAATATTGAGGATTCCATTAAGCTCCAAAAGTCCTGAAATCTCCTGGGACTGATGGCCATATTGCGGCATATTATAAAATATGAGAAAGGAACCTGTGGCGCTACTTGGTATCTTAAAAATTCAGTGACACTGATGCACATTCATTTGTATTTTAATTAATCTGAGCAGCACATTTAGACAATAAATACAATAAATAAGTGGTTAAAATAGGTGATTTAAATAGACATACTTAAAAAGCAGCAATACCTCTGAATGAGAGTTGTGGTTTTAACAACCCCAAAATTAATTGTCTGCAATGGTAAGACTAGCTGCCTAACACTTGGTTGCTTGAGGGTAATTGATGTAGTGAAAGAATAATGACTAATTGCCGGTAATGGGAAAGGGGTGGTAGAAAAAAGAAAAATTATCTCACATGAAACAGAATTATAAAACCATATGTCAAGTGGGTACAATACGTATAAATTCACATGTGGTGGTCACTTGGTAAAGCATTGGCTATACACTTGATAGGAGCCCCTAATTAGGGAAGGGGTCCCTGTATGCAGAGTCCGATGAGAGAGCGCACTCTCTCTCCTTTTAGCGGCAGTAAGTCCTTCGCCGCTGTGGATCCGGATATTTCTATGCAAAATCACTCTAAGTCCGGTTTCTTTGTGAAAAGACTTTCACTTACGTGTCTTCGTCCCCTTCGGGACTCCTGGTGTCTCTCCTCGGGCGGCGCGTCAGTGCTTCCTCCCGGAGTAGCGATGTTGCTGCAGGCGCCTGCAGTGCTGTCTCTCGGTCCTCCCAGTGCTTAACGACCAGCGTCTTCCAGGGGATCGGGATCTCCGGGTTTGGGGGCGGATGTGAGGGGGCGTGACCAACACGTTTCACTCGGCTTCAGGGTGCCGTGCTTCGTCAGGGATTTTAGGATGCAGCAGGTGTCAGTCACTTTTAAGAGGGGCCGGTCCTTGTCTATTGGTTTCTCCAGCTGTCCATCAAATAAACTATTTCCTTTCGTTTCCGTCGCTCCTTATGTTCAGATGGTGTCAAATAAATCAAATTTATATATGAACAGATAAACAGATGAACGAATGACGTTTTTGTGTGTAAATAAAACCATTTCCTTTTGCTTCCCAACATAGGTTTATTTTAGAGATGAGCGGGTTCGGTTCCTCGGAATCCGAACCCGCCCGAACTTCAGCTTTTTTTACACGGATCCGAGCGACTCGGATCTTCCCGCCTTGCTCGGTTAACCCGAGCGCGCCCGAACGTCATCATGACGCTGTCGGATTCTCGCGAGGCTCGGATTCTATCGCGAGACTCGGATTCTATATAAGGAGCCGCGCGCCGCCGCCATTTTCACACGTGCATTGAGATTGATAGGGAGAGGACGTGGCTGGCGTCCTCTCCATTTAGATTAGAAGAGAGAGAGTGAGATTGAGACAGAGACACTTGATTTACTGGAGTTTAGGAGTACTAGAGAGTGCAGAGTTTACTAGTGACTGACCACTGACCAGTGACCACCAGTGCAGTTTTATTTAATATAATCCGTTCTCTGCCTGAAAAAAACGATACACAGTGACTCAGTCACATACCATATCTGTGCTCAGCCCAGTGTGCTGCATCATCTATCTATGTATAATATCTGACTGTGCTCACACAGCTTAATTGTGGGGGAGACTGGGGAGCAGTTATAGGTTATAACAGGAGCCAGGAGTACATATTATTAAAATTAAACAGTGCACACTTTTGCTGCAGGAGTGCCACTGCCAGTGTGACTGACCAGTGACCTGACCACACTGACCACCAGTATAGTATACTATATTGTGATTGCCTGAAAAAGTTAAACACTCGTCGTGTGACTTGTGTGGTGTTTTTTTATTCTATAAAAAACTCATTCTGCTGACAGACAGTGTCCAGCAGGTCAGTCATTATATAATATATACCTGTCCGGCTGCAGTAGTGATATATATATTTTTTATATCATTATTTATCATCCAGTCGCAGCAGACACAGTACGGTAGTTCACGGCTGTAGCTACCTCTGTGTCGGCACTCGGCAGTCCATCCATAATTGTATACCACCTACCCGTGGTTTTTTTTTTCTTTCTTCTTTATACATACTACATCTCATTATCATCCAGTCTATATTAGCAGCAGACACAGTACAGTACGGTAGTCCACGGCTGTAGCTACCTCTGTGTCGGCACTCGGCAGTCCATCCATAATTGTATACCACCTACCCGTGTTTTTTTTTTTCTTCTTTATACATACTACATCTCATTATCATCCAGTCTATATTAGCAGCAGACACAGTACAGTACGGTAGTCCACGGCTGTAGCTACCTCTGTGTCGGCACTCGGCAGTCCATCCATAATTGTATACCACCTACCCGTGGTTTTTTTTCTTTCTTCTTTATACATACTACATCTCATTATCAACCAGTCTATATTAGCAGCAGACACAGTACAGTACAGTAGTCCACGGCTGTAGCTACCTCTGTGTCGGCACTCGGCAGTCCGTCCATAATTGTATACCACCTACCCGTGGTTTTTTTTCTTTCTTCTTTATACATACTACATCTCATTATCATTCAGTCTATATTAGCAGCAGACACAGTACAGTACGGTAGTCCACGGCTGTAGCTACCTCTGTGTCGGCACTCGGCAGTCCATCCATAATTGTATACCACCTACCCGTGGATTTTTTTTTCTTCTTTATACATACTACATCTCATTATCATCCAGTCTATATTAGCAGCAGACACAGTACAGTACGGTAGTCCACGGCTGTAGCTACCTCTGTGTCGGCACTCGGCAGTCCATCCATAATTGTATACCACCTACCCGTGGTTTTTTTTTCTTTCTTCTTTATACATACTACATCTCATTATCATCCAGTCTATATTAGCAGCAGACACAGTACAGTACGGTAGTCCACGGCTGTAGCTACCTCTGTGTCGGCACTCGGCAGTCCGTCCATAATTGTATACCACCTACCCGTGTTTTTTTTTTCTTTCTTCTTTATACATACTACATCTCATTATCATCCAGTCTATATTAGCAGCAGACACAGTACAGTACGGTAGTCCACGGCTGTAGCTACCTCTGTGTCGGCACTCGGCAGTCCGTCCATAATTGTATACCACCTACCCGTGGTTTTTTTTTCTTTCTTCTTTATACATACATACTACATCTCATTATCAACCAGTCTATGGGGGTAATTCCAAGTTGATCGCAGCAGGATTTTTGATAGCAACTGGGCAAAACCATGTGCACTGCAGGGGAGGCAGATATAACATGTGCAGAGAGAGTTAGATTTGGGTGGGGTGTGTTCAATCTGCAATCTAAATTGCAGTGTAAAAATAAAGCAGCCAGTATTTACCCTGCACAGAAATAAAATAACCCACCCAAATCTAACTCTCTCTGCACATGTTATATCTGCCTCCCCTGCAGTGCACATGGTTTTGCCCAGTTGCTATCAAAAATCCTGCTGCGATCAACTCAGAATTACCCCCTATATTAGCAGCAGACACAGTACAGTACGGTAGTCCATGGCTGTAGCTACCTCTGTGTCGGCACTCGGCAGTCCATCCATAATTGTATACCACCTACCCGTGTTTTTTTTTTTCTTCTTTATACATACTACATCTCATTATCATCCAGTCTATATTAGCAGCAGACACAGTACAGTACGGTAGTCCACGGCTGTAGCTACCTCTGTGTCGGCACTCGGCAGTCCGTCCATAATTGTATACCACCTACCCGTGGTTTTTTTTTCTTTCTTCTTTATACATACATACTACATCTCTTTATCAACCAGTCTATATTAGCAGCAGACACAGTACAGTACGGTAGTCCACGGCTGTAGCTACCTCTGTGTCGGCACTCGGCAGTCCATCCATAATTGTATACTAGTATCCATCCATCTCCATTGTTTACCTGAGGTGCCTTTTAGTTGTGCCTATTAAAATATGGAGAACAAAAATGTTGAGGTTCCAAAATTAGGGAAAGATCAAGATCCACTTCCACCTCGTGCTGAAGCTGCTGCCACTTGTCATGGCCGAGACGATGAAATGCCAGCAACGTCGTCTGCCAAGGCCGATGCCCAATGTCATAGTACAGAGCATGTCAAATCCAAAACACCAAATATCAGTAAAAAAAGGACTCCAAAACCTAAAATAAAATTGTCGGAGGAGAAGCGTAAACTTGCCAATATGCCATTTACCACACGGAGTGGCAAGGAACGGCTGATGCCCTGGCCTATGTTCATGGCTAGTGGTTCAGCTTCACATGAGGATGGAAGCACTCAGCCTCTCGCTAGAAAAATGAAAAGACTCAAGCTGGAAAAAGCACAGCAAAGAACTGTGCGTTCTTCGAAATCCCAAATCCACAAGGAGAGTCCAATTGTGTCGGTTGCGATGCCTGACCTTCCCAACACTGGACGTGAAGAGCATGCGCCTTCCACCATTTGCACGCCCCCTGCAAGTGCTGGAAGGAGCACCCGCAGTCCAGTTCCTGATAGTCAGATTGAAGATGTCAGTGTTGAAGTACACCAGGATGAGGAGGATATGGGTGTTGCTGGCGCTGTGGAGGAAATTGACCAGGAGGATTCTGATGGTGAGGTGGTTTGTTTAAGTCAGGCACCCGGGGAGACACCTGTTGTCCGTGGGAGGAATATGGCCGTTGACATGCCTGGTGAAAATACCAAAAAAATCAGCTCTTCGGTGTGGAAGTATTTCACCAGAAATGCGGACAACATTTGTCAAGCCGTGTGTTCCCTTTGTCAAGCTGTAATAAGTAGGGGTAAGGACGTTAACCACCTCGGAACATCCTCCCTTATACGTCACCTGCAGCGCATTCATAATAAGTCAGTGATAAGTTCAAAAACTTTGGCCGACAGCGGAAGCAGTCCACTGACCAGTAAATCCCTTCCTCTTGTAACCAAGCTCACGCAAACCACCCCACCAACTCCCTCAGTGTCAATTTCCTCCTTCCCCAGGAATGCCAATAGTCCTGCAGGCCATGTCACTGGCAATTCTGATGATTCCTCTCCTGCCTGGGATTCCTCCGATGCATCCTTGCGTGTAACGCCTACTGCTGCTGGCGCTGCTGTTGTTGCTGCTGGGAGTCGATGGTCATCCCAGAGGGGAAGTCGTAAGCCCACTTGTACTACTTCCAGTAAGCAATTGACTGTTTAACAGTCCTTTGCGAGGAAGATGAAATATCACAGCAGTCATCCTACTGCAAAGTGGATAACTGAGGCCTTGGCATCCTGGGTGGTGAGAAACGTGGTTCCGGTATCCATCATTACTGCAGAGACAACTAGAGACTTGTTGGAGGTACTGTGTCCCCGGTACCAAATACCATCTAGGTTCCATTTCTCTAGGCAGGCGATACCGAAAATGTACACAGACCTCAGAAAAAGAGTCACCAGTGTCCTAAAAAATGCAGCTGTACCCAATGTCCACTTAACCACGGACATGTGGACAAGTGGAGCAGGGCAGGGTCAGGACTATACGACTGTGACAGCCCACTGGGTAGATGTATGGACTCCCGCCGCAAGAACAGCAGCGGCGGCACCAGTAGCAGCATCTCGCAAACGCCAACTCTTTCCTAGGCAGGCTACGCTTTGTATCACCGGTTTCCAGAATACGCACACAGCTGAAAACCTCTTACGGCAACTGAGGAAGATCATCGCGGAATGGCTTACCCCAATTGGACTCTCCTGTGGATTTGTGGCATCGGACAACGCCAGCAATATTGTGTGTGCATTAAATATGGGCAAATTCCAGCACGTCCCATGTTTTGCACATACCTTGAATTTGGTGGTGCAGAATTTTTTAAAAAACGACAGGGGCGTGCAAGAGATGCTGTCGGTGGCCAGAAGAATTGCGGGACACTTTCGGCGTACAGGCACCACGTACAGAAGACTGGAGCACCAGAAAAAACTACTGAACCTGCCCTGCCATCATCTGAAGCAAGAAGTGGTAACGAGGTGGAATTCAACCCTCTATATGCTTCAGAGGTTGGAGGAGCAGCAAAAGGCCATTCAAGCCTATACAATTGAGCACGATATAGGAGGTGGAATGCACCTGTCTCAAGCGCAGTGGAGAATGATTTCAACGTTGTGCAAGGTTCTGATGCCCTTTGAACTTGCCACACGTGAAGTCAGTTCAGACACTGCCAGCCTGAGTCAGGTCATTCCCCTCATCAGGCTTTTGCAGAAGAAGCTGGAGACATTGAAGGAGGAGCTAACACGGAGCGATTCCGCTAGGCATGTGGGACTTGTGGATGGAGCCCTTAATTCGCTTAACAAGGATTCACGGGTGGTCAATCTGTTGAAATCAGAGCACTACATTTTGGCCACCATGCTCGATCCTAGATTTAAAGCCTACCTTGGATCTCTCTTTCCGGCAGACACAAGTCTGCTGGGGTTGAAAGACCTGCTGGTGAGAAAATTGTCAAGTCAAGCGGAACGCGACCTGTCAACATCTCCTCCTTCACATTCTCCCGCAACTGGGGGTGCGAGGAAAAGGCTCAGAATTCCGAGCCCACCCGCTGGCGGTGATGCAGGGCAGTCTGGAGCGACTGCTGATGCTGACATCTGGTCCGGACTGAAGGACCTGACAACGATTACGGACATGTCGTCTACTGTCACTGCATATGATTCTCTCAACATTGAAAGAATGGTGGAGGATTATATGAGTGACCGCATCCAAGTAGGCACGTCACACAGTCCGTACTTATACTGGCAGGAAAAAGAGGCAATTTGGAGGCCCTTGCACAAACTGGCTTTATTCTACCTAAGTTGCCCTCCCACAAGTGTGTACTCCGAAAGAGTGTTTAGTGCCGCCGCTCACCTTGTCAGCAATCGGCGTACGAGGTTACATCCAGAAAATGTGGAGAAGATGATGATCATTAAAATGAATTATAATCAATTCCTCCGCGGAGACATTGACCAGCAGCAATTGCCTCCACAAAGTACACAGGGAGCTGAGATGGTGGATTCCAGTGGGGACGAATTGATAATCTGTGAGGAGGGGGATGTACACGGTGATATATCGGAGGATGATGATGATGAGGTGGACATCTTGCCTCTGTAGAGCCAGTTTGTGCAAGGAGAGATTAATTGCTTCTTTTTTTGGGGGGGTCCAAACCAACCCGTCATATCAGTCACAGTCGTGTGGCAGACCCTGTCACTGAAATGATGGGTTGGTTAAAGTGTGCATGTCCTGTTTTGTTTATACAACATAAGGGTGGGTGGGAGGCCCCAAGGACAATTCCATCGTGCTGTTTGGGGAGGGTTTTTTGGAAGGGCCATCCTGCGTGACACTGCAGTGCCACTCCTAGATGGGCCCGGTGTTTGTGTCGGCCACTAGGGTCGCTTATCTTACTCACACAGTCAGCTACCTCATTGCGCCTCTTTTTTTCTTTGCGTCATGTGCTGTTTGGGGAGGGTTTTTTGGAAGGGCCATCCTGCGTGACACTGCAGTGCCACTCCTAGATGGGCCCGGTGTTTGTGTCGGCCACTAGGGTCGCTTATCTTACTCACACAGTCAGCTACCTCATTGCGCCTCTTTTTTTCTTTGCGTCATGTGCTGTTTGGGGAGGGTTTTTTGGAAGGGACATCCTGCGTGACACTGCAGTGCCACTCCTAGATGGGCCCGGTGTTTGTGTCGGCCACTAGGGTCGCTTATCTTACTCACACAGCTACCTCATTGCGCCTCTTTTTTTCTTTGCGTCATGTGCTGTTTGGGGAGGGTTTTTTGGAAGGGACATCCTGCGTGACACTGCAGTGCCACTCCTAGATGGGCCCGGTGTTTGTGTCGGCCACTAGGGTCGCTTATCTTACTCACACAGCTACCTCATTGCGCCTCTTTTTTTCTTTGCTTCATGTGCTGTTTGGGGAGGGTTTTTTGGAAGGGACATCCTGCGTGACACTGCAGTGCCACTCCTAGATGGGCCCGGTGTTTGTGTCGGCCACTAGGGTCGCTTATCTTACTCACACAGCGACCTCGGTGCAAATTTTAGGACTAAAAATAATATTGTGAGGTGTGAGGTATTCAGAATAGACTGAAAATGAATGGAAATTATGGTTTTTGAGGTTAATAATACTTTGGGATCAAAATGACCCCCAAATTCTATGATTTAAGCTGTTTTTTAGGGTTTTTTGAAAAAAACACCCGAATCCAAAACACACCCGAATCCGACAAAAAAAATTTGGTGAGGTTTTGCCAAAACGCGGTCGAACCCAAAACACGGCCGCGGAACCGAACCCAAAACCAAAACACAAAACCCGAAAAATTTCCGGAGCTCATCTCTAGTTTATTTGTGCAGATTAGCAACATTGTATATGTGTATAAAATGTTGCTACTTCTTATATAGCAGTATGGTACATTCCCTAGAATGTTGCTTTCACACTGTGTCTAATCTGGGCATGATAAGTGTGTGGTTAAAACCAACACTCTCATTCAGAGGTATTGCTGCTTTTTTAGTATGTCTACTTAAATCTAGAGATGAGCGCCTGAAATTTTTCGGGTTTTGTGTTTTGGTTTTGGGTTCGGTTCCGCGGCCGTGTTTTGGGTTCGAACGCGTTTTGGCAAAACCTCACCGAATTTTTTTTGTCGGATTCGGGTGTGTTTTGGATTCGGGTGTTTTTTTCAAAAAACACTAAAAAACAGCTTAAATCATAGAATTTAGGGGTCATTTTGATCCCAAAGTATTATTAACCTCAAAAACCATAATTTACACTCATTTTCAGTCTATTCTGAATACCTCACACCTCACAATATTATTTTTAGTCCTAAAATTTGCACCGAGGTCGCTGTGTGAGTAAGATAAGCGACCCTAGTGGCCGACACAAACACCGGGCCCATCTAGGAGTGGCACTGCAGTGTCACGCAGGATGGCCCTTCCAAAAAACCCTCCCCAAACAGCACATGACGCAAAGAAAAAAAGAGGCGCAATGAGGTAGCTGTGTGAGTAAGATTAGCGACCCTAGTGGCCGACACAAACACCGGGCCCATCTAGGAGTGGCACTGCAGTGTCACGCAGGATGTCCCTTCCAAAAAACCCTCCCCAAACAGCACATGACGCAAAGAAAAAAAGAGGCGCAATGAGGTAGCTGTGTGAGTAAGATTAGCGACCCTAGTGGCCGACACAAACACCGGGCCCATCTAGGAGTGGCACTGCAGTGTCACGCAGGATGTCCCTTCCAAAAAACCCTCCCCAAACAGCACATGACGCAAAGAAAAAAAGAGGCGCAATGAGGTAGCTGACTGTGTGAGTAAGATTAGCGACCCTAGTGGCCGACACAAACACCGGGCCCATTTAGGAGTGGCACTGCAGTGTCACGCAGGATGTCCCTTCCAAAAAACCCTCCCCAATCAGCACATGATGCAAAGAAAAAGAAAAGAAAAAAGAGGTGCAAGATGGAATTGTCCTTGGGCCCTCCCACCCACCCTTATGTTGTATAAACAAAACAGGACATGCACACTTTAACCAACCCATCATTTCAGTGACAGGGTCTGCCACACGACTGTGACTGATATGACGGGTTGGTTTGGACCCCCCCCAAAAAAGAAGCAATTAATCTCTCCTTGCACAAACTGGCTCTACAGAGGCAAGATGTCCACCTCATCATCATCATCCTCCGATATATCACCGTGTACATCCCCCTCCTCACAGATTATCAATTCGTCCCCACTGGAATCCACCATCTCAGCTCCCTGTGTACTTTGTGGAGGCAATTGCTGCTGGTCAATGTCTCCGCGGAGGAATTGATTATAATTCATTTTAATGAACATCATCTTCTCCACATTTTCTGGATGTAACCTCGTACGCCGATTGCTGACAAGGTGAGCGGCGGCACTAAACACTCTTTCGGAGTACACACTTGTGGGAGGGCAACTTAGGTAGAATAAAGCCAGTTTGTGCAAGGGCCTCCAAATTGCCTCTTTTTCCTGCCAGTATAAGTACGGACTGTGTGACGTGCCTACTTGGATGCGGTCACTCATATAATCCTCCACCATTCTATCAATGTTGAGAGAATCATATGCAGTGACAGTAGACGACATGTCCGTAATCGTTGTCAGGTCCTTCAGTCCGGACCAGATGTCAGCATCAGCAGTCGCTCCAGACTGCCCTGCATCACCGCCAGCGGGTGGGCTCGGAATTCTGAGCCTTTTCCTCGCACCCCCAGTTGCGGGAGAATGTGAAGGAGGAGATGTTGACAGGTCGCGTTCCGCTTGACTTGACAATTTTGTCACCAGCAGGTCTTTCAACCCCAGCAGACTTGTGTCTGCCGGAAAGAGAGATCCAAGGTAGGCTTTAAATCTAGGATCGAGCACGGTGGCCAAAATGTAGTGCTCTGATTTCAACAGATTGACCACCCGTGAATCCTTGTTAAGCGAATTAAGGGCTCCATCCACAAGTCCCACATGCCTAGCGGAATCGCTCCGTGTTAGCTCCTCCTTCAATGTCTCCAGCTTCTTCTGCAAAAGCCTGATGAGGGGAATGACCTGACTCAGGCTGGCAGTGCCTGAACTGACTTCACGTGTGGCAAGTTCAAAGGGCATCAGAACCTTGCACAACGTTGAAATCATTCTCCACTGCGCTTGAGACAGGTGCATTCCACCTACTATATCGTGCTCAATTGTATAGGCTTGAATGGCCTTTTGCTGCTCCTCCAACCTCTGAAGCATATAGAGGGTTGAATTCCACCTCGTTACCACTTCTTGCTTCAGATGATGGCAGGGCAGGTTCAGTAGTTTTTGGTGGTGCTCCAGTCTTCTGTACGTGGTGCCTGTACGCCGAAAGTGTCCCGCAATTCTTCTGGCCACCGACAGCATCTCTTGCACGCCCCTGTCGTTTTTTAAAAAATTCTGCACCACCAAATTCAAGGTATGTGCAAAACATGGGACGTGCTGGAATTTGCCCATATTTAATGCACACACAATATTGCTGGCGTTGTCCGATGCCACAAATCCACAGGAGAGTCCAATTGGGGTAAGCCATTCCGCGATGATCTTCCTCAGTTGCCGTAAGAGGTTTTCAGCTGTGTGCGTATTCTGGAAAGCGGTGATACAAAGCGTAGCCTGCCTAGGAAAGAGTTGGCGTTTGCGAGATGCTGCTACTGGTGCCGCCGCTGCTGTTCTTGCGGCGGGAGTCCATACATCTACCCAGTGGGCTGTCACAGTCATATAGTCCTGACCCTGCCCTGCTCCACTTGTCCACATGTCCGTGGTTAAGTGGACATTGGGTACAACTGCATTTTTTAGGACACTGGTGAGTCTTTTTCTGACGTCCGTGTACATTCTCGGTATCGCCTGCCTAGAGAAGTGGAACCTAGATGGTATTTGGTAACGGAGGCACACTGCCTCAATAAATTGTCTAGTTCCCTGTGAACTAACGGCGGATACCGGACGCACGTCTAACACCAACATAGTTGTCAAGGCCTCAGTTATCCGCTTTGCAGCAGGATGACTGCTGTGATATTTCATCTTCCTCGCAAAGGACTGTTGAACAGTCAATTGCTTACTGGAAGTAGTACAAGTGGGCTTACGACTTCCCCTCTGGGATGACCATCGACTCCCAGCAGCAACAACAGCAGCGCCAGCAGCAGTAGGCGTTACACGCAAGGATGCATCGGAGGAATCCCAGGCAGGAGAGGAATCGTCAGAATTGCCAGTGACATGGCCTGCAGGACTATTGGCATTCCTGGGGAAGGAGGAAATTGACACTGAGGGAGTTGGTGGGGTGGTTTGCGTGAGCTTGGTTACAAGAGGAAGGGATTTACTGGTCAGTGGACTGCTTCCGCTGTCACCCAAAGTTTTTGAACTTGTCACTGACTTATTATGAATGCGCTGCAGGTGACGTATAAGGGAGGATGTTCCGAGGTGGTTAACGTCCTTACCCCTACTTATTACAGCTTGACAAAGGGAACACACGGCTTGACACCTGTTGTCCGCATTTCTGGTGAAATACCTCCACACCGAAGAGCTGATTTTTTTGGTATTTTCACCTGGCATGTCAACGGCCATATTCCTCCCACGGACAACAGGTGTCTCCCCGGGTGCCTGACTTAAACAAACCACCTCACCATCAGAATCCTCCTGGTCAATTTCCTCCCCAGCGCCAGCAACACCCATATCCTCCTCATCCTGGTGTACTTCAACACTGACATCTTCAATCTGACTATCAGGAACTGGACTGCGGGTGCTCCTTCCAGCACTTGCAGGGGGCGTGCAAATGGTGGAAGGCGCATGCTCTTCACGTCCAGTGTTGGGAAGGTCAGGCATCGCAACCGACACAATTGGACTCTCCTTGTGGATTTGGGATTTCGAAGAATGCACAGTTCTTTGCTGTGCTGCTTTTGCCAGCTTGAGTCTTTTCATTTTTCTAGCGAGAGGCTGAGTGCTTCCATCCTCATGTGAAGCTGAACCACTAGCCATGAACATAGGCCAGCTCCTCAGCCGTTCCTTGCCACTCCGTGTCGTAAATGGCATATTGGCAAGTTTACGCTTCTCCTCCGACAATTTTATTTTAGGTTTTTGAGTCCTTTTTTTCTGATATTTGGTGTTTTGGATTTGACATGCTCTGTACTATGACATTGGGCATCGGCCTTGGCAGACGACGTTGCTGGCATTTCATCGTCTCGGCCATGACTAGTGGCAGCAGCTTCAGCACGAGGTGGAAGTGGATCTTGATCTTTCCCTAATTTTGGAACCTCAACATTTTTGTTCTCCATATTTTAATAGGCACAACTAAAAGGCACCTCAGGTAAACAATGGAGATGGATACTAGTATACAATTATGGACTGCCTGCCGAGTGCAGACACAGAGGTAGCCACAGCCGTGAACTACCGTACTGTACTGTGTCTGCTGCTAATATAGACTGGTTGATAAAGAGATGTCTATGTAACTATGTATGTATAAAGAAGAAAGAAAAAAAAACCACGGTTAGGTGGTATACAATTATGGACGGACTGCCTGCCGAGTGCAGACACAGAGGTAGCCACAGCCGTGAACTACCGTACTGTACTGTGTCTGCTGCTAATAATATAGACTGGTTGATAAAGAGATGTCGTAGTAGTATGTATGTATAAAGAAGAAAGAAAAAAAAACCACGGTTAGGTGGTATACAATTATGGACGGACTGCCTGCCGAGTGCAGACACAGAGGTAGCCACAGCCGTGAACTACCGTACTGTACTGTGTCTGCTGCTAATATAGACTGGTTGATAAAGAGATGTCTATGTAACTATGTATGTATAAAGAAGAAAGAAAAAAAAACCACGGTTAGGTGGTATACAATTATGGACGGACTGCCTGCCGAGTGCAGACACAGAGGTAGCCACAGCCGTGAACTACCGTACTGTACTGTGTCTGCTGCTAATATAGACTGGTTGATAAAGAGATGTCTATGTAACTATGTATGTATAAAGAAGAAAGAAAAAAAAACCACGGTTAGGTGGTATACAATTATGGACGGACTGCCTGCCGAGTGCAGACACAGAGGTAGCCACAGCCGTGAACTACCGTACTGTACTGTGTCTGCTGCTAATATAGACTGGTTGATAAAGAGATGTCTATGTAACTATGTATGTATAAAGAAGAAAGAAAAAAAACCCACGGTTAGGTGGTATACAATTATGGACGGACTGCCTGCCGAGTGCAGACACAGAGGTAGCCACAGCCGTGAACTACCGTACTGTACTGTGTCTGCTGCTAATATAGACTGGTTGATAAAGAGATGTCTATGTAACTATGTATGTATAAAGAAGAAAGAAAAAAAAAACCACGGTTAGGTGGTATACAATTATGGACGGACTGCCTGCCGAGTGCAGACACAGAGGTAGCCACAGCCGTGAACTACCGTACTGTACTGTGTCTGCTGCTAATATAGACTGGTTGATAAAGAGATGTCGTAGTAGTATGTATGTATAAAGAAGAAAAAAAAACCACGGTTAGGTGGTATACAATTATGGACGGACTGCCTGCCGAGTGCAGACACAGAGGTAGCCACAGCCGTGAACTACCGTACTGTGTCTGCTGCGACTGGATGATAAATGATATAAAAAATATATATATATCACTACTGCAGCCGGACAGGTATATATTATATATTATATAATGACGGACCTGCTGGACACTGTCTGTCAGCAGAATGAGTTTTATTTTTATAGAATAAAAAAAAAAAACACACAAGTGAAGTCACACGACGAGTGTTTAACTTTTTCAGGCAATCACAATATAAGTATACTACTAACTATACTGGTGGTCAGTGTGGTCAGGTCACTGGTCAGTCACACTGGCAGTGGCACTCCTGCAGCAAAAGTGTGCACTGTTTAATTTTAATATAATATTATGTACTCCTGGCTCCTGCTATAACCTATAACTGGCACTGCAGTGCTCCCCAGTCTCCCCCACAATTATAAGCTGTGGGAGCTGAGCAGTCAGACAGATATATAATATATATAGATGATGCAGCACACTGGGCTGAGCCTGAGCAGTGCACACAGATATGGTATGTGACTGAGTCACTGTGTGTATCGCTTTTTTCAGGCAGAGAACGGATATATTAAATAAACTGCACTGTCTGGTGGTCACTCACTATATAATATTATGTACTCCTGGCTCCTGCTATAACCTATAACTGGCACTGCAGTGCTCCCCAGTCTCCCCCACAATTATAAGCTGTGTGAGCTGAGCAGTCAGACAGATATATAATATATATAGATGATGCAGCACACTGGGCTGAGCCTGAGCAGTGCACACAGATATGGTATGTGACTGAGTCACTGTGTGTATCGCTTTTTTCAGGCAGAGAACGGATATATTAAATAAACTGCACTGTCTGGTGGTCACTCACTAGTAAACTCTCTGCACTCTCTACACTTCTACAGTACTCCTCCTAGTCCTAAGCTCCAGTAAATCTCTCTCTCTTATAATCTAAATGGAGAGGACGCCAGCCACGTCCTCTCCCTATCAATCTCAATGCACGTGTGAAAATGGCGGCGACGCGCGGCTCCTTATATAGAATCCGAGTCTCGCGATAGAATCCGAGCCTCGCGAGAATCCGACAGCGTCATGATGACGTTCGGGCGCGCTCGGGTTAACCGAGCAAGGCGGGAAGATCCGAGTCGCTCGGATCCGTGTAAAAAAAGCTGAAGTTCGGGCGGGTTCGGATTCCGAGGAACCGAACCCGCTCATCTCTACTTAAATCACCTATTTTTACCACTTATTTATTGTATTTATTGTCTAAATGTGCTGCTCAGATTAATTAAAATACAAATTACTGTGCATCAGTGTCACTGAATTTTTAAGATACCAAGTAGCGCCACAGGTTCCTTTCTCCTTTTTTGTGTTTTTGCTATTGCTATATCAAGGAAGACTTGGAAAGACTCCCTCCTAGGCACCTAGACTGCACTGGTATAACCCCTTCTATACAGACAAAACTTAAATTGGAGGGAGCGCAGACCACACCCCCACTTGTACAAAACCTCGGATTTCTTTTCAGTGGACTGCGGCAGACCCCCTAAAATGTTTACAACCAGAAAAGAAAGATTGGAGAAGTTAGAAAATATATTCTGTAGCGAAATAGATACAGAAGTAACTGAGGCATATGTAGAGGAAGAACATTTCTGTTCTTATTATTTAAGATTAGAGAAAGTCTTGGGCCTAGAAATAAAACAATGGTGGGATAGTAACACCCTAAAGAAGTACATTGAACATCACATCGTACCACTTTTATCCCACACGAGCAGAAACTACAAGAAAAATGGGACACCATATTGGATCATTGCTCATTTAAACTAATGGAACTCATTATAGAAGATAGAGAAAAAATCTATGGAGAAAATCAAACAAGAAATAACACACATCAAATCAAAATTAGAACCCCTGGAAAAAATGGAGGACTATATAACTCTGGAAAACACCACCAAAGGCAAACTACTAAAATTAGAAAATGAGGTTATCACAACCAAAAAGAGGAAATTTGGGTGGGACAAGACAGACTATCAAAATCAACATAGAAACTGGGCTAAACATCGAAACACACATCGACAGTTTAATAGGTGTCAAAGTCAGAAAAATATCTCTATGCACACTACCATATTTGCACCTCACACAGGTCCGTGCTGCGCATGCGTACGCTCTCCCGTACGTGCGCATACTCACAGTCGCGGGCACCCGCAGGCGCACGGTATGCGTATTTACGGTAGAGTTTATGTGATCGTAGCGTGCGACTCAATCGTTGCATATTTTCACTATATAATGTATTTTGTAGATCACGGTCCCTTTGATAGATTCTGAAAGTTTGGTTAATGTAGAATGTTCATGAACAGAGAAATCCCTCTTTGTTTGATACGAAGGGACAGACAGGAGTAATACAGTGGTGTTTAGTACCCATCGGAAGAGTATTTAATTAGCAATATTCCGGTGTTGGTTTGAAGCGGATTAATCGCTCGTGCGAATAGTTATGGACATAAGAAGTTTATGAACATTTACTGTATTTGCACTTACTTATCCATGCGGCGGGAAACCCAGTTTCCCTCCCACCTGAGCTGTTGGAAATAGTCACGGCCCACCTGTATGAATCAACCTATGACCTTTTGTTATAATTCGAGGAGGAATTCCTGTGTCCAATGAACAATGAGATTGTAGGGACCATTGAATTGTATTGTGTGTGGGGCATAAATAGACAAGCCGATCACATCCAGCTCTCACTCTTCAACGGTTATCATTGCTGAAAATCGGGAGCTGGATGTCCAGAGGCGCATGCGATCGTTTCCCCTTGTGCGTAAGTGTTTCTCCGCAACCATATTGTTCTTACTGTTATTGTGGGCCATTTCTCTCTCTCTCTCTCTTCTCCTCTTTCTCTCTTATTTTCCCTTAAAACGTAATTGTATTGTATTGTATTTCCTGTGTAGTTATCTGGTTAGGTAGTCTATGTTATATTGTAGTGTATGACTTGTATTGTGTTAATTCTTTTGCAAGTATATCATTCATAATATATATTTATTAAGCGTTGGACCCTAAGCCCAGGTATCTGTGTATTTCTTATAGTGTTTAGTATTCTCAGAGCGTCGGTGACGCTCGAACAGCATTTGGGTTAATAAGGTTACACTAGGTTGCATCTACACCCTATTTCTACACAAAGGTTTTACAGCATATTATACTGTTTATGGTTTAGATTTAAAGGTTTAACATTGTGAGCGTCAGCGCCGCTGGTGATCTCCTCGTGGTCCCGAGCGTCCGCTACGCTATAGCGAATCATTACGTTAGTCGGCAGCCAATAGCGTGCCTGCCTGTGATCTCTTGGCCGTGAGCGAACGTGACGCTTGAGCGTCTCGACTACGGCTAAGCGATTGTTACGCAACGTGCGTACCCTTACGGTACTTCATACGTAGATAGCATACTGTGTTCTTAGACCTCATAAAGGGTATTATATACGATAAATATCTAGCTTTATCAATTGGCGGCTCGCCCGTCCTTCACATATCTGCACTAGGTAATTTCAGCAGACATTATCCAGCAGCAAAGGGCGGGAGGTCATATTCCTCGTAGTGCTGTTTGGATAAGCGTCTGCTTCGCTTAGTAAAGGGTGCTGAAGGAATCCGGGACCGGAGGTAAGAACAAAACGATAGTGTCTTTTTAAAACTGTTTATTTCTGTCTTGCGTACACACGCACGCATATCTGCATTTCTTTTCATTCGTGTATTTTCATATATCACTCTCCTGTTTGCCATTGTATAATTGATAAACGTACAAAGAGAGATTTGCCGCTATTTCATAGTTAAAGAGTAAAGGTAATACAGTTAAGGTATAGAAATACACACAGCTCTACCTAAAGGTAAAAGGAGAGATTGGTGTGGTGTGCGGTAGATGATCGAGGATCATCTACATTGATAAAACGTGTTAGTTGTGTTACGGTAGACAAAGACTGGTGTACATGTGTCTCTAACAAAGGGAGACTCGCGTACGCAAAGGCCGACGCACGCAGCGTAAATTACGCAACGGAGCGTCTGGGTACGCCCACGTAACTCAAGTCACACGATAGTGTTGATTTTTAAGTAACGCAACAAGCGATAAATAACGCAACAGGCGATAAATAGTGCAAATCTACTTTAAATTCGAAATTTAAATTAACAGATCCTTCTCCTAATTTGTTACACATCTGGTCTAAAGAGAAATTTCTGCGCAGAAATAGAAATAGAAACAAAAGTGTATATGTGGTGAGTGAGTGTGTTTTTACAATTTTGAGGATTGAACCAAAAGAAATCATCGAGTTCTCGTGAGGTACATACGTGTAAGTGACATGCACGGTGGCTAGGGAGGCATCCTTGGTTAAACATAAAATTTGAGCATTAGAGTATAGCAGACCAGGAGGTCATACTGTAGCAGACCAGGAGGTCATAGCAGACCAGCAGGTTCAGGTACAGCAGACAAGGAAGTCCGCTATACAGTCCACAGGCACAACACCTAAAAGGGTTGGTGCAACACCCATATAGGCCATACAAGCTCTTGCTGAAGGAATTCGCAGCCGCAATTTTCGATTCCGCTGGTCGCTCCGTACATAAGATTAGTTGCTTATGTGCTGAACGATTGTACCGCACGTAATTGTGTGCATTAGTAAACCTGACCGGTACTATTTGTGTACGAAGTTCATAAACGCTATTTGTACATTCTGACGTGATTTGTGTAATTTTTTATTTTTACAAAGGGAAGTTCGCTGGTCACTCAGGAATTATCCAACAACCTCACCTTTACTGGAAAGAGTAAGTGTTCTGCGGATATCCCTCGCATGTTCCAGTAAACAAAGGTTAATAGGTGCCCTGGGTCGAGTACGCCAGCACCATATCGGTGTGATCAGGTCGTATTGGTCGGCGTGGGCAGAGTGAGTAAGGTGCTCGGTAAACCTTACCGTCAACCTATCGTGAATATCTTGGTTTTTTGTAAGGGTCCGTAACACCTGCAAATTATGGGGGCCAGTTGTTCAGGAAGGGGGCGATCAACCTCGGTTCGGGTTGATTCCATAAACCGACCAGTCGGGTCGGCAAGGTACGTAATGTGTGAAAAGTACGGAAGTCACACAGAAGCTTTATGTGATGAATGGGAGAGAATGACAGTACATGACGGGGAGAAATTCCCAAGAGTAGGTAGCTTCAGCCCAGAAGTATTAACGAATTTAAGGAGAAGGATATGTCTCATTAAATCAGCAAAGAGACGAATCAAGCATTATGATTATTTGCAGTTGTGGCAACAGGAGGGTGACATACAGAGAGGATTGGCTCAGGCGGCGGGATCTGGCTCGATCAGGAAACTGATAGCCACGGCCCCACCGCCACCATACATATCAGGAGAGAAATTGGTTGCGGAGACGCACTAAGGTGTAACAAACAAACACTTAGCAACTGTGTAAATGTTAAAGATAATGTTAACCAACTAACCAATGCAAGTATTAACCCGTGCAAGTTGTACCCTGTTTTGAACTTTCCTCAGGAGTGTGATCAAGAGGACGAATCGGCAACAATTTCAGCGCTCTCTCTAGCAGCCACCATAGCAGAGACCACAGTAGGCACAGCTCCACCCCCGAGATTAGTAACAAAGGCCCCTAGCGGAGGGATAGGTGAGGTCGTATCAACGGGTAAGTACGGCACCATACACTATGCTGAAACTATTTCACCACAGCCTGTAGAATCTACACAGAATGAGGTTGTTAGAGTTAATCCTGTTAAGGTAATAGTAGTTCCAAATGGGAAAACAGACACTTCAGGAGTCACTCCTGTTAGGAACATTGCCATGTATAGCCCATTTTCCCGAATGGAATTAAGGACCATAGTGTCTGAATTCCCTGACCCTAGAAAAGACTTAGTTGCCAGCCAAAAATACATCAGAGACCTAGGTAACACGGTAGAGCCCAACAACAAAGACTGGCAGATATTGCTGAGAGCATGTTTACCCTCCAATGTTGACGCAACTCAATTTTTAGCTGACTGTGGATTAGATCAGGATGTACCTCTTACAGAAGTGTACAACAAAGACAATGTAAAAAGAATAAGCTTACAGTTAAAAGAGTATTTCCCAGCGGTAGTTAAATGGAACAAGATATTCTCCATTAAACAAAAGGAGTCAGAAACAGCTACAGAGTATTTTCACAGAGCATTATTAGAGATGGCAAAATACACAGGCATAGAGGACATTAAAACAAACATAAACCATCGAGAAGTAGCAGTATCGGTACTGATGGATGGTTTAAAAGAGTCATTAAAGACTAGGGTACAGACCACACAACCATGTTGGCGAGGTCTGTCTGTGGCTACTTTGAGAGAGGCTGCTATTGATCACGATAGGAACATCACCAGACACAGGGAACAACAAGGTGATAAGTTAATGGCAGTAAGTATACAGGCCTTGACCACAAAACAGCCTGTGTTAATATCACCAAACCCTGTGGGTAAGTCAAATGTGGTAACATGTTATTTTTGTCACAAACAGGGACACTTTGCACGAGACTGTAGATCGAGAAATATACAAAAATCTTATCAACCCCCTAGACAACGACACGACACACGACATTGGGATCAGGGTCCGCAGAAACGGAGTTATGAGCCACATGCAGGGGAAACAAAAAGATATCCCCCGAACAGAGACTGGCAAGCCTCTGGTAGCTCCCAATTAACTCCATCACAAGTAGTTGCTGCCAGCGGGATTCAGGGAGGTCACCATACCCAATAGGGGTGTGGCCATACCTGTAATCTGCAGCCAGTAAAATTGATTGCAAGTCTTGGGAGTGAACCAGAAATTGCAATCAATGTAGCTGGTAAATCATTAAACTTTCTTGTAGATACAGGGGCGGCCAAATCAGTGATAAATTCGACAGTGGGCATGAGAACCACTGGTAAGACAATTCCAGCCATAGGGGTAACGGGAGTAGTCCAGCACTACCCTGTTAGCAAACCAGCCGAGATTACAGTAGGGCCGTTACATACCAAGCATTCCTTTTTGCTGGCTGCATCGGCACCGACCAATCTCCTGGGTAGAGACTTACTGTGTAAAATGGGGTGCGTCATTTATTGTACTCCTGAAGGTGTATTCTTGGACATACCTGAGAATCACGCTCAGGAAGTACGAGACATGTTAGACTCCCCATCAAAATTAATGTCACATACCATTATGACAAATAGGACTCCCTCCCAAGTAGAAGAAATGACATCTCAGATACCAGAGTCACTTTGGACTAAAGATGGACAGGACACTGGATTAATGGCAAACGTAGCTCCGGTAGTTGTACAAGTAAAAGATGGTAGGATAGCTCCAAAAATCCCACAGTACCCTCTGAAGCCAGAGGTGGAGTTAGGAGTTTACCCAGTAATAGAGCGCTTGCTACAACAGGGCATTCTGGTAAGAACGTCCAGCACTGCCAATAGTCCCATCTTCCCTGTGAAAAAGAGTGGGGGGAGGGGTTACCGGCTAGTGCAGGATCTAAGGGGGATTAACAAAATAGTTGAGAGTCAGTTCCCCGTAGTGCCAAATCCAGCTGTCATCCTTATGCAAATCCCTCCCACTGCGAAATTTTTCACTGTTATTGACCTCTGCTCCGCTTTCTTTTCGGTACCTCTGCACCCTGACAGTCAATATTTGTTTGCATTTACATACAGAGGAGTCCAATACACATGGACTCGATTACCACAAGGATTCATAGATAGTCCAAGTATATTTTCCCAGGCTTTGCATGATTGTTTACAGTCTTTCCAACCAGAGAGTGGATCAGTATTAATACAGTACGTGGATGATCTACTACTGTGTTCTGATTCATTGGAAGCATCCCTGAAGGATACGAAACAGCTCCTGTTTCATCTTTCAGACACAGGACACAAGGTTTCCAAAGACAAGTTGCAATTATGCCAAACTAAGGTAAAATATTTGGGACACTGTCTAACACAAGGACTGAGACACCTGACCGCTGATAGAATTCAAGCAATTAGAGACATGACTCTGCCACAAACCGAGCAACAGATCAGAACGTTTTTAGGAATGTGTGGGTATTGCCGTAACTGGATCCCAGGGTTTTCCATTCTAGCGTTACCCTTGCAGGAGATGGTCTCCTCAAACAAACCTGATCGGATTTCGCATACAGACGAGTCTGAGACAGCATTTGAGAGACTTAAACAGTGCCTAACGCAGGCACCAGCATTAGGTATGCCAGACTATGGGAAACCCTTTGAACTATACGGAACAGAAAGTGCTGGTTGCGTGGCAGGCGTACTAACCCAAAAGCACGGTGATGCCAGCAGGCCAGTAGCATATTACAGCGCTCAGCTAGACACGGTAGCGCGATCCCTCCCCACATGCTTGCGAAGCGTTGCTGCGATAGCATTGCTAGTAATGAAAAGCGAAGATGTAGTGCTAGGTCACAACCTCACAATTCATACACCACATGCAGTGTCAGCCTTGCTGAATTCTGCCCAAACCAGGCACGTCTCATCAGCGCGGTTTACAAGATGGGAATTGGCACTAATGGCCCCCGTAAACATCACCATAAGGAGATGCAGTGCATTAAATCCTGCAACATATCTCCCAGGTGTGCCTGGACAGGCACAAAGGGTGGAGGATGAGAGTGGTGGGGAAGGAGGATTTAATACAAAGGAAGACACACATGATTGTATGGAATATTTGACCCAAAATTTTACCTCAAGGCCTGACATCAGTGACAACCCACTGGAAGATGTAGAACTTACGTTCTACACGGACGGTAGTTGTCATAGACAGTCAGACTCGGGAGACTTGTGTACTGGATACGCAGTCGTAGATGACCAAGGCACCATAGAAGCGGAACCGCTAGGCCCACCTCACTCAGCCCAGGTTGCTGAACTGGTCGCCCTAACCAGAGCATGTGAATTGGATAAGGGCAAATCAGCCAATATCTACACCGACTCTAGATACGCATTTGGGGTAGTCCATGATTTCGGAGCCCTATGGCGCCTCAGAAATTTCATGACGGCAGCTGGTACACCGATAGCGCATGCAGCCCACATAAAAAGGCTTCTAACAGCGATACAGGAACCCGACAGAGTGGCTGTTATCAAATGTAAAGCACACACATATAGCCAGGACCCAGTATCACTTGGTAACAGCCGAGCAGACGAAGCTGCTAAGTTAGCAGCTGGTACCCCCAGACAGACAGACACCACACAACTGATGGTATTTAATACCATCAACACACAGAAGTTGTGTGAGATGCAAAATTTGTGTTCCACACAGGAAAAGGCAGTCTGGAAGGCAAAAGGATATGGCCAGGAGTCCTCAGGACTCTGGACGGATGGACACGGTAAACCAGTGGCCCCCAGAGCATACCTTCCATGTTTAGCTGAGGCAGCTCACGGGCTGACTCATCTGGGCAAGGAAGGGATGTGCAAGTTGGTAAGAGCATATTGGTGTGCCCCAGGATTTTCATCTCATGCGAGTAAAAGAGCAATGTCATGCCTTACCTGTTTGAGAAAGAACATCGGAAAGGCAATACCTACAGAACCATCTCATATCCCACCTGCCGGCGGCCCTTTCCAGGTAATACAGATTGACTTTATTCAATTACCCCCTTGTCGAAATTTGAAATATGTACTTGTTTGTATAGATGTTTTCTCCAATTGGGTCGAAGCATTTCCGGCGGCCACAAATACCGCTATGTTTACTGCTAAGAAAATTGTGCAGGAATTTGTATGTAGATATGGTATCCCTAGAATTATCGAAAGTGATAGGGGTACCCATTTTACAGGTGATGTCTTTCAAGGAATGTGTAAATTGATGGGAATTGATAGCCAGCTGCACACTCCATACCGTCCACAGGCGAGTGCGAAAGTGGAAAGAGTGAACAGCACTATTAAAAATAAACTGAGTAAAGTGATGGCAGAGACAGGATTGACATGGCCAGAAGCTTTACCCATTGTACTGTACAGCATCAGAACCACTCCCAGGTCCCCTCTTAATCTGTCTCCCTTTGAAATCTTGTTTGGTCGACAACCGCATGTTATGATTAACCCTCAGGATGATTTGAAGTGTAACAATGAAGTGACTGTAAAATACTTGATTAACATGAGTAAACAGTTAAGGAATCAAAATGATAATCTGAAGTTAGTGATTCCTGATTTACCAGATAGTAATTGTCATGACATTGAACCTGGGGATTATGTAATGATACGGAATTTTCTACGCTCAGGTTGCCTTATTGACAGATGGGAAGGACCATACCAGGTCTTATTGACTAGCACTACAGCATTGAAGGTTGCTGAGAGAGAGACTTGGGTTCATTCGTCCCACTGTAAGAAGGTTGCTGATCCAGAGAGGTCCCGTGATAAGGAACAGACGGTAGAGGTTGTATCACTGGAGTGTCTGTTCCAGGAGGATTGAGGCGGCACCTGAGCATTGAAAATCACAAGACCAAAAGCAGTTGTCGATCCCCTGTTCCCTTTTATTGTTTTTCTCCAACTTCCCATCCCCTCTCCCTCAAATTATTTTTTCCCCCTTCTCATTCTTCTCCGTTTCCTCCTACAAGATGGACTTGCCCCAAGAGACTGTGATCCGGATTTTCCTGTTGACCATGATGTTGACCAGAGCAGTCTGTTCCGGCGAGAGTACCATGGAGGTCGAGAGAGGTTCTGGAATGGGTTCTGATGACAGAGATGGAGGCGTAGTTTTCCAAGAACAACATAATCAACAAGCAAAGGCGAGTATCAGAAAACGATCCGATAGCATTGACCATAGAAGGAATTGTGAAGGATTGTTAGCTGAAGAAAACTGTATCTGTAGGCTCTGTGACAACGTAGTGGAGGATGGGTGCATTAAGAAATGCCAATCCAGTTTTAATATCCATATGGACCGGCATCCATTGAGTGACTATCACTCCTTAGTGGGTAGTGTGTTAAATAAAACAGATTGTTGGGTATGCTCTCAAGTACCTCAAGGTCATAGCAAATCAGGGCTAGTACCATTTCCTTTAACGTTAGGGGAGGTACTTGAGTTAAGTGGTGGGAGACCGGTGGACAGGAGGTTTAATATCTCCAGCCCTCCTAGTTTGAAGCTCCACCAATACCATGTGGATAGGTCCCTATTATGTTTTAACATCTCCAATCCCCGAAAGCCGGGAAATTGGGAAGTGTCATGGAGTAATCAAACCATGACCTTTTCGCATAGAGCAGATAGAATGCCTACAGATACAGAGCTTGTACGCCACATAGCCAGTAGAGGAAAATCTTTCCGGTATAGGTATACCTTAGGAAATAGGATTACGAGAGTTGGAGAGGTATCACCAGGATACTGTGCACATATCGTACAACCTGATACGTGTACTAAGCAGATGGAAGAATTAGGGTTAGGAGATTTCACATGGAAGGTGTGTAATATGGTTATGTCCTACTCCGTCCCATATGTTCTCCCCGATGATGCATATTTCATATGCGGGAGAAAGGCGTATAAGTGGCTTGCCCCAAACTCTGAAGGATTGTGTTATATTGGAAAAGTACTGCCTGAAGTAATGACTGTATCACATGACAAAATAAAAGACATACAACGTGTTGCCCAAACTCCTTATACTCACACCCATTACGAGCACGTAGTTAAACGGCACCTGATAGAAAGAACAGAGCATCCGGCCTCTGACATGATCCATGAATCCACCGGGATTCAGTTTCTAATCGCGTTAGACATCACTCGTACCGCCAGAGGAGTGTTGAATTATAAATACATATCCGCACTTGCAAATTTGTTAGATAATATCACTGAAATGTATGATGACACATTTAGGTATACTGGAAGAGAACTTCAAGCTTATAAAACAGAACTGGTACAGCATAGAATGGTTCTTAATTACCTCACAGCAGTGACAGGCGGATATTGTGTCACACTGGCAACACAATACGGCGTGAAATGTTGCACATATATTACGAATAGCACCGAGGACCCGGTCGAGGTCATAGACCAAAAGATGGACGATATTCTCCAACTGAAGTGGGAATTTCGCAGGAGACACAATCTCACTCTTGCTGCTGTAGGTAATGAGCTGACTGGTTGGGTGTCATGGTTGAACCCGCGAAATTGGTTCTCTGGTTTAGGAGACTGGGCTCAAGGAGTCATAATGGATGTTGGGAAGTTTCTCCTATGTATCTTAGGTGTTATCATAACGATTGGCTTGATATTTAGATGCGGTCAGGCTTTAACGAAGTGTAAACGAAGTACCAGGGTGATGAGTTTAAGGAGTGAGGAAACTGTAATTCCAATGGATTTGATTTATGACCCAAATGTAGAAACAATGATGTGATGAAAATGCGATTTCTACGGTCCGTTTCTTTCACCTGTTTTTCCGTTTTCTCCAAGGTAAAAAGACCCACTTGGACGAGGAATTCGATGAGCCGATATACAGACAACAGATGGATTAAAGAAGAAGTTTTGACAACCTGATACACAGATTTTTGATGAACTTTGCCATAGATCCCCAGTTTCCCTAGAAATTTTAAAATTACGCTAGCCCAACACTTTTGTAAATCTATGGACATTGACAGCTTTTGCTCGCACCTTATGGGCAAAAGCACAAAGAAGACTGCAACCAACAGACACCAAACAAGACCTCAATCGACGAATGTACATTTACCTGACATAGAATACCACCGCATTTACCGTAATTATGTCTTTTCTTCATTTCTACAACCCTCAGGTAATCACACACATAGTCGATAGGGAATACAGGCACAGATATCAGCAAACACATATTTCCCCCATTCATGTATCATCAACTAAAATGTGCTCCCCCATTTTGTTACAACCAAAGCCGAAAAGAGCTCGGTAAAGTTTGACAGCCCATCTACAGACCCGTACCACGGGATAAGAAGGAATTCAAATTTATACTTCGCAATGCCTCGAAGCTTGATGTACAACACGTACGGCACGATGATACATGACCCCCCCAAACATGGATTCATACACACATGCTTCTACTATCTCACTAGGTCATACCCTCTTCACACCTTCTCCACTCTCCTCCCTTACCCAACCATGGAAATGTATTAACCCCTGACATATATTTTTCTCTTTTTGAAATGTTTTAGAAGATGGCAGTTATTGTTGACTGCCAAAGTCAGAAAAATATCTCTATGCACACTACCATATTTGCACCTCACACAGGTCCGTGCTGCGCATGCGTACGCTCTCCCGTACGTGCGCATACTCACAGTCGCGGGCACCCGCAGGCGCACGGTATGCGTATTTACGGTAGAGTTTATGTGATCGTAGCGTGCGACTCAATCGTTGCATATTTTCACTATATAATGTATTTTGTAGATCACGGTCCCTTTGATAGATTCTGAAAGTTTGGTTAATGTAGAATGTTCATGAACAGAGAAATCCCTCTTTGTTTGATACGAAGGGACAGACAGGAGTAATACAGTGGTGTTTAGTACCCATCGGAAGAGTATTTAATTAGCAATATTCCGGTGTTGGTTTGAAGCGGATTAATCGCTCGTGCGAATAGTTATGGACATAAGAAGTTTATGAACATTTACTGTATTTGCACTTACTTATCCATGCGGCGGGAAACCCAGTTTCCCTCCCACCTGAGCTGTTGGAAATAGTCACGGCCCACCTGTATGAATCAACCTATGATCTTTTGTTATAATGCGAGGAGGAATTCCTGTGTCCAATGAACAATGAGATTGTAGGGACCATTGAATTGTATTGTGTGTGCGGCATAAATAGACAAGCCGATCACATCCAGCTCTCACTCTTCAACGGTTATCATTGCTGAAAATCGGGAGCTGGATGTCCAGAGGCGCATGCGATCGTTTCCCCTTGTGCGTAAGTGTTTCTCCGCAACCATATTGTTCTTACTGTTATTGTGGGCCATTTCTCTCTCTCTCTCTCTTCTCCTCTTTCTCTCTTATTTTCCCTTAAAACGTAATTGTATTGTATTGTATTTCCAGTGTAGTTATCTGGTTAGGTAGTCTATGTTATATTGTAGTGTATGACTTGTATTGTGTTAATTCTTTTGCAAGTATATCATTCATAATATATATTTATTAGGCGTTGGACCCTAAGCCCAGGTATCTGTGTATTTCTTATAGTGTTTAGTATTCTCAGAGCGTCGGTGATGCTCGAACAGCATTTGGGTTAATAAGGTTACACTAGGTTGCATCTACACCCTATTTCTACACAAAGGTTTTACAGCATATTATACTGTTTATGGTTTAGATTTAAAGGTTTAACATTGTGAGCGTCAGCGCCGCTGGTGATCTCCTTGTGGTCCCGAGCGTCCGCTACGCTATAGCGAATCATTACGTTAGTCGGCAGCCAATAGCGTGCCTGCCTGTGATCTCTTGGCCGTGAGCGAACGTGACGCTTGAGCGTCTCGACTACGGCTAAGCGATTGTTACGCAACGTGCGTACCCTTACGGTACTTCATACGTAGACAGCATACTGTGTTCTTAGACCTCATAAAGGGTATTATATACGATAAATATCTAGCTTTATCATAGGGGATACAGAGACCAGGGCAATTCAACACAACGGTACCAAGACCGTAACTACCAACAAAAGAGCTATCGTACCCCCCAAACAAGGAATTTTAGAGCATACAATCATCAGGATTACCAACGGAATACCCAGGGACAACATAGGAACGGATACACCAATTACAGATCAAAACTAATTAAACAAAGACCAAGATACACAGCAGAAGGGAGGGTCTATCAACCCTATAATAGAGCACAGTTAACTTACACAGAGAAACCCCAATATGACAAAATAAGAGAAAACTACAGAAAAGGAATGACAGAGGCCATAAGGCAAGAGGAGGAAAGAGCCAAAGAGATCATGAAGAAACTTTCAGAAAAGAAGATTAATTCGATACAAAGTAACGAAACCAACAACCCAGAGGAAAACTTAAACACTTTTTTAGAGCTGATACAGGAGGAAAAATTCCTACCAGATGCAGAAACGACTCCAACAAAGAAATCGACAAGCCTGTCAAAGAGAAAGTGTCCAGAAACAGAATCATCAGAAGAGGAACCAGAGGTGGAAAAAGGAAAACAAAAGCAAAGAAAATCAAACACAGAAAAATCTACAAAGAAGAAGAGAAATCCATAGGCATTTTTAATATAAGCAAACACAAACTTACGGACACACAAAGGAGCATACTAAAGAAAGGTTTGAAATTCGCCCCATCCAATAAACTAAACAAGTTCCAATCATTTATAGACCTACATTGCTTTATGCGTAAACTAACTCTGAAGAAACAAGAAACAAGAAAAAACAAGAGAACCCAAGCACTAGTCACACAATTCCGGATGAATTTCAGCACACGAACCTTAAGGAAAGATCAAAGTTTTATCCAAAACACATTAAAGGCCCATTTCTTGAGACATTTGAAAAATCAGTGAAACAAGACATCGAAAGGATAAACATTTCAAAAAACAAAGGGACACTAAATTTGACTAATGAAGAGAGGAAAGGACTGAAAGAACTAAAAGAGAACAAACTACTAGTAATCAAACCTGCTGACAAAGTAGGTGGAATAGTAATTCTGGATAAAGAGATGTACCACCGAGAAGCAATGAGGCTCCTGGAAGACAGGGAAACGTATGAGGAACTCCCAAGCAATCCGATTGAGGTATATAAAAAAGAATACAACCAGCTTATCAAAACAGGAACCACAAAAGGGATATTAAACAAAAAAGAGACAGCATTTCTTCAACAAACAAACCCAAGAACACCAGTCTTCTATTTCCTACCCAAAATTCATAAGGACATTACAAACCCACTGGGAAGACCAATAGTGTCAGGAATCGGATCACTAACCACACACCTTTCAGAATATATTGATAAAATATTACAACTCCTGGTAACATCACAAAAAAGCCATCTCCGGGACACCACCCACATCTTGATATTACTGGACGATATGGAATGGAAGGAAAACTTTATCCTGGTAACCTATGACGTAAAGGCATTATATACATGCATAGATCATCAAGACGGATGTGAAGCCATTACACAGGTTCTGAAAAGAAAGGCGGACTTACCAGGAGACCAGATCAAATTTGGAATAGAAGGCATCAGATTCATTCTCAGTCACAATACATTCTGGTACAACAACACTCACTATAGAAAGGTTCGCGGGACCGCTATGGGTACGAAGGTCGCGCCGAGTTACGCGAAACTGTTTATGGCACAGTGGGAGGAAGACTACATTTGGGAAAACAACCATTTACTGAAACATATAGTACTATGGAAATGCTACATCGATGATATCATCATCATCTGGAAAGGAACATCGAGCGAGCTAACTGAATTTACAAGTCACATCAACACCAACAATCTCAATCTTGAATTCACGGAGACATACAGCAGCAAAGCCATTAACTTCCTTGACTTAACCATTTACATTGAGGATAACAAGATCCACACCAAAACCTATACCAAGCCTGTAGACTGCAACAATTATATACCAGCCACCAGCAATCACCATAACAACTGGCTGAAGGACATTCCGGGAGGACAGTTCAAAAGGATCAAAAGGAACTGTTCAGACAACGGAACCTTTGAAGAACAGTCCAGAACCTTGAAAGAAAAATTTCTAGAAAGAATCTACAACGAAAACACTGTGCAAAAATCCATAGAAGCAACAAGAGAAATGAGAAGAGAAAGTTTACTCAAATACAAGAATAAGAACTCAGAGGAACAAAGGGAAGTAACCTTCATTACTAATTACAACAGCCAATACAGAACCTTGGAGGGAATACTTAAGAAGAACTGGCCTTTACTTAGAAAGGATGAAGAAATCCAGGAATACATACAAGAACAACCCAGGATCATATATAGAAGAGCGCCAAACATCAAACAAGAATTAGTCTCCAGCTTCATACCTGAAAACAATAACAAAATAACAAAAACAACTTGGCTTAACGATACATCACCAGGTTTCTACTACTGCACGAAGTGCAAAGCATGTAAAACATGCAAGGCAAGAAGCACGAAACCAGTGACAACCTTCACGTCAAACACAAACAAGAGAATATTTAAAATAAAAGAAAAAATTACTTGCGACACCAAAGGAGTAATATACTTACTAACATGCCCATGTAATTTACAATACATAGGAAGAACGGCAAGAAGCCTAAAAATAAGAATAGGAGAACATCTTAGGAATATTAAAAAAGAAATGGAAACCCATAGTGTCCCAGAGCACTTCCGAAGGGTACATAACCACGATGGAAGACTTCTCAACTTTATAGCAATAAAGAAAGTGGAAATCCCTTGGAGAGGAGGAGATTACATCAGGAGCATGTCCAGAGAAGAAACCAAATGGATTTACAACATGCAGACCTTGGTCCCAAAAGTACTCAACATTGACTTCGAGATAGGAACTTTCCTGAGAGACTGACCCCCGATGCTGGACGCCCTGCCCAAAACCACACCTCACAGGCAGCAATGCCCAAGAGGCGACCGATACTGTCATACCACTCACGGACCACCCAATCCCATCTCGAACTTGGAAGTTAAATGGAGTGGGCCTAGTTAGTAAGAAATGGGGGACCATTTCTGAACCCTAGGTACAGTAACAACAACACGGAGAAAGGCCTATCTGCGAGATGTGGAATAAATCAGACAAAGGGACCCGCACTGTGGAATGGAAGTTAACCACAGGACCACCTAGAAGGAAGACAGTGAAGAGAAATCAAAGATGCCAAGAAAAAAAGAGGAGATACTAGAGAATACTTAAGCAAAGAAATATAAAGACATGAAACTCTCCTCCAACCCACAAATAATCACCATATCGATTTTATTTAATAAACTCATAACAGGTAGACTGGCACTCCCTTTGAGACATGCAATTCATGGGTACCAATCCCCATTGAAAGACCTTTTTTTCACCTAAACCTTTTTTTCACCTAAGCCTTGGCTCATTCTGACCCACATACCAAAAATTCATTATAAGACACACTGCCTGATATACACAACACGATCCCATACAAGACACACTGTCCAAATCATATTATAATAATTTATGTACACTTATCATGCCCAGATTAGACACAGTGTGAAAGCAACATCCTAGGGAATGTATCATACTGCTATATAAGAAGTAGCAACATTTTATACACATATACAATGTTGATAATCTTCACAAATAAACCTATGTTGGGAAGCAAAAGGAAATGGTTATATTTACACACAAAAACGTCATTTGTTCATCTGTTTATTTGTTCATATATAAATTTGATTTATTTGACACCATCTGAACATAAGGAGCGACGGAAACGAAAGGAAATAGTTTATTTGATGGACAGCTGGAGAAACCAATAGACAAGGACCGGCCCCTCTTAAAAATGACTGACACCTGCTGCATCCTAAAATCCCTGACGAAGCACGGCACCCTGAAGCCGAGTGAAACGCGTTGGTCACGCCCCCTCACATCCGCCCCCAAACCCGGAGATCCCGATCCCCTGGAAGACGCTGGTCGTTAAGCACCGGGAGGACCGAGAGACAGCACTGCAGGCGCCTGCAGCAACATCGCTACTCCGGGAGGAAGCACTGACACGCCGCCCGAGGAGAGACACCAGGAGTCCCGAAGGGGACGAAGACACGTTAGTGAAAGGCTTTTCACAAAGAAACCGGACTTAGGGGGTCATTCCGAGTTGTTCGTTCGGTATTTTTTTCTCGCAACGGAGCGATTAGTCGCTAATGCGCATGCGCAATGTCCGCAGTGCGACTGCGCCAAGTAAATTTGCTATGCAGTTAGGTATTTTACTCACGGCATTACGAGGTTTTTTCTTCGTTCTGGTGATCGTAATGTGATTGACAGGAAGTGGGTGTTTCTGGGCGGAAACAGGCCGTTTTATGGGTGTGTGCGAAAAAACGCTACAGTTTCTGGGAAAAACGCGGGAGTGGCTGGAGAAACGGAGGAGTGTCTGGGTGAACGCTGGGTGTGTTTGTGACGTCAAACCAGGAACGACAAGCACTGAACTGATCGCAGATGCCGAGTAAGTGTGGAGCTACTCAGAAACTGCTAAGAGGTGTCTATTCGCTATTTTGCTAATCTTTCGTTCGCAATTTTGATAAGCTAAGATTCACTCCCAGTAGGCGGCGACTTAGCGTGTGCAAAGCTGCTAAAAGCAGCTTGCGAGCGAACAACTCGGAATGACCCCCTTAGAGTGACTTTGCTTAGAAATATCCAGACCCACAGCGGCGAAAAACTTACTGCCGCTAAAAGGAGAGAGAGCGCGCTCTCTCATCGGACTCTGCATACAGGGCCCCTTCCCTAATTAGGGGCTCCTATCAAGTGTATAGCCAATGCTTTACCAAGTGACCACCACATGTGAATTTATACGTATTGTACCCACTTGACATATGGTTTTATAATTCTGTTTCAGGTGAGATCATTTTTCTTTTTTCTACCACCCCTTTCCCATTACTGGCAATTAGTCTTATTCTTACACTACATCAATTACCCTCAAGCAACGAAGTGTTAGGCAGCTAGTCTTACCATTGCAGACAATTAATTTTGGGGTGGTTAAAACCACAACTCTCATTCAGAGGTATTGCTGCTTTTTTAGTATGTCTATTTAAATCACCTATTTTAACCACTTATTTATTGTATTTATTGTCTAAATGTGCTGCTCAGATTAATTAAAATACAAATTACTGTGCATCAGTGTCACTGAATTTTTAAGATACCAAGTAGCGCCACAGGTTCCTTTCTCCTTTTTTGTGTTTTTGCTATTGCTATATCGAGGAAGACTTGGAAAGACCCCCTCCTAGGCACCTAGGCTGCACTGGTATAACCCCTTCTATACAGACAAAACTTAAATTGGAGGGAGCGCAGACCACACCCCCACTTGTACAAAACCTCGGATATTGTAAAATATGTATAGGTCTCTTGGTTCCCCACCTGTAATTCCTTTTCATTGATGTCCTTCAGGGCAGTTCTTTCCCCACTGAGATGCTTGAGGCTAGAATTGTGGTGATACCGAAGGAGGGCAGTGATTTGCACAATTGTGCTAGTCATCACTATATTGGGGAACTTCCATTGACAGCCAAAAAAGCATTTGATAGGATCTCCTTGACTTTTATTGTCACATACTCTGCGCTTCTTCAGTATATCAGGAGAATTCCATTGATTAGTACCATGGCCATTTATTCTAGTCTCTCCGCTAGGCATCCCATCTCAAATTTTTTTTTATCTCGAATGGCACCAGGCGATTGAGCCTTGGCCTCCTTGATATGATTGGATCCTAATATCCAAGGAGTGCAGGTCAGGAATATCACCTCTAAAATAGCTGGCTTTGCTGGTGATGTCTTGTTTACACTCTCTCAACCCAGTCTCTCTGCTCAACATATACACCCTCTTGGATCATTATGATGCGCTCTCTGGCTATAAAATCAGCTACTCTAAGTAAGAGGCCATGCTGCTACATGTCTCCAACCAGGATGCTGAATCCTTTAAACCTTTTTACAACTTCAAATGGCAGAGAATTTTTTTTTTAATATCTTGGGGATTATTCTGACCTTTAGATATGATCAGATATAACAAGAAAACTTTCCACATCTTTTTACTAAACTCTAAGCAGACCTGGTCTCCTGGATAAAGCCCATAATTTCATGGCTGGGCAGGATCAAAGCTGTCAAAAATGAATATCCTCCCTAAATGGCTTTATCTTTTCCAAACCCTCCCCATATTGTTCCACTCTACCTCTTTTGTAAACTCTCCTTCTTTTGGAATCTATCTTTATTTGGCAAGGAAAACCTCCTAGGTTATCCTCATAGTCCTTTAAAAGCCTATCTCCAAGGGTCATAGAGGGCTCCCTGATTTCAAACTTTACTACCTGGCCATCTCATACTTCCACCCTCGGTCAGCCCCCTGGCTTGCCATTGAATCCAACCACATACATTTCCCACATGTGTCCTCCTTATGGGGCTTCCACAAGCAACACCATCCTCCTTCCTCTAGCCTCCTTCCTACCATCAAGTTTTCTATGCATATTGACCCTGTGTGGTGTTAAATATGCTGTCACCTCCCCTGTCTCCCCTCTTACTTCATATGGAATAATCCTGACTTTCCACCGGGTTTATATATTACTCGCATGAAATCATGGACCACAGCATCCCTTAAATTCCTTGCTGATTTCAATACCAACGGGATTTGACTTCCCCTCTTGGCTTTGCAAATGAAATCTACTCAACCTCTAGATTCCTTTGAATATCATTAATTATGGCACTTTTTAAATTCCTTGCTGCAGGCATAACTTCTCAGTATCCTCCCCCTTTTGAATGCTTCTGTAAGTAACGTCCCAGCTCTAAGGGCATGATTTACCAGGTTTATGGCATCCTTACTGATGCTGCTCTTCCTGCCAGCAACACCTATGAATTCTCCTGGGAAATGGACCTCACCTCCCCAACTTGATGGGGAGGCTTGGGATGACATGAGACTGGTGATTCATTACTCCTCCATTTCCACTCGCCTTAAAGAAACCTCTTATAAACTATATGTTATGCACACCAGTGCCTGCAGGAAAGTACTGGTGTCAGAACTGTTATGCACTCCAGTGTCTGCAGGAATGTACTGGTGTTTGAACTGTTATGCAAAACAAATGGACTCACAGACAAATTGGGGAATATGACATAACGTACACAGAAGGTAATAGGGTAACAAAATACACACAAAGTGAACAGAGAAGCCCAGAGGCTAAGGAACTGGGTATCTCCTTTGTATTAGAACTGCACAGATGGAAAAAGCAAGATGTTGTGTTTTAATACATAGAGAACCCGAAATGCTGTTGCTAAGGGCAACAGCAAAACCCTAAAGGGTTACCAACGGGTGTGGCAGTAAACTCCTTGGTCAGAGATGGAATGATAGACACAAGGAGAGTCTCCACAATCCTATTTCTCACTTGCAGTGCACAGGTTTTAGCTTACTGCCACTAAACTGACCCCTGACACCTAGCACAGTGAGACAGGATTAGACAGGCAAGTCTTAGAATACAGCCGCAAACTTGCTAAGTTCACAGAGTGGTAACAGAACCCCAGCAAGCTAAACGACTGACTCCAGTCTTACTGCTAGGTCTGGATTGGCAGAGTGTAATACCAAATCCCCAGGCCTATTTGCAGTAAGCAACAAACAAATACAAAGCTACACAGTACTGGCTAACTTTCATGAACTGACTAACCAACAAAGATTCAGCAGCATCTGCTTACCCTGAAAAGAGGCCTTATAAAGCAGGTGCTGTCCACGCCCCACTCAGACCTCACAGACTGTGAGCACAAAAACCAGCACCGGATCCCCTGCCGTGCACAGAGCCTATAACCACTGCACAGCAAAAGACCCGAACCGGAGTATCAGCTGCGCTCAGGTTACTCCACTAGCACTTGTCTCCCGGTTGCTATGACGACGTGGCAGCACAGGGCAGGAGACCCTAACACTATATTACCGTTTGAATTATGCTCCACAGTGACTCTCCCAAATGTTTCTCTCTGCTTAACCTCTCTGCTGGAGAGATTGTGGCCTCTGAGGTGCCCTCGCTCATGTTTGGTGGACCTACCCTGTACTGGAACCCTTCTGAACTTTGATACACACACTTCTGACTCAATTACTTGAGTCCTCCATATCAAAAGATCCATGGATCTTTCTTTCCAATTACCCCCTCCTGATCTTTATAAAACTTCCATCAAACTGATGTTCCATGTCCTAGTTGCTGCTATAAATCTCATATCCTGCAAATGGAAGAACCCCCAACCGCCCTATCTCTCCACTTTGAAATTACAAATTTGGCACATATCGTCGACAGAAAGTATTGCCTACTATCTTCATGACAGGGGTCATATGTTTACTCAATAGTGGGGCCTGTGGCCCACCTAAGAAAGTGCCCACTCGCCTCTGTCCCCCACATTCACCTCTGTCCCCCACATCTGACCCATGCACAGTGGGACGGTGTACTTTCTCTGCTTCTTCTCTTGGTTATATTATATTGGTCCTCACCTGTCTTCTTCCCTATCCTCCAATATGTGTGACATTCCTTTCCTCTGGTGTTATCTGTTCAATATTTTATATTCTTCATAGTCCTTCTCCCTTTATGTATAGTCCTGTCACCCCTGTGTCCCTATTTTTTCCCTCATCCTTTTTACTTACATCTTCTTCCTCACTCACTTTATGTATAATGTTTGTTACCGTGTTATTCTGCCCATGAAAATTAACTCACCAGTTTTATTTCCTGTATTTATTCTTTTGTTCTATTTATCTCTGTGGGCTTAATAAATTAAGAATTGGAAAAAACAAAAGAAATGAGACATCAAATTAGAAATGCTAATTTGCGGTACCAGCAGCGAGGTTGTACGACTTTCCTACAAAATGTAACCTGGGAGAAGTCCATGAAAAAAATGGGGAAACCATCCTGGACCAAAAAAAAAAATGGTAACTGAAATAGCAGGACCATATAATTGACTGGTAGTGGCCAGAAGGAAAGTATGGAAGGTATTTAAAATGGATGATTTTTGCACTCAAAATTGTGGATTGTTTTTCATCAAAAGTCTTTCCAGCAATTTGGGGTACAATTTTTTTTCTTCAGTGTTTTAGTACTGTTTGTAAAAAGTTGGATAAACACTTTTAGCTGAAAAACTGACATGTCTTTCTTGGCCAAATTATGCAAATTGTGCATGACTATTCATTGGGAGGGGTTTCACAGAGGATTTGTGCACTGTTTTATGATAATGGGGGTCATTCTGAGTTGATTGCTCGCTAGCTACTTTTAGCAGCTGTGCAAATGCATAGTCGCTGCCCACGGGGAGTATACTTTTGCTTTGAAAGTGTGTGAACTTGTGTGCAGCCGAGCGGGACGAAAAAGGTTTTTGCAGTTTCTGAGTAGCTCTGGACTTACTCAACCCTTGTGATCACTTCAGTCTTTTTGGTGCCGGAATTGACGTCAAACACCCACCCTGCAAATGCTTGGACACGCCTGCATTTTTCCAAACACTCCCTGAAAACGGTCAATTGACACCCACAAATGCCCTCTTCCTTTCAATCTCCTTGCGATCGGCTGTGCGAATGGATTCTTCATTAAATCCATTGCCCAGCAACGATACACTTTGTACCCGTACAACGTGCCTGCGCATTGCGGTTCATATACATGCGCAGTAGTATCCTGTTCACTGCGCTGCAAAAAATGGCAGCGAGCGATCAACTCGGAATGACCCCCATTGTCACCTTGAAATAATGATTTTCCTACCTTTTCACCTGTATAAAGGGATGTACACAAAAAAATGCCAATTTACTCTGAAAAAGCAATGCGATTTAGAATTTGAATGTAAATGAAATTCACAATGCTATTTCGCTGTGAGAAAGGCTCGCAGGACCCAGGTCGTACCTAACTGGATTGGGCCCATGCAGCCTACAATGCTTATTGCTGATCAATGCATACTGTAAATGATTTTTGTGAAATCTTCTAAGAAAATGTTTTATATTAGTTATATTAGAACGCCTATTCAAAGCCAATAAAATGAAAAATTGGCTAAGAGAGAAGAAATTACAAATCATACTGTAGGTTCACATTATGGATTGAGATTTCAATAATCCCTTCTTCCATAGGCATCATTGAAATTCAAGTAGGTGCTACAGTAGTTGTCTAGCATAGGATTACTGTGACAGCAATGCAATTAGAAAGACCTGTGATGAGCATCGCACCTGGAATTGGGCTTAATTTTGGAGTGAAGCTAGACTTTCTGCCATCCGTGCAAAGAATCAGCTCATCACCCCCTTCCCCTAGTAGATAGTAGGCAACCTCTACATATATGACCACCATATAATGCAGAGAACATCGCAGACCCTATACAATGGATCTTTTTCAACTTGGACTGAAGTGCTAAGTGGTGTGCCGCAAGGCTCAGTATTAGGACCGCTATTGTTCAATATTTTCATTAACGACCTAACAGAA
The DNA here is from genome assembly GCF_028390025.1 of Pseudophryne corroboree. Classification (NCBI taxonomy): domain Eukaryota; kingdom Metazoa; phylum Chordata; class Amphibia; order Anura; family Myobatrachidae; genus Pseudophryne; species Pseudophryne corroboree. The sequence continues at coordinate 725,949,579 of NC_086448.1, read as the reverse complement.
GTCTAGAGAGCATGGTGTCAATTTTTGCAGATGATACCAAATTGTGTAAAGTTATAAATGCGGAGGGGGATGCTGAGTTGCTTCAGAATGACTTAGTTAAATTAGAATCTTGGGCAGCGAAATGGAGAATGCGCTTTAATGCAGACAAGTGTAAGGTAATACACTGTGGTAACAAGAACAAAAATAACACCTACCTACTAAATGGGGTAAAATTAGGGGATTCTGTACTGGAAAAGGACTTAGGTGTCCTCATAGATAGCAAACTAAGCAGTAGTACCCAAAGTAGGACTGCAGCAAAGAAGGCTAATAAGATATTAGCATGCATAAAACGGGGAAATGATGCTAGGGACGAGAGTATTATACTCCCATCATATAAATCACTTGTGAGGCCACACCTTGAATACTGTGTACAATTCTTGGCACCTTACTACAAAAAGGATATCCTTGAGCTAGAAAAGGTTCAAAGGCGGGCGACCAAACTAATTAAGGGTATGGAGACGCTGGAATACGAGGAAAGGCTTGCAAGACTAGGCATGTCTACACTGGAAAAGAGGAAATTAAGAGGGGACATGATCAACATTTACAAATATATAAGGGGACAATATACAGATCTTGCGCAGGACCTGTTTTTGGTTAAATCAACACAGAGAACCCGTGGACACTCGCTCAGGTTAGAGGAGATTCCACACAATACGGCGTAAAGGCTTTTTTACGGTAAGGACGATACGTGTTTGGAATTCCCTGCCTGAGGGAGTTGTAATGGCCAACTCAGTCAAGACCTTTAAGAATGGGTTACATAAATTCCTAATGGATAAGGATATCCAGGGTTACGGGGCATAGTCACGCACTATGGTTATTATAAAAAAGAGGGGTTAATCGGAACGGCAGTCAGCAACTTCAGTCAAAATTTTATACAAAATAATCGTGCATAGGAGACCACAAATAGGTTGAACCCAATGGACAATTGTCTTTTTTCAACCTTAGATACTATGTTACTATGTTACTATGTTACAATACAGAGAGGGTCACAATGACTCTAATAAAATGTAAAGCAGTAACCACCAAATAATACAGAGAGCGTCACAGCGACAAACCATATAATACAGAAAGTATCTCTGGCCACAATATAATATAGAAAACATAGCAGTGATGACCGTATAAAGCAGAGAACATCACAGCGGCCCCCATGCAATACACAGAACATTGCAGTGACTGCCACACAGTGCCGTTTCTTGCGGCGAGCGAGCCGTGCAACCGCACGGGGCGCCTGCCGCGGCACTTCTTTCTTCAGCACTTTGAATCCCCCCTCCCCTCTCCTCCCGAGTGCCCAGCTCTGGGGGCGGGGTTTCGCGGAATGATGCGTTTGCGTCGTGACGTCACGACGCAATTGCGTAATTCCGCGAAACCCCACCCCCCGAGCTGGGCACTCGGGAGGAGGGAGAAGGGGGAGCCAAGCCGGCCGGCGCCGTGCAGACGAGGGAGAGGCGGCTGAAGAGCGGGAAGAACCACTTCAAATGTAAGTCAGCCTCCCTCCCTCTCCCCCACCACTACCTGCCGTACTGTGTAAAATGGGGACACCTGTCTGCCGGAATGTGTAAAATGGGGACTCTTGCCTGCCAGAATGTGTAAAATGGGGACACTTTCCTGCCGCAATGTGTAAAATGGGGACACTTGCCTGCCGTACTGTGTAAAATTGGGGCACGTGCCTGCCGCAATGTGTAAAATGGGGACACTTGCCTGTTGCACTGGGTAAAATGGGGGCACGTGCCTGCCGCAATGTGTAAAATGGGGACACTTTCCTGCCGCAATGTGTAAAATGGGGGCACGTGCCTGCCGCAATGTGTAAAATGGGGACACTTGCCTACCGTGCTGTGTAAAATGGGGACACTTGCCTGCCGTGCTGTGTAGAATGGGGTTGCGTGCCGTTGTAATGTGTAAAATTAGGACTTTTTTTTTTTATCCTGTGGTGGCCGTGATGATGAGATCAGATGAGGCCACGCCAATCTTAACAAAACCATGCCCATTTTAACGAGGCCACTCCCCCTTGCCGGGAGCGCGCGCACATGATTTTCCTCTTTATATCTATGGGGGGAGGGGGGGCGCATTTTTTCTTATGTGAATGGGGTGGGGGGCGCATTTTTAAATCTCACACTGGGAGACAAATTGGCTAGAAACGGCTCATCTCTACCCTGCTGCCACATAATGTAGAGAGCGGCTGCTGTTGAGGCTGCTGTCAGTGAGGAGAGGAGAAGTAATTCACAGACAAGGGTTTAAAGCCTATTGCTGCATTGCAGGGCAGTTCCTAGGAGGGTATAACTGTCTACAGCTAATTGCCCTCCCTGCTCACCCTACAACACCGGTTTCCCTGCTGGCACACCCTCCACTCCATCACCCGGGGCAGGTGCCACAACTGCCATCTTTATCTTCATGCCTGGCTTAAGTTCACTCCTATTTGCTTGCATGTCTGGTGTGCGGCAAAAAAAAAATCCTTACAGTTGTGCTTGAGCTGACATTGGGCCTATGTAAGGCCAAAGCTGCACTGCATATCAGTACTTATACTGAATTTCAGACTGCTAATACAAAGTATGTACATTCATTTATTGTTGCCCTCTACAGTTTACAGGCCCAACCATGCTTAGTGTTCTAGCAACATAGACTTAAACTACTCAGAAATAGATTTGAATGCTATTATCCTTATTGTAAAAAAAAAAGAAAAAATACTTTGCCAGTGCAATTCTGTAACTTAACTGGCTTAGTTGGCACCAAATATGAATTAGAGTGATAAGCATTAATCAATTGAAATCCCAGTGACGGGAAGAAAGTGATCAGTATGATTTACCTACAATGAAAATCCAGACGGTCAAAATACCGACAACAATTGACCGATGGTCAAAATACCGACAAGGTCAAAATACCGACATGGTCAAAATGGCAACATTTTAAATGTCGACATGGTCAAAATTAGAGATGAGCGGGTTCGGTTTTACTCGGATTTACCCGGATTTACCCAAATCTCCTTATTGGCTCACGGACGTCACGTGTTTTGGTTAGCCAATAAGAAAAATCCAGAAAAAAAGAACTTGAGATAATTCTGGCATTAAGAACCGAGTAAATGCGAACCCGCTAATCTCTAGTCAAAATACCTACATTTAAAATAACAACAGGTCAAAAAGTCAACACAAGTTTTTCAAATAATTTTGGTGTGTATGTTGACATAGGTCAACATGGACACCGTATAAGTGTACCGCGTCCCCTCGCATGGCTCGCGCTTTGGGCACACTATTATATTTCCCCTCCACATCCACTGGGATAGTAAAGTATGAACAAGTCGGTTTCAGTAAAAAAATCATGAAAAACTCCTCTCTTTTTTTGACCTGTCGGCATTTTAAATGTTGGTATTTTGACCGTGTTGACATTTTTACTGTTGGTATTTTGACCATGTCTATATTTTGACCTTGTTTACTTTTTTTTTACCATTGGTCAATGGTTGTTGATATTTTGTCTGTATGGATTTTGATTGTAGGTAAATTGACTGCATCCCGGAAGAAACGTATTAGAGATAACATTTGATACTCCAGGGAACCCTCTTGCTTGACTGCCACTGTTGCTGTATCAAAGCACCTTTCTGGGCATTGCTGAGTGGCCTGTTGATTGTGCGGACCAAGTGCTGCTGTTCCTTGTACTCTGCGCCTCTGATTTTGGAACATTCACTTCCTAAGTCGCTGGAGTTCAGTGCATGCTGTACACCAGAAATGGGAGCAGTCTCCTATTATGTGCTAAGCTCATTGGCCAGTCAGTTCAAATTGGACCTTTGCCGCCACTGTTGAATATTAATACCATCTAGGAGATCCTGAACAGATGGCTCTACATAGCCAGCTGGAATAACCAGCGACTCATATACCAGGTTATCTGGTCAGCATGAAACAAGCTGATGCTACACATTATATTTAAGAATTACTGATCAAGAATTACTGGCGGCTCTCACCTTGTTGTTCTCTACAGTCAGCAAATTTGCTCTACAATCTTGCATTCTAGCAACTCTAAGTTTATCATCATACAAAGTGTATTTTAATCAGAGATATTGAACTTTACATCTAAAGACAATAGTTTATTAGTACACTTTAGGAGGGTCTATGAATGAACATGATTTATTAAATTGTAGCATTACAGTATCTGATCTGCAGCATTGTTAGTTTTCTTTTTCATAATTCTGGTTGACAACCTTTAACCACTGCCTGGTTGAGTTACCCTACCCAGTTTATTTGTTTTCCTAGTTCAGCGTCTTGGGTTTGTTTTTTGTTTTTTAAATTTTTATATGTAAAAATAAAATGCTTATCACTTTACGATATTAGAAATCTGTGGGTAAAGCCTTATTAATTATGAATTATATGAAGAAATATAATATAGTAAAATGTATGTTAGTTTTTAGATTTATTTAGTTATTTTGCTATACATTGTTGATTCTGCTATGGTTATGGAGGTTTTGTTTTCAGCAGTCAAGCACATCATTTCAATGTATTAGATACTGTAGATAGATAGATAGATAGATAGATAGATAGATAGATAGATAGACAAAAAGACAGATAGATAGACAGACAGACAGACAGACAGACAGACAGACAGACAGACAGATAGATAGATAGATAGATAGATAGATAGATAGATAGATAGATAGATAGATAGAAGGATTTGCGTATCAATATTATGCAAGTTAAGTTCCATGCATATGTGAATTCTCAAATGTCCTTCAAAATGAAAGGTCCAGCTAATATTATGTCAATTTATGCACGCCTATGGCACAATGCAAATTATAAAGGAAAGCATATATTACATTTACATTTTGCTTGAAGCAGTTAAATAGTTTGTATGCTATACTTTTATAAACAGTTCTGTTTTCTGTATTTTTCCATGCTATTTCCATTATTAAATCAGAACTATTTCCACAAAATTTACCGACAGAGAGTTATGAAAAGTCAGCCGAGAATTTACCTTCTCACTTCAGGCTTGTCTGGCTGCCTGTTATACATTTTTTAAGCTAGCAGAATTTCATTATACCAAACCAAAAAAAGATTTGTGGAAATTCCATATGACAGATGCCATTTGTTCCTAAATGTCCTTATAAATACAGGCAGCATTATTACTTGTGTTATTAATCTACTAATATAAACTGTGACTCTGACTACCTTATCATGGATTACAAATATGTTATCAAAAAGATTTGTTAATATATAATAATAATAATAATAATAATAATAATAATAATAATACAAATGTTATGATTTTTATACTTAAATCTGAATATTTTGGTGGAAAGGAATGCAGAAAAAAATGGAGGGTAGGGGATCAGATAAGGCATTCAGATCAATAACATAAGGGGGAATTCAATTAGCCATGGTAAATTACCGCAGCGAATTGATCCCCGGGGGCTTATTCAATTCGCCCGATAGGGTATTTTTTTCACCTGCCCAGATGCAGAGTGGGGTGGTTATTATTATTATTGTTTATTATTAGTAAAAGTGAATTAAAACATAAGCAAAATACTGTTAATGTCATATGAGAAAGTAAATATATCAAGTATTTTACTGTTGCCTGCCATACACACAGTTAAAAGTCTGACTATGATACATGTAGTTCAGAGTTTGAGTCCACCACAGTGTCTGCTGTGAAGTGCGTATTTTAATACAGAGAATGATGTACAAGTGTGTTATTGTAATTTTAATTATATTTGTATTGTAAGAGTAGAGGAATAGGAAGTGGGAGGAGTCTGGAATAAAAAAAGGAGGGTCCCATATTAATTGCTAAACCACACCCCCTAAATTAATAGTCTGGATTCAGCCAGTTGTAAAAATGAAGTGATCTGTGCTAAAGCAGGTATAGGTTTCATACCACTTAAGGTTTTAAAAAGTGAAATATAAAAATGTAAATATTTAATCACAAAAAGTGCTCCACAAGACTCCCTTCTGCCAGCGCATCCTGCCCAGACTCCTCACCTATGTCATCATAATCCCCCTCATCATCCTCATTCTCCTCCATATGCTGTTCCTGGGGAAGAACCACTGGCGTTTCTATAATGGGTGCAGTGTGTGCAGTGCACACGGGCCCCTGAGTCCAGAGGGGGCCCCCACCGAACAAACACTGCACCCATTTTTAAAATACTCACTCCTCCGAAGTCCAGCGCCGGCATCCGCAGCGCTGTTAGAACACCTCAGCCGCCATTTTCACAGAGTTCTGCACATGTGCAGTAGAGAAAACTCAGGGAAAATGGCCACCGCACCATTTTCCCGGAGATATGCGCAAGCGCAGTAGAGTCTGAGTGCTCTAGTGCTCAGACTCTACAGCGTCTGGGCAGAAATGAGGGGGCCCAAATGGAGGATGCTGAACATGGGCCTCCTCCTTTCTTAGAGCGCCCCTGGGAAGAACCCTCCAATTAGTGCTGGATGCCATGTTTCTTGCAGTGTTTTGTGTTTATGCAATGGCAGAAACATAAAAAATCACTATATCACAGAAAAGTGGCCAGAGAGAGAAAAGCAAGTTGCTGGAGAGAAAAACATCAAGTACACTCCATTGGTTGAGCTGCATAAAATCATTTTACCTCTGCTTCACATTAAGTTGGGCCTAATGAAGAATTTAGTAAAAACTCTGGATAAAGAAGGACAGGCTTTCCGTTATCTAAAGGAAAGGTTTCTGAAGTTAATTGAAGGAAAGTTAAAAGTAGGCATATTTGTTTGCCCCCAAATAAGGAAACTGCTTATGGATGAAATATTTAATGCTAAATTGATGGAAATTTAATCTGCTTCTTGGTTTCAAGGCTGCTGTCCGTGGATTCTTAGGGAACAGAAAAGAGGGATACTACACTGTCCATTGTGAATGAACTATTTGACAGTTACAAGAATATGGGTTGTACAATGTCACTTTACCACTTGCCTGGCATGGTGGCATCAGATGCGGCCATGCCTGCAAATGCTTTATCTGACCTGGTCGCACAGGATGCGACCAGTCAGATAAACAGTGTTAGCAGTGGCAGGGAAGGGAAACTTTCCTCTGCTACATCTCTCAGAGGGACCGGAAGGTCCCTCTGCCTCCCTGCACTCTTCCCTACTGATTGCCGTGCTGTCGATCAGTCAGCACGGCAGGACTTTCCTCCAGCAGCTGCAGACAAAAGCAGTCGCTGGGGAGTGTAAATTACCCCCCCCCCCCCCGCCCAAGCCACTCCTAGGCCCACTCTGTATACCTGGAGCCTGTCCCGGCTTTCAAAATGAAAGCCACGATGGTTGCTATGTTTCCGATGTTCCGATGGTCACAATGTTCCCGATCAATGTTTCGATGTTTGGTAAACAAACTCCAATTTTTTTAACTAAAATCATTTTGAATAGCGTTAAATTCATGTTCTTCACCTAATTCACTCATTACAAAAAACACGACAAGTTCGAAGCGGTTTTGGGGGAAAAAATCGTCAGTTAAGTGGTTCAAATTAGAGATGAGCTGGTTTGGTTCTCAGAGAACTGAACCCCCCTGAACTTCATGTCACGAGCCCGGATTTGAATCAGGCTTGGGTTCTCCCGCCTGACTTGGAAACCAGAAAGAGGCAAAACATCATCATCCCGCTGTCGGATTCTTGCAGGGTTTGGATTCCATATAAGGAGCCACGCGTCACTGCCATTTTCACTCTGGCATTGGAGAGTGTAGAGAGAGGATGTGTCTCCGTCCTCAGTGTTCCGCATCAGTTCTTTGTTAGTGTCTTGTGCTGCATAAGTCCAGTCACAGTAGTGGTGTCCTCTGCTGCCATATGTCCAGTGCTGCTGTATAAGACTACACTAATCATACAGAATGTGAGAAGTGACACTGTGCAGGTGTCACATATAGATAGTAGGAACATGTATCTGCAGTATAATTACACTGATCATACAGAATGAGAAGTGATACTGTGCAGTGTCACATATAGATAGTAGGGATGTGTATCTGCAGTATAATTACACTGATCATACAGAATGAGAGAAGTGATCTGTGCAGGTCTCACGTACAGATAGTAGGAACATGTATCTGCAGTATAATTACACTGATCATACAGAATAAGAGAAGTGATACTGTGCAGTGTCACATATAGATAGTAGGAATGTGTATCTGCAGTATAATTACACTGATCATACAGAATGAGAGAAGTGATACTGTGCAGGTGTCACATAAAGATATTAGGAACGTGTATCTGCAGTACCTCATTGCACCTCTTTTTCTTCTTTGCATGATGTGCTGTTTGGGGACTAGTTTTTTTAAGTGCCATCCTGTCTGCCACTGCAGTGCCACTCCTAGGTAACTGTATGACTAAGCTAAGCGACACAAGTGTGCAGCACAAACACCTGGCCCATCTAGGAGGTAAATTTACTAAGATGGGAGTTCTATTTAATATGGGATGTTGCCCATAACAAACAATCAGAGTCCTGGTATTATCTTCTAGAAGGTGCTAGATAAATGAGAAGTAGAATCTGATTGGTTGCTATGAGCAACATCCCATCTTAAATAGAACTCCCATCTTAGTAAATTTACCTCCTAGATGGGCCAGGTGTTTGTGCTGCACACTTGTGTCGCTTAGCTTAGTCATACAGCTACCTCATTGCACCTCTTTTTCTTATTTGCATCATGTGCTGTTTGGGGCCTATTTTTTAAATCTGCCATTCTTTCTGCACTGCAGTGCCGCTCCTAGATGGGTCAGGTGTTTGTGCCGCACACTTGTGTCGCTTAGCTTAGTCATACAGCTACCTCATTGCACCTCTTTTTCTTCTTTGCATCATGTGCTGTTTGGGGCCAATTTTTTAAATCTGCCATCCTTTTTGCACTGCAGTGCCGCTCCTAGATGGGCCAGGTGTTTGTGCCGCACACTTGTGTCGCTTAGCTTAGTCATACAGCTACCTCAGTGCAACTTTTAGGCCAAAAAACAATATTGTGAGGTGTGAGGTGTACAGAATAGACTGGAAATTAGTGGAAATTAATGCTATTGAGGTTAATAATACCGTAGGATCAAAATTACCCCCAAATTATGTGATTTTAGCTGTTTTCTGTTTTTTTCCCCAAAAATCATCCAGATCCAAAACCAAAAGACGAAAGGGTGGTTTTGACAAAACCAATCCAGATCCAAAACACGAGCATGGAACCAGAACCAAAAACAAAAACACAAAACACGAAAATTGCCCAATGCACATCTCTAGTTAAAATTAACTTTTTACATTATTTTTCTTTGACAACCATGGTAACTTAAGTGATGAACAGGGGGAATGTTTATTTCACGAAGATATTTTGACAATTGGCATGTTAGCGGCATATAGTGATTTCTGTCATGTGAGAAAGATAGGAGGCCATTTAACTGTCATGTTGGGAGGTCTAATGGCATGCAGGGAGGTTAGAGGTGCATTTAAAGGCCATGTGGGGAGATATAATGTCCTTTGGGGATATCTAAGGGGAATTTAAAGTTCATGTCGTGATGTCTCAGGGCATGTGGAGAAGTTAAAATGTGAAATTATGAAGGGACACAGAAATAGTGAACAACCCCAATTTTCTGTGATCAAAAGTATATGTGGTTGTGTAAAATGTTAGAGAGGGTAAAGAGGACGGAGTAGAGAACCCGGGTAGGATATGCTGGGGAGAGCTAATCAAACACATGACGGTAAAATAATTACAATTGATTCATTGTAAAAATGGAAATGCAACCAAACTGCCAGCAGCAGAGTCTGGAGTAGGACAAAAAGAGGAGGGGGCGCTGGATCAATTTATTATGTGGGGGATGGGGACTGTGTACACTGAGATGGAATGGGAACACAGAGATTAGAACACTAGCAAGAAACATGTAAAGTCCCTCAAAGTGGGTATCTGCTACTCTCTCTGACACGTTTATTGCTGCAATTCTATATAATAAGAACAGTTATCAATGTACAGTACAATAGTGACATACAGTACTGTACAGTATGTACTACAAGTAGTCTCAAGGCTCCACAATGCTCAAGACTTACAGTATTTAAGGTACATGTGAGGGTTCAACCAGAAACATATTTAATTTTAAACTGAGATTATTATTGACATTCTTACTCTTTCTATTATGTTTATTTATACTTGCACAATGTTGCTCAGTGAGCGGTTTGTTTTAATGAAGCAATTTCAAAAAGCAAAGTGGGGTGTGCACCTGTGTACTGTATGTGTATGAAAAAAGTGTACGTTTTCCCATAATGGAATGAGTTTTTTTCCAGTTCATAAAGTACCCCCACTGTCTCTCATTACTACTAAAACCATTTCTCAATAATCATACAAACATGTTTCTTTTAACTCGATAAAATAAAGCCTTTGATGGTATTTACTATGCTTTAATGTAATATTTGTAATCATCTAGATTTAGGCTTTAGGAATAGAGAGGCGTTATAATTAGTTCCTATAGAGAAGAACAGTAATAAGCAGCCAACTTGTACTATACCTGTGGTGTATTCACAATCAGCACATTAATAATACCACTTTATAGAACAGTGCTCTTTGTGGTATTGTACATAGCAAAAACAAATATTGTAGACCAGGAACACAAGAGCTTGTATTTACAGATTTACAGGATTCATAGTATATATATATATATATATATATATATATATATATGAAAAGGAATGAAGGCGCACTCAGTGAATCAATGTATAGAGTAGATTTACTACAAATAACAAGCTCACATACATCAGAAGTTTAAAATCACCAGCACGTGAGAACCGCAAAAGCTGTCTCCAATATCACTTGCAGCAGTCCGTCTCTCAAGATGCTGGCACACAATTACACTCGGTTCAGCATCTCCGCTTGCAGATCCAGTGTTCATGAATGGAACGAACACGTCCTTGTTTAGGCCACGCCCAACGCGTTTCGTCACTGTATGACTACAGTGACGAAACGCGCACTGTTTAGAAGTGCCAGCACCTACATCTGAAATTAATACGGATCTTATGGACTTTAAGGACGGATAACATTGAATGCACAACCATTCTCTCTTTTTAATATATATATATGTGTAATGTATCCTGTAAACACAAGCTCTTGTATTCCCGGTCTAACCATTCTCTCTTTTTAATATATATATGTAATGTATCCTGTAAATACAAGCTCTTGTATTCCCGGTCTATGATATTTGTTGTGTGCCATGTAAAATACCACAGAGAGCACTGTACATTTGTATATATATATATATATATGAAGGGTGAGTATCCCTTCTCCAAAATGCTTGGGACCAGAGGTATTTTGGATATTGATTTTTCCGTATTTTGGAATAATTGCATCCCATAATGAGATATCATGGCCATGGGGCCTAAGTCTAAGCACAGAATACATTTATATACATACATATACACCTTATACACACAGCCTGAAGTTAATTTTAGCCAATATTTTTAATAACTTTGTGCATTAAACAAAGTGTGTGTACATTCACACAATTCATTTATGTTTCATATACACCTTATAAACACAGCCAGAAGGTCATTTAATACAATATTTTTTATAACTTTGTGTATTAAACAAAGTTTGTGTACATTGAGCCATCAAAAAACAAAGGTTTCACTATTTCACTCTCACTCAAAAAAGTCCGTATTTCGGAATATTCCGTATTTCGGAATATTTGGATATGGGCTACTCAACCTGTATATATATATATAAAAATATATATACTGTACATATATATTATATATTTTTATATATATATATATATATATATATATATATGTATATATACATACATAGATACACAAACGTTACTCATCAAAGACAACATAACAAATACTGCATATTTAACTTAATCCATAATTTGTTTGTTTTTAAATATTTCATATGCCATCATCAGAATTCAGTATTTACTTAAATCCTCTCAGAACAAATGGGTAAAATCATTCCTTCTAGTACTCGCTTAGCATTCTCACAAAACCAGAAGTGGAAAAAATTAGGTACTAACTAAATTGTAGCTTTCATTTCTCTTTACTTTAAGAACTTTTTAATTGCAACTACAGATGAACATAATCACATGGTGTGGTGAATGTAATATTTTTTGAATGCAGCCGTTGCAACCTGATTTATATACTATACCATGAAACTTGTAAATATGTGTCAGTGTTTCACTAACTTTTTGGTTAGTTAATATTATTATTATTATTATTACTTCCAGTTATTTATATAGCGCACACATATTCTGCAGCACTTTACAGAGAGAATATTTGGCCATTCACATCAGTCCCTGCCCCAGTGGAGCTTACAATTTATATTCCCTACCAAATGTACATGCACAAACATTCACACTAGGGTGAATTTTTGTTGGGATCCAATTAACCTACCAGTATATTTTTGAAGTATGGAAGGAAACCAGAGTACCCGGAGGAAACTCCACACAGTTAAAGACACTAATAATATGATCATTATGTTGCAGTATATGTGCTTTAACATATCAGTTTCACTTAACAGGTCATGATTTAAACTTTGTAACTAATTAAACTAGCACAATTCTTAGCCAGAGAAGTCTGAGTCCTCTGCAAAATACGAGTCATTTACTCATATCTTACATATTCATCTAACAAGATGCAATTATAGCTCTACATCTTCAGCACTGTCTATATTATTGATAAGTCATTTTGTTTGAATATTTGGTCTCAAGAACAATGAAAAACAATTTTGACCCACAATTTCTAGACTGCTGATTCATTTATGTCTGTTGTAGTTTAGGATGATTAAAGAAAAGCTTCTGTAATTCTAAAATATATTTCTATTTTTTAACACACAGTGGAGGCTTAGTAAAAAAACATATGGAAATGAGCAGGAAACCAGAACAAAGGTACAAACATTTCAGAGGTACAGTTATGATTTCAGAAAAGCAAAAGGAGCTTGATGTATAAGACTGGGGACATCATCATGAGAAGTTTGGGAATATCATCATGGTAAAATGGAGAAGTGACTGAGAAGGTATGGGCATGGTTTGGTAGAACAGGGGGAATATAAAAGGACTTCTCGGAGGGATTTTGGTGATGTTACTAAGTGATTGTCCTCACAGACCATAAACATGCTGAGCCAGATTAGCAATGGGGCAGATGAAGCTACACATAAAAATTAAGTCCATCATCATGACATCATAATGAACAGTCACCAGTTCGCCACACAGTCAGTATTAAACCATATGTATTAAAATTGTAATTCTATTATGCAATTTTTATAAATGTACATATTTACGGAGAAATTGGGAATGACACGCCAACATGGCACTGGCCACACCCACACAGCACCGGTCACACATCCTCTGCTTCTCATAAACGGCTTTTGAACATTTCCAGTTCCAGGCCCTTATGACCCTCAATCCGCCTCTGATAACATGTTATAATAATTTAGCCTTTTACAAAATACTGATGCAACAAAATAGCTTTTTGGACATTTTGTACCAATATTTTTCAGTGTATTACATTTATGTGTGAAATCCACCATACTAAAGGGAAATTATTTTCTCTTTCATGGAACAGGTATTTACTTCCTTGGCAAGCTTAAGAAAATCAAACTAAAATAGGGGCCGGGATGTAATGAAGTCCAAGTTCAACGGCCGTGCAGGATGCCGGCCAAAACTCTGAATTTTTTGAAAGGGGCAATCATTGAAACCATGCAATGTAAGTGATTATCCCTAGGGAAAAATGCCAGGTTCGGGCGGCATCCTGCATGGCCACTGAACTCGGACTTCATTACATTCCGGCCATGTACTGAGATCTTTGTTTCTAATTACTTTAATAAAGAAAAAAAAAGATCAACTAGGATAGGATTTTTTTTTTTTACCAAAAATATGAGTATCCGTAAAGGGCTGCAAACCCGGATGGAAGCTTCCCCTCCAATTTGAAGGTATCAAGGACTCACATTATAAAACCTTCTCAAAGCTTGAAGCCATTAGCGGGGCAGAGGTCTTAGTGATGTTAATTTTATGTACTGTATGAGATCTTGAAATGTGTCTAGGGCTGACAGTCCAATGCAAGCCTAAGTGTGTTTCATACTAGGCAGTCATATATGAAGCCTACAGTACTTTAGAAAATATTTTAAACCAACATTGAGTGAATGAAAAGATCTGCAAGTTTTGGTTTGAAAATATTGCTATATTTTCTATTATAAAGAGTAGGGAGCCCATCAGAGTAAGAGGGCAGAATTGAATTTCTTGTGTTGTATGAATGACAAGATTTCAAGGTTTTTTCTTCCTTACTGTAGAAGTACAGTAGGCACATCAAGAGCTAATGAGTGCTACTTAGGCAGGTTGGAACAAACGAGTCAATCTTTGATTTTGTTTTGTAATTCTTTGCAAGAATATTTTTGATTATAGGGACTATTATAAGATTCTGAATGTTATTGTCATTTTGTGAGTGTTGTGAATAAATAACTTTGTTGTCTATAATGTTTCTCTGAACTTTTGATTCACCCACTGGACTGATTTAGCTCTATCTTGGACAGGACCAAGGGGGTAATTCTGAGTTGATCGCAGCAGGATTTTTGTTAGCAGTTGGGCAAAACCATGTGCACTGCAGGGGAGGCAGATATAACATGTGCAGAGAGAGTTAGATTTGGGTGTGGTGTGATCAATCTGCAATCTAAATTGCAGTGTAAAAATAAAGCAGCCAGTATTTACCCTGCACAGAAACAAAATAACCCACCCAAATCTAACTCTCTCTGCACATGTTATATCTGCCTCCCCTGCAGTGCACATGGTTTTGCCCAACTGCTAACAAAAATCCTGCTGCAATCAACTCAGAATTACCCCCCAAATTCACTAGGCATCAAAGGGATATCAGGAACTTTAGAGTCTCCTCTGAACATGTGGATTGTTGTTGGGTACATGTTATCTGAACTACCAAACTGGTGAGTCAATAAATAGAAAATAATAGAAAAGATTATATGACGTGATAAGGACAAGGTATATTCTTTAGCATCATCATTTATGAGAGTTAACATTTTCTATTAAAACACATTTCTTTTGACTATTCCTGGTGAGGTTTCTTAGTAGGGAACTTTCCTGTTGACATACTGTATATCTAGGATGGCCCACTGAACCTCATTAAAATCTCCTCCAAGTATTAAGCATCCCCTTAAATAATATCTATTTGCTTAAAGAAGACAAGAAAGAGTTGGCACAACATGATAAGAAAGTGATTTGTAGAGAGCCCAGAAAGCCTACCACTATGACAAATCCCCCTTCTGGGTAAGAGTATGTACAATATGGGACACTGAAGAAAAAACTTTTGAGTGGATCATTATTGCTACCCCCTTACATTTTGCATTTGCTAATGAGTAAAATATCCATGAAAAGATTTTACTCTTGGGTATAGCATAGAGGAGCAAGTTGTGTTTCTTGTAGGATGTCGTATTGACCTTGTTTTATGGTGGCAAGGAGGCTTTAGCATTTGTAGGGATATTAAGTCCACTGACATTGAGCACAGAGTTGCTGTTTATTAAACAATCATGGTAGAGGTATGCATAGTAAAAGTAGAATATATTACTTTTAGATAACCTTCATGACAATGTAAAATGCCATGGAAGGTTATCTAAAAGTCTAAGTGATCATGGCTAATGTAGTGCTTTTCAGAGACCCGTAAGCAGAATTATTCCTCAAAATGTGACATGGTTACTGAAAGCCTACGGAATACATAACAATTGAGTGAGCTCAAAAAGAAGTTTCTGCGTTGGCTAAATATAGACTAGGAATATTACAAATGAAAGCACGCTAAAGTGTTTTGCAGACAACACAAGTGGGATGGATGGAGAAAATGTTTTGTGTGAGTGTTATGTGTGTGTATAGAATTGCAAAAATTAGTCAGCATAGATAGCCCTATATTCCAATTTACACCTTACACCATGTTCTGAATCCTGAATCCTTTTTTTTACTGACAGCTTCTTACAGTTATTTCCTATACAATGCTAAGATAGTAACTACAGTATAATTCATATTAATTAATGGAAGCATAGAATTCCCATTATTACGTGTGGAGCATTCTGGCATACATACGTGATGGTTATTTATCCTCAAAAACAGTAAGGACGAAGGATTGAGAGCAAAACAATGACTTCGAAAACATTTCTGCACTTGCAGTGGCTGACATTAAAGTACATTTTTTTCTTGGAAAACCGCAAGCAGTTTTGGATGCTGGACATCCTTCAAGACATAAATATAGAAAGCAATCTTATTGTGTGATAACAGGTTTATTCGTATAAGCCAGTGGATCACATTTTATATGATTGTGGAAATTGTGAAAGCAAATGCTATAAATGGAAACCAATAGCATCAAGATTTGATAAATATGCTGCTTAATCCAATCCACAGTAAATCTTCAAACTCCATCTTTGATTACTGAGCCAGGATAAAGATTGAAATTGTTTCAAAACCAAGTTGGAAAATTATAAATGAGTTATATTAGTTAAGCTGAGTCACAGACAGCTAAAGTAGTGAGAAGCTATAATCGGCTGGGCAATGCTGCTGATGCCGTATGGCAACAAAACTCTGATTTTATTAAGAAAGAAAATGTCTTCCAAGTTTAAAATTTTTGCAAGTTTTTGTTTGTTCATCTAATACCATTATAGAATACCTGAGCTGACTCTAGAGTATAACTGCCACCCCCACCACCACCTCAATATACTGTAGCAGAATTGTTAAAACAAATGCACACAGAGGATTAATCAGGGCTGGATGATTAATTTGGGGCAGGTGAGCATGCAGGTGATATACAGATATAGGGCCAAATGTAATAGAGTGAGAGTTTCAAAAAGTGAGAGATTTGGTAAGGTTTTGCAGTTTTTTTAAAAAATGGCAATCATTTACACAGCAAGAGCAACCTGGTTTTGTTGTGTAAATGATTGCCACTTTAAAAAAAACTGAAAATCTTACCAAATCTCTCACTTTCTGAAACTCTCACTCTATTACATTTTGCCCATAGTCACATTCATCTTGGCTACATCCTGCCAGGACGTGCACTCCCAGCACGGCTAGGTGCACCCATGCCTAGCCGTGCTGGCACTGGCGTATTTATAATGGGTCCAGTGTGTGCGGTACACACGGGCCCCCGGTGGTCCAGGGAGGTGCACACCGCACACCCTGCACTCATTAATAGAAATACTTACCCTCCAGAGTCCGGCGGCGCAGCAGCGGTGATTCCAAAATCACTGGGAAAATGGTGCTGCTGCATTTTTCCGGTGTTTTGTGCAAGCGCAGTAGGTAAATCACTGGAAAAATGGCCGCCACATGCACTGTAGACTCTAGGACAGCGTTAGGGTCCCCTAGGGTACCTAGTGACCAGAGTCTACCCAGTGCTGCCGGATAGGGAGGCGGGGGCCCAGCCGGAGCCTGCACACAGGCTTCCGCCTGTCTGGAAATGCCTCTGCGGTCTTTTCCACCTCATTCACGTGTGCTCATGGCAAATGAGGCACACCGCTGATTCGCAGTGGGTGAATAGGTGCTGTACGCATGGTATCTGTTCACAGTACAGGGAGAGCCTTGGGGAAGCCCAGCATTGCCACGGGGTGCCACTAGGCCATGCCCCCTCCTGATAGTCACAATCCTCATTTTGAGCACCCCATCAGTGTGTGTACAGTCCCAAATTTTATTTCCCATTTGTTGTGAGATACGAATAATGAAGGATGTACAGCACTGAAGAAAAGAACTACACAAAACAGGACATGATCCTTCGTTGGTTACATTATTGGTTGAGCCAACTTATACCCCTTACACACCAAGCTTCTGACCAAGGTTATTGCTGGGGCAAGCTGCCGCGACCTGGCTCCTGCTTCGGTGTGAAAAGGTTTACCCAGGTTGTGCATCCTGAGTCCGCAACCTGGCTCGCAACCAGTTATTCCCAGGTTATGACTAAAAGTCTCCTGATTCTCCAAGGTGTTGCAACGGCGATGACCCGATACCATCCACACAGTGTGAAAGGACTCCAATCCGTGTTCAGTGTCCTGGGTCAGACACGGGTCAGAGTCTTGTCTTCAGTGTGAAAAGGGTATCATTCATCAGTTTAATTAATCATCATTTTAATTGTTGGAATGAAGATATAATGATTTCACCAGTAGACATATACGAACAATATGGCACTGCTATCACTAAGGGCCTTTTGCAAAACTGCAAATAAAGTAATCTGGGTCTGAGTCAGAACTGCATCAGAGTATATTTTAGTTTTAGCTCTGCATATGCGTTCAAGCTGACATATACAGTACGCAGTGCTATAGGTATAGGGTCGGTGCTTTCATCAGTAGATGAATGGGGTGTGGCAGCTGCATAAATCTGTGCAACACTGTATACAGGCAAATATCTGTGTTGCTTCCAAGCAATCATTGCCATTGCACTTGTGGCTAGTTGCGCACAACTCTGAATTGCTACTAATAACCGGCTGCTTCTGCTTCCTTATGACATATGGAATTGAGTGAAGTATGTTGGCTTGTTTCTAGCAACATTCTTTGGGTATGGATATAATCAGCATGACTTACAGCAGGGTTGGACTGGCCCACAGGGGAACAGAGGAAACCCCTGGTGGGCCTCAGTATCTGGGGGCCTACCTCCTCCTCTAGGGATCAGGTTCCAGACTGTGCAGTTGAATTATAGATTATACATATGTTGTATTATACCGCACAGGTCTATGGTGTATTTCTACATTGCTTTGCTGTTATTAATCATGTACATTATCATGATGCATTAGCAGTATTTACTATATATATTTGTTAAGGAGCCCAGCCCGTGCACTCTCTAATGATAAGCCAAACCTCTGTGGCAGCTGGCCACACCCCCTCTAGAGACTGGACACACCGCTAAACATGGGCCCCCACTACTGCATTCCCCCCAGTGGGCCCTTCATTCCCCAGTCCGACACTGCTTACAGCTATATAGTACTCGAAATTCCCTGGCTTGGGTGGAACAGACTTTCCTCTGAGTTTGTGCACCAGTCTGTGGAGTATGAGGAATGTTGATAGTGTTGCTTTCCTGTCAGTGATTGAAGTTTCGCTCTCCCTCTCAGAATCCTTTGTGGCTTCTGTATTGCTCAGTCTGCGGGTGGTAATCTATGCTGTTATTATCTTATGTCTCACACTGCCACAACATGGAGTGCATTGGAAACTGCTAAGCAGGTGTAATGACTGTCACTGAAGGCCAGCATTTGAGAATAGCTGTAAGAATATAAATAGAGCTCCAAGGGGTTCTGGATCTTAGAAAACAATAGTAAGATTATAGAGGCAATGGGAAGAAGCTTGAAAGCATACAGTACCTCTTAGCAATCTACAGAGCTGAGCACTTAGTAGGAAATGTAATATTCTGGATTCTTTTATAAAGGTTTGAATTTTTCCTTCAGGTGGGAATTTACTTTAATTAACATTTTGTCACCCAACACGGCTTTTATAGGCTCAGATCCTGACAGTACTGTACATCTTGCAAGCCAAAAGCTGTCAGAATGTTGCCATAAAGTTAATTCAAATTGAACCAGAGTAATCTGGCCATTAATGAGAGTTACACGGTTGGGTGATCAGTGGCAAAGGTTGTGAAGTAAGAGGTGGGGGCCCATACAAAACAATTTGGGTAATTTAATTGAAACACATATATGTTTGCTGTAATCACCCAAGAATCTTCTTTTGGACTATACAATGATCAATGAATCTCTAATATCACCTAATTACATACAGTATGCTCCTCTTCTGACTGTGGTTTTCAGGAATTAGGGTCTGAGATATTAACTTCCAAGGTATAATAAAAGTGGAGGAAATTATCTGATCCTCATTCCCTTCTTTCTGACTATCTGTCTTTTGATTAGGATTTGAAAGCAGTTATTTAGACGTCTCTAAAACTTCAAGAAGATATACCCTGGCCAATTCATCTTTTATGCTAGAAGTTATGGGCAAGTGTATTAAGGGGTGATTTTTTTCAGTGTTTTTGCCAGAGATTTCTTCAGTGTTGTCTTTGGCTACTGTTAATAATGTTGCTGACATAGGGCTTTATTCAGCTTCAGTTACAGTTTTACTAATGGCGGCCAGAGATGTGATCGCAATTCAGTTGCGATTGCTTCGCTGATTAAGGGAAGCCCCCTGCCTGCAAAGGCAGTCAGGCCGCCACCATTTCCCGCATTTCAGAGGCCGCATGTAATGTCACGCGGCCGCCCTGAACCTGCCCCCCTTTTTTACAGTCACACCCCTGCAATGCCGTTTCGCCAGCCCCGATCACCCCGCAAACTCCTCTACCTGGCGTTTGCATCAATTTCATGCGACCACATTGGCCGGCCCATGCACGCGCTCATTGGGCCAAAAATCAGGCCAATGCGATCACATCGCATGAGCGATGAAGGCTGAATAGGACCCATAGCCACCTTTGGCAGCAAAGCATGATGGGTGCTAGGGTTACTTACCTGCCCCCCCTCCCCACTGGATATCCTTGCACATGCAACGTCCGCTCGCAATGAAATCTCGCAGTTTCATGTACAACATGGACACACAGGAGCCATTACATATTGAACCAACAATAGGCTGATTGCCGAAGACGAGATTTATCATAACGCCTCTCCGGTGGATCTCTTTTTAATGCATCTCAGCACTAAGACATTCAGCATCAATGGGTGGCTGAAATCCATTTAGTCTGCTAACTACTTTTGAAAGTTTGTGGTATAATTGGATCGGGGTCTGAGATTTTGTATAAGAGGAAAGTTTCTGCAGTCACCACTCATCAGTTTTCCAAAAGCCAGTTTATTAGTTCCAAGTAAACTATTCACTATGGGCCTGATTCAGATATACGGTATACAGTATTGTACAGCCACAGGGAAGCAGATGTGCAACACCATATAACTAATTTGCTAATGCAGCAGGAGGCATTTGTAGGAAAAAGACACCTCCTGCCAGCATCTTCGAGATCCGAGTGCTGTATCCGAAGACACAGTATCATATCACGATCGTGACTAATTATTGTCTCAGCCCAAGGACATCTGCTTAACCCTGCGCAGTTCCTCCACTATCGTGTTAGTATGTAAACCATCAGGTGTGCATAGTAACCTTAATCATGTTATATGTTTAGATTGGGATCAACAGCTTCCAAGGCAGGGGTGACTCATCCAAGTTCTCTCTACTTTGAGACAATACATGAAAAAATGTAGCTGAATATACATGTAAAGGCATTTTGCAATGAGCAATTCAGCTTTCAAACATAGTGCACTCATTCCTGATTTATCATAAGACCTCTCCTTCACTGACAAAACCTGCAGTGGATCACATGACTGCTATGGCACAAGGCTCTTGAATAAGTACAAATACACTCAATGTTATTATTAGTGATGAGCAGGTTCAGTTTCTCGGAAACCGAACTTCACCCATTTTACACGGGTCCGAGGCAGGATCGAACCTTCCCGCCTTGCTCGGCTAACCCGAGCGCGCCCGAACGTCATCATCCCGCTGTCGGATTCTCGCGAGATTCAGATTCTATATAAGCAGCCGCGCGTCGCCGCCATTTTCACTCGTGCATTGGAGATGATAGGAAGAGGACGTGGCTGGCGTCCTCTCCGTTTATTGTTGAACTTGATTGCTTTATTGCTTAATTGTGGGGAGGACTGAGGAGCAGCTGTTAGGAGGAGTACAGTGCAGAGTTTTGCTGATAAGTGACCACCTTTTTTATCCGTTCTCTGCCTGAAAAAAATGCTCCATACCATATCTGTGCTCAGTGTGCTGCATAATATATTTGTGCTCACACTGCTTAATTGTGGGGACTAGGGAGCAGCTGTACTATATAGCAGGAGTACAGTGCAGAGTTTTGCTGACAGTGACCACCAGTATACGTTGTCTGCCTGAAAAACACTCCATATCTGTGCTCAGTGTGCTGCTTTATTGTGGGGACTGGGGACCACCAGTATAATTAATATTATATAGGAGGAGTACAGTGCAGAGTTTTGCTGACCAGTGACCACCAGTATACTATATATAGCAGTACGGTACGGAAGGCCACTGCTGTACCTACCTCTGTGTCGTCATTCATTAAGTATACTATCCATCTACATTCTATACCTGTGGTGCATTTTAGTTTTGCAGTTTGCTGACACAGTGACCACCAGTATACTATATATAGCAGTACGGAAGGCCACTGCTGTACCTACCTCTGTGTCGTCATTCATTAAGTATACTATCCATCTAAATTTTATACCTGTGGTGCATTTTAGTTTTGCAGTTTGCTGACACAGTGACCACCAGTATACTATATATAGCAGTACGGTTGGCCACTGCTGTACCTACCTCTGTGTCGTCATTCATTAAGTATACTATCCATCTACATTCTATACCTGTGGTGCATTTTAGTTTTGCAGTTTGCAGACACAGTGACCACCAGTATACTATATATAGCAGTACGGTAGGCAACTGCTGTACCTACCTCTGTGTCGTCATTCATTAAGTATACTATCCATCTACATTCTATACCTGTGGTGCATTTTAGTTTTGCAGTTTGCTGACACAGTGACCACCAGTATACTATATATAGCAGTACGGTAGGCCACTGCTGTACCTACATCTGTGTCGTCATTCATTAAGTATACTATCCATCTACATTCTATACCTGTGGTGCATTTTAGTTTTGCAGTTTGCTGACACAGTGACCACCAGTATACTATATATAGCAGTACAGTAGGCCACTGCTGTACCTACCTCTGTGTCATCATTCATTAAGTATACTATCCATCTACATTCTATACCTGTGGTGCACTTTAGTTTTGCAGTTTGCTGACACAGTGACCACCAGTATACTATATATAGCAGTACGGTAGGCCACTGCTGTACCAACCTCTGTGTCGTCATTCATTAAGTATACTATCCATCTACATTCTATACCTGTGGTGCATTTTAGTTTTGCAGTTTGCTGACACAGTGACCACCAGTATACTATATATAGCAGTATGGTAGGCCACTGCTGTACCTACCTCTGTGTCGTCATTCATTAAGTATACTATCCATTTACATTCTATACCTGTGGTGCATTTTAGTTTTGCAGTTTGCTGACACAGTGACCACCAGCATACTATATATAGCAGTACGGTAGGCCACTGCTGTACCTACCTCTGTGTCGTCATTCATTAAGTATACTATCCATTTACATTCTATACCTGTGGTGCATTTTAGTTTTGCAGTTTGCTGACACAGTGACCACCAGCATACTATATATAGCAGTACAGTAGGCCACTGCTGTACCTACCTCTGTGTCGTCATTCATTAAGTATACTATCCATCTACATTCTATACCTGTGGTGCATTTTAGTTTTGCAGTTTGCTGACACAGTGACCACCAGTATACTATATATAGCAGTACGGTAGGCCACTGCTGTACCTACCTCTGTGTCGTCATTCATTAAGTAAACTATCCATCTACATTCTATACCTGTGGTGCATTTTAGTATTTGCAGTTTGCTGACACAGTGACCACCAGTATACTATATATAGCAGTACGGAAGGCCACTGCTGTACCTAGCTCTGTGTCGTCAAGTATACTATCCAACCATACCTGTGGTGCATTTCCGTTGTGCGCAGTAAATATAGTAGTAGGCCATTGCTATTGATACTAGCATATAATTCCACACATTAAAAAATGGAGAACAAAAATGTGGAGGTTAAAATAGGGAAAGATCAAAATCCACTTCCACCTCGTGCTGAAGCTGCTGCCACTAGTCATGGCCGAGACGATGAAATGCCATCAACGTCGTCTGCCAAGGCCAATGCCCAATGTCATAGTAGAGAGCATGTAAAATCCAAAAAACAAAAATTCAGTAAAATTACCCAAAAATCAAAATTAAAATCGTCTGAGGAGAAGCGTAAACTTGCCAATATGCCATTTACGACACGGAGTGTCAAGGAACGGCTGAGGCCCTGGCCTATGTTCATGGCTAGTGGTTCAGCTTCACATGAGGATGGAAGCACTCATCCTCTCGCTAGAAAAATGAAAAGACTTAAGCTGGCAAAAGCACAGCAAAGAACTGTGCGTTCTTCTAAATCACAAATACCCAAGGAGAGTCCAATTGTGTCGGTTGCGATGCCTGACCTTCCCAACACTGGACGGGAAGAGCTTGCGCCTTCCACCATTTGCACGCCCCCTGAAAGTGCTGGAAGGAGCACCCGCAGTCCAGTTCCTGATAGTCAAATTGAATATGTCACTGTTGAAGTACACCAGGATGAGGATATGGGTGTTGCTGGCGCTGGGGAGGAAATTGACCAGGAGGATTCTGATGGTGAGGTGGTTTGTTTAAGTCAGGCACCCGGGGAGACACCTGTTGTCCGTGGGACGAATATGGCCATTGACATGCCTGGTCAAAATACAAAAAAAATCACCTCTTCGGTGTGGAATTATTTCAACACAAATGCAGACAACAGGTGTCAAGCCGTGTGTTGCCTTTGTCAAGCTGTAATAAGTAGGGGTAAGGACGTTAACCACCTCGGAACATCCTCCCTTATACGTCACCTGCAGCGCATTCATCATAAGTCAGTGACAAGTTCAAAAACTTTGGGTGACAGCGGAAACAGTCCACTGACCACTAAATCCCTTCCTCTTGTAACCAAGCTCCTGCAAACCACACCACCAACTCCCTCAGTGTCAATTTCCTCCTTACCCAGGAAAGCCAATAGTCCTGCAGGCCATGTCACTGTCAAGTCTGACGAGTCCTCTCCTGCCTGGGATTCCTCTGATGCATCCTTGAGTGTAACGCCTACTGCTGCTGGTGCTGCTGTTGTTGCTGCTGGGAGTCGATCGTCATCCCAGAGGGGAAGTCGGAAGACCACTTCTACTACTTCTAGTAAGCAATTGACTGTCCAACAGTCCTTTGCGAGGAAGATGAAATATCACAGCAGTCATCCTGCTGCAAAGCAGATAACTCAGGCCTTGGCAGCCTGGGCGGTGAGAAACGTGGTTCTGGTATCCATCGTTAATTCAGAGGCAACTATAGACTTGATTGAGGTACTGTGTCCCCGGTACCAAATACCATCTAGGTTCCATTTCTCTAGGCAGGCGATACCGAAAATGTACACAGACCTCAGAAAAAGACTCACCAGTGTCCTAAAAAATGCAGTTGTACCCAATGTCCACTTAACCACGGACATGTGGACAAGTGGAGCAGGGCAGACTCAGGACTATATCACTGTGACAGCCCATTGGGTAGATGTATTGCCTCCCGCAGCAAGAACAGCAGCGGCGGCACCAGTAGCAGCATCTCGCAAACACCAACTCGTTCCTAGGCAGGCTACGCTTTGTATCACCGCTTTCCATAAGAGGCACACAGCTGACAACCTCTTACGGGAACTGAGGAAGATCATCACAGAATGGCTTACCCCAATTGGACTCTCCTGGGGATTTGTGACATCGGACAACGCCAGCAATATTGTGCGTGCATTACATCTGGGCAAATTCCAGCACATCCCATGTTTTGCACATACATTGAATTTGGTGGTGCAGAATTATTTAAAAAACGACAGGGGCGTGCAAGAGATGTTGTCGGTGGCCCGAAGAATTGCGGGCCACTTTCGGCATTCAGGCACCGCGTATAGAAGACTGGAGCACCACCAAACATTCCTGAACCTGCCCTGCCATCATCTGAAGCAAGAGGTGGTAACGAGGTGGATTTCAACCCTCTATATGCTTCAGAGGATGGAGGAGCAGCAAAAGGCCATTCAAGCCTATACATCTGCCCACGATATAGGCAAAGGAGGGGGAATGCAACTGACTCAAGCGCAGTGGAGAATGATTTCAACGTTGTGCAAGGTTCTGCAACCCTTTGAACTTGCCACACGTGAAGTCAGTTCAGACACTGCCAGCCTGAGTCAGGTCATTCCCCTCATCAGGCTTTTGCAGAAGAAGCTGGAGACATTGAAGGAGGAGCTAAAACAGAGCGATTCCGCTAGGCATGTGGGACTTGTGGATGAAGCCCTTAATTCGCTTAACCAGGATTCACGGGTGGTCAATCTGTTGAAATCAGAGCACTACATTTTGGCCACCGTGCTCGATCCTAGATTTAAAACCTACGTTGTATCTCTCTTTCCGGCAGACACAAGTCTGCAGAGGTTCAAAGACCTGCTGGTGAGAAAATTGTCAAGTCAAGCGGAACGTGACCCGTCAACAGCTCCTCCTTCACATTCTCCCGCAACTGGGGGTGCGAGGAAAAGGCTAAGAATTCCAAGCCCACCCGCTGGCGGTGATGCAGGGCAGTCTGGAGCGAGTGCTGACATCTGGTCCGGACTGAAGGACCTGCCAACGATTACTGACATGTCGTCTACTGTCACTGCATATGATTCTCTCACCATTGAAAGAATGGTGGAGGATTATATGAGTGACCGCATCCAAGTAGGCACGTCAGACAGTCTGTACGTATACTGGCAGGAAAAAGAGGCAATTTGGAGGCCCTTGCACAAACTGGCTTTATTCTACCTAAGTTGCCCTCCCTCCAGTGTGTACTCCGAAAGAGTGTTTAGTGCCGCCGCTCACCTTGTCAGCAATCGGCGTACGAGGTTACTTCCAGAAAATGTGGAGAAGATGATGTTCATCAAAATGAATTATAATCAATTCCTCCGTGGAGACATTCACCAGCAGCAATTGCCTCCAGAAAGTACACGGGGACCTGAGATGGTGGATTCCAGTGGGGACGAATTAATAATCTGTGAGGAGGGGGATGTACACAGTGAAAGGGGTGAGGAATTGGAGGATGATGATGAGGTGGACATCTTGCCTCTGTAGAGCCAGTTTGTGCAAGGAGAGATTGATTGCTTCTTTTTTGGTGGGGGCCCAAACCAACCAGTCATTTCAGTCACAGTCGTGTGGCAGACCCTGTCGCTGAAATGATGGGTTCGTTAAAGTGTGCATGTCCTGTTTATACAACATAAGGGTGGGTGGGAGGGCCCAAGGACAATTCCATCTTGCACCTCTTTTTTATTTCATTTTTCTTTGCATCATGTGCTGTTTGGGGACAATTTTTTTGAAGTGCCATCCTGCCTGACACTGCAGTGCCACTCCTAGATGGGCCAGGTGTTTGTATCGGCCACTTGTGTCGCTTAGCTTAGTCACACAGCGACCTTGGTGCGCCTCTTTTTTTCTTTGCATCATGTGCTGTTTGGGGACAATTTTTTTGAAGTGCCATCCTGCCTGACACTGTAGTGCCACTCCTAGATGGGCCAGGTGTTTGTGTCGGCCACTTGTGTCGCTTAGCTTAGCCATCCAGCGACCTTGGTGTGCCTCTTTTTTTCTTTGCATCATGTGCTGTTTGGGGACAATTTTTTTGAAGTGCCATCCTGCCTGACACTGCAGTGCCACTCCTAGATGGGCCAGGTGTTTGTGTCGGCCACTTGTGTCGCTAAGCTTAGTCACACAGCGACCTTGGTGCGCCTCTTTTTTTCTTTGCATCATGTGCTGTTTGGGGACAATTTTTTTGAAGTGCCATCCTGCCTGACACTGTAGTGCCACTCCTAGATGGGCCAGGTGTTTGTGTCGGCCACTTGTGTCGCTTAGCTTAGTCATGCAGCGACCTTGGTGCACCTCTTTTTTTCTTTGCATCATGTGCTGTTTGGGGACAATTTTTTTGAAGTGCCATCCTGCCTGACACTGCAGTGCCACTCCTAGATGGGCCAGGTGTTTGTGTCGGCCACTTGTGTCGCTTAGCTTAGCCATCCAGCGACCTCGGTGCAAATTGTAGGACTAAAAATAATATTGTGAGGTGTGAGGTGTTCAGAATAGACTGGAAATGAGTGGAAATTATGGTAATTGAGGTTAATAATACTATGGGATCAAAATGACCCCCAAATTCTATGATTTAAGCTTTTTTTGAAAAAAACACCCGAATCCAAAACACACCCGAATCCGACAAAAAATTTTCGGTGAGGTTTTGCCAAAACGCGTCCGAATCCAAAACACGGCCGCGGAACCGAATCCAAAACCAAAACACAAAACCCGAAAAATGTCCGGTGCACATCACTAGTTATTATACTGTAACTACTACTGCAGAGTTCTAGAAGTTACAGCCATTTCTGCAAAAGCTTCAATAGTGGTACCAATACCACACACCTCACTGTTATTTGTAATCAGGATATTTAGTAGTGACTACCAGTAAATGTATGTTTCAAATAGAGATGAGCGGGTTCGGTTTCTCTGAAACCGAACCCGCACGAACTTCATGTTTTTTTCACGGGTCCGAGCAGACTCGGATCCTCCCGCCTTGCTCGGTTAACCCGAGCGCGCCCGAACGTCATCATGACGCTGTCGGATTCTCGCGAGACTCGGATTCTATATAAGGAGCCGCGCGTCGCCGCCATTTTCACACGTGCATTGAGATTGATAGGGAGAGGACGTGGCTGGCGTCCTCTCCATTAGAAATTAGATTAGAAGAGAGAGAGAGATTGTGCAGAGTCAGACAGAGTTTACCACAGTGACCAGTGCAGTTGTTGTTAGTTAACTTTTATTTATTTTAATATATATCCGTTCTCTGCTATATCCGTTCTCTGCCTGAAAAAAAACGATACACAGCAGCAGCCAGTCACACAGTGTGACTCAGTCTGTGTGCACTCAGCTCAGCCCAGTGTGCTGCACATCAATGTATAAAAGGCAAAGCTTATAATAATTGTGGGGGAGACTGGGGAGCACTGCAGGTTGTTATAGCAGGAGCCCCCAGGAGTACATAATATTATATTAATTTAAAATTAAACAGTGCACACTTTTGCTGCAGGAGTGCCACTGCCAGTGTGACTAGTGGTGACCACAGTGCCTGACCACCAGTATAGTAGTATATTCATTGTTGTATGTATTGTATACTATCTCTTTATCAACCAGTCTATATTAGCAGCAGACACAGTACAGTGCGGTAGTTCACGGCTGTGGCTACCTCTGTGTCGGCAGTCGGAACTCGGCAGGCAGTCCGTCCATCCATAATTGTATTACAATATATACCACCTAACCGTGGTATTTTTTTTCTTTCTTTATACCGTCATAGTGTCATACTAGTTGTTACGAGTATACTACTATCTCTTTATCAACCAGTGTACAGTGCGGTAGTTCACGGCTGTGGCTACCTCTGTGTCGGCAGTCGGCAGGCAGTCCGTCCATCCATAATTGTATTATTATTATAATATATACCACCTAACCGTGGTTTTTTTTCCATTCTTTATACCGTCGTCATAGTGTCATACTAGTTGTTACGAGTATACTACTATCTCTTTATCAACCAGTGTACAGTGCGGTAGTTCACGGCTGTGGCTACCTCTGTGTCGGCAGTCGGCAGGCAGTCCGTCCATCCATAATTGTATTATTATTATAATATATACCACCTAACCGTGGTTTTTTTTCCATTCTTTATACCGTCGTCATAGTGTCATACTAGTTGTTACGAGTATACTACTATCTCTTTATCAACCAGTGTACAGTGCGGTAGTTCACGGCTGTGGCTACCTCTGTGTCGGCAGTCGGCAGGCCGTCCGTCCATCCATAATTGTATTATTATTATAATATATACCACCTAACCGTGGTTTTTTTTCCATTCTTTATACCGTCGTCATAGTGTCATACTAGTTGTTACGAGTATACTACTATCTCTTTATCAACCAGTGTACAGTGCGGTAGTTCACGGCTGTGGCTACCTCTGTGTCGGCAGTCGGCAGGCAGTCCGTCCATCCATAATTGTATTATTATTATAATATATACCACCTAACCGTGGTTTTTTTTCCATTCTTTATACCGTCGTCATAGTGTCATACTAGTTGTTACGAGTATACTACTATCTCTTTATCAACCAGTGTACAGTGCGGTAGTTCACGGCTGTGGCTACCTCTGTGTCGGCAGTCGGCAGGCAGTCCGTCCATCCATAATTGTATTATTATTATAATATATACCACCTAACCGTGGTTTTTTTTCCATTCTTTATACCGTCGTCATAGTGTCATACTAGTTGTTACGAGTATACTTCTATCTCTTTATCAACCAGTGTACAGTGCGGTAGTTCACGGCTGTGGCTACCTCTGTGTCGGCAGTCGGCAGGCAGTCCGTCCATCCATAATTGTATTATTATTATAATATATACCACCTAACCGTGGTTTTTTTTCCATTCTTTATACCGTCGTCATAGTGTCATACTAGTTGTTACGAGTATACTACTATCTCTTTATCAACCAGTGTACAGTGCGGTAGTTCACGGCTGTGGCTACCTCTGTGTCGGCAGTCGGCAGGCAGTCCGTCCATCCATAATTGTATTATTATTATAATATATACC
The DNA here is from genome assembly GCF_028390025.1 of Pseudophryne corroboree. Taxonomy (NCBI): domain Eukaryota; kingdom Metazoa; phylum Chordata; class Amphibia; order Anura; family Myobatrachidae; genus Pseudophryne; species Pseudophryne corroboree. The sequence continues at coordinate 725,919,346 of NC_086448.1, read as the reverse complement.
ACCTAACCGTGGTTTTTTTTCCATTCTTTATACCGTCGTCATAGTGTCATACTAGTTGTTACGAGTATACTACTATCTCTTTATCAACCAGTGTACAGTGCGGTAGTTCACGGCTGTGGCTACCTCTGTGTCGGCAGTCGGCAGGCAGTCCGTCCATCCATAATTGTATTATTATTATAATATATACCACCTAACCGTGGTTTTTTTATACCACTAAACCGTGGCAGTCCGTCCATAATTGTATACTAGTAAACTATCCAATCCATCCATCTCCATTGTTTACCTGAGGTGCCTTTTAGTTCTGCCTATAAAATATGGAGAACAAAAAAGTTGAGGTTCCAAAATTAGGGAAAGATCAAGATCCACTTCCACCTCGTGCTGAAGCTGCTGCCACTAGTCATGGCCGAGACGATGAAATGCCAGCAACGTCGTCTGCCAAGGCCGATGCCCAATGTCATAGTACAGAGCATGTCAAATCCAAAACACCAAATATCAGAAAAAAAAGGACTCCAAAACCTAAAATAAAATTGTCGGAGGAGAAGCGTAAACTTGCCAATATGCCATTTACCACACGGAGTGGCAAGGAACGGCTGAGGCCCTGGCCTATGTTCATGGCTAGTGGTTCAGCTTCACATGAGGATGGAAGCACTCAGCCTCTCGCTAGAAAACTGAAAAGACTCAAGCTGGCAAAAGCACCGCAAGAACTGTGCGTTCTTTGAAATCCCAAATCCACAAGGAGAGTCCAATTGTGTCGTTTGCGATGCCTGACCTTCCCAACACTGGACGTGAAGAGCATGCGCCTTCCACTATTTGCACGCCCCCTGCAAGTGCTGGAAGGAGCACCCGCAGTCCAGTTCCTGATAGTCAGATTGAAGATGTCAGTGTTGAAGTACACCAGGATGAGGAGGATATGGGTGTTGCTGGCGCTGGGGAGGAAATTGACCAGGAGGATTCTGATGGTGAGGTGGTTTGTTTAAGTCAGGCACCCGGGGAGACACCTGTTGTCCGTGGGAGGAATATGGCCGTTGACATGCCAGGTGAAAATACCAAAAAAATCAGCTCTTCGGTGTGGAGGTATTTCACCAGAAATGCGGACAACAGGTGTCAAGCCGTGTGTTCCCTTTGTCAAGCTGTAATAAGTAGGGGTAAGGACGTTAACCACCTCGGAACATCCTCCCTTATACGTCACCTGCAGCGCATTCATAATAAGTCAGTGACAAGTTCAAAAACTTTGGGTGACAGCGGAAGCAGTCCACTGACCAGTAAATCCCTTCCTCTTGTAACCAAGCTCACGCAAACCACCCCACCAACTCCCTCAGTGTCAATTTCCTCCTTCCCCAGGAATGCCAATAGTCCTGCAGGCCATGTCACTGGCAAGTCTGACGAGTCCTTTCCTGCCTGGGATTCCTCCGATGCATCCTTGCGTGTAACGCCTACTGCTGCTGGCGCTGCTGTTGTTGCCGCTGGGAGTCGATGGTCATCCCAGAGGGGAAGTCGTAAGCCCACTTGTACTACTTCCAGTAAGCAATTGACTGTTCAACAGTCCTTTGCGAGGAAGATGAAATATCACAGCAGTCATCCTACTGCAAAGCGGATAACTGAGTCCTTGACAACTATGTTGGTGTTAGACGTGCGTCCGGTATCCGCCGTTAGTTCACAGGGAACTAGACAATTTATTGAGGCAGTGTGCCCCCGTTACCAAATACCATCTAGGTTCCACTTCTCTAGGCAGGCGATACCGAGAATGTACACGGACGTCAGAAAAAGACTCACCAGTGTCCTAAAAAATGCAGTTGTACCCAATGTCCACTTAACCACGGACATGTGGACAAGTGGAGCAGGGCAGGGTCAGGACTATATGACTGTGACAGCCCACTGGGTAGATGTATGGACTCCCGCCGCAAGAACAGCAGCGGCGGCACCAGTAGCAGCATCTCGCAAACGCCAACTCTTTCCTAGGCAGGCTACGCTTTGTATCACCGCTTTCCAGAATACGCACACAGCTGAAAACCTCTTACGGCAACTGAGGAAGATCATCGCGGAATGGCTTACCCCAATTGGACTCTCCTGTGGATTTGTGGCATCGGACAACGCCAGCAATATTGTGTGTGCATTAAATATGGGCAAATTCCAGCACGTCCCATGTTTTGCACATACCTTGAATTTGGTGGTGCAGAATTTTTTAAAAAACGACAGGGGCGTGCAAGAGATGCTGTCGGTGGCCAGAAAAATTGCGGGACACTTTCGGCGTACAGGCACCACGTACAGAAGACTGGAGCACCACCAAAAACTACTGAACCTGCCCTGCCATCATCTGAAGCAAGAAGTGGTAACGAGGTGGAATTCAACCCTCTATATGCTTCAGAGGTTGGAGGAGCAGCAAAAGGCCATTCAAGCCTATACAATTGAGCACGATATAGGAGATGGAATGCACCTGTCTCAAGTGCAGTGGAGAATGATTTCAACGTTGTGCAAGGTTCTGATGCCCTTTGAACTTGCCACACGTGAAGTCAGTTCAGACACTGCCAGCCTGAGTCAGGTCATTCCCCTCATCAGGCTTTTGCAGAAGAAGCTGGAGGCATTGAAGAAGGAGCTAACACGGAGCGATTCCGCTAGGCATGTGGGACTTGTGGATGCAGCCCTTAATTCGCTTAACAAGGATTCACGGGTGGTCAATCTGTTGAAATCAGAGCACTACATTTTGGCCACCGTGCTCGATCCTAGATTTAAAGCCTACCTTGGATCTCTCTTTCCGGCAGACACAGGTCTGCTGGGGTTGAAAGACCTGCTGGTGACAAAATTGTCAAGTCAAGCGGAACGCGACCTGTCAACATCTCCTCCTTCACATTCTCCCGCAACTGGGGGTGCGAGGAAAAGGCTCAGAATTCCGAGCCCACCCGCTGGCGGTGATGCAGGGCAGTCTGGAGCGACTGCTGATGCTGACATCTGGTCCGGACTGAAGGACCTGACAACGATTACGGACATGTCGTCTACTGTCACTGCATATGATTCTCTCAACATTGATAGAATGGTGGAGGATTATATGAGTGACCGCATCCAAGTAGGCACGTCACACAGTCCGTACTTATACTGGCAGGAAAAAGAGGCAATTTGGAGGCCCTTGCACAAACTGGCTTTATTCTACCTAAGTTGCCCTCCCACAAGTGTGTACTCCGAAAGAGTGTTTAGTGCCGCCGCTCACCTTGTCAGCAATCGGCGTACGAGGTTACATCCAGAAAATGTGGAGAAGATGATGTTCATTAAAATGAATTATAATCAATTCCTCCGCGGAGACATTGACCAGCAGCAATTGCCTCCACAAAGTACACAGGGAGCTGAGATGGTGGATTCCAGTGGGGACGAATTGATAATCTGTGAGGAGGGGGATGTACACGGTGATATATCGGAGGGTGAAGATGAGGTGGACATCTTGCCTCTGTAGAGCCAGTTTGTGCAAGGAGAGATTAATTGCTTCTTTTTTGGGGGGGGTCCAAACCAACCCGTCATATCAGTCACAGTCGTGTGGCAGACCCTGTCACTGAAATGATGGGTTGGTTAAAGTGTGCATGTCCTGTTTTGTTTATACAACATAAGGGTGGGTGGGAGGGCCCAAGGATAATTCCATCTTGCACCTCTTTTTTCTTTTCTTTTTCTTTGCATCATGTGCTGATTGGGGAGGGTTTTTTGGAAGGGACATCCTGCGTGACACTGCAGTGCCACTCCTAGATGGGCCCGGTGTTTGTGTCGGCCACTAGGGTCGCTAATCTTACTCACACAGCTACCTCATTGCGCCTCTTTTTTTCTTTGCGTCATGTGCTGTTTGGGGAGGGTTTTTTGGAAGGGACATCCTGCGTGACACTGCAGTGCCACTCCTAGATGTGCCCGGTGTTTGTGTCGGCCACTAGGGTCGCTAATCTTACTCACACAGTCAGCTACCTCATTGCGCCTCTTTTTTTCTTTGCGTCATGTGCTGTTTGGGGAGGGTTTTTTGGAAGGGCCATCCTGCGTGACACTGCAGTGCCACTCCTAGATGGGCCCGGTGTTTGTGTCGGCCACTAGGGTCGCTAATCTTACTCACACAGCTACCTCATTGCGCCTCTTTTTTTCTTTGCGTCATGTGCTGTTTGGGGAGGGTTTTTTGGAAGGGCCATCCTGCGTGACACTGCAGTGCCACTCCTAGATGGGCCCGGTGTTTGTGTCGGCCACTAGGGTCGCTAATCTTACTCACACAGCTACCTCATTGCGCCTCTTTTTTTCTTTGCGTCATGTGCTGTTTGGGGAGGGTTTTTTGGAAGGGACATCCTGCGTGACACTGCAGTGCCACTCCTAGATGGGCCCGGTGTTTGTGTCGGCCACTAGGGTCGCTTATCTTACTCACACAGCGACCTCGGTGCAAATTTTAGGACTAAAAATAATATTGTGAGGTGTGATGTGTTCAGAATAGGCTGAAAATGAGTGTAAATTATGTTTTTTGAGGTTAATAATACTTTGGGATCAAAATTACCCCCAAATTCTATGATTTAAGCTGTTTTTTAGGGTTTTTTGAAAAAAACACCCGAATCCAAAACACACCCGAATCCGACAAAAATAATTCGGTGAGGTTTTGCCAAAACGCGTTCGAACCCAAAACACGGCCGCGGAACCGAACCCAAAACCAAAACACAAAACCCGAAAAATTTCAGGCGCTCATCTCTAGTTTCAAACCAACTGGAAAAATATAACTAGAGCTTCAAGCACTGTAATTATGGAGATTAGGGGAAGATATATCAAAACTTGGAGAAAGATAAAGTGGTGACAGATAAAGTACCAACCACTCAGCTCCTGTTTTTCAAACACAGCCTTTAAACCGATAGTAAGGAGCTGATTGGTTGGTACATTATCTCTCTACAAGCTTTGGTACATCTCCCCCTTAGAATATTATAGTTATATTACAGGGATAACAGAGAGGTGTAAAGCTGTGTGCTAAATCACGTGGATACACATCACAATGCTGTAAACAGCAAGTGCTGGTAACACTGGGCTGCTTGAAGTTGTTTTAAGTCTTAAACAGAGAGAGTCTGAATCATTGGCAGGAAACTTTAGCTTAACTGATGCTAATTAATACAGCAACAGGAGCATTATCTGTGGAAGCAGTCAGAAGGCAATCTGAGGTCAGGAACAGGAGAAGCTGCCATCAAGCTAAAACCTGGAACAAAGGACATCAGACGCCGGGATCAACGTAATGTCAACTGTGAACTTAATATTCTTGCAACTAGGCAGAGGCAACACCCTTATACAGATGCAGTAGCCGTCTCTTAGTGGATTTAATCTTTTCTTGTCAAAGATGGCTTTCTTACTTTCAAATACTAATGAGTTAACCCCTTACTTGGCCAAAAGCAGTTTTGAATCCTGGCAACAGGACTTTGGCTCTTGTTTTGACACCATGGGCCTAATTCTGAGTTGATCGCAGCAGCAATTTTGTTAGCAATTGGGCAAAACCATGTGCACTGCAGGAGGGGCAGATATAACATGTGCAGAGAGATAAGATTTGGGTGTGGTGAGTTCAATCTGCAATCTAAATTGCAGTGTAAAAATAAAGCAGCCAGTATTTACCCTGCACAGAGACAAAATAACCCACCCAAATCTAACTCTGCACATGTTATATCTGCCCCCCCCCCCTGCAGTGCACTTGGTTTTGCCCACCTGCTAAAAAATTTCCTGCTGCGATCAACTTGGAATTACCCCCCATATACTGTATGCAGGGGCATATTAAGAGAGTAGGGGGCAGTCTCCATCAGGGCCCCATACTCTCTAGTCAGCAGTGGTGTGTGTGTGCAAACACTAGTAGACTCTAGCACTGTACTAGAGTTTACTAGAAGAGGTCCAGGTCTCTGGGAAAATGGTGCTGCTGCCATTTTCCCTGCAATTTGCCTAACTCACATGAGCAAACCGATAGGAAAATGGCTGCCACACCATTTTCCTGGTAGTTTTTCAGCGCAGCTGCTACCGACGCGGGACTCCAGAGAGGTAAGTATTAAAGAAATGGGTGCAGCATTTGTGATGTGGGCACCCCTGGACCTTGGGGGCCCGTGTGCACCTCACACACATTGCACCTATTATAGATACACCATTGTGTGTATTTTTCCACACATTATGGGCTAGATTTTGAGTTGTGCATACTGTGAATGCTGCTCCAAATGCCTGCTGCAAATGATGTGCCAATAAAATGTAGTGGAATGCTAATGCCATATGTGCTAATGCGTACTCATCAATGTATTACACTCCCCCATTCTTCCGTGCCTCATCATTATTTATATCTAACCCATGATAGGTGCAGGAGATCCGACTAAGGGCTTGCACCCCCTATTCTTACCTGTCAGGCAGCCACAGCCTCTCTCCCCAGCCCGGCACACACTGCTGTGTGTGCGGTGAGTCCAGGAAGGCCGTTGCCGCTGAATGCCTGCAAGGAGGGTTAGCGATCACGCTGATAATGCCCCACTTGGATCTGTGCTGGCAGAGGGATGCACAGCGTGCCCCTGTGCAGGCCAGCACTGCTCCACGCCACATTCACGGTAAGTTTTTCCTGTGTTGTTTTAATTGGACGTGGCCATACCTCTGTGATTAGGTCACACCGCTGCTTTACCGGAGCCCGGCCAATCTTTCTACGGCCCTGATGACCAGTCTTTAGATGCAGTTGCATTGAAAGTTGTGTGCGACCTAGAATCAGCCCATATATGCTGTGTCTTATTGTTCTTTAGTATTTCAATGAGGAATGTTCAATATTTTCAATCGGGAATGTTATAACTTGTTTTTATGGTCATTACTTAACTGTGGACTTGAGTTGATATTATTGTTCTATGAGAATACTCTTCATGTTTTAAAATTGTTTACAAACATTTTCTTATATCCTGAGGGCTTCTTAATCTGTTCCCTCTGTCTACTGAGAATTTGTTTGAATGAAAAACAGAACTGACACTGGAAATCAGAGGCCTTTGGGAGCCCTGATAATGATGCACTTGACTAGGTACTATAAAGATAAAATAACCTGTACTGTCTGTATGCAGTCATATAATCACTCCAAACAAATGGTAATAAATACTATACATAGCTAAATGTTGGTGTGCAGCAAAAGCAGGCAGTCACATGACAAAAATGAAATTTAAAAGCATCTAATACATATAATAAACATTGTATACAGGGCCTAATTCCGCAAGGATTGCAATTCTGCTAATTAGCAGAATTTGCAATCCTTTGGATCGCATCCTGGGGGCCACCCATCATGCTGACCGCTGCCTCCCCCTGTTCAACAAGCAGAAATTGCGAACGCATCGTAATTTCTGCTTGTTAGCAGAAACTGAGGATGGCTCCTGCCGGCGCAGCTTAGCTGCGCCCGCAGGATGCCTGCCGCCATGTTCTCGATCGCAGCATCTGCATGTGACATCACGCAGCCACCATGATCACGCCCCCAACACATCTCCGTATGGCCACCTTGGCCCGCCGTTTACGCCGCACCGCCCCTGCAATGCTCTGTCTCCACTGTTGAAAGGCAGCGTTGCCGCCCTCCCGCCCTGCGACCACCTCTGCCTGATTGACAGGCAGAGGCGATCGCATTTTCTGCCCCCCATCCGTCGCACTATGGAACCTTACACCAGACCCATGCTAGGTGCAGATTGTCCATCAGAGTGACCGATTATGCAACCACTTCAGTGGCGTCCCATAACAACCCCATACAGGCTTGGACTGGCTTACCAGGATATAGGGGAACCGCCGGTGGGAACCACCCCCTTCTTTAGGGATCAGGTTCCAGACTGTGCACTTGAATTATACATTATACATATGTTACCTTATACTGCACGGGACTATGGTTTACTTTCTACAGTGCATTGCTTTTATTAATCTGGTACATTATTATGCGTGCACTAGCAGCATTTACTGTATATATTTATTACGGGGCCCAGCCCATGCCCTCTCTAATGGTTAAGCAAACCATTGTAGCAGATGGCCACATCTCTGGAGACTGGCCACACCACTTAACATGGACCCCTACCACTGTATTCTCCCAGGGAGCCCTTCATGCCCCAAACTAACAATGAGCCCATAAGATGGTCCATCTCCATACATCCACTTAACATCTTTCCTGTCACTGCCCAATATATTTTCTACACATTTCTGAGACCATGAGAAGCAATAACAACTGTGACTCTGGGGCAGATTTATTAAGCCTGAAGTGATAAAGTGGAAGGTGATAAAATACCAACCAATCAGCTCCTAACTGCCATGTCACAGGCTGGGTTTGAAAAATGACAGTTAGGAGCTCATTAGCTGGGGCTTTATCACCTTCAACTTTATCACTTCACCAGGCTTAATAAATCTGCCCCATCTGTGTCCATGGATTCTGGAACTTAGACACATGCACAGAAGAAAAAAATCATGCAACTACATCTGACATCAACAGCGTATCAGAATCAGCCCAAAAAGTCCTTCGGATCAAAGAGAAGCAAACACACTTCCTCTATGTAAGACAGTAAGAGCACCACAATAAACGTAAGGCTCCACAATAATACATTTATCAAGCCTAATTCGTGTTCACTATGACATGTTCATGTTCACAATTACAACTATAGGCCGATTAAAGTGTAATTATCGGGACCGCCACTAGAGGGAGCCCAAAGTCAGCAATTCAATTGTTCTGCCATTTGGGTGCCCAGCGGCCGCGGAGGACACATTTTTTCTCGCAGTTTTCTGAGGTGCGAGAAAAGATGTGTTGAAACTCTGCACTTTTGGGCATCCAATCGGTAGTTTGGATGCTCAAAGTAGGGAGTTTAGCTGGGTTTCACCATTTTAGACGCCAAAACACAGTCTGTTTGGGCGTGACATGCACGAGGGACATGGCGCCCAAACATAATTGACTTGTGACAATTTTTGGGGCATCTAAAAAGTCCCATTTAGATGGGATTATTGGACGCTCAAAACAACTGAATTGGCCCCTTAGTGTTAACTCTTAAATTCAGATTTATATCTCAGGTGCTGTCAGTCACTGAATCTTCAGTCAGGTGCTGACACTTAAGTGTGTAGAACCATATGTGTTTTGAGATATGAGGTGTACCATGTGTAAATGCCTGTGCCTGCTCAGCGCTGAAAATATAGCGCATGCAAATTAGTGATACGGGAAATATGGTGATTGAGACTCTGGCACAGACTCTTAGTTACCTTCTACTCTTGAGCTATATGTCAGATGATTTCTCTGTATTAGGACTGTATAGAACTTTACAGAGTGGTCATTACTTTTAACTGAACATAGCATGGTACCATGACCGTTTCTATATTGGATGTTTAATGTAATTGTTCTTGATTTCAACATTACCAGTTATTTACTTAACCTGTTTGGCCGTTAACCTATTAGACATGATCTTTTTCAGGTGATAAAAACGTAGCACGATTTTTGACCAAAGGTCATTATCACGCTTCCAATTATATCTGGGATAAGCTCCCGATCCCATGTGTTATTGCAACTCTGATGGTCACTTATTGCAGATTATGCTTCAGGTTCCTAAGGTACCTGAAGCATAATCCCTGATAATTGACACATATCGGGGCTAATTGAATAGACTCAGACAAATCCATTACCGTAGTTAATTGGATACTGGCCTTTGTGTTTCTTATACATTTTTCCAACCACTTGTGAATCCTGTATAATGATTTCTGGTTTTGTGCTGCAAAAATAAATCCTTAAAAAAAAAATTATATATATTTTTTTGACCTGATCTATAAATTATACTGTATTTCAAATTAGTCATTGCTCATGTTCAGTTCTACAGTTTTTAAATTACGAATTACATAATTTCAATTATATGAAATAGTAATGATGGAAAACAAATGAGCGAGTTACCTGAAATTACATTAGTGTAAGCTTAAGCATAAGCAATATCAACCAAACTATCCCTGCACGGATCTTGGTACATAAAAAAATAATGAGAAACGTGTTAAAAAATGTATTACCGCCAATTAAACATAGAGCCATTAATAAATTAAGTAATACTTTAGCCTAACACTAAGTTACTAACATCTTACACGTCAATAAAGGATATTATGTATTTTACATAAAAAAAATAAAATATATGCTATTCCTTCATTAGTGTCATCACTCAAAGTACAGTCTGCTGAATGTGACTGTCAAACGCCCATGAATTTTATCATTCCTTTAGGCAATCAGAGGGAGAATGCAATTTCACTTATCATGTTATTTGAGTTAGTTCAGATGAAAGTTTATTTTTTTTTGCAAGTCAAAAATTCTGTGCCTGTGAAATAATTCCTAGATCATAAAATCTGTAAACATCGCTGTCATTTATTCATTTATATAGTATCTCTATTTAAAGGGGATAGCTACCTGGCTGAACAGGGCATCCCAATAGCCAAGGAGATGAAACTTTACAAGATTATCTCACATCCAGCTGAAACTTGTAAATAGCACGTGCTGTAATTGTACCATCTGGGTGGGCCAGCCACAGAAAGTAGGCATAAACATGTATGTATACTACATATAATATTTATATGACCAGGTGCAGATGCACACATACACATGGGTTGGGTACGAATTCCCAGGTTTTAGGATTACAGCAGTCAAAAGTCCAAAACTGGCATCCTGACGGCCAGGATCCTGGCGCTTCCCCCCCCCCCCCCCCCCCATCCCGAAGCCTAACCCTAACCCTCCCTCCCCCGCAGCCTAGCCCTAACCCTCCCTTTCCGCAGCCTAACCCTAACCCTCCCATATGTTCGGGATGTCAGCTGTCGGAATTTCAGCTTTGGTCTTCTGACCACCGGCATCATGCATGTTGGGTTGGCAACTACATCCTAGACACACACACTCACATATATTATTTAGATATACATATAATAAATAACACATACAGTACATATAGATGCTTCTTTCTGATGCAGCTCAGTAGCTGATACAGGTTGCTGATAGGGGCAGACACCTTGCATACTTAGGCTCTGCACCTCACAGCATAATCCCACTATTCACATGGAAACTGGAAAGGGAGCAGGGGTAGCCATTTTGGCTTTAACCTTTTCAAAGTTTGTCAGGGAAGTTTGTGGTACTCAGAGTCATCACATGGGGGGTGCAGGCCACACGCGGGTGTCACGAAAATGCTGAGTCCACCGCAATGACAGGAGTGGGTGCTGCATTGTTAATCTATCCTGCAGCATTTGACTCCTGCCCCAAAGTGAAGTTTGGGGGATTCCTGTGAAGCCATGCCCCCTTAATTGATGTCAGTGAGGCTTTCAGCAACTCCAGCAGGGTAGTTGATGAACCCCACTGCATTACTAAATATAAGCATTGTGAGTATACAGTGTGAATTCAAAATTTGTGATAAAAAACAAAAGCTATTATTTTTTTACATAACAACTTGTGCTTTCAATAAAGCTCAGTAGGTACAGTTCCCCACTGCGTTAATAAATATAAGCACTGTGAGTCCACAGTGTGAGTGACAAAAAAAAGCAAAAAAAAGCATTTTTTTTGGACAACTTGTGCATTCAATAAAGCCCAGTATTTTTGTTCCCCACTGTGTTAATAAATATAAGCACTGAGTCAATATGGATCAGGATCAGTTGATAAAAGAGCAAGAACAGCAGCCAAGTACTAGTGCTGTAGCTGCTGCCAGCCATGATAGTTCTACAACATCTATTAAATGTGATCCAGGTGGCAGAATGTTTAGGAAAGGGCACCTGAAATAAAAAAAAAATCTAACTTTTATATAAAAAGAGCTAGAGGTGTCACCTTAAAAACTGACAAATGTTCAGTGTCCAAAAAAAAGGAACACTAAGGCTGAAGAACTGTGTGTCCACAAATCCCTGAGGAGAGTATAGGGGTATCCACATTACCTATGTGTGAGTAAGACATTGTTGATACGGTATTTGCAGAGAAGCCTACTTCCAACATTTATACCTTCTACAAATGTGTGGATGAGCAGTGCAAGTAAAGATGGTGATTAATATACTGTATATTAGAAGTTGCAGATGCCAGTGTTTAACTGCAACAGGATGAGGGGGATATTTGTGTACTCTCTGACGCTAATGAGGATATTGATGATAAAGTGAATGATGAAGATGTTGTATCTATAAGTCAGCCACCAGTGGCAGCAATTCTTGCCCATGATTAAAAGAAATTAATTGTGATGCCTGGGCATAAGACCAAAAAAAGCCACCTGTTGGGTGTGAGAATATTTTTACACAAATCTTGACAATGTTTGTGAATGTACAGTATCTGCTCCATTTGTGAGGCCAAAGTTAGTAGAGGTAGGGACGTTAGCCATCTAGGCAACTCCTCCATGTTATATCATTTGCAGCAACTTCATGAAATTTATCTTACAAAATTATAATCATTTGTAAAATAATAACAAGCAGTTTAGTATAAGCATCCAGCAGGTTGGACCAGCCCATGCAATCTCCACCACCAACCTCCTCACCATCAACCTCCTCATTAGTAATCATAGGTAGTCCTTCCAAAAGTTTGGTTTGTGGGGACCCAAACAAAAGTGTCAGTCCCTGTTGCTGAAGTGCCTGTTTAATATCTTCCATAAAGGTGGGTGGGGCCAAGGGCAATTCCATCTTGCACCACTTTTCTCTTCTGTCACTCCTATGTTTCATACATGTGCACAGATGTGTGTTTGTGCCGCTGCTCTGTCACCTATTAACCAGTCAGCTTGCTGCGGCCTTTTGGCCAATATTGGTGAAAAATATATTATGAGTGTGAGGTGATCAAAACTGACTGGAAATGAATGTTATTGAGGTTAATAATATTGTAAGGGGGAAAAAAAGTCCCAAATTATGTGATTTTAGCTGTTTTTATTTTTATTTTATTTTATTTAATTTTTTTAATATAGATCCAAAATCAAAACATGTGAGAGAAGCTTTGGCAAAACCAAATTCTATTTATGATTAAGAACCAAAACCAAAACACTGGGGGTTGGTGCACATCTATTATTATTATTATTATTATTATTATTATTATTAATAATAATTAATTAATAACAACTGTAGATTGTAATATTATTTTATATCTTTTCACACACAGTTATAGGATACAATAAAAGCAGTGAGCAGCACTGACTTTATTACATAACCAAATGTATATTATTGCTTCATATAAATCCTTTACTGTCTGTAGTATTAGTTTTATCAATACTAACTTTAAAACTACTAGTCTGCAGCTTTTTGTTTGTTTCCTTTTAAAATGCAGGTGCCGGTGCCCTACACCTGCTTGACCTATAAAATGAAATCAACAAGAACGAGGCACAAAGCACTATTACTAAACTGGCACCTGTGACTGAACACAAACTGGTCCAGTGACTTTTTCAATCTAGCTCTCCTGAACTATATAACATACATATAAAACATTTCTAAAACATTTCTAATACAGCTACTGTACTCTTTCAAAGGAAAGAATAGATCAGAATTTGTTTACTGCCACAAAGAGTTCATGCAGCAATGCACAATGACTGTGAGCATTTGTTAGTGAGCTTACATGTGTCTGGTTGCTGATATTTACCCAGATGTGGATATAGACCTCATGGGGCCCTAAGCTAGACACCGACTTGGGGCCTCCCTTCCTCAAACAATTCCCCCCTAGTCAATCGGTGTATGCCAAACCCCCCCCCCCCCCGGTCAGTCAGTATATGTCATATCCCCCCCCCCCTAAGTTAGTCAGTATATGTCAAATTGCCCCCACCCCACAGTCAGTCAGAGTATGCCACCATCCTTTCTTCACAGGCCCCCACCCCAACCCCACTTAATGTATGATATAAAGCAGAGATTGTGATGGTCTCAGCATGCCCCAGCACTCATGGTGGAAGGTTGTGACCAGTCTGTCCATCGCATAGTTGAAGATGATAATCACCAATGGTATAGGATCAGGGAGGCCACTCTGTGTCTTAGACGCGAGGGTGACATGATAGATGGCAGCGCACTGCAGGTGGATTTTGCGCACACAAACAGCAGCCTGCAGTAGCACAACATCATCCCCTCTCACGTGACCAGGTGATTACTTAATGGATCACCCCATGGAACCCACTTACATACCAGTAAGGGAAGCGACACTGTGACAAGAGACGGGCAGCTAATCTAGTCATGAGGTGTCTTTCATTGAATCACTGCGTGGGTCCAGGGCCAGTGCTAGACCTTGTGGCGTCCAGGGCGAAAGTTTCCTTTGGCACCAACCCCCCCCCCCCCCCCGACAGGTAAAACAGGGTTAGTGCGCGCTGTAGGTGCACAGAAAAAATATGGGCGTGGCTTCATAGGGAAGGGGCATTTCCACAGTTATGTCCCCTGTAGTTGTGCCCCAGTAGAGTTGTGCCCCCTGTAGAGTTTTGCCCCCTGTAGCTGTACCCCCAGTAGAGTTATGCCCCTGTGGTTTTGCCCCCTGTAGCTGTACCCCCAGTAGAGTTGTGCCCCCTGTAGAGTTTTGTCCCCCTGTAGTTGTATCCCCAGTAGAGTTGTGCCCCTGTAGAATTTTGCCCCCAGTAGCTGTGCCCCCTGTAGAGTTTTGGCCCCTGTAGCTGTGCCCCCAGTAGAGTTGTGCCCCCTGTAGCTGTGCCCCTGTAGTTATGCCTCTAGTAGCGCCACTTACAAAAAAAGTATAATAATGAAAATAAATAATAAAAATACTCACCAGCCCCATTCCTGCTTCCCGGCTGCTGCCTCTGCCGCCGCTCCTTGTATCTATTGGGGAGTTGTCATGATGTCTCTCCCATAGCGCTGCACAAACACTAAAGGTCAATTAGGACCTATAGCATCTGTGGCAACTCCCACAATGCCGTGCAGTTCGCGATGACGTTAGGTGCGCCGCACGGCAGCAGGTGGGAGATGGGAGGGCCAGGCGGCGCAGTGGACGACAGTGCCCTTCAGGATGCTGCGCCCCGGGCAAAAATCCTGATTGCCCGCGTCAAGAGCAGCTCCTGCGCGGGTCCCCCCACCAGCCACTGCGCACAAAAAAAGTTGCATGCTGCAGTGATCTGCTTGCCGCCATTACTCATAGCAAGTGCACCCTCTGTAGTAATGCCTCTATAGTGATTCTCCAGCCAGGCCCTAAGCGGCTGCTTTGGTTGCATATCTGTAAATCCACCACTGCATTTACCCAGCACATTTTACCAAGTGCTACATTATAAGATGCATATTTCTTATTGGAGAAAGCCCAGACTACCGGTACTGTATGTTAAATCTTACATCTACCTCAATTGTAAACTTCTCCCCAACCCACGCAAGTCACTGTGGCCTGTGGGTGGGACTGCGTGACAGTCCCTGAAAAGGGGTTAAGGTAAATGAGTGACTTCATCTGTAGCCCCCCAATCCTTTCTGTCCCACTGGCCCCAGCTATTATTCTCTGCTTTAAACCTCGACAAATCTTCCACTCTAGCCAGATCTTTTGGAAGGCGGTTTTGGGTAAATGGTATGTTAAAAAGCATATTGGATAGTTTTGAGTAAGCAGAACTTATGATGGGTCTGAGATATGTTTTGAGCAGGGCGTGGGGTTTGAATGACTTATGGTGTGCATTTTAATGAGATGTGTGTCTTTCTTTTCTTAATGGTCATTTATTTCTGAGATTATGGATAGTGGGCCTGCTTCAGATGTGGACTGAGTACTTTGCGCATGCGAAAAATGGCAGCAGACTGTAGATGATTGACAATCTGCTGCCATTTGGAAGGCGGGGAAAGGGGCGGCGAAGACCTCCGTTTTTCAAAACAGAGCTGTGTCACTGGCACTGCGGGAAAGGAATGAGTCCAGGATTTCCTGACCTCTTGGTAGATCCTGTGGCAGCCAACTTGCGCAACTCCATTGGTCTTGCAGTGAGCCGATGGTGTCGGAGATGATCCGACACTGCATCCTAAGACACAATTCGGATCAGTAATGAAGCAGGAGGTGCATGTAGCAGCGATAGCACCTCCGACCACATCTAAACTAGGCCCAATGTGCAACCTTTTTGAAGGTTGTTTTTATGTCATGGCTAATCATCAGTACAAAGGCCCTCATTCTGAGTTGATCGCTCGCTAGCTACTTTTTGCAGCCATCCTAGCGCATTGTCGCCGCCCACAGGGGAGTGTATTTTCGCTTTGCAAGTGTGCGATCGCATGTGCAGCCGAGCAGTACAAAAACATTTTGTGCAAAACAAGTCCAGCCCTGAAGTTACTTATCCTGTGCGATGATCCTAGCGACGGAGGTCCCGGAATTGATGTCAGACACCCACCCTGCAAACGCCTGGACACGCCTGCGTTTTTCCTACCACTCCCAGAAAACGGTCAGTTGACACCCATAAACGCCCTCTTCCTGTCAATCTCCTTGCGATAGGTTGTGCGAATGGATTCTTCGCTATAAGCATTGCATAGCAATGATGCTGTTTGTACCCATATGATGTGCGTGCGCATTGCGGTGCATACGCATGCGCAGTTTTGCAGTTTTTTTTTAACTGATCGCTGCGCTGCGAAAATCAGCAGCGAGTGATCAACTCGGAATGACCCCCAAAAATTGACTGTTTTCTTCATCTAATTTACAGAAGTATTTGCAATTCTATATACAAAAGTCATGATATGGACTAAAATACATTTAAACACATTTTAGTTGAAGTGAAAGGGTCCAATGTTTCAATACCTGCTAAACAGTACTGTATGTTCAATGAGCTAGACCCACAAAAACCCACATACATGCTAGTATAATTATGCACCATATTGTAGATGTCTTAAAAATACTGTATGACGTATACTGTAGCTCAACACACTTAAATCCACATACACCCACATACGTTCTAGTGTGATTACTGTATGTACCATACTGTAGATGTCTTGAAAATACTGTATGACGTATACTGTAGCTCAACACACTTAAATCCACATACACCCACATGCGTTCTAGTGTGATTACTGTATGTACCATACTGTAGATGTCTTAAAAATACTGTATGACGTATACTGTAGCTCAACACACTTAAATCCACATACACCCACATACTTTCTAGCATGATTACTGTATGTACCATACTGTAGATGTCTTAAAAATATATTTAAGCCTAAGGCTGTAATGTTTGATGTTTAGCGCAGCCAGGAGCTTACCAGCTATGTGGAAATATCACATTTGTTAGAATTTAGAGATTGTACCTTCTTTTATACTGTAAATCATAAATTTAATCTCATGCTAAATTTTCAGAACAAAAAAAAAATAGTTTGAAACAAATTACTAAAAAAATTAAAATACAAAAAGTTTTATTTAAAAGTTAAGGATACTTTTTATTGCAAACATATCAAAATATACTTAAATACTTGCCAAAAATAAAGCGAGTTTGAAGGAAAGAGCATAAAGGGAAGATGTAAATGTTTTAGTATTTACAGATACATGCATTAATTACTACACTAATTATCATACAAAATATATACTAGAAATCAGCAGCAGTTTTTTTTCTTTGTGGATTATAGTATACAGCGGAGTCGGGGCCATCTATAATTATTATGGAGCCCTTGACAAGTTTTTTTCCTGGGCCCTCCTCAATCTTGAAAAATGTTATGGAGTAATTCAATTACATGCAAAGGGGGCGGATTAGCCATTGCTGGGGTGTTTTAATGCCAGCAACAGCAGCCTGATCCACCCCACCGCACCCCCAATGCCGGATTTGCCTAAAAGTGCTCGCTGCCTATAGCAGTGTCACATGGATTTGCTGGGTGAATATGCCGGCAGTTAAATGAATTTCCCCCTATATCTCAAAGCCTAATTAACAACCCTGCATTGCAGTAATAATACCACCACTAACCCAGAATTACAGTATATCAATAATATCATCAACACCAACACTGGACTACAGCAATTTTACTACCAACCCCCGCACTACAACAGTAACACCACCGACCCTGCACTACTACAATTATACAATCAACCCATCACTACAGTAACTATGCCACAAACTTCACAAATGCTGCAGTAATTATACCACCAACAACAAGAACCCTGCACTACAGTAGCGTTCACTCTAGGGTGAATACTGGTCGCAAAATAGAAAGAGGTCACTTCTGCACACGTCCAAAAGGGCGCAGGGCCGCACAGGAAGGGGGAAGGACATAGCACACAGCACATACGGAGATGCAGGGCTGCCCAAAGGCTTTCCGTGCACTGTGAATATTCCCTCATCAATGAGTGTTAAACTAACTCTACCCCCCTGCGGGGCACTGCTGCCCACAGGTGGGGAAGGCACCCGGTAGACTGTTTCAGCAGGGTGCCTCAATAAGGGAAGGTTTGAATATTAGCATTTTAAACCATGAAACAGCCTAGCAGGAATGCTCTTACAGCAATTATACCAGAATCACCTCCAACCAGCAATAAAACCGCACTTTATCATCACACCACTGGTTATATCTTAACGTCAGGTAGGCACAATGTCAACAGCACCTCATTTCACCCCCATCACGACCCTGTGGGTCTGCAAACAAAAATTAGTGAGTCCAGATCAACCATAAGTGCTGCATACTGTCACAACTGAGGGTTTAGGCTGACAGGAGGAAGCCTCAGTTGTAGGGGGTGAAATGAAATTAAACTTGGGAGGTTTAATCAGACCCCTGGACATGTAAGTGTAGAAGGATTACCCGAAGGTGTGACCATGACAACCAGGTTAAAAGTCAATAAAAGCTTTATTAACAAACTCCGTGTTGAACAACAGTATTCACAGTTGATAAAAGCAGTGGCAAATAATACAGTTCCTGGATCACTATAACCGTGGAAGGTATCACAGAGCACTGGTAGGTTGAGGAATAGATGTTAAAGTCCTTTGATGGAATAACCTTACCAGGCCTGGCTGTAGTAGTGAAGATAGCCGAGGAACACGCCAGTAGCCGTATTAGATGAAGTTGGGAACTTGAACAGACTGTTGTAGATACTGGATGGAACCAGCCAGGTGGTAGAGACACGGAGTGGATGCTGAATGGAATCAGCCAGGTGGTGAAGACACGGAGGGGATGCTGAATGGAATCAGCCAGGTGGTGAAGACACGGAGTGGATGCTGGATGGAACCAGTCAGGTGATGAAGACACGGAGTGAATACTGTAAGATGCTAGGGAGCGTGGAAACAAAAGAGTTGAAAGAGGTTACCGGTGGTAGTGGATACTGCTGGTAAGTAGGGATCCGCTGGAACAACACCGGCACTTTAAAGAAAATGGATACTGCTGGAAGCTGACCGCTGGAAGCAGATGGGTTAATAGCTGGAAGCTGGAATAGCCACGGAGGACTGCAGAGTCAGGCTGCACCGCAGGATGGAAGGCAGGTGCGGGTCTCGTAGTGGATGCTGGAGACAGGAGCTGGAACCTGGAGAAACAACCACAGGAGAGAGAGACTGGAACAAGGTTTGACATTCAAAGCACTGACCATTTCCTGGTTCAGGCACAGGATACTTATACCTGCTGCAGGGCAGGCATTGGCTGGCCAATCATGCAGATTCACAGTGCAGCGTATTGGTGGAGATTGAACATGTGACTGGAACAAACATGGCTGCGCCCATGTTAGTACTGGAGGGAAAGTTGGTTTGGAAAACCATGTGGAAACATAGCAGCAATGGCGGCGCCGGCCACGGAGGACAGGAGACGCCAAACTGACAACTGCACACTGAGACACATGGATGACAGCGGAGGCCGCGGCAGGCGGAGGCCGCGGAGGACGGGAGACGCCACACTAGATTCAAACATGGCGCCGCTGTGACAGCGTCTCAGAGGGACAGGAGGGATATGCAGAGTGTGGACATCAGTAACACAGATGAGATCCGGCCCTGGAATGCTGAGCAAGCTTCAGAAGGCATCTAAAAGGCAAGTAATGGCGTCCAGATACCCGGATCGTGACACATACAGCTTCACTTACTTATGGAGGCGTGATAATTGCACCAACCCTTAAACTCACACAAAGAACAATCTCTTTACTCACATTAGGAGTCATGCTCAAAAAAATATCATTCTCTTACGTGAGACATATCAAGGGTAGAGCGTCACAATGAATGTCCCATAATTTTGCCATATACAGTATGGATATGCATTTTAAGCATGAAAACACTTGGTGGATATGAGAATATGGGGCATATTTAGGTCACATTAATAATTTAATATATGAACTTCAAGACTTGTTCACTTCCAGCAACAATGGGAAGTTAAGAACAATGGATAATGGCACACAAAATGTTGCAGAAGCTTATCTTCCCACCAGTGGTGCAAGCAGAAAAAATGTCTTATAGCCAAAAAATGGGTGGGACCAAATGCCACATGGGGCATGGCCAATGAAAATGGGGGCATGATACACATATGGGGGGAGGGGCAGATACACGTATGACCCGAATTGTGCCAAATACATGTTGCCCCACAGTGCCAGATACTGTATACATTGCCTCACAGTGCTAGATATACATTGCCTCACAGTGTCAAATACACATTGCCACACAGTGCAAGATACACAAATGCCCCCAGAGTGCCAGATATACATTGCCTCACAGTGCCAGATTCACAAATGCCCCCAGAGTGCCAGATATACATTGCCTCACAGTGCCAGATACACAAATGCCCCCACTGTGTCAGATATACATTGCCCCAGTTCCAGATACAGAAATGCCCCCACAGTGCCAGATATGCCCCCAGTGCCAGATACAGAAATGCCCCCAGTGCCAGATACACATGTTCCCCCAGTGCCAGATATGCCCTCAGTGTCAGATATGCCCCCAGTGCCAGATACACATGTCCCCTCATTGCCAGATATGGCCACAGTGCCAGATACACATGTCCCCGCAGTGCCAGATAAACCCCCAGTGCCAGATACACATGTCCCCCCAGTGCAAGATATGCCCCTAGTGCCAGATACACATGTCCCCCCAGTGACAGATATGCCCTTAGTGTCAGATATGCCCCAGTGCCAGATACATATGTCCCCTGCAGTGCCAGATATGCCCCCAGTGCCAGATACACATGTCCCCTGCAGTGCCAGATATGCCCCCAGTGCCAGATACACATGTCCCCGCAGTGCCAGATAGGCCCACAGTGCCAGATACACATGTCCCCGCAGTGTCAGATAGGCCCACAGTGTCAGATATGCTGCAGTGCCAGATACACATGTACCCCCAGTGCCAGATATGCCCTCAGTGTCAGATATGCCCCCAGTGCCAGATACACATGTCCCTCGCAGTGCCAGATATGCACCCAGTGCCAGATACACATGTCCCCCGCAGTGCCAGATATGCCCCCAGTGCCAGATACACATGTCCCCTGCAGTGCCAGATATGCCCCCAGTGCCAGATACACATGTCCCCCCAGTGCCAGGTATACATGCCCCCCCCCCTTCGCCTGCTGCTCACCGCTGCTGCTGCTGTCCTGTGTGTGAGGGGAGGAGAGCGCAGCCTGAGCCTCTCCTTTCCATCAGTCTCCGGAGGCGGTGCGGGTGTCTTCCTTCAATTCAGCGCTGATCCGTGAGCCAATCAAAGCTCGCAGTCTGGCAGCCTTGGCTGCCGGTCCGCGAGCTCTGATTGGCACACGGGCCGACGCTGAATTGAAGGAAGACACTGGGGGCAGAGGAGGTGAATGCTGCGCTCTCCTCCTCTTGCAGCAGCGGCGTTGAGCAGCGGAGGGAGGAAGGGAGGGAGTGGCGAGGAGTGGCGGCCCATTGGCGGTGGGTACAGCGTACCCATGGCTAAATTCTCAAGGGTACGCCGTACCCACCCGTACACGCCCACTTGCACTGTTGCTTCCCACATCACATGCCAAAATGACTGGTTTTGAGCTTATCAAGCTTGATGGTGTCATTATCAGACACCATGGGGGTAATTCCAAGTTGATCGCAGCAGGAATTTTGTTAGCAGTTGGGAAAAACCATGTGCACTGCAGGGGAGGCAGATTTAATATGTGCAGAGAGAGTTAAATTTGGGTGGGGTGTATTCAAACTGAAATCTAAATTGCAGTGTAAAAATAAAGCAGCCAGTATGTACCCTGCACAGAAGCAAAATAACCCACCCAAATATAACTCTCTCTGCAAATGTTATATCTGCCCCCCCCCCCCCCTGCAGTGCACATGGGGAGCAATTCCAAGTTGATCGCAGCAGGATTTTTGATAGCAATTGGGCAAAACCATGTGCACTGCAGGGGAGGCAGATATAACATGTGCAGAGAGAGTTAGATTTGGGTGGGGTGTGTTCAATCTGCAATCTAATTTGCAGTGTAAAAATAAAGCAGCCAGTATTTACCCTGCACAGAAATAAAATAACCCACCCAAATCTAACTCTTTCTGCACATGTTATATCTGCCTCCCCTGCAGTGCACATGGTTTTGCCCAATTGCTAACAAAAATCCTGCTGCGATCAACTTGGAATTACCCCCATGGTTTTGCCCAACTGCTAACAAACTTGCTGCTGCGATCAACTTAGAATTACCCCCCATGCTCTTTCTGGTAATACACAGGGGGGAAGTATAAGGTTAATCAAAATCTGTCAAATGCAATATCAAAAGATATGGGCCATGATTACTAAGGACTCTATTTATCAATATAAATCTCTACAGATGGCATATTTAATTTAGTATTGCTGCATCTCTCAGTGACACTTATCCCACTAGTATTTACCATTATTTACATGCAGAGAGTCTCCCTATAGGGTGGGGTTCTGTCCTGTTTTGCAAGAAGTCTAAAACTGCTGGCAATAGGTTAAGGTCAAACGCACATGTGTAGCAGCTGTCAGTGACAGCACAGATATCTTCAACTCAATGTGGATTCAGCAGAGCCTGAAAGCCTTAGCTAAAGCTGGAAAGTCTGGCTGTGTCATCATTGCTGGGAATGGGTGCTTTATTTGTAATGCTATCCATAGCCTAGATTTCCACTGATTTATAAATACAGTTAATTAAGTATTTGCCAATTTAGGCAGTAAGTGACGGTAAGTGAGTTAAGGCCATAGAACGCTCTGCTTTCTTCAGCATTAACCTTTGATTAATTTTTTGTAGTTAAAAGCGTAGGGGTGTGGTATAATAGATAGACAGTGTCTAGTTAGACAGTTAATAGATAGACACCACATGTTAGACAGTGAAAAGGTTGACAGAGTAAAAAGGTTGACAGGGTCAAAAGGTCAACATGAAAATGGTCGACATACAAAAGGTAGACATTTTTTGCATTTTTGGGTTTTTGTGTGGATAGTTTTTTCATCCAGGACCCCCAATTGTAGAAAGGCATCCCCCCACTGGGCTCACTTCGCTCCCCATGCTTCAGGCTCAGTGGCTCACTGTGCTCGCCACAAGGTTTATAACCAACTCTATGCCGACATGGATAGAGAAGGTATGAAAAAGTACAAAAACATGTAAAATAAAAAAAACCTGTGTCTTCCTTTTGTACTGTCTACCTTTTTCATGACGACCTTTTGACCTTGCCCATCTAATGACTGTCTAACATACTGTATAGTGTCTATCTATTGACCGTCTAACTAGGCACTGTCTATCTATCATCCGGATACCAAAGCCTAGTTTCTAGCGATTTTGTCAGAAAATCTGTTTTCACTGCTTCATAAATAGAACACTAGATGTAGACTGACAAGCTAGTTATTGTTCCCTATGGGCATATTGGTACATAAACAGCTTGCCCTGGGTAACCTATAGCATACATGAAAAGTATTTTACTTGACATAAATATATAAATAAATATCAAAGAATACTTTATATATGTATATTTTGAAGATTGTAGGACATTTGAGATGAAAATGTTCCCACTTCAAGGACAGTGGCAGATGGGGAGTTTGACCACCTGTCAATCACAATTCAAATATCCTAAGGCTAGCTGGGGGAGGACAGAAACTCCCCATTGCGCAGAAGGGCCATGCAACTAACTATACTTTGAGATTCCACATCTATAATTCCCCAGTAACATTGCTCCCCAAAGCAATTTATTTCATCATTCATGTTGAAACCAACTGGCTACCTGAGAATAATTTTATACTCCTACATATATCTGCTGTGTGTGGCTCCATAAAATGCTGTGCTTTTCATATCACTTTTAGATTGCAACACAGTTTGTGTTACTGTATTCTCTTCAATACTTGCTTCATTGCTTAGCATTAATGTGCTAGATACGAATAAATATCAGAAAGCCAAAGGAGCACAAAACAGATCTGATAATCCTAGTTCCACTAATGCTACAATATGAGTCCTGCAACCTGCTGCTCCTAAGTGATAACTTCCAAACTAAAACCAAAATGAGCACTGGTGCATGGATTTTCAATAGATAATAATAATAATAATAATAATATTGTATATTTAAAGACAATACCTACATAACAGGAACAACACAAGTTAGCATCTTAAAATAATTATGAGTTCTCAATGAACAAGAAGGAAATAGAGTCTCAAAGCAAAGATCAATGGAATCAGCAACCAAATATGTTCCAGAACAAACATTCTTCCTGACTGTTATCAAGTCACAGTCTTGATAAAGTCCTGAGAGCTGACGGGATGAAACGCATTGACGTCATCCCCTTCTGGAGTACCGGTAATCATACAGTGACTCACTACTGCTATCAGCGCTAATAGCGCTCCTGCCATGTGCCGTCTCCTGCCGTGTGTGGTCATCCATCTCTCCGACAACTTGGAAGCCCCACACTCCCGCCTGCCAGGGCAGTTCATTTGCACCAGCCTTGGTGCTGGCGGTGAAAGTATACACCTGGAGTGGAAACTATTGCGTGACTTTCCCTACTGTCTGGCTTGATCGGGTAAAAACGTGATTGGGAAGCTATCCTGCACTGGGACGCCAGTAGCAGGTGGATTGGATCTATTTTCCCTCTAAACTGAGTATTTTGGGACTGCACCATTGTTATTGATACTGGTATAAACTTGCAAATTGCTACCTGCAGCAGCTACTCATATTAAGTGACACTGAGCGCTCTAGTGAAAAAGCTAATTAGCTTTTGATAGCATACTGATGTCACTGGATAATAATTTTTGATATTAGTACATTAGCAACATTTACATTTCAACAATACCGGCACTTCATTGAGATTTTATTTACCTGCATGTTTTATGAGCTAAGTGGCTAAGTGTGTAAATTGTTACATTTGTGGCTGCTACAATTGTATAAGCTGGCACAGTACTGTGTGTTTATATGTATCTTTTTAAGTAAATATTTGTATCTTTAAGCAAGTCTCTTGTATCCTTTGAGTGAAAGCAAACACATACATTATTATATACAATCCTTGCCAGCTCATCAAACGCACTGATCGATTGTTTGTGTGTATTTCAAGACACAGTAGCAGTGTGATTGGTAATCCGTAATGCATACAGTAACATGCAACGTCTTTCAACCGTTAGTAGCCATTCAAACCCGTTTGTGTTAAATTGTGTGCATGTTATCAGGACAAAATCTACAGGGTACGGTATGTAAAATTTTGATCAGGGTAATTTGGGTAGTTTCTGTTGTCATTATGATTTAAAAAGAGTAAACACTGTTGTTTGACAATAAATGGCTTCACCCAACCACTAACCATGAGTGAAAGAAAAGTTTGTGAGTTATCATTCATATTCTCGGACAAATGGCCCAAAAAATCACAAATTCTGCTAGGGTATGTAAACTTATGAGCACAACTGTATATATATTCTGTATTATGATTAGTCTCTCCGCCAACTCCAAATATTCAAATATTATTGCAATTATTATTTTTAAAATTAGAGAGATGACATAAATGGCTGACCATGTCAAAACCAATTTAATCAACTATAAATAAAAAAGGAAGTAACTTTAATGCCCCCCCCCAAAAAAAGAATTCTGAGTAATCTATTATTCTTCAGAAGTTGTAAAATTCAACTGGGTTGATGTGTTTTGCAACCAATAAATGGCAAAGTCCTGTTCTTCATTTTTATGGTAACTTCAGACCTACAAAGACACCATAACTTGGACCTGTATTTACTAAAGTGTGTGTGTTTTATGATTTACACAGTATTAAATTAATAGAATTATGCAAAATGTATATTCAAGCCAACATCCCAATTTAATCTATTTAATTAGAAAAACAATGCATTTTAAATATATGAATTTGCACATAAACACTTACATATAAAATGTAAATACAATTATATAGAAAAATATATTGTGAATAGAAGTATATCAAGCCTATGCTTTTTACTGTACATGGGAAATAAAATATATTAGTCACTTATTAAAGTTTTGACTTAACTGTTGTGTGGCAAAAAAGCACCTTGTAGTCCATCATGGGGGTAATTCAGACCTGATCGAACGTAGGCATTTTTTTTGCAGTGCTGCGATCAGCTACTGCAGTTGCCGCCTACAGGGGGGGGGGGTAAATACTTTGCAGGGGTGCGATCGCCTGTGCAGAGAGCTGCACAAACAAAATCTTGTGCAGTCTCTGCACAGCTCAGGACTTACTCAGCCGCTGCGATGATCCGGACAGGAGCTGACATCAGGAACCCTCCCTTAAAATGGCTGGACATGCCTGCGTTCGCCCGGACACTCCTTTAAAACGGTCAGTTGACACCCACAAACACCACTTCCCGTCAATCTTCTTGCGATCGCCGGTGCGATCACTTGCTTCATCGATTCCGTTGCTGTTCGGTGATCCCCGTCACCAGCGGCTGACGCGCCTGCGCATTGTGGTGCAAATGCATGCGCAGTTCAGACCCGATCGCACTGCTGCAAAAAAGCTAGTGTGCAATCGGGTCTGAATGACCCCCTATATCTCTATATGCTATTCTTCCTTCACCAACTCGCTAACTACAACTTCGCCCCTTAAGAACCTACCTTTGCTAACCCATAGATTTAAGCTTGATCCCTCATGATTCTACCTCCTTTAATCGATCAACTTCAGCTTCTTCCCTCATGACATGCCTCTCAGCTAGACTGCATGTTTTGCATCTGTGACAGCAACCATAGCCATATAATTTGCTCATGAACCAACCAGTACTGTGACAATCACAAAATGCTTCACTAAATAAATGGAGCTATTATTTTGTATGCAACAGCAATAATATCTCTATATTTTAATTACAGAAATTAAATGAATATCTTATGGGGCCCACGCACGGTGCTACTTGTGCTAGGTGAGATTTGAGCCTATACAATGTGTGCTATGTGATTTGTACTAAGTGGGGTATGCTATTTGAACTACATCTGGTTTTGAATACATTACAATGTACTATGGTGGTCATTCCGAGTTGTTCGCTCGCTGCCGATTTTCGCAGTGCAGCGATTAAGTGAAAAACGGCAAAAATGCGCATGGTACGCAGCGCGCATGCGCAAAGTACTTTCACACAAAACTTTGTAGATTTACACAAGCTAGAGCGACGTTTTTTTTTCGCTCGAGTGATCGTAGTGTGATTGACAGGGAGTGGGTGTTTCTGGGCGGAAACTGACCATTTTCAGGGAGTGTGCTAAAAAACGCAGGCGTGCCAGGTAAAAACGCAGGAGTGGCTGGAGAAACGGGGGAGTGGCTGGCCGAACGCAGGGTGTGTTTGTGACATCAAACCAGGAACTAAACGGACTGAGGTGATCGCAGTCTAGGAGTAGGTCTGGAGCTACTCAGAAACTGAGGCAAATTATTTAGTAGCAGTTCTGCTAATCTTTCGTTTGCTATTCTGCTAAGCTAAAATACACTCCCAGAGGGCGGCGGCCTAGCGTTTGCAATGCTGCTATTAGCAGCTAGCGAGCGAACAACTCGTAATGAAGGCCAATGTGTGCTGTAGTACAAAAATACCTGCCTGCACATACTATTTTGACTTGAGATATGGACTAGATGGGAACGTGCATTGCATCGCAATGGACAAGGCACACGATGCTATTTGAACTAGGGGGGGCATTCCGAGTTGATCGCTCGCTAGCAGTTTTTAGCAGCCGTGCAAACGCATAGTTGCCGCCCACGGGAAAGTGTATTTTCGCTTTGCAGGAGTGTGAACCCCTGTGCAGCA
Source organism: Pseudophryne corroboree (assembly GCF_028390025.1). NCBI lineage: Eukaryota > Metazoa > Chordata > Amphibia > Anura > Myobatrachidae > Pseudophryne > Pseudophryne corroboree. The sequence continues at coordinate 725,891,431 of NC_086448.1, read as the reverse complement.
GAGCGCCTGCAAACACATTTTGTGCAAAACTAGACCAGCCCTGTAGTTACAGAGGGAAAATGAGAGGCTACCTTGGTGTGGTGGGTAAGCTCATAACCCTGGCCAGGAATATGCTAAACGCCTCTGGTTATTACAAGTTGAGCTAGTGTGAGATAGTGCACCTGCATCTTTTTCCCTCTGTGTACTGTATTAAGTCTCAAGCAGAGTAGCACCTCATTACCTAATTATGGTGTGCAAATTAGGATCTCCTTCCCTCAGCCCTGTAGTTACTTATCCTGTGCGATGATTGCTGCGACAAGTGACATGGTAATTACGTCAGATACCCACCCAGCAAACGCCCGGCCACTCCTGCATTTTTCCAAACGGTCAGTTGACACCCATAAACGCCCTCTTTCTGTCAATCTCCTTGCGTTCGGCTGTGCGATTAGACTCATCGCTAGAACCAGTGCAAAACCACAATGGACTTCGTACCCATATAATGCGCGTGCGCATTGCGGTGCATACGCATGCGCAGATTAGCTGTTTTTTTTCACTGAACGCTATGCAGCGAACAACAGCAGCTAGCAATCAACTCGGAATGACCCCCTAGATGCGATGCTATTTGAACTAAAAAGATCAAATAGCATGCAATAATTGCACCGTGTGTGGGCACCATTAGATGTATGTGTTTCTATCAGTGTCAATGGTTAGCCTAATCATATATCTGTTTATGATATCACCTTGTGTTGAATCGAGGATTGAGATTAATATTATTTTTACTGTTTAGCATTGATAATTATGGTGATCCTGAAGTGTTAAATTTATGGTACTATTTAAAGATGCTTATATTCGATTCAAAGTGGTTCTCAAACTTGTATATTGAATTAGCTTTATACTTCAAAACTTGGTAATAAATTCCTAAATAAAATAAAATTTGAGATAAATTCACACAAGAAGAATGGGTAGAAAATGTACAAGCTTAATTAAGATGAAATTGCTATTTTGTACTTTATGTTATTTCTTTGTTTTTTCTTGGGATTAGCAAATTTAACACAGTAATGTTCAATATTCAAATTTTAATAATATTATATTGTACGTACTGCATAATGTGATAATTTAACTCTGATTGGGTAAATTGGTTTATATTAAGCTTTGAACATGAACTTGAAACCACCAATTTGGCCACTGCAGTGGGACCTTAATAGAACAGGCAAAGTAATCATGACTGGCCAGTTTGAGATCCTTGAACCAACCAAATTTAATGGAACTTTGAGCCTGCTCCAACTATTTGAGTATTTCTAGTCATTTTCGGCAGTAGAAAGCAAGCCAAATTACTTTGTAATGCCTAGATCAAGGATGTGAAATTGCAATCACCTCCATTTATAGTATAAAAAGGTTATTTTCTGAGAAAAATATATTTTGAAATGCATTCATACTGTAAATATATATTTTCTAACATTTTTCTTTCAATCCATATTGAAATGATCTACCTGTTGTTTTCACTCTTTCTATCTGTGTATATATATTATTACTTTTAAGATGTGTGGTGCAAACCATAATTTATCTTAATAATATTTATTTTCATTGATTCTATTTTATGTATGACATTTTCCAGAAATGATCAGTGTACTAATTTAAGATCTTACTAATGATCTAGAAAATGACATTACCACCTCTGGCTTTATGCTGTAAATAATACAGTTTCCATTTTCTGTACAAAAAAAGCACCTTGCCTGCATCCTCAACCACTCTGATATATTTTATACCCATCATTAAGTAATTTAAGGTATTGACACCAACATCCTTCCAGTCCTTGATTTATACTTCTGTGGATCATCAATCTGATATTCTGGGATTCAGTGACAGAGCTAGTTGACCTAAAACTATTATTTGTTGTAATAAAGTGCTATATATATATATATATATATATATATATACATATATATATATATATATCTATATCTATATATATATATAGAGAGAGAGAGAGAGAGAGAGAAAGAGAGAGAGAGAGCAATAACCAGCGCCACTTGTGAAACACTTACTTAGTGATATATATATAATAAAATACGGTTGTCCAAAAGTTGACCCTCCCTCTGTACAAAGGGTGTCAGCAGGCCCTTAAATTAGCCAGCAGTGGTAAATTGATGGGAATAATCAACATAGAAAAAAGAGATATGAGCATCAGCGACCAATGGTGTCAAGTGTAAAGGAACATATGATAATATTCAATTTTTTTATTTAAAAAATATATATATTTATTCCATATAAGGACATGTATTACTAGTTAAAACAGCAAAAAAAGGACATTTACATAATATAAAATTTGCATAGTAAGAAGATAAAATGATAAAAAATAAAGGTTAAGAGATGAATAAAAAATGTGTAAAGTACATGAAATAGGTTCTTACCATATGTATGGAAGTCAGTCTAGGGAGCAAACATGGAGCAACCAAGGAGTTTCGTCCGCTTAAGACTTCATCAAGGGTTCATGAAGGCTTACAAACCCTTTAATAAAGTTTTTTTAAACATGTATTTATAGGTCAGCTTGACATATATGGAGGTGTATCATGGTTTAATAGGACTAATGTACCATCCAGCTGTGAGTTTGTAAGTTCATGCAGAAGACCTATTGAGTATACCTGCAGTGATTGTATATTACATAGCAGCATATCTCCTATATATTAGCCCAGATCTGTGACTCTGTGACTCATTTCCTAACGCTGGGCGTGGCTAAAAGCTCTCATTGGGTTAGCGGCAGGTCTATCACACCGAGCCCACAGCTGATTGGGCGAGAAACACCCTCCCACACAGGTTACAGCCAATGGGAGACTCTGCCCTTTCACTGCTGTGTGTTTCTTGGACTCCATTCGGCTGCAGAGGGACTCGCTGTTGGTGGGAAGCTGCGGTGCCTGGCCCAGGCACGGGAGCCTTCACATCCTGTTGCAGGGAGCACCAACAAAGGTAAGGAGCTTGGCTGCTTCCAGGAGGAGAAGCTGGGGAAGCATTACCCACCCCTCCCCCACTGGCAGCACCTCCAGGCCCCCTCCCCCATCTGCGGCACCACCAAGCTCACCCCTCCCCCACCTGCGATGGCTCCGGACCCCCTACCCAACCTGTGGCACCCCCACACTCACACCTCTCCCACCCACAGCACACCCGCACCTGCCCCTCCCCACCCGCGGTAGCTCAGAACTCCCTCCCCCACCCGTGGCACACCTGCACCGGACCCTCCCCCACCTGCGATGGCTCCAGACCCCCTACCCCACCCGTGGCACCCCCACCCCCACACCTCTCCCACCCACAGCACACCCGCACCCGCCCCTCCCCCACCTGCGGTGGCTCAGAACTCCCTCCCCCACCCGTGGCACACCTGCACCGGACCCTCCCCCACCTGCGGTGGCTACAGAGCCCCTCCCCCACCCGTGGTAATATTCCATATAAAAAAAATATTGCATGGCCCAAGATCGTACAAGGGTTAAGGGGGCGTAGCCCGTTGCGTCGGTGTGAAGAGGGCCCATTGGGCGCGATGAATCACCTAATGATTGTATATATGAGCTACTGTAAATGGCCCATGTAAGTTTTTAGTAGAGTTAGTTAAATTGCTTATTTAATGTTTTACATTTAAGTATTATGTTTTATACATACATTTCTCATGCCCTACTGGTAGACCCAAACTAGTGCAGTCTTCAGGAACTGTTACTATGAACTCAAAAACTCAGGGCTCAACTCCATACCCAAGCTAAAAATACTTAATTTGCATAACACTTCAATGAGTCAGGCTCAATCCAGTATTGAACTGAGATTCAATTGACCAAAAAAAAAAAAGATGCAGAGTGTGATAAATATGCCCCTATATCTGCTTTGTAACCTATTATGCAGCGATATGGAAACTTTTAGGCAAAGCTCTCTGGGAAAATATGTACATAAGCCTCTCCAAAATAAAACATGCCCCTTGGAATATGTAATGTGGACCATACACCAGACCATCTTTCCTCCAATTGTTCAACTGACCAACCGTCCAACTTGTCTGTCCAACTAAAACAGTGTCCCACACACCTAACCAACTTTTTCATCAAACCAGCCAGCCTGCTAACTTTTTTGTCAAACCAGCCAACTTCTCTCCAACTTGTAAAGTCAGAGAAATAGGTGGACAGTGTCTGCTTACTTTGGCATGTTCTGTGTGGTGTAGTGACAGTGTGAGGGAGTAGTAGAGGACACTGTGTAATGACAGTAAAGAGTAGTAAGCATAAACATATTTATGGATGCCCAGCACCTCTAATACAGATACTCAGCACCCCTAATCTAAATGCCCATCACCCCTAATAAAGCCACTCAGCATCCTAAAATAACCAATCAGTACCCCCTAATATAGCTACTCTGCAACCCTAATATAACAGCTCAATACCTCTGGGTTTCTGCACCCCCTCCCAAAAATCTGCTGCAGATCTCCCTCCAGTGACGCTGTGACCCACAGTAACCTGCCCCAAATCATCCACCTATATTACACTGTCACCCACGGTAACCTTCCCCATGTCATCCCATATATTACAATGTGACCCATAGTAACCTGCCACTGTGTCCCTGAGTAAGTGCCCCCAGCCCGTGTCACCTGCAGTAAGTGCCCCTGTGTCACCAGCAGTAAGTGCTGGTTCTCAGGGTGCTGAGAAAGGTGGGCTGGGTCACGGTCTGGGTGAGTAGTGAACATGTAGCCAATGTTACACTATGTGCATGTTAGGGGATGCCTATTTCAGGTGGATCTCTTGCAGTCAGAATGAGATTGTGGTATGTGGTGATTTTATACATACTGTATATGGAAAAAGTAGGGTGGTACGGTGTGTATGCATTAAGACATATGTATAGACGCATTAAGACATATGTATAGACGCATTAGTATTCTATTAGCAATCCATCAGCATTCCCAATGTAACACGCATGTGTTTATCTCAGGGTCAGGCCCTTAATATTGGATTGCCAAGACTAAGATAAGAAATATATAATATCCTCACATAAACTAAACCTTCAGATATTTATTTTTAATAAATACATTACTTCACCCTTTGTAACATTTATTTTTATTCTATTTTCCCAAAATTTTATTTTTCCTACATTTTTATTTCTATCTTGTCTGTGCTTTACTACTATACCATTGCCTATTACAAGTTACAGACAAAGATCACATCATTTCTATGTAATATGGACAACTAATAATTATTCACATTTTATTATTCAGAAACTGTACTGAGACTAATTTACTGCAGTAGAGTAGTCAAAAAATTGAGAATTGTTTCATATTATGCTATATAGATGTCATGCTATATATACAGTAATAAAACATTTCTTTGGGAATAAAGTATGAAAAATGCACTCACACTGATAACTATTTGCAAATGATGCTTACAATTAAATAATATACTGCTGGCAAACCATAAAATGTCATGATATTTAAAATATATTTTTTCATAGTGTTTACAAATTAGGCTTGGTGGAAGAACAGCAAGCAAACCTTGCTTGCATGGATAAATAATAATTTCCGCAATTTAAGATGTGATAAACACAAGCGTATTAAAAAGCCCAGTAAAATAAAACATTCTGGGAAAAACATCCTGATAAATAGTTCACCAAATATTATTTTTTATTTACTGTTAAATTAAATTACTAGTCAATGTTCTGTTGTTTTAAACTCATAATACATTTATAGAGTAGAAGATGTTTTTAATAATTTACAATTTAATAGTTTAATACTGCAGAACTTCACTTTGAGCCAAAAAGTAAATTTAACAACAAACTCAAAGTAAAAGGATAACTGAGGTAAAATATAATATTGTATTTCTTATTCAGGTGGAACTTTTCAATGTAAAAATATATATCCATCTTTTTTAATCTTTCAAGTAATTTTAGGTTGGACACATTTGTACACATTTGAAGGCCAGTTTAGTTTTTATAATCCTCCTCCTCCTCCTCCTCATCATCATAAAACAATATATTTACTTAAAACTTTATCCAAATTAATTTATTTCCATTAAATTGTAAACTATAAAATGACTATTCTTCATTATTGTAAAAAAATAAACAAAAAAATTAAAAATAAATACAAAAATAAATTGCAAAGAATGGCATCACGCTGGTTTATCATTGCTGACTCACAGTACTAGGGTCATGGGTTGTATTGTGTTGAGTGTGTATGTTCTCAACATGTTTACGTTTGTTGTCTCCATCTACTCTGGTTTCTTCCAATAATACAAAACTGTATTGTTTCAATGAATTTGCTTCTGACAAAATATTAACCATAGTATGTACGTGTGTCCATGTAATAAGGAATATAGGGGCAGATGTATTAAGCCTGGAGACGGAATAAGGAAGTGATAAACCAATGATAAGTGAAAAGTGATAAATGCACCAGCTAATCAGCTCCTAACTGTTAATTTACATATTGGAGCTGATTGGCTGGAGCGTTTATCACCTTGCACGTATCACTGGTTTATCACTTCCTTATGCCTTCTCCAGGTTAATACATCTGCCCCATTGATTGTAAACTCCACCACTGCAGGGACTGAAAGGAATAACTAAATACTCTCTATATAGCCCTGCACAATACATGGGCATTACATTGATAACTGTTAATAAGTAAATAACCAGTCTATCAATGCAGTATAGAGCAAAAAAGATCTCTTTTTTTATAATATAAATTGAGTTGAAAGATTGAATTCAACCCAAAAGTAATGTATGTAGTACATACATTTCATTGTGAATTGCATAGTATATATTTAGTATTATATAGTATATATATATAGTACTATATTTAATGACATAACTTATTAGAGGAAAATGGTTAATTGCAAAAGAAAATGGCTAATCCTCTCTCCAGCAGGTTGAGAGATAAGACTGATCCTTCGAACCATCTTCCGCTCCGTATCTAACTATCTGGGGGACGGGGAAGGGGGGGGGGGGAGGTCTACATAATGTATACTCCCTGCCTTCCTGGTGATTGATGGCTGATATCACTGGGAGGTGGTTCTTTAGTCTGGCAGCATCATTGGTGGAGCGTCAATACCAGGGATGTACGGTGAGGTAAATGGCTCAGGAGGCACTGGCTAGCACCAGAGCCAGATTTACACACAATATATAAGCCTAATGGTACATCTGGACATTATACACAGTTGCAGCAGTATGAATTCCTGGAAATTTGGTGAATTTTGATCAGAGATGAGCAGAAAAGATAGGCTGGGGTGGCACTTTCTTTCCTGCCATAGACTTTTCACTCCAGAGTTTTGACTATAAAAATTATTAAAATAATGCAAAGAATATATTTCTAATATATTCTTTATATTTTTCATATACTTTATATAGTCAAAACTCTGCCATATACTGTATGTTAGTATGACAGGAAAGGCTCTGCCTCACCTGCCTCACCTCATGTCACTGCTAAATGCAGGAGCGGGGCTTAAATCCAATGCGCAACTACTAGCTGTCTTAAAGGGACTGCATAAGCTGTAGCCCCTAGAAGCCAGATAGGGGTTGCAGTAATAGCAGGGGAGCAATTCTCTTTCTATCACAGTCCGAACTGGAAGTCCCAGGTGGCATAAACACCACCCCTGTGACTGCCTGTCTGGCTGTGATTGATAAGAAGCACTTCCAATGGTAAATCACTGCTACTGCTAGGAAGTCTCTGCAGGTGGCAGATTTTACCTAGTAGTAGCAGTCCTGCAGCTACTAGGTAAAATCTGTCACTGCTTCTCAACTATCTGGTTCTCCAGCTGCTATTAACTGTTAGGTAATACACGGGTGAGTTAACATTTAACCCTGCTTAGGACTATTATAGGAAACTTCCAGTCAAATGTTGTATTCCTCCAGGCAAATGTTATATTCCTTCATGTGTGACTTCTGGAAGCTATGTGAGGTCTGATAGCTTAAGCATATCTGTAATAACTGTTTATGGTCTGTTCTGTCTTCTCAATCCATGCACAGTGCAAGCCTGGGCAAGACTGTGAGGGAGATTGCACAAACCTAGAAGAAGAGGACAGGCTGGCGAGACTGGGTACGTTTGGGAGCTGGGTAGGGGGCAAGGATGAAGTGGGGGAGGGCGGGGAATAAGACTGAGGTGACCCATCATATTTCAGGTGCAATATACTAATCTTTAGATATTCCACATCTTTCTCCAACTCAGATGTGAAGACATCATACAGATACATTACATAATACATTGTCTAATAGTGGTGGATGATTCATTATTCTTCCACATGCTGTTTCTTTAAGGAAACACATAGCATTGTGTACAGTGTGTTTCCCAAAACTTAATTTTGAAACTCTGTGATTACAGTCATCCTGCATGTTTATGAACTGCATATATGAAAGTACGCAGTGTACGAATGTTGTGCTTTATAAATAAAAGTATGCGTTTCTTGTGTCAAATTATTGGAATGCTGCACATGTGGTCTAAAAGTGGAGATAACTGTCAATCACTTGCAGAAGAAAAAAAACACACAAAGCTGTATAAGAATAAAAGGGATGAAGTGCAAGTTACTATGCAGCTTAGGTTGGCTTCCCCAATACAAGGAAACCATACGTGAAGGGTTCCCCTAACATAGTCAAATGCAAGCTCATGTTGTTCAGCAAAGAGCTTGTGCTTCTATTAGCAATACACACATTTTCAAATTGACTAAGCCTTATATGGAGATCAAGTGGACGGAGATAAAGGCCCTCATTCCGAGTTGTTCGCTCGCAAGCGGATTTTAGCAGATTTGCTCATGCTAAGCCGCCGCCTACTGGGAGTGAATCTTAGCATCTTAAAATTGCGAACGATGTATTCGCAATATTGCGATTACACACCTCGTAGCAGTTTCTGAGTAGCTCCAGACTTACTCGGCATCTGCGATCAGTTCAGTGCTTGTCGTTCCTGGTTTGACGTCACAAACACACCCAGCGTTCGCCCAGACACTCCTCCGTTTCTCCGGCCACTCCTGCGTTTTTTCCGGAAACGGTAGCGTTTTTTCACACACGCCCATAAAACGGCCTGTTTCCGCCCAGTAACACCCATTTCCTGTCAATCACATTACGATCGCCAGAACGATGAAAAAGCCGTGAGTAAAAATCCTAACTGCATAGCAAATTTACTTGGCGCAGTCGCAGTGCGGACATTGCGCATGCGCATTAAGCGGAAAATCGCTGCGATGCGAAGATTTTTACCGAGCGAACAACTCGGAATGAGGGCCAAAGTACAAGCCAATCAGCTCCTAACTGCCATGTCACAGGCTGTGTTTGAAAAATGACAGGAGCTGGTTGGTTTGGACTTTATCGCCATTCACTTTATCTCCAAAGCTCAGTAAATAGACGCCAGAGTTTAAGTACAACATATTTATTTTTGAATTTAAGGTTTTATAAGAAAGAGTGAGGAGTTTGTATTGGATAGGATTCCAAGTTTTCCTGACATCCTAGATTGCAGTCTAATCAACCAAAAAACTACTGGGATATTCTGTGGTAAAAGATATAACATTGGGCATAATTCTGAGTTGATCACAGCAGCAAATATGTTAGCAGTTGGGCAAAACCATGTGCACTGCAGGGGGGACAGATATAACGTGCAGAGAGAGTTAGATTTGGGTGGGGTGTATTCAAACTGAAATCCAACTTGCAGTGTAAAAATAAAGCAGGCAGTATTTACCCTGCACAGAAACAAAATAACCCACCCAAATCTAACTGTTTCTGCAAATGTTATATCTGCTCCACCTGCCGTGCACATGGTTTTGCCCAATTGCTAACAAACTTGCTGCTGCAATCAACTCAGAATTACCCCCATTGTTCTTTCATTGGTAGGACTCTACTGTTCCTCACACACACATACAGTATACAGTACAGTAAAAACTGTTTGAATCAGATCATATAGCAAGAGCTGAATAAAGACTTGTTAGGGCAATTGGTCAAATTACTTATGTTGTCTAAAACTCCATTATCAAAATGGTATACTGATGTTTTTATATAATGTGCCTTTTTATTTTGCTAAACCATGCATACAGATGTTATAAAGCTGAAATTAGAATTTCCTGCAGATTATCTCTACTGATTGCACTAAAATATTTGTCAGCTAATTAGGTGATAAAGAATTATAGCATTGCCACAGGCATAAGGTATCTGCTTTTGTACTAGATTGCCTATGCATATGATGTTGTTATTGATAAATTGGAGTGTTTACTTTCTCCTGACTATAAGCAAAATGAGGGCATGACTCTTTGTTAAATCTTAGATTGTTGGTATATTAGCTATAAGTGGAGGGATGTCTGAGGAAGCCGCCGAGGTAAAAGGCGGAGAAACGCGTAACAAGAGAGCACCGGAGTGCCGCTGAGCACATCACCTGCACACAGTACTGACGTCAGTGAAGAGAACGGGACCACGGAGCACATACGGACGTTAATCCTCCTCCATTGTTGTAAAACGCTGGCAGGTCCAGTAGGAGTTAAATAGAGGAACAGCACCAGTGCCGTGGGACCCAGGTAACTTCAATATAAAGACTGTGTGATTAAGGGAGCTTTATTTCTTTAAAGGACATTATATTCAGCTGGATCCGCACTGCTACATTGTGGCACATGTGGACGAAACTATATCAAAGCATTCATATCTTCATGAAAAATGAAACAATGTTTTTTTTTGGCCAGCAACAAGTAACCATCTGAACTACCTTATGGGACTACGCTATTAAGCGAGGGCATTGTGCAATACAAATATAGCCTGCACAGGTTTTCTATATGTTTTATGTTAATTAGATAAAACATCTCTGATCTGGTATTCCATCTCAGCATTATATTTTATCATTGGTGTTATCAATATTGTTTTTCTTTTTCTTTTCTTTTTTCTTTTTTTCACCTTTTTTTTCTTTTTTTTTTCCTTTTTTTTCTTTTATCTTTGTTTTTTATGTTAATAATTAAAAGCTTATTTAATATCCACACCGCTAATGAGTATTAACTATATGATTAAAGAAGGTTGTATTTTGTAGTAATACTAGCAGCGCTCCCACTTTGTTTGTTTTCTTGTTTTTATCATAATCACGAGGGGCGCAAAACATCCCTCACTTTGGGTAGCAGCAGCAGCATTACTATAAAAATACCCCTGAAAGGAAATTATAAGTAAGTGATTTCTCCACCAGTAAGTCAGCGCAATTCCTTATTGTTTTAAAATATTCTTAAGTGGAGGGTACCATGGAGTTTGGGTGTAATCATTGCATTCATATATTTGGTCTCATTATTTAAAGAGCATTAGAGAGGCTTGGCCGACAGAGACTTGTGTATGTAAATTCTAAGGACACCAATTCAAAGGATAGCTAAAATTTTAAATATAATATCAGTGTTACACCAACATTAAACCGTAGGAAAACAGAAAGAGAACATTCTACCCAAAATTTGGAACTCTGAAGGACTGCTTCAAATAACAAATGTGAGTCCACTTACTCTACACATCAAGCAACTCCAGTTTGAGTAATCTGGACAATTATCATTTATGTCTGTGTTAGAAATGCTGCAAGACATTTCCACTTCATCTGCAACTACTCATATTTATGCTTTTAGTTTATATTATGAATTCCCAGCTGTACCAATGTAATTTTGCCATTACATATTTTTGAAAGTCTTGTTTGAATTACAATTTTTCCCCCCACTCTGTCAACTCCCTCCTCTGTCCACCCCCACCTTATCTTCCCTCCTTACTTTCTGCTCTTGACTTTGCCACTTAGTTCACATCCAAAATTGACTCCATACATCAGGACATCAAGTCCCTCTAGACCAGGTATGTCCAAACTGCGGCCCTCCAGCTGTTGAGAAACTACACATCCCAGCATGCCCTGACACAGCTTTAGCATTCTCTGACAGCAAAACTGTGTCAGGGCATGCTGGGATATGTAGTTTCACAACAGCTGGAGGGCCGCAGTTTGGACATGCCTGCTCTAGACCATCAGCAACCAGCCACCTCCTTTCCCTTACCACCCTTCCTCATCCCTCTTACAAACTTTGACATCTTTCTCCCATGTACAGATGGAGCCACGCTAATCGTGGCTCTGTCTGTGACTGAGCATGCCCATCGCAGCAGCTTTGCCGCGCACATCCCATTCACTACAATGGGAGCGTCTCTGTGCACTTCTGTAGTGGGGCTATGCGCCAGCTAGCCTAGTCCCGCCGTGAGTGCACGTTTGCGATGGAGCCACACTAGATGAGTACAGCTCCATCTGTATCTGGTGAGGAAGTCATGGCCCTCATCCAATCCTGCCCCCCACCACCTTCACACTTGACCCTATCCCCTCCTGCTTCATCCACTACCTCTCTCCTTCTGCCTGTTATCATCTTGCCCACCTCCTCAATCTGTCTCTCATCAGGCACTGTCACCTCTGCCTTCAAGCATGCACTCATCTCCCCTATTCTTAAAAAAACCTACCCTTGAGCAACACACTCTCCAACTACCGACCTATCTCTCTCCTCTCTTTTGCCTCCAAACTCCTTGAGCATATTGTTTACAACTGCTGTTCCAGTCTGGCTTCTGTCCTCTCCACTCCACTGAAACTGCCCTCACAAAAGTCTGCAATGACCTCCTTTCTGCTAGATCCAAGGGCCACTATTCTCTGCTTATTCTCCTTGACCTCTCTGCTGCTTTTGACACTGAGGATCACCCTCTTCTTTGGCAAATCCTTCACTCCCTTGGTCTGTGTGATACTGCCCTCTCCTGGCTATCCTCTACCTCCCTGACTGTTCCTTCTCTATCTCCTATTTCAACTTTACCTCCCCCTCACTTCCACTAACTGTTAGTATCACTCAAGGTTCTCTTCTTGGTGATCTCCTTTTCTCTCTCTATATATATGTTCTCATAAGGGGAGATCATTTGTCCTTTGACTTACAATATCATCTCTATGCTGATGATACTCAAATCTACCTTTCCTACCCTACTCTCCTCAATCATATCTCCAGCTGTCTCTCTGTTATCTCATCTTGGATGTCCCAGTGCTTTCTTAAACTTAACACGTCTAAGATTGAGCTGATATTGTCCCCACTCTAACACACAACCTCACCTCCCACAATTTCACTGTCTATTGATGGCATTACTATCTCCTCTAGCCCCCAAGAGCACTATCTTGGAGTAATCCTTGACTCTTCCCTCTCCTTCAAATAACACATTCAGTACCTCTCTCAAACCTGACATTTTCATCTCAAAAATATTTCCAGAATGAGACCGTTTCTCACCCAGAATGCCACCGAGACCCTTTTCCACTAACTGGTCATCTCCAGAGTGGACTACTGTAATCTTCTCCAGTTTGCCATCCCTGACAAATACATATCTCCACTCCAATCTATCCTCAATGCTGCTGCCAGCTCATCTTCCTCCCCAAACATACTAAGTCTGCCTCCTCTCTCTTACAAGCCCTTCACTGGCTACCCTCTCTGACCTATCTCCCTTTACACTCCTGTCCATCCTCTTTGCTCCACTAATGCATGCTGACTCTTCTGCCTACTGATTACCTCCTCCCCCTACTACCTTCAAGATTTTGCACGTGCTGCTCCCTTTCTCTGGAATTCCCTACCTCTCCCCCCCAGATTCTCCACCTCTCTACAAAACTTCAAATGGGCACTCAAGGCCCACCAAACCCAGCAAATGCTCATCCTAAACCCTCTGTCCCACATTCACTGTCTAGCACCATCTGTGTTACCCCTGTCTGTCCCATCCCTTTGGAATGTAAGTTCTCATGAGTTGGGGTCTCTTCTCTCATGTGCTTTTCCTTCTCTTACTTAAACTATCTTATACTCCATACTTTCTTCAACGGCACCAAATCCCTTGGTTTTCTACCACCCTGACACTTATTTCGGTGTTGTCTGCTGATACAGACACTGTATGTTAATATACCCTGTAGTTGTCCCATATTGTCTTGAACTAAGTCACTGTTTTCTTGTTTTGCTTATTTGTTTATGTACTTGGCAATTAGGCCCTGTGGATTGCTTGTGGTGCCATATAAATAAAGGATAATAATAATAATCATAAAAATGCAGGTCTCTGTGAAAAGTAAGAAGGATGACAACTGCTGCATGGCCTGGGGGAAATGGCAAATTATTTTGCCCCATCTACACTTTGGCTTTAGCCCAATGATTCAACCACCAAGCCCATAAAATCATTGGAAATTTTTATTACATTTGGTATTTTTAGTATTTCTGCTCTATATGGGGATTCCTAGCATAGGTCAATGTAACCTTACATAACCGGGCACTTGACTCTGATTCTGATAACCAGGGATGATTTTCATCATTTTGATTTGTGCACTGAAGCTTAGAGCAAAATAATAACCCTTCAATTTGTCTGATAATTTGTTACTAAATTCCATGGTGAATATTTCCTACCAGATTCCTTTTCTTTTCTAATTGCTCTTCATTAATTTAAAAGTATTGTACATTTCCTTCCTCAACTCTGCTGCAAGACATTTTGAATTTAAAAAGACGCATACCCTATATATTTTTACTTTGTAATTCTATTATATGAATATGAAGTAATTAAATATTTTGGTGTGTATATATATATATATATATATATATATATATACTAATATAAAACCACAGCACTCGCCACCCCAGAAGCAGGGTGCAATGTCTGCACTCACCACTCATAGGGTGGGGTGTATGTAGCCCATGGCCACCTACTTAAATATATACAAACAGAAAGTTCAGCACTCACCAAAGCAAGCTCACTTCACAACATCAATAAATAAATAAATAAATAAATCACTAACTAAACCCCCATCATTTATTTATTGATGTTGTGAAGATAAGTGAGCTTGATTTGGTGAGTGCTGAATTTACTGTTTGTATATATATATATATATATATATATAGCAAAAAAACAAAGCCGGCACTCCAACAATGTGTGTCTTTACTTGCTCCGGTGCCCTCCCTCAGTCAGCACGACTGTATGTAGCAAAAGGTCATGGCGGCACTCAGGAGATTTGTTGCAGAAAAAAAGTGGTGTTTATTACCAACAGTGCATCCAACACATGTTTCGGGCCACAGCCCGTCGTCAGGGATGAGTGTATAGTGTTACAATTATACCTTAAATACCCATGAGACAATACACCATATAATCATAAATTATGCTCACCTGTGCTGCCGCTGTCAGACCAAATCATCACCGCTTGTTGCCGCCATCGTGTCCCGGCGGATGACGTCATCATCCCTCGCCCCCACGTGGTGTAAACCTGTCCCTTCCAACTGACGTTGGGAGAGAGTCATCCTCCACGGGTGGTTGCTAACGCGCATCTCAGCCGCTGGCACTGGCTTCCTTACAGGGTGGCGTCATCAACAGCGGACAGCACCCGGCATGCAAATCCGTCCCCATAGCAACTGTTAAACATAAACAAAACACGGCATTAGTGTTGTGAAAAACATGATCACTAAGATCCAAACAATTAAAATATACATATTAAAAAGTGCGATTAAAAAACAACACAGGATGATGGACTGTAAATGTCTCCCCAAGGTATACAGAAAAAAGAAGAAATACAGGTTAATGTTCTTAACAGCACATACCGATAGTTCATGCATCACATAAATCAAATTGAACTTAATGTGAAATCTTTTATAGACAATAGTGAAGACATAGTATCCACTTGTATCTATAAAAACATTATAAAAAACAGTGCAGACCCAGGACCTCATTTAGACCCTTAGGGGCAAGCGTATCCAGTCTGTAAATCCACCTGCTCTCCAATTGTAGGAGTTTTTTTACCTCTATTACCTCCTCGATTGGAGGCAGGGACATGATCTATCAGCTTACAGCGGATACTAGCTATATTATGTGCAGCTTGTACGCAATGATGGGCTACAGGCTGATCACTTTTACCAGTTTCTAGTACCGCTCTGATGGCTGAACGGTGATTTGCCATCCTCTCCCTAAATTGACATTCTGTCTTTCCCACGTAGTACAACCCACATGGGCAAGACAGAACGTAAATCACAAACTTGGATGTGCAGGTGAGGGGAAAATTGATGGTGAACTTCTTCCCTGACCTGGGATGATTAATGGTATTACCTACCAACAGAGATCTGCATGTCACACATCCAACACAACGAAAACAGCCCGCTTTTCTGGTTAAAAAATGAGCCACCGGTTTAGGTTTCATCAATTCCGTGACATCCAACTTAACCAATTGATCTTTAAGGTTCTTACCTCTTGTGTAAGCAGGCATGATACGTGTGTTATATAATGAGGGGAGATCTTTATCAGTGTTAATGATGGGCCATATTTTCCTGATCTCTTTCTTAGTTACATCACTGGTATTGGTGTACCTGTTAACCCAAGGAATTTTCTTAGTTGTCAACCCTGTAGAAACTTTAGCTTTCAACAGGTTCTCTCTAGGGATCTGCATTACCTTATCCTTAATGTTACTCAGCATACGTTGGTCATAGCCTCTATCCGCAAACCTCGTGACCATATTGTCAAGAGCTTGATCAACGAGGGTAGGTTCACTTGTAATGCGTTTGGCTCTAAGTATTTGTGAGTAGGGTAAGCCATGTCGCAGTGACATCGGATGAAAACTATCATGCTTGAGGAGTGTATTTCTATCTGTTGACTTGCAATACAGTGAGGTGACCAACAAATTGTCTCTCACCAATATGTTCACATCTAGGAAGTTGATATTTGAGGGACTAATAGTGTAAGTGAATTTTACCACACTATTCGATCTATTGTGGTCATCCAACAGAGTGGCCCTCCCCTCCCCTCCACAATATGAGTAAATCATCAATATATCTAAGATATAAGATGACGAACTCACTCTGTGGCTGCTGTAACAAAAGCGGTTTCTCAACCCAACACATAAACGCATTGGCGTACGATGGGGCCACATTGGACCCCATCGCACAGCCATGCTTCTGTAGATAGAATTTACCATTAAAGAAAAAATAATTCCTGGTCAGAACCAAAGTTAGTAATTCAATGAAGAGCTCTATAGGAGGTCCCTGATATAGTGGGTTGTCACTATAGGAGGTCATTATGGCTGTAAGAAGTTTATTGAGTGACAACTCAAATTGTCACCCCTCCATATTGTGGAGGGGTGAACAGACAGCATTGGCCACTCTGTTGGATGACCACAATAGATCGAATAGTGTGGTAAAATTCACTTACACTATTAGTCCCTCAAATATCAACTTCCTATATGTGAACATATTGGTGAGAGACAATTTGTTGGTCACCTCACTGTATTGCAAGTCAACAGATAGAAATACACTCCTCAAGCATGATAGTTTTCATCCGATGTCACTGCGACATGGCTTACCCTACTCACAAATGCTTAGAGCCAAACGCATTACAAGTGAACCTACCCTCGTTGATCAAGCTCTTGACAATATGGTCACGAGGTTTGCGGATAGAGGCTATGACCAACGTATGCTGAGTAACATTAAGGATAAGGTAATGCAGATCCCTAGAGAGAACCTGTTGAAAGCTAAAGTCTCTACAGGGTTGACAACTAAGAAAATTCCTTGGGTTAACAGGTACACCAATACCAGTGATGTAACTAAGAAAGAGATCAGGAAAATATGGCCCATCATTAACACTGATAAAGATCTCCCCTCATTATATAACACACGTATCATGCCTGCTTACACAAGAGGTAAGAACCTTAAAGATCAATTGGTTAAGTTGGATGTCACGGAATTGATGAAACCTAAACCGGTGGCTCATTTTTTAACCAGAAAAGCGGGCTGTTTTCGTTGTGTTGGATGTGTGACATGCAGATCTCTGTTGGTAGGTAATACCATTAATCATCCCAGGTCAGGGAAGAAGTTCACCATCAATTTTCCCCTCACCTGCACATCCAAGTTTGTGATTTACGTTCTGTCTTGCCCATGTGGGTTGTACTACGTGGGAAAGACAGAATGTCAATTTAGGGAGAGGATGGCAAATCACCGTTCAGCCATCAGAGCGGCACTAGTAACTGGTAAAAGTGATCAGCCTGTAGCCCATCATTGCGTACAAGCTGCACATAATATAGCTAGTATCCGCTGTAAGCTGATAGATCATGTCCCTGCCTCCAATCGAGGAGGTAATAGAGGTAAAAAACTCCTACAATTGGAGAGCAGGTGGATTTACAGACTGGATACGCTTGCCCCTAAGGGTCTAAATGAGGTCCTGGGTCTGCACTGTTTTTTATAATGTTTTTATAGATACAAGTGGATACTATGTCTTCACTATTGTCTATAAAAGATTTCACATTAAGTTCAATTTGATTTATGTGATGCATGAACTATCGGTATGTGCTGTTAAGAACATTAACCTGTATTTCTTCTTTTTTCTGTATACCTTGGGGAGACATTTACAGTCCATCATCCTGTGTTGTTTTTTAATCGCACTTTTTAATATGTATATTTTAATTGTTTGGATCTTAGTGATCATGTTTTTCACAACACTAATGCCGTGTTTTGTTTATGTTTAACAGTTGCTATGGGGACGGATTTGCATGCCGGGTGCTGTCCGCTGTTGATGATGCCACCCTGTAAGGAAGCCAGTGCCAGCGGCTGAGATGCGCGTTAGCAACCACCCGTGGAGGATGACTCTCTCCCAACGTCAGTTGGAGGGGACAGGTTTACACCACGTGGGGGCGAGGGCTGATGACGTCATCCGCCGGGACACGATGGCGGCAACAAGCGGTGATGATTTGGTCTGACAGCGGCAGCACAGGTGAGCATAATTTATGATTATATGGTGTATTGTCTCATGGGTATTTAAGGTATAATTGTAACACTATACACTCATCCCTGACGACGGCTGTGGCCCGAAACATGTGTTGGATGCACTGTTGGTAATAAACACCACTTTTTTTCTGCAACAAGTCTCCTGAGTGCCGCCATGACCTTTTGCTATATATATATATATATATATATATATATATTTATTAGTGATGAGCGGGTTCGGTTCCTCGGAAACCGTACCCCCCCGAACTTCACCCATTTTACAATGGTCCGAGGCATACTCGGATTCTCTCGTATGGCTCGGTTAACCCGAGCGCGCCCGAACGTCATCATCCCGCTGTCGGATTCTCGCGAGATTCGGATTCTATATAAGGAGCCGCGCGTCGCTGCCATTTTCACTCGTGCATTGGAAATGTTAGGGAGAGGACGTGGCTGGCGTCCTCTCCATTTATTAATGTTGCTGCAAATATTTGTGCTTATTGCTTAATTGTGGGGACTGGGGAGCAGCTGTATTATATAGGAGGAGTACAGTGCAGAGTTTTGCTGATCAGTGATAACCAGTTTTATCCGTTCTCTGCCTGAAAAATGCTCCAAATCTGTGCTCAGTGTGCTGCATATATCTGTGCTCACACTGCTTTATTGTGGGGACTGGGGACCACCAGTATTATATAGGAGGAGTACAGTGCAGAGTTTTGCTGACCAGTGACCACCAGTATACGTTGTCTGCCTGAAAAACGCTCCATATCTGTGCTCAGTGTGCTGCATATATCTGTGCTCACACTGCTTTATTGTGGGGACTGGGGACCAGCAGTATTATATAGGAGGAATACAGTGCAGAGTTTTGCTGACCAGTGACCACCAGTATACGTTGTCTGCCTGAAAAACGCTCCATATCTGTGCTCAGTGTGCTGCATATATCTGTGCTCACACTGCTTTATTGTGGGGACTGGGGACCAGCAGTATTATATAGGAGGAGTACAGTGCAGAGTTTTGCTGACAGTGACCACCAGTATATATAGCAGTACGGTACGGAAGGCCACTGCTCTACCTACCTCTGTGTCGTCAAGTATACTATCCATCTAGATTCTATACCTGTGGTGCATTTTAGTTTTGCAGTTTGCTGACAGTGACCACCAGTATATATAGTAGTACGGTACGGAAGGCCACTGCTCTACCTACCTCTGTGTCGTCAAGTATACTATCCATCTAGATTCTATACCTGTGGTGCATTTTAGTTTTGCAGTTTGCTGACAGTGACCACCAGTATATATAGCAGTACGGTACGGAAGGCCACTGCTCTACCTACCTCTGTGTCGTCAAGTATACTATCCATCTAGATTCTATACCTGTGGTGCATTTTAGTTTTGCAGTTTGCTGACAGTGACCACCAGTATATATAGCAGTACGGTACGGAAGGCCACTGCTCTACCTACCTCTGTGTCGTCAAGTATACTATCCATCCATACCTGTGGTGCATTTCAGTTGTACGCAGTATATATAGTTGTAGGCCATTGCTATTGATACTGGCATATAATTCCACACATTAAAAAATGGAGAACAAAAAATGTGGAGGTTAAAATAGGGAAAGATCAAGATCCACTTCCACCTCATGCTGAAGCTGCTGCCACTAGTCATGGCCGAGACGATGAAATGCCATCAACGTCGTCTGCCAAGGCCGATGCCCAATGTCATAGTAGAGAGCATGTAAAATCCAAAAAACAAAAGTTCAGTAAAATGACCCAAAAATCAAAATTGAAAGCGTCTGATGAGTAGCGTAAACTTGCCACTATGCCATTTACGACACGGAGTGGCAAGGAACGGCTGAGGCCCTGGCCTATGTTCATGGCTAGTGGTTCAGATTCACATGAGGATGGAAGCACTCATCCTCTCGCTAGAAAAATGAAAAGACTTAAGCTGGCAAAAGCACAGCAAAGAACTGTGCGTTCTTCTAAATCACAAATCCCCAAGGAAAGTCCAATTGTGTCGGTTGCGATGCCTGATCTTCCCAACACTGAACGGGAAGAGCTTGCGCCTTCCACCATTTGCACGCCCCCTGCAAGTGCTGGTAGGAGCATCCACAGTCCAGTTCCTGATAGTCAAATTGAAGATGTCACTGTTGAAGTACACCAGGATGAGGATATGGGTGTTGCTGGCGCTGGGGAGGAAATTGACAAGGAGGATTCTGATGGTGAGGTGGTTTGTTTAAGTCAGGCACCCGGGGAGACACCTGTTGTCCATGGGACGAATATGGCCATTGACATGCCTGGTCAAAATACAAAAAAAATCACCTCTTCGGTGTGGAATTATTTAAACACAAATGCGGACAACAGGTGTCAAGCCGTGTGTTGCCTTTGTCAAGCTGTAATAAGTAGGGGTAAGGACGTTAACCACCTAGGAACATCCTCCCTTATACGTCACCTGGACCACATTCATCAGAAGTCAGTGACAAGTTCAAATACTTTGGATGACAGCGGAAGCAGTCCACTGACCAGTAAATCCCTTCCTCTTGTAACCAAGCTCCTGCAAACCACACCACCAACTCCCTCAGTGTCAATTTCCTCCTTAGACAGGAAAGCCAACAGTCCTGCAGACCATGTCACGGTCAAGTCTGACGAGTCCTCTCCTGCCTGGGATTCCTCTGATGCATCCTATAGTGGCGCTGCTGTTGTTGCTGCTTGGAGTCGATCGTCATCCCAGAGGGGAAGTCGGAAGACCACTTGTACTACTTCCAGTAAGCAACTGACTGTCCAACAGTCCTTTGCGAGGAAGATGAAATATCACAGCAGTCATCCTGCTGCAAAGCGGATAACTCAGGTCTTGTCAGCCTGGGTGGTGAGAAACGTGTGTCCGGTATCCACCGTTAATTCACAGGCAACTAGAGACTTGATTGAGGTACTGTGTCCCCGGTACCAAATACCATCTAGGTTCCATTTCTCTAGGCAGGCGATACCGAAAATGTACACAGACCTCAGAAAAAGAGTCACCAGTGTCCTAAAAAATGCAGTTGTACCCAATGTAAACTTAACCACGGACATGTGGACAAGTGGAGCAGGGCAGACTCAGGACTATATGACTGTGACAGCCCACTGGGTAGATGTATCGCCTCCCGCAGCAAGAACAGCAGCGGCGGCACCAGTAGCAGCATCTCGCAAATGCCAACTCGTTCCTAGGCAGGCTACGCTTTGTATCACCGCTTTCCATAAGAGGCACACAGCTGACAACCTCTTACGGAAACTGAGGAATATCATCGCAGAATGGCTTACCCCAATTGGACTCTCCTGGGGATTTGTGACATCGGACAATGCCACCAATATTGTGCGTGCATTACATCTGGGCAAATTCCAGCACATCCCATGTTTTGCACATACATTGAATTTGGTGGTACAGAATTATTTAAAAAACGACAGGGGCGTGCAAGAGATGCTGTCGGTGGCCCGAAGAATTGCGGGCCACTTTCGGCATTCAGCCACCGCGTGCCGAAGACTGGAGCACCAGCAAACAGTCCTGAACCTGCCCTGCCATCATCTGAAGCAAGAGGTGGTAACGAGGTGGAATTCAACCCTCTATATGCTTCAGAGGATGGAGGAGCAGCAAAAGGCCATTCAAGCTTATACATCTGCCCACGATATAGGCAAAGGAGGGGGAATGCACCTGACTCAAGCGCAGTGGAGAATGATTTCAACGTTGTGCAAGGTTCTGCAACCCTTTGAACTTGCCACACGTGAAGTCAGTTCAGATACTGCAAGCCTGAGTCAGGTCATTCCCCTCATCAGGCTTTTGCAGAAGAAGCTGGAGACATTGTAGGAGGAGCTAAAACAGAGCGATTCCGCTAGGCATGTGGGACTTGTGGATGGAGCCCTTAATTCGCTTAACCAGGATTCACGGGTGGTCAATCTGTTGAAATCAGAGCACTACATTTTGGCCACCGTGCTTGATCCTAGATTTAAAACCTACGTTGTATCTCTCTTTCCAGCAGGCACAAGTCTGCAGAGGTTCAAAGACCTGCTGCTGAGAATAATGTCAAGTCAAGCGGCACGTGACCTGTCAACAGCTCCTCCTTCACATTCTCCCGCAACTGGGGGTGCGAGGAAAAGGCTAAGAATTCCGAGCCCACCCGCTGGCGGTGATGCAGAGCAGTCTGGAGCGAGTGCTGACATCTGGTCCGGACTGAAGGACCTGCCAACGATTACTGACATGTTGTCTACTGTCACTGCATATGATTCTGTCACCATTGAAAGAATGGTGGAGGATTATATGAGTGACCGCATCCAAGTAGGCACGTCAGACAGTCCGTACGTATACTGGCAGGAAAAAGAGGCAATTTGGAGGCCCTTGCACAAACTGGCTTTATTCTACCTAAGTTGCCCTCCCTCCACTGTGTACTCCAAAAGAGTGTTTAGTGCAGCCGCTCACCTTGTTAGCAATCGGCGTACGAGGTTACTTCCAGAAAATGTGGAGAAGATGATGTTCATCAAAATGAATTATAATCAATTCCTCCGTGGAGACATTCACCAGCAATTGCCTCCAGAAAGTACACAGGGATCTGAGATGGTGGATTCCAGTGGGGACGAATTAATAATCTGTGAGGAGGGGGATGTACACAGTGAAAGGGGTGAGGAATCGGAGGATGATGATGAGGTGGACATCTTGCCTCTGTAGAGCCAGTTTGTGGAGAGATTGATTGCTTCTTTTTTGGTGGGGGCCCAAACCAACCAGTCATTTCAGTCACAGTCAAGTGGCAGACCCTGATGCTGAAATGATGGGTTCGTTAAAGTGTGCATGTCCTGTTTATACAACATAAGGGTGGGAGGGCCCAAGGACAATTCCATCTTGCACCTCTTTTTTATTTCATTTTTATTTGCATTATGTGCTGTTTGGGGACTATTTTTTTAAGTGCCATCCTGTCTGACTCTACAGTGCCACTCCTAGATGGGCCAGGTGTTTGTGTCGGCCACTTGTGTGGCTTAGCTTAGCCATCCAGCGACCTCGGTGCAAATTTTAGGACTAAAAATAATATTGTGAGGTGTTCAGAATAGACTGAAAATGAGTGTAAATTATGGTTATTGAGGTTAATAATACCATGGGATAAAAATGACCCCCAAATTCTATGATTTAAGCTGTTTTTGAGGGTTTTTTGTAAAAAAACACCCGAATCCAAAACACACCCGAATCCGACAAAAAATTTTCAGGGAGGTTTTGGCAAAACGCGTCCGAATCCAAAACACGGCCGCGGAACTGAATCCAAAACCAAAACACAAAACCCGAAAAATTTCCGGTGCACATCTCTAATATATATATATATATATATATATATATATATATTTATATATATATATTTATACACTGCTCAAAGAAATAAAGGGAACACTAAAATAACACATCCTAGATCTGAATGAATGAAATATTCTTATTAACTACTATGTTTTTTACATAGTTGAATGTGCTGACAACAAAGTCACACAAAAATTATCAATGGAAATCAAATTTATTAACCCATGGAGGTCTGGATTTGGAGTCACACTCAAAATTAAAGTGGAAAAACACACTACAGGCTGATCCAACTTTGATGTAATGTCCTCAAAACAAGTCAAAATGAGGCTCGGTAGTGTGTGTGGCCTCCACGTGCCTGTATGACCTCCCTACAACCCACACAAGTGGCTCAGGTAGTGCAGCTCATCCAGTATGGCACATCAATGCGAGCTGTGGCAAGAAGGTTTGCTGTGTCTATCAGCGTAGTGTCCAGAACATGGAGGCGCTACCAGGAGACAGGCCAGTACATCAGGAGACGTGGAGGAGGCCGTAGGAGGGCAACAACCCAGCAGCAGGACTGCTACCTCCGCCTTTGTGCAAGGAGAAACAGGAGGAACACTGCCAGAGCCCTGCAAAGTGACCTCCAGCAAGCCACAAATGTGCATGTGTCTACTCAAACGATCAGAAACAGACTCCATAAGGGTGGTATGAGGGCCCGACGTTCACAAGTGGGGGTTGTGCTTACAGCCCAACACCGTGCAGGACGTTTGGCATTTGCCAGAGAACACCAAGATTGGCAAATTCGCCACTGGCGCCCTGTGCTCTTCACAGATGAAAGCAGGTTCTCACTGAGCACGTGACAGATGCGAAAGAGTCTGGAGACGCCAAGGAGAATGTTCTGCTGCCTGCAACATCCTCCAGCATGACCGGTTTGGCAGTGGGTCAGTAATGGTGTGGGGTGGCATTTCTTTGGGGGTTGCACAGCCCTCCATGTGCTCGCCAGAGGTAGCCTGACTGCCATTAGGTACAGAGATGAGATCCTCAGACCCCATATGCTGGTGCGGTTGGCCCTGGGTTCCTCCTAATGCAAGACAATGCTAGACCTCATGTGGCTGGAGTGTGTCAGCAGTTCCTGCAAGACGAAGGCATTGATGCTATGGACTGGCCCGCCCGTTACCCAGACCTGAATCCAATTGAGCACATCTGGGACATCATGTCTCGCTCCATCCACCAATGCCACGTTGCACCACAGACTGTCCAGGAGTTGGCGGATGCTTTAGTCCAGGTCTGGGAGGAGATCCCTCAAGAGACCATCCACCACCTCATCAGGAGCATGCCCAGGCATTGTAGAGAGGTCATACAGGCACGTGGAGGCCACACACACTACTGAGCCTCATTTTGACATGTTTTAAGGACATTACATCAAAGTTGGATCAGCCTGTAGTGTGTTTTTCCACTTTAATTTTGAGTGTGACTCCAAATCCAGACCTCCATGGGTTAATAAATTTGATTTGTGTGATTTTGTTGTCAGCACATTCAACTATGTAAAGAACAAAGTATTTAATAAGAATATTTCATTCATTAAGATCTAGGATGTGTTATTTTAGTGTTCCCTTTATTTTTTTGAGCAGTATATATATATATATATATATATATCTCTCACAAATACCCAATTGTGCTAGGGCAGATTAGAAGCAGCACCCCTAGAAAAAAACCCCGCTAGCAGAGGCTCAAGAAAAAGATACAAACTGCTGTTCTGAGGGTGCTATTATAATCCAAACAGTATATCATCTCACTACATGACATAAAATAGCATAAAAATAAATTGCATAAATTATAGCATAAAAATAAATTGTATATAAAATGTATTCACAATTCCATATAAAATGGCACAAATATATAAAAATACACATTATCATAAAGGTGCAAAGCAAATCTTTCCAGATGAATATGGCGGTTTTCTTGGCCAGACTGTTATCCGAATGGTGATAAAGAAAACGAATGAACATAGAACCCAACGCGTTTCGTCCAAAAGAACTTCCTCAGGGGTACATTATCAATAGTTTTAAGAAAACATTTTATACAAAGATTAATCACTAGAAGTGCTGGCTTGGAGCAATCTGAAAACCAATTGATGTATTGCATATAAAAAGACAATAAAAGTTTTTTTTAGATAATATTCTTCAACTGAAGATAGTTCTCGGAATGAACTGAAGTAAAAAATGACCGTCTGCAATGTTGGACCAATATTGCATGAATGTAAGGAATACTACTGAACTTTAACTGATTCTAGGGTGGTATAGTGACTTCACCGAAATAGCAATAGAAGGTGATAATAGCCTGATGTGTATCTGTCAAAGTTCGGCGATTATCACCTGATTGGTTGCCATGGTCAACTTCTCCACTGGCTCACTTCTCCACACTTTTCTCTGCTTCATGAGTAGACCAGCATGTGATGTATAATACATGGCCTAACTGGATTGGATATGTGTGACATTGTTGAAAGGGTTGCAGTTAAAATGCCGGCTGTCGAAATCTTGATGCCAAAATCCCGACAGTTGACAATACCGATAGCCGGAATCCTGGTGCAACATGGCTATTCCCACTGATGGGTGCCCACGACACCCATAGAGCGGAAATAAATCCTGTGGCAAGCACAGTAAGCCACTGAGCCTCTCATCACTCAACATTAGCAGAGTTGCATGGGACCTAGCTGCTCACTTCACCAGGGGCATTCTGCGATGCTTCACAATGCAAAGCATAGAAGTACTGCTGCAGTCCTCCAGATGAAAGTGTCATTTCAGGATATCATTAGCTGGGGGGCTGGGGGATGGATGGGTTGCTAACATGGAAAAAATATTTTCTGCTTTATTTTTTTATATATTTTTTTTCATAGTATATTTTATTTTTTCACCATTTTTTCCATTTTACCAAACCTTTTTTGTGCAGTTGGAACTGGAAGTCAGGGTGCATTTAGGATCCAATAATCAGGCTCACACATGGTACCGCCCTGGTGAAAGGTAAGACATACAGCTGCCAGCCGGGACCTGAGCATCACTCAGATGTCCCATTGATTTACTGTGTTTTTTTTTCCATTTTTATAAATAGCCAAAAAGAAGATTTTTAGAGGGGTATTCATAAATAGACCCTTTTACTATCCAAGAAAAATGCTGATTTAAATGTTACTCTTTTAGTTTAAACACATGATACAATACAACAATGCTGACTCTTTGGCAGTCACAAAAATAAAATTTGTCAAAAAGCCTTTTGGGGTGGCAGGGTAATTAGGGCTACATAAAATGTTTTCATGACTACAGCCATTTAGTTTGCTGCCAGGTAGACAACCATGTATACATTATCTTATTACATTAGCAAGCGAAACACAGATAATACTTGGAGTCTTAACTGATGTGTCCTCCATAATACACCAAACAGCGGGAAATACCTAGTGTGAGTAAGCTGACAGGTCCCGTGCAACTCCGTTAGTGTCGGATGTCTTTTTTTAAAACAAAAAATGCATCTAATTTGCTATGTGAATAGGACACTTAGCAGACCTTGCTGATTAAAGTCATATGTGGCATGCCTATGGCCCTCATTCCGAGTTGATTGCTCGCTAGCAGTGCAAACGCTAAGCCGTCGCCCTCTGGGAGTGTATATTAGCTTAGCAGAAGTGCGAACGAAAGGATCGCAGCGCTGCTACAAAAAATGATTGTACAGTTTCAGAGTAGCTCGAGACTTACTCCTAGCTAGCGATCACTTCAGTCTGTTTAGTTCCTGTTTTGACGTCATAAACACGCCCTGCGTTCGGCCAGTCACTCCCCCGTTTCCCCAGCCACTCCTGCATTTTATCTGGCAGGCCTGCGTTTTTATACACACTCCCTGAAAACGGTCAGTTACCACCCAGAAACACCCACTTCCTGTCAATCACTCAACGATCAGCAGTGCGACTGAAAAGCGTCGCTAGAGGTTGTGTAAAACTACATTGGCTTTTGTGAAAATACGACGCGCGTGCGCAGTGCGCACCATACGCATGCGCAGAACTGCCGATTTTTAGCCTGATCACTGCGCTGCGAACAACGGCAGCTAGCGATCAACTCGAAGTGACCCCCTATGGCCCTCATTCTGAGTTGATCGCTCGCTAGCTGCTTTTAGCAGCAGTGCAAACGCTAAGCCGCCGCCCTCTGGGAGTGTATCTTAGCTTAGCAGAAGTGCAAACGAAAGGATTGCAACGCTGCTACAAAAAAGACTGTGCAGTTTCAGAGTAGCTCGAGACCTACTCCTAGCTAGCGATCACTTCAGTCTGTTTAGTTCCTGTTTTTGACGTCACAAACACGCCCTGTATTTGGCCAGCCACCCCCCCGTTTCCCCATCCACTCCTGCGTTTTTATCTGGCACGCCTGCGTTTTTACACACACTCCCCGAAAACGGTCAGTTACCCCCCAGAAACACCCACTTCCTGTCAATCACTCAACGATCAGCAGTGCGACTGAAAAGCGTCGCTAGAGCTTGTGTAAAACTATATTGGCTTTTGTGAAAGTACGACACACATGTGCAGTGCGCACCATATGCATGCGCAGAAGTGCCGATTTTTAGCCTGATCGCTGCGCTGCGAACAACGGCAGCTAGCGATCAACTCGGAATGACCCCCAATATTCTCTGTCCGTCTGCAGCTGTATCTGTATACAAAATTTTATGTTACAGTGTTTTATGGGATTAAGACAAAATTTAATGGAAAAAGACATACATAAAGACACTTAGTGCTACCGAGTCACGCCACAGCATGGGGTGACTAGAAGGGCTGTTTAATGTGCAGGTAATCTAGATGTATCTCTACATCAACATTTGGAGGGCTGATTTTTTTTTTAATGAATCTGTTGGGTACTATTTATTAGAGATGAGCGGGTTCGGTTCCTCGGAATCCGAACCCGCCCGAACTTCATATTTTTTTTCACGGGTCCGAGCGACTCGGATCTTCCCGCCTTGCTCGGTTAACCCGAGCGCGCCCGAACGTCATCATCCCGCTGTCGGATTCTCGCGAGGCTCGTATTCTATCGCGAGACTCGGATTCTATATAAGGAGCCGCGCGTCGCCGCCATTTTCACTCGTGCATTGAGATTGATAGGGAGAGGACGTGGCTGGCGTCCTCTCCGTTTAGAGAAGAGAGAGAGAGACACAGTAGAGAGAGAGACACAGTAGAGAGAGACGAGAGAGACACAGTACTAGTAGTAATTTTGGGGAGCATTATTACTTAGGAGGAGTACTACTATACTACTATATATACTACTTGCTGAAGTGATATAGATAAGAAGATTAGATAGTGTGACTGCAGTGTATTGTATTAATTATCTGACTTGTGGGGGAGACACTGACAGTGGGGAGCAGTTAGAGTCTGAGAGCAGGACTCAGGAGTACATATAACGTACAGTGCACAGCACATTTTTGCTGCCAGAGTCAGTGCCACACTGCCATTGTGTGACCACACTGACCACCAGTATAATAATATATTTTTTATTTTGTGATTGTCTGCTTAGGCCTCGGAGTACTAGTTGCAAGTTGCAACGTGACCTGACCACCAGTTTAATAATCAATCACCACCAGTTTAATATATATATATATATATATATATATATATATATATATAAAATTGTATATAATATATATATATATATAATATTGTATACCACCTACCCGTGTTTTTTTTTTTTTCATTCTTTATACTATTACATACTACTATAGTAGCTTACTGTAGCAGACTGGCAGTCTGCGGTGCTGTGCTGCTGACCTGACAGTGTCCAGCAGGTCCGTCATCAGTCATTACATAATAAATATATATAGTACCTGTCCGGCTGCAGTACAGTGATATTATATTGATTTCATCTCATCAATAATTTATCATCCAGTCTAGACTCTATATTAGCAGCAGACACAGTACGTTAGTCCACGGCTGTAGCTACCTCTGTGTCGGCACTCGGCAGTCCATCCATAATTGTATACCACCTAGTACCTACCCGTGGTTATTTTTTTTCTTTCTTCTTTATATATACTACATCTCATTATCATCCAGTCTATATTAGCAGCAGACACAGTACGGTAGTCCACGGCTGTAGCTACCTCTGTGTCGGCACTCGGCAGTCCATCCATAATTGTATACCACCTAGTACCTACCCGTGGTTTTTTTTTCTTTCTTCTTTATATATACTACATCTCATTATCATCCAGTCTATATTAGCAGCAGACACAGTACGTTAGTCCACGGCTGTAGCTACCTCTGTGTCGGCACTCGGCAGTCCATCCATAATTGTATACCACCTAGTACCTACCCGTGGTTATTTTTTTTCTTTCTTCTTTATATATACTACATCTCATTATCATCCAGTCTATATTAGCAGCAGACACAGTACGGTAGTCCACGGCTGTAGCTACCTCTGTGTCGGCACTCGGCAGTCCATCCATAATTGTATACCACCTAGTACCTACCCGTGGTTTTTTTTTCTTTCTTCTTTATATATACTACATCTCATTATCATCCAGTCTATATTAGCAGCAGACACAGTACGTTAGTCCACGGCTGTAGCTACCTCTGTGTCGGCACTCGGCAGTCCATCCATAATTGTATACCACCTAGTACCTACCCGTGGTTATTTTTTTTCTTTCTTCTTTATATATACTACATCTCATTATCATCCAGTCTATATTAGCAGCAGACACAGTACGGTAGTCCACGGCTGTAGCTACCTCTGTGTCGGCACTCGGCAGTCCATCCATAATTGTATACCACCTAGTACCTACCCGTGGTTTTTTTTTCTTTCTTCTTTATATATACTACATCTCATTATCATCCAGTCTATATTAGCAGCAGACACAGTACGTTAGTCCACGGCTGTAGCTACCTCTGTGTCGGCACTCGGCAGTCCATCCATAATTGTATACCACCTAGTACCTACCTGTGGTTATTTTTTTTCTTTCTTCTTTATATATACTACATCTCATTATCATCCAGTCTATATTAGCAGCAGACACAGTACTGTAGTCCACGGCTGTAGCTACCTCTGTGTCGGCACTCGGCAGTGTATCCATAATTGTATACCACCTAGTACCTACCCGTGGTTTTTTTTTCTTTCTTCTTTATATATACTACATCTCATTATCATCCAGTCTATATTAGCAGCAGACACAGTACGTTAGTCCACGGCTGTAGCTACCTCTGTGTCGGCACTCGGCAGTCCATCCATAATTGTATACCACCTAGTACCTACCCATGGTTATTTTTTTTCTTCTTTATATATACTACATCTCATTATCATCCAGTCTATATTAGCAGCAAACACAGTATGGTAGTCCACGGCTGTAGCTACCTCTGTGTCGGCACTCGGCAGTCCATCCATAATTGTATACCACCTAGTACCTACCCGTGGTTTTTTTTTCTTTCTTCTTTATATATACTACATCTCATTATCATCCAGTCTATATTAGCAGCAGACACAGTACGGTAGTCCACGGCTGTAGCTACCTCTGTGTCGGCACTCGGCAGTCCATCCATAATTGTATACCACCTAGTATCTACCCGTGGTTTTTTTTTCTTTCTTCTTTATATATACTACATCTCATTATCATCCAGTCTATATTAGCAGCAGACACAGTACGTTAGTCCATGGCTGTAGCTACCTCTGTGTCGGCACTCGGCAGTCCATCCATAATTGTATACCACCTAGTACCTACCTGTGGTTATTTTTTTTCTTTCTTCTTTATATATACTACATCTCATTATCATCCAGTCTATATTAGCAGCAGACACAGTACTGTAGTCCACGGCTGTAGCTACCTCTGTGTCGGCACTCGGCAGTCCATCCATAATTGTATACCACCTAGTACCTACCCGTGGTTTTTTTTTCTTTCTTCTTTATATATACTACATCTCATTATCATCCAGTCTATATTAGCAGCAGACACAGTACGTTAGTCCACGGCTGTAGCTACCTCTGTGTCGGCACTCGGCAGTCCATCCATAATTGTATACCACCTAATACCTACCTGTGGTTATTTTTTTTCTTTCTTCTTTATATATACTACATCTCATTATCATCCAGTCTATATTAGCAGCAGACACAGTACTGTAGTCCACGGCTGTAGCTACCTCTGTGTCGGCACTCGGCAGTCCATCCATAATTGTATATCAACTAGTACCTACCCGTGGTTTTTTTTTTTCTTTCTTCTTTATATATACTACATCTCATTATCATCCAGTCTATATTAGCAGCAGACACAGTACGTTAGTCCACGGCTGTAGCTACCTCTGTGTCGGCACTCGGCAGTCCATCCATAATTGTATACCACCTAGTACCTACCCGTGGTTATTTTTTTTCTTCTTTATATATACTACATCTCATTATCATCCAGTCTATATTAGCAGCAAACACAGTACGGTAGTCCACGGCTGTAGCTACCTCTGTGTCGGCACTCGGCAGTCCATCCATAATTGTATACCACCTAGTACCTACCCGTGGTTTTTTTTTCTTTCTTCTTTATATATACTACATCTCATTATCATCCAGTCTATATTAGCAGCAGACACAGTACGTTAGTCCACGGCTGTAGCTACCTCTGTGTCGGCACTCGGCAGTCCATCCATAATTGTATACCACCTAGTACCTACCCGTGGTTATTTTTTTTCTTTCTTCTTTATATATACTACATCTCATTATCATCCAGTCTATATTAGCAGCAGACATAGTACGGTAGTCCACGGCTGTAGCTACCTCTGTGTCGGCACTCGGCAGTCCATCCATAATTGTATACCACCTAGTAACTACCCGTGTTTTTTTTTCTTTCTTCTTTATATATACTACATCTCATTATCATCCAGTCTATATTAGCAGCAGACACAGTACGTTAGTCCACGGCTGTAGCTACCTCTGTGTCGGCACTCGGCAGTCCATCCATAATTGTATACCACCTAGTACCTACCCGTGGTTATTTTTTTTCTTTCTTCTTTATATATACTACATCTCATTATCATCCAGTCTATATTAGCAGCAGACACAGTACGGTAGTCCACGGCTGTAGCTACCTCTGTGTCGGCACTCGGCAGTCCATCCATAATTGTATACCACCTAGTACCTACCCGTGGTTTTTTTTTCTTTCTTCTTTATATATACTACATCTCATTATCATCCAGTCTATATTAGCAGCAGACACAGTACGTTAGTCCACGGCTGTAGCTACCTCTGTGTCGGCACTCGGCAGTCCATCCATAATTGTATACCACCTAGTACCTACCTGTGGTTATTTTTTTTCTTTCTTCTTTATATATACTACATCTCATTATCATCCAGTCTATATTAGCAGCAGACACAGTACTGTAGTCCACGGCTGTAGCTACCTCTGTGTCGGCACTCGGCAGTCCATCCATAATTGTATACCACCTAGTACCTACCCGTGGTTTTTTTTCTTTCTTCTTTATATATACTACATCTCATTATCATCCAGTCTATATTAGCAGCAGACACAGTATGTTAGTCCACGGCTGTAGCTACCTCTGTGTCGGCACTCGGCAGTCCATCCATAATTGTATACCACCTAGTACCTACCCGTGGTTATTTTTTTTCTTCTTTATATATACTACATCTC
This sequence comes from Pseudophryne corroboree, assembly GCF_028390025.1. NCBI lineage: Eukaryota > Metazoa > Chordata > Amphibia > Anura > Myobatrachidae > Pseudophryne > Pseudophryne corroboree. The sequence continues at coordinate 725,857,874 of NC_086448.1, read as the reverse complement.
ATTATCATCCAGTCTATATTAGCAGCAAACACAGTACGGTAGTCCACGGCTGTAGCTTCCTCTGTGTCGGCACTCGGCAGTCCATCCATAATTGTATACCACCTAGTACCTACCCGTGGTTTTTTTTTCTTTCTTCTTTATATATACTACATCTCATTATCATCCAGTCTATATTAGCAGCAGACACAGTACGGTAGTCCACGGCTGTAGCTACCTCTGTGTCGGCACTCGGCAGTCCATCCATAATTGTATACCACCTAGTACCTACCCGTGGTTTTTTTTTCTTTCTTCTTTATATATACTACATCTCATTATCATTAAGTCTATATTAGCAGCAGACACAGTACGTTAGTCCATGGCTGTAGCTACCTCTGTGTCGGCACTCGGCAGTCCATCCATAATTGTATACCACTTAGTACCTACCCGTGGTTATTTTTTTTCTTTCTTCTTTATATATACTACATCTCATTATCATCCAGTCTATATTAGCAGCAGACACAGTACGGTAGTCCACGGCTGTAGCTACCTCTGTGTCGGCACTCGGCAGTCCATCCATAATTGTATACCACCTAGTACCTACCCGTGGTTATTTTTTTTCTTTCTTCTTTATATATACTACATCTCATTATCATCCAGTCTATATTAGCAGCAGACACAGTATGGTAGTCCACGGCTGTAGCTACCTCTGTGTCGGCACTCGGCAGTCCATCCATAATTGTATACCACCTACCCGTGGTTATTTTTTTTCTTTCTTCTTAATATATACTACATCTCATTATCATCCAGTCTATATTAGCAGCAGACACAGTACGGTAGTCCACGGCTGTAGCTACCTCTGTGTCGGCACTCGGCAGTCCATCCATAAGTATACTAGTATCCATCCATCTCCATTGTTTACCTGAGGTGCCTTTTAGTTGTGCCTATTAAAATATGGAGAACAAAAATGTTGAGGTTCCAAAATTAGGGAAAGATCAAGATCCACTTCCACCTCGTGCTGAAGCTGCTGCCACTAGTCATGGCCAAGACGATGAAATGCCAGCAACGTCGTCTGCCAAGGCCGATGCCCAATGTCATAGTACAGAGCATGTCAAATCCAAAACACCAAATATCAGTAAAAAAAGGACTCCAAAACCTAAAATAAAATTGTCGGAGGAGAAGCGTAAACTTGCCAATATGCCATTTACCACACGGAGTGGCAAGGAACGGCTGAGGCCCTGGCCTATGTTCATGGCTAGTGGTTCAGCTTCACATGAGGATGGAAGCACTCAGCCTCCCGCTAGAAAAATGAAAAGACTCAAGCTGGCAAAAGCAGTAGCACCGCAAAGAACTGTGCGTTCTTCGAAATCCCAAATCCACAAGGAGAGTCCAATTGTGTCGGTTGCGATGCCTGACCTTCCCAACACTGGACGTGAAGAGCATGCGCCTTCCACCATTTGCACGCCCCCTGCAAGTGCTGGAAGGAGCACCCGCAGTCCAGTTCCTGATAGTCAGATTAAAGATGTCAGTGTTGAAGTACACCAGGATGAGGAGGATATGGGTGTTGCTGGCGCTGGGGAGGAAATTGACCAGGAGGATTCTGATGGTGAGGTGGTTTGTTTAAGTCAGGCACCCGGGGAGACACCTGTTGTCCGTGGGAGGAATATGGCCGTTGACATGCCTGGTGAAAATACCAAAAAAATCAGCTCTTCGGTGTGGAGGTATTTCAACAGAAATGCGGACAACAGGTGTCAAGCCGTGTGTTGCCTTTGTCAAGCTGTAATAAGTAGGGGTAAGGACGTTAACCACCTCGGAACATCCTCCCTTATACGTCACCTGCAGCGCATTCATAATAAGTCAGTGACAAGTTCAAAAACTTTGGGTGACAGCGGAAGCAGTCCACTGACCAGTAAATCCCTTCCTCTTGTAACCAAGCTCACGCAAACCACCCCACCAACTCCCTCAGTGTCAATTTCCTCCTTCCCCAGGAATGCCAATAGTCCTGCAGGCCATGTCACTGGCAATTCTGACGATTCCTCTCCTGCCTGGGATTCCTCCGATGCATCCTTGCGTGTAACGCCTACTGCTGCTGGCGCTGCTGTTGTTGCTGCTGGGAGTCGATGGTCATCCCAGAGGGGAAGTCGTAAGCCCACTTGTACTACTTCCAGTAAACAATTGACTGTCCAACAGTCCTTTGCGAGGAAGATGAAATATCACAGCAGTCATCCTGCTGCAAAGCGGATAACTGAGGCCTTGACAACTATGTTGGTGTTAGACGTGCGTCCGGTATCCGCCGTTAGTTCACAGGGAACTAGACAATTTATTGAGGCAGTGTGCCCCCGTTACCAAATACCATCTAGGTTCCACTTCTCTAGGCAGGCGATACCGAGAATGTACACGGACGTCAGAAAAAGACTCACCAGTGTCCTAAAAAATGCAGTTGTACCCAATGTCCACTTAACCACGGAAATGTGGACAAGTGGAGCAGGGCAGGGTCAGGACTATATGACTGTGACAGCCCACTGGGTAGATGTATGGACTCCCGCCGCAAGAACAGCAGCGGCGGCACCAGTAGCAGCATCTCGCAAACGCCAACTCTTTCCTAGGCAGGCTACGCTTTGTATCACCGCTTTCCAGAATACGCACACAGCTGAAAACCTCTTACGGCAACTGAGGAAGATCATCGCGGAATGGCTTACCCCAATTGGACTCTCCTGTGGATTTGTGGCATCGGACAACGCCAGCAATATTGTGTGTGCATTAAATGTGGGCAAATTCCAGCACGTCCCATGTTTTGCACATACCTTGAATTTGGTGGTGCAGAATTTTTTAAAAAACGACAGGGGCGTGCAAGAGATGCTGTCGGTGGCCAGAAGAATTGCGGGACACTTTCGGCGTACAGGCACCACGTACAGAAGACTGGAGCACCACCAAAAACTACTGAACCTGCCCTGCCATCATCTGAAGCAAGAAGTGGTAACGAGGTGGAATTCAACCCTCTATATGCTTCAGAGGTTGGAGGAGCAGCAAAAGGCCATTCAAGCCTATACAATTGAGCACGATATAGGAGGTGGAATGCACCTGTCTCAAGCGCAGTGGAGAATGATTTCAACGTTGTGCAAGGTTCTGATGCCCTTTGAACTTGCCACACGTGAAGTCAGTTCAGACACTGCCAGCCTGAGTCAGGTCATTCCCCTCATCAGGCTTTTGCAGAAGAAGCTGGAGACATTGAAGGAGGAGCTAACACGGAGCGATTCCGCTAGGCATGTGGGACTTGTGGATGGAGCCCTTAATTCGCTTAACAAGGACTCACGGGTGGTCAATCTGTTGAAATCAGAGCACTACATTTTGGCCACCGTGCTCGATCCTAGATTTAAAGCCTACCTTGGATCTCTCTTTCCGGCAGACACAAGTCTGCTGGGGTTGAAAGACCTGCTGGTGAGAAAATTGTCAAGTCAAGCGGAACGCGACCTGTCAACATCTCCTCCTTCACATTCTCCCGCAACTGGGGGTGCGAGGAAAAGGCTCAGAATTCCGAGCCCACCCGCTGGCGGTGATGCAGGGCAGTCTGGAGCGACTGCTGATGCTGACATCTGGTCCGGACTGAAGGACCTGACAACGATTACGGACATGTCGTCTACTGTCACTGCATATGATTCTCTCAACATTGAAAGAATGGTGGAGGATTATATGAGTGACCGCATCCAAGTAGGCACGTCACACAGTCCGTACTTATACTGGCAGGAAAAAGAGGCAATTTGGAGGCCCTTGCACAAACTGGCTTTATTCTACCTAAGTTGCCCTCCCACAAGTGTGTACTCCGAAAGAGTGTTTAGTGCCGCCGCTCACCTTGTCAGCAATCGGCGTACGAGGTTACATCCAGAAAATGTGGAGAAGATGATGTTCATTAAAATGAATTATAATCAATTCCTCCGCGGAGACATTGACCAGCAGCAATTGCCTCCACAAAGTACACAGGGAGCTGAGATGGTGGATTCCAGTGGGGACGAATTGATAATCTGTGAGGAGGGGGATGTACACGGTGATATATCGGAGGATGATGATGAGGTGGACATCTTGCCTCTGTAGAGCCAGTTTGTGCAAGGAGAGATTCATTGCTTCTTTTTTGGTGGGGGTCCAAACCAACCCGTCATATCAGTCACAGTCGTGTGGAAGACCCTGTCACTGAAATGATGGGTTGGTTAAAGTGTGCATGTCCTGTTTATACAACATAAGGGTGGGTGGGAGGGCCCAAGGACAATTCCATCTTGCACCTCTTTTTTCTTTAATTTTTCTTTGCGTCATGTGCTGTTTGGGGAGGGTTTTTTGGAAGGGCCATCCTGCGTGACACTGCAGTGCCACTCCTAGATGGGCCCGGTGTTTGTGTCGGCCACTAGGGTCGCTTATCTTACTCACACAGCTACCTCATTGTGCCTCTTTTTTTCTTTGCGTCATGTGCTGTTTGGGGAGGGTTTTTTGGAAGGGACATCCTGCGTGACACTGCAGTGCCACTCCTAGATGGGCCCGGTGTTTGTGTCGGCCACTAGGGTCGCTTATCTTACTCACACAGCTACCTCATTGCGCCTCTTTTTTTCTTTGCGTCATGTGCTGTTTGGGGAGGGTTTTTTGGAAGGGACATCCTGCGTGACACTGCAGTGCCACTCCTAGATGGGCCCGGTGTTTGTGTCGGCCACTAGGGTCGCTTATCTTACTCACACAGCTACCTCATTGCGCCTCTTTTTTTCTTTGCGTCATGTGCTGTTTGGGGAGGGTTTTTTGGAAGGGCCATCCTGCGTGACACTGCAGTGCCACTCCTAGATGGGCCCGGTGTTTGTGTCGGCCACTAGGGTCGCCCAGCTTAGTCATCCAGCGACCTAGGTGCAAATTTTAGGACTAAAAATAATATTGTGAGGTGTGAGGTATTCAGAATAGACTGAAAATGAGTGTAAATTATGGTTTTTGAGGTTAATAATACTTTGGGATCAAAATGACCCCCAAATTCTATGATTTAAGCTGTTTTTTAGTGTTTTTTTAAAAAAACACCCGAATCCAAAACACACCCGAATCCGACAAAAAAAAATTCGGTGAGGTTTTGCCAAAACGCGTTCGAACCCAAAACACGGCCGCGGAACCGAACCCAAAACCAAAACACAAAACCCGAAAAATTTCCGGCGCTCATCTCTACTATTTATGGATCTAAACTGTGTTTCTCCATATGCTACAGGAGTGTGATATTATTTACTTATTTAGTGTTTGGTATGTGTGACTGGTGGTCACAATACTTACGGCGGAATCCCGGCAGTTAGATACCTGGCAGGGAAGGGGCCAGTGCAACAAAGCCCCTTGTAGGCTCGGTGGTGAGCTACGCTTGCCACTGGTTCTATTCCCACTCTATGGGCGGTATTCAATTCTTTTCACCCCCTTCCACACCCGTTTTGTTTCTGCTGAAGGGTGTGGTATAATAATTTCAGCTCTCTACCCCTGGTGTAGCGAGGGTGCCCAACCCTTTATGCAGCTAAACCTGATTACTATGGGCACGATATGCGCGATAACGGGGATCGCTTTAGAAAGGAGATTGGGCGTGATATATCATTTGAATACCGCCCTATGGGTGTCGTGGACACCCACGAGTGGGAATAGTCCCTGTTGGCCAGAATGCCGACCGTCAGGATAGTGAGAGTCCGGGATGTAGGTCCCGGTCACATAACTACATCCCTTTAATTATTACGCACATTGCAGTGTACTTTAAAGGATCACCAAGTTTTATTCCTATTTATTATTTTCACTCAACAGGGAAATAACTGTCATTGATGTCAATGGAACAATTAGAAGACTACTGCATATAATATAATCAGTTATGTACAATTCACAATCAACAGAGATTTTTATTATGCAAATTGTTACATCTCTGCCCCATATGTCACCAATTTATTCAGATGTCTATCTGTCTTTGCTGTGAAAAGTGCTATGCCTTTTTGACCTCTCCAATACATTTCATAGGGGTCTATTTACTAAGCCTTGGAAAGAGATAAAGAACCAACCAGCCAGCTCCTATAATTTTTTTAACACAGCCTGTAAAATCGCAGTTATTAGCTGAGTGGCTGATACTTTATCTCTCTCCAAGACTTAATAAATAGACCCCCATAGTACAGTATACTACAGTAAGTCTAAATTTATCTTTGCATGTTTGATGCTGTGTTACATTTTAGTTTTATGTCTTACAATACCTATCCTTTAGTGGCAATAAATAGCTGTTTCAATTTCACCTTCTATGTTTTCTTAACTAATTAAATTCCTTAATTAAATATTTCTGGCAATTATAAAAAATGTTGGGGGTTAAAATATCAAAACGTTTGTTTATTATGATGTTTACTCTGTATAATGCTAATCAACATACAGAGATTCGTCCTTGAACATTTTTTCTTTTATCTATACAAAAATCATCACTGCTAAGCTGACACTGCACTTTATTAATTTAGGCCAACAGTATTTGCTGCATTATATTATATTGTCCTATTGTGACAGTGTTGGTATATATCGACCAACTCAAACCCAAGGAAAATGGATCCTTTACTTCATTGTAATAAACATGTTCATTTGTTATTTGGACAGTGTGATAAAGGGCTACACATAAACTTGAGAATCGGGCTCTTGACACATTATTGTTATTCTCCTGGTGCCGACTTTCTGCCAAGCAAATCTAGAGTTCATTTGACACTCTCTCCATGTTAGCACCTTTTCTAGTTGTCTTGTAAATTAGCCTACACACTGTACATGTCTTGATTTTCAATCCTGCAGTATGTAAAGTCCAGTGTTTTTTTTATTCTCTCTGTCTGCTTTGGCACTGTAATCCCTATGGAAAAGATCGGAAGATATATGCGCGCATTCTCCTTGTAATGACTCATGGCTTTTAAGAAGCAAGATGGCGGCATTTATGAAGATGAAAAGGGTTTTGAAATATCCACATCAGATATATCTTCAACACCTAAGGGACTCAACTGTTTTCTGGCTGAATATGTATTCTTGGAAATAAAGCCCTTTTCTAATGCAATACTAAGAGGTCTGTCATACTTACTGAAAGTAACGCTTATAAAAGAAAAAGAATACATGGGAAGGCAAAGAGACACACAACTAAGACAAATATAAAGCAATGTTAATTGGTTTGGATTAAAAATATAGGATTACTGTGACTTATTTCTTAAGACCAGGGAAATAAAATAAAAATTGAAAAGTGTATAAAGTAATTGTGCTTTCTTTCTGCTTACAACTTCCAGGTTGTGAGCAGCCTCTTTGCTCCACATTTCTAACCTCCACCCTTTCTTGTAAAGACTGATTAGTGCCACCTAGGACAGCTGGTCAGGTGGTACTGACCCCGCAGTACAGTCAGCCGCCACAAGATGGAGAGGAGGAGGGGGCCAAAGATGGCTAGAAGGCTAATGCAAGGTTTTTCTTCCAGGCCTAACCTATAATGCTGGCAGCCCACCTACAAACACCACAGGAGAAAGCTTCTCAAACAGCAATGTGGTGGTTTGTCTCTCAGTCCCAAGAGGTTGGTATTGTGTACATAACAATCTCTGGTGTGTCCTAACAAGTTTAGGCTCATGGGGAGGAGGATGACCAAAAACGTTATCCAGTGGTGTGTGCATACACCGGTCAGAAATGTCTATAACTGATAGCAGTTGGATCTCTAAGCCGGGGGGGAAGGGGGTTGGTGGTAATAAATGGGTGGCATGTATGCACTTCTGCCCTGCTGTCACTACAGGTTTCTTTGGTCCCCTTACAGAATAAACAAATGTAACCTACAGCATACCTTTAATGTATAAGTAAAATTCCCAAGGTCTTTTCTATTATTTCTTATAAAGTATATCACATTTTTTGACATGTGATTGAACCAGTGACATATACAGTAATATTAACACTGTAACTATTACAAATAATTATTGCATCTCTGGATTCTATTATCTACTGCACAACCTAATTATATATACAGTGAGTGCTGTTACTCGGTTAACTTTCGCCCCTTAGGTTGCCAAAAGGATATTCCCTTTCTGATTTCTCTGACTAAATAAAATTAATTTCATAGGTACCACTATTATTTATTGAATTGCTTCATTAATGAACTAATCAATGCAAAAGGTGTCAACATTTCAGAGTTGATAGTAAAGAGTATTATACCAATTATGTAAATGTTAACATTTACACAACATGGAGACACATTAAGAACTACAGTAGAAATTTAAGAAAGTTTACAATGTAAAGGTAAAAGAGATAGAAAGAAAAAGAGATGAACCATACCAGCTGACAGGGTGAGTGCACATTGTATATCAGATCATGGTGGAAAAAGATTTGAAAGATCATTTCTATGAGTTGAGTTGTTATGGAGTCAGGTTAGATACCTGTCTGAAAAGATTAGCTTTAAGGGATAGTGTAAATGCTGCAAGACATTGTAAATGTCTGATAGTGTGAGAAAGATGGTTCCATGGAATAAATTCTGGGGGCGTGAGTGAGGAATCCTAGAGGATCAGTGGGGAAGAGAGATGGAGAACATATTTAGAGTGGAATTTCCATTTTGGAGAGTTCCTGGAAACTATAAAGGAGATGAGTGGAGGTAAGAGGTTACTGAGGGTGTTGTATCTTTGTACATATAAAGATTACCCAGTGCCAGCTGATGATATTTGAGTATCTGCTGCCTCTTAAGTAGGTATACTCTTCCCACTGATTGTTAAACTAAAGGCAAAAATGTTTCTCCACTAGTGAAGAAACAAGATGCACTGATATTCAAATATTGTTTGTTTTAATAATTATAACATACTTAAAAATAAACAATTGGTATTAATAAATCAATATAATAAATTACCGGACGGTAAATTAAATATGCCCCACTTTAAAACAAGCACATTTAAAAAGTTCAAAAGGAACTATGATATGAGTGTCCTTTGTAGGAATTTAAAGTGTCCAAAAGCTGGTAGTTTATTCCACCTGACTAGAAGCCCAATGGCAATCTTATATACAGTCCCCCCGGCTGCTGGTAGCTATTCCTGAGGAAGCCGCCGATCGGACTCTAAGGCAGGGAAACGCGTTAACCAATTATTCATACGTCAGCAGCCGGCTTCTATTCATTCCCCCGCATTGGGAAGAGGAATTGGACTTTTGCGACCTGCAAGTGACGTGGTGTCCGAGGAGAGAACTGTGCTGCTGTGTGGTTTATATGGGGCGTGCAGCGGGTGAGCGCTCACCGCTATATTGTTGTTTCCACCAGTGTTAAAAGCCCTTGCATTGCTGGCGGGCAGCCCGAGACCAGAGAGAGGAGACTGATCTCTGTGTGATGTGCCGGGTGTGATGTGCCTGATGATAGCGGAGTGCTGACGAGCACCATTGGTGAGTTACTGCTATCCTACACTAATCACAACAAGGCTTTTTGACTATACCTCTGGATATGTCCGCAAATAAAGGAATAGCTACCAGCGGCCGGAAGGACTGTATATAAGACTGCCATTGGGCTTCTAGTCAGGTGGAATAAACTACCAGCTTTTGGACACTTTAAATTCCTACAAAGGACACTCATATCATAGTTCCTTTTGAACTTTTTAAATGTGCTTGTTTTAATGTGGGGCATATTTCATTTACCGGCCGGAAATTTATTATATTGATTTATTAATACCAATTGTTTATTTTTATGTATGTTATATTATAATTATTAAAACAAACAATATTTGAATATCAGCGCTTCTTTTTTCTTCACTAGTGGAGAATTTTTTTTTGCCTTTTGTTGTATCTTTGAACTAGAATGTTAAACTGTATCTTGTATTTAATAGGAAATCAGTGTATAGACAGATGTAAAGGAATAGCATCTGAGGAAAGGGAAGAAAGGTGTATGAATCTACCAAGATTATTACCATGGCCTAGCTACGGTGCACTAACTCACATATATGTTGTGTACATTGACCATCCTATTTAATTGCCATACTGTCCAAGTAACGATCTTTGTGTTCATAATCTGACATAGCTGTCATGTGTAAATATGAATACAGGTTGAGTATCCAATATCCAAATATTTAGAAATACGGAATATTCTGAAATACAGAATTTTTTGAGTGAGACTGAGATAGTGAAACCTTTGTTTTCTGATGGCTCAGTGTACACAAACTTTGTTTAATACACAGAGTTATTAAAAATATTGTATTGAATGACCTTCAGGCTGTGTGTATAAGGTGTGTATGAAACATAAATGAATTGCATGTATGTACACAAACTTTGTTTAAGGCACAAAGTTATTAAAAATATTGGCTATAATGACCTTCAGGCTGTGTGTATACGGTGTATATGAAACATAAATGCATTCTGTGCTTAGACTTGGGTCCCATCACCATGATATCTCATTATGGTATGTAATTATTCCAAAATACAGAAAATTCCGATATCCAAAATACTTCTGGTCCCAAGCATTCTAGATATAGGATACTAAACCTGTACATGATTATATAGGCTATATACAAGATAGTTCAAGTGTTAAAAAGTCAAGAGCTGCTGTTAATGTTAACACAAACTGTTTTGATTAATTTTAAATTATTCCTTGAATTGGTTACTCAGCTAACTACAGTGTTTCCTCATGTACCGTACATACAGTACTGCACATGCATCAGTTGGTCTAGCCATATGTTAGTTACCACTACTGTTTATTTTAATTGTTTTCTAACATTAGTGTATAGATGCAATTGGAAAACTTTTTGTGACTTACTATCTTTAGCAATCTGCTTTTTAGTCTCTGTTTTATCTAACCTAATTTTACATATTTTCTTTGCATACTATGACTTTTTAACTTTTTCTTGTGTTAACCATTAAAATGCCTTTGTTTTGTACCTTGTTCATAACATGACTGGCAAAAAGCAGTGAGTCGTTATTTTCCAGATCATTGATGACTGGATAATGGTAGAGTAGAGAATTAAACCATCCATTATTTGTAACTGGAAAAGGGCATTAAAGGTGGTCTACTGTCACAAGAATACATAATATGTCCGGTAATACAAAACAATATCCCTTAAGCATATAACAATGTTGCTTTAACACTTACAAATACTGTCCTTATTGATATTGTGCTTCCTGGTTCTAATTAAGTTAATTAATCTTACATTTAACTGGAATTGTTGCAGTCTGTAATTATCAACAATTAACAGGTGCCAAATGCTCACTGACATGAAAGACACTTTATAGCTATAAAACTTTACAATCAACTTTGCAATCAAATCTTGTCTAAATGCAAATAATTTGTAATAATGCCACAACTAAATAACATAATGTCAAGCCATTGAAATCCATGGGGTATTGTGATGGGATTACGAATACAGTATCAGACACATATCTACATGTACTGACTACAATACAAATGGGATAATACATTTTCCACTGTAATTTATATGGATATTACAAGTCACCGAACAGTTAAGTAACCATATAAAAGCAAAGGCTGTAGGCAGAGCATGTTTGTACAGGTCTTACACATCTATTTAACTTCTACTACCCCTGAATTCTAAGTAGAAGGCAGATGTATTAAGCCTGGAGAAGTGATAAAGCAGTGAAGTGATAAGTGGCAGGTGATAATGCACCAGCCAATCAGCTCCTAACTGTAATTTCTTCAAACCCATAATGATTGGCTGGTGCGTTATCAACTTTTACTTATCATTTCTTTATCACTTCTCTAGCCTTAATAAATCTGCCCCACTGTTCCTTATATAGTAGTATATTTCTTACTGAACATTATGATGACACCAAAAATGACCATTATAAGCAATGAAATTGGATCTCAGTGTTTATGCAGGTAATATTTATAGAAGTTTATACACATATTGACATCACGTGTATAATATCTACCAATTACTGCACAAACTTTTGTCCACTGATGCAATTAGTGAACCCCACAGTACTTTATTGCGATCCAGCACAGTCATGTAAACCATATTAGGTAACAAGTGGTTATCATATACTATACGAAATCATTCACTATTATGTTATTAAAATGTGTAACATGCATACGGTATGATCTGACAATACAGTACGTTATGGAAAATGCTTGTTCAGCAGTTCAGCAAGAGGTAGGTGAATAACAAATGATATTGTATAGCTTACATATAAAGCATTATATGCACAGCAATGTATTTAGTGAAAATAAATGCACAGTTTTTACAAAGTACTGTCCAACAGCTCTTTGAAATAGTATGCAATATGCATAAACCTGGCCAGAAAGTCCTCAGAAACTTAGTGAAGGTCCATCACATATATAACGTTATCACAGTACATTTAACAAGCAAATATAACACAGTCTAATTATTGTAATATTATAATGCAGTTATCTATGTATTGTCATCCTTTGGAAATATCTTGAAAATGAGTCACATTACTGTACTTCCAAAAAAAAAGCATATGTATCCTATCAACAGGATAAGTCAATAATTAAATATCTACAATGTCGATATTCAACTGCAAGATCTAAAAAAGTGTATTTTGTATTAGTTGATCAGAAGCATTAGTAAGCCTGTCTTAAAAGTAAATGTATTCAGTGTGATATATCTTCTACATCCCATTTGTAATATATCAACCTCTTAAATGACAGGATCACTACCCATGTCTGAAACTGCTTGGGGCAACAATACTTCACTGTTGAAGGATGGCTTACACCTCTGCATCACAACTAAACTATTCTTGTTTATTTCTTTCCTCCAGCTATGTTAAATACACCTGCAAGCCCTGAAACACTAACTGACGTTGAAACACGGAATGTAATATGCTGGTATGTTCTCCGGAAACTATTAAATCATCAATGATAATAAAAGAGTGACAGCTACACAATACATGTCAGCCAAAATGATGTATATAATGTTGGTAAACAGCAATTTCCTTACCCAGTGCCAACAAATCTGGAATGATGCTTAAGCCATTCATCCATTGTAAACTAGGTAACATGAGATTGTCAGAGATACATTTGACAAAGGCTGTAGTTAGCATAACTCTTGAGATGTCTGTTGACCTTTTGCAGAGCTGTAGCTTGTTATAAAAATACAAAACCACACTCAGCAAACAAAACGGTTGCCTAATTAATAGGATGCCAGTTGATTTCCAGATGGGCTAACAGGGTAAAGGACTTTGATGTACTACAGTACAGATTCTAGTTAAGGCTTGCATATATATCTATATATCTATATACTTTAAATGCCGTAATTATCATACATGTATGCGCTAAATACAATTCTAGAACACTTTGCGGACTGAACCAACATTAAACTTATTAACACTCTCTTTGCGGAAAGCACTATTGCATACATACTGTATACTGCTATCAAGTTACACTGTAACTGCTCAGCTATGTTACAACAGTATTGAGTAATATGCATACATTACATAGATAATGAAAAGCAATAGCTAGATTAGTTCCTGCTCTTGTGGATGCAAATAGCGGAAACGCCTTCAAGGGATGAAGTACCTGCACAGTGAGTGTCTCAGATGTTCACTTCATCTTCTGTTGACAAGGAAACCAAACCGCACTTCATTTTTCCAGAAAAAAAAAAAAACACCTTCCACTGCCATCAATTGGAATTGTAAATAGATGGACAAAGCAGATATATAAATATATAAATTTTTTTGTACCCCAAAATTACTTCAGGAGAGGACAAATAAAATATGCAAAAGTCAATGGCAATCAAATTGGTGAGGAGGTAAGAATAATAATAGTAATTATAATGAAGAAAAAAAATGATCACAATTGTAAGAAAAAGTGGTCACCTTATGAAACGGTTTAATAGAAATTTTAGAGGGGGGAAAAAACAAAAACAGAAGCAAAAATAAAAAAGGTGCTTTCTTTTGCAAGGTTCAAGAAAAGAAAAAGAAAATTAACATCTTGCACCAGAGGTAACAAGAAGACAAACTCTTGGGAGACACTGAAATGTATTGCAAATCCAATATACACCAAAAAGATAAAGCAGCAAAAATAGACTCAAGAGTTATAAACATGCTTTGTTATGTAAAAAAAAAAATTAAAAAAGGATAATAATTAAAAATAAGAACACTACTGTACATCTACTTCACATTGTCAATGAAAACCAGTTGCATATACTGTGTGAGCTGAGGCTCTCTCCCAGCAGCTAGCAGATTCAGCACCTCTCTTTCTAGCACCCAGCCTGCTACAAAAACTTGCACTCAGGGTTAAAAAGCATGCCCCAGCTCCCATTTTAAACAACCAGCAAAAGAAGTTTTTGTTTAAAAAAGATATATAAATATAATAAGAGAAAAAGAAAACAAAAACAAAAAAAGACAAAAAAAAAAAAAAGACAAGATTGTCACCGAGAAGGTACTCACCCAGTGGGGGGTAAAATGTTGTAATAAAAATGGGATTATTTAGGAGTAAAATACAGTATGGCGGTGTGAGAAGGAGTGAGCAGCTTCTCTCTCTCTCGGTCTCTGCCTCGGGCACTGACACGTGACTTGGAGCCAGGCTGGCTTGCAGGCAGAGGAGGTGGGATGACTGGATGGAGGTATGGGGGGGGGGGGGGGGTGCTGTGGGGCAGGAGCAAGGTGGTGAGATGCTGGATGGAGGTGGGAGACTGGCACATGCAGCAAGATCCTGGCAGAGCTCAGGTTGCTGCCACCTTGAAGTGGATGAGCTTGGAAATAAAGGGAATCAGGTGTCTTTTAACCCCCCTTTTGATTCTATTTTGCAAATGCTGCAGAAGCAGAGCATCAGACAAGTCCGGCACAAGTTTCCCCAATGCACCCTCCGGTCTGCAGGACCCCGGTGATTGCAGCTGCCAGTCCCTGGGACGCTGTCCGCGGCTCGTGGTGCTGAAGCTGACACGGAGGTTGCTGTGGAGAGGAAGGGGTGGAGTGGGGAAGGCAGCACCAGTAAAAGCAGAGCCGTGCTGGAGACAGAGAGAGACAGAGAGAGAGTCTGCTCACTGCAATGTCCTGGGCACCGGACACTATACCAGGGTGCATTACAGTGTGGCAATACATTATTGTGCAGCTGGCACACCTGGTGGTGCATCTGGATGTTCATGCAATGCAATTAGAATATTTTAGATCACATATACAGTATACTTGATGTTCATCTCACTCTCTGTTACTCACTATCCCTCTCTCCCATAAACATTGCCCCCCACCCCACTCCAACACACACCGTTTATTCAGCTTTACTATAGTTTTTTTATGTAACAGTCGGCAACAATATTTTATTCATTATTGTCTAGTAGTAATGGAAGGCAAGTGCACCAGTTAATGTGATGGGTGTTCCTTAAAGTCTTTGTCCATATTACAGTATACACACATATATACCTCTTAGGTCTATTTTCACATCGTATGTATCTTATTGTTAAAGCGTTAAGTATGAACCCTTATTCACCCCTAGGGTCACACGTGTAAATACTGAATAAACAGATTCTGTATCCCCAGTTGTATACAGATCCATTTGTATTGGTACAGCAGAGAATGGAGAGTATCATAGCTATAGCACATTACAGGAGTCGTCTTGTTCTCTACAGCTCAGTCAGTAGGTGTAGCACTAACTTCTGTACTTCCCTTGTTTTTTTCCAATGCTCCAATCTTACCACTAGCAACAACAAAGAAACTTTGCAGTGCTGGTTGTGTGATTGAGCCACAGAAAGTTTTCAACAAAAGTGTTGATGAGTAAACTGCTGTAAAAATTCCATTTAGAATCTTAAGATGTGTTGAATAGACATTGCAATTATAAAGAGCAATAAATCAGTGGGCGCTATCTGAAGGTTTGTTCTGTACATTGCCATTGATATTCCAAAGGAGTATTGCAGGCTATCCCAAACTGTTTTTTCTAAAACCATTTTGTTCTTATTACACCTGTTGTAGTCGGTTTTAAGGGGACAAACCGTTTTTAAGAAAAGGCTGCAGGAGCACCTTTAGGGGTAGCACAGTGAAATGTGGACACCTATTCTAACTAGAGATGTGCACCGATCCCCATGTTTTGGTTTAGGTTTTGTATCTGTATTAACTTTGTGTTTTGGATTTGGTTTTGAAAAAAAACACCCTCACATGTTTTGGTTTTGATTTTGGATCTGTATTTCACCACACAATTTATAAAAAAAACCCTGCTAAAATCACATAATTTTGGCCTTTTTTTGTTTCTACAGTATTATTAATCTCAATAATTTCCAATAATTTCCAGTCAATTTTGACCACCTCAAAGCTCATAATAATGTTCATTAACATAGTCCAAAGGGCGGCTGGCTAAACTAAGCAGCAGAGCAGCGGCACAAACACACGGCAGTTATTTCTGTTTAAAAATATTTTGCAAATTATTAATGTATTAGCAATAACATATCAAACCAACTCACAAGTACTTCAATAGAAAACAAGACAGAAATTTACTAAGAATCGTATGTGGAATATCATTGCTCTAAAATAGTAGTAATTAACAAACAGCAAAGAAAAAACCCTAAATGATGTGTAAAATAGCAACAGCAGACTTGTATGCCCCCTGCACAAGTGCACATTCCCTCAGCACATACCTATTCTCAGTGCCCAATCTGTACATCCCTCCTGGGGGCCCTGGGCCACTGATGACTGGCACTCTGTGCCCATGTACAGTCTTGTTCAACCAGACGTTTTGTTAAGCAGTTCCCCAAAATACCCCTAACCTTAAAACAGTGTTCCATACTGTACCTGCTGGTTGGATGCAGTGTAGGTCAGATACAGGGCAGGACAGCTACATACAGTGCGGGTTCGATACATTGCAGATTACAGTGCAGGTCAGATACAATGTGAGTTGGATATACAAATAGTGCACGTACTGTGACAGCAGACAGGAGGGGGCCCTTGATGATAAATGCACCCGGTGGTGTCTGTGAGGAGGATGATGCCGGCAGGGTGTTGGCAGTGTGGGATGCCAGCTGTGTCCTCTGTGCAGGGGTGCTGGCAGTATCAGCAGTGCGTCGGTGCCAGTGGTGTCCTTTCTGCGGGCTTGCCGGTGGTGCTTGCAGTGCAGGTGTGCTGGTGGAGGTGTCCTCTGTGTGAGGATGTCAGCAATGCAGAGGTTGTGGCAGTGTTCTCTGCACAGGGGTGCCGGTGGTGTCAGCAGTGCAGAGATACCAGTGGTGTCCTCTGTGTGTGGGTGTCGGCAGTGAAAAGGTGCCAGCGGTGTCCTCTGTGCAAGGGTGTCGACAGTGTCAGAAGTGTGTGTGGGTGGTGCTGATGGTGTCAAAAGTGTGTGTGTGCATGGGATGGTGGGGGTGGCGGCGACCGGTATCTTTAATGTGGACCCATTTATCTCTAAGGGCAAGCACTAATTGGCTGAAAGCCATGACAGATGGCTCTCTCAGGCAATCAGCGGTCAGTCCAATGAATTCAATGAGTCTGGCGCCCAAGGCAAAACCTCACGATCAAACAACAGGATCTCAAGGTTTTGCCTTGATTTGGGATACAGGGCAGACAGGGAGATTCAAGCTGTGGCCCAGATTGCCTCGGATCCTCTAAGTTCGAGTTGGTCTGGTTACTTAGAGTAACTATATGTGTGAGTACATATGAACAAACATACAGTAGGTAATACAGTGTATGCTGTATGGAATGATAACCTTCAGGTATGCAATTCATCATAACATACACTTACAGAACAGATTTTAAAGTTTACATAAACTACTACTACTATTACTACTACTACTACTACTACTACTACTACTACTATTATTACTACTACTACTACTACTACTACTACTATTATAACTACTATTACTTCTACTACTACTACTACTACTATTATTATTATTATTATTATTACTACTATTACTACTACTACTTCTACTACTACTACTACTACTACTACTACTACTATTATAACTACTACTATTATTATTATTAAAACTACCAGGGCCGTAGGGAGGGTGGTTTCGGTGGAGCTCAAGCTCCAGGTGCCCACGACAGTACAGGGCACCGCAGCTTGACTCCGCCGGAACCTGGCCGCATGGAGCTCGCAGCTGTCAGTCACTGACAGCTGCGAGCCTTAGCAGCGTCAGTTCCCTCCCTCCTCCCCTCCACTCCTCCACCCCTCCGTGCTCCGTGATGCACAGGCATCTGACGTCATGACGTCAGATGGGTGGAGACGTGGCCAGGCTCCCCAGGACTGCGGAGACGAAGCAGCAGCAATGGCAAGCAGGAGTGGGGGCAGGTGAGTATTGTTTTTTTTTCTTTTGTGTGTAAGCGGCGCTACCAGGGGGCACAACTACTGAGGTCAAATCTACAGGGGGCACTACTACTGGGGGTAAATCTACTGGGGGCACAACTACCGGGTGCACAACTATTGGGGGCAAAGCTACAGGGAGCACAACCATTGGGGCAAATCTACTGAGGGTACAGCTACAGGGGGCACAACTACTGGGGGCACAGCTACTGGGGGCACAGCTACAGGGGGCACAACTACTGTGGGCAAATGTATAGGGGGCACAGCTACAGGGGGCACAACTACAGGGGGCAAATATTCAGGGGGCACAGCTACAGGGGGCATGGCTACAGGGAGCAAATCTACTGAGGGCACAGCTACAGGGGCACAACTACTGGGGGCAAATCTACAGGGGGCACAACTACTGGGGGCAAATCTGAGGCCACAGATACAGGGGCACAACTACAGAGGGCATAACTACTGGGGACAAATCTATAGGGGGCACAGCTACAGAGGGCACAACTACTGGGGGCAAATCTACAGGGGGCACAGCTACAGGGGGCACGGCTACAGGGGGCACAACTACTGGGGCAAATCTACCAAGGGCACAGCTACAGGGTGCACAACTACAGGGGGCACAACAACTGGGGGCAAATCTACTGAGTGCATAGTTACAGGGGCACAACTACAAGGGGCAAAGCTACAGGGGTACAACTAGTGGGGACACAGCACCAGGGGGCACAACAACTGGGGGCAAATCTACAGGGGGCACAACTACTGGGGCAAATCTACTGAGGGCACAGCTACAGGGGGCACAACTACAGGGGGCACAACAACTGGGGGCAAATCTACTGAGGGCACAGCTACAGGGGCAGAACTACAGGGGGCAAATCTACAGGGGCACAACTAGTGGAGCAAATCTACAGGGGCACAGCACCAGGGGGCACAACTACTGGGGGCAAATCTACAGGGGGCACAACTACTGGGGGCAAATCTACAGGGGGCACAGCTACAGGGGGCACAACTACTGAGGGCACAGCTACCGGGGGCACAACTACAGGGGGAAAATCTACAGGGAGCAAATCTACAAGGGGGCTCAGCTACAAGGGCACAACTACTGGGGTCAAATCTACAGGGGCAAAGCTACAGGGGGCAAATCTACTGAGGGCACAACTACATGGGGCAAATCTACAGCTGGCACAGCTACAGGAAGCACAACTACTGGGTCCATAGCTAACTGTGGCCATGCCCCTTCTCTATGAAGCCACGCTCCTTTATTTTGCCGCGCACCTTCAGCGCGCACTATGTTTGACCTAGGGGTGTGTGTGTGTGGAGGAAGGGTGCCAAAGGAAACTTTTGCCTTGGGTGCCACAAGGTCTTGAACCGGCCCAGGTGGCCACGCCCCCAATTCAGTACAGGGGAGGGGGTGCCGAAACATACTTTGCTCCAGGCACCATGACACCTTGCTACACCTCTGACTACTACTATTACTACTTCTATTATTACTAGTGATGTGCACCGGACATTTTTCGGGTTTTGTGTTTTGGTTTTGGATTCGGTTCCGCGGCCGTGTTTTGGATTCGGACGCGTTTTGGCAAAACCTCCCTGAAATTTTTTTGTCGGATTTGGGTGTGTTTTGGATTCGGGTTTTTTTTTTACAAAAAACCCTCAAAAACAGCTTGAATTATATAATGTGGGGGTCATTTTGATCCCATAGTATTATTAACCTCAATAACCATAATTTCCACTCATTTCCAGTCTATTCTGAACACCTCACACCTCACAATATTATTTTTAGTCCTAAAATTTGCACCGAGGTCGCTGGATGGCTAAGCTAAGCGACCCAAGTGGCCGACACAAACACCTGGCCCATCTAGGAGTAGCACTGCAGTGTCAGACAGGATGGCAGATTT
Source organism: Pseudophryne corroboree (assembly GCF_028390025.1). NCBI lineage: Eukaryota > Metazoa > Chordata > Amphibia > Anura > Myobatrachidae > Pseudophryne > Pseudophryne corroboree. The sequence goes on along the minus strand of NC_086448.1, from coordinate 725,837,819 downwards.
AAAAAATAGTCCCCAAACAGCACATGATGCAAAGAAAAAGGTGCAATGAGGTAGCTGTGTGACTAAGCTAAGCGACCCAAGTGGCCGACACAAACACCTGGCCCATCAAGGAGTGGCACTGCAGTATCAGACAGGATGGCAGATTTAAAAAATAGTCCCCAAACAGCACATGATGCAAAGAAAAAAATAGGTGCACCAAGGTCGCTGGATGGCTAAGCTAAGCGACCCAAGTGGCTTACACAAACACCTGGCCCATCTAGGAGTGGCACTGCATTGTCAGACAGGATGGCAGATTTAAAAAATACAGTAGTCCCCAAACAGCACATGATGCAAAGAAAAAAAGAGGTGCACCAAGGTCGCTGGATGGCTAAGTTAAGCGACCCAAGTGGCCGACACAAACACCTGGCCCATCTAGGAGTGGCACTGCAGTGTCAGACAGGATGGCAGATTTAAAAAATAGTCCCCAAACAGCACATGATGCAAAGAAACAGGTGCAATGAGGTAGCTGTGTGACTAAGCTAAGCGACCCAAGTGGCCGACACAAACACCTGGCCCATCTAGGAGTGGCACTGCATTGTCAGACAGGATGGCAGATTTCAAAAATAGTCCCCAAATAGCACATGATGCAAAGAAAAAAAGAGGTGCACCAAGGTCGCTGGATGGCTAAGCTAAGTGACCCAAGTGGCCGACACAAACACCTGGCCCATCTAGGAGTGGCACTGCAGGGTCAGATAGGATGGCAGATTTAAAAAATAGTCCCCAAACTGCACATGATGCAAAGAAAAAAAGAGGTGCAATGAGGTAGCTGTGTGACTAAGCTAAGTGACCCAAGTGGCCGACACAAACACCTGGCCCATCTAGGAGTGGCACTGCAGTTTTCTAGTGAGAGGATGAGTGCTTCCATCCTCATGTGAATCTGAACCACTAGCCATGAACATAGGCCAGGGCCTCAGCCGTTCCTTGCCACTTCTTGTCGTAAATGGCATATTGGCAAGTTTACGCTTCTCATCAGACACTTTTAATTTTGATTTTTGGGTAATTTTACTGCACTTTTGTAGTATATTTGACGACACAGAGGTAGAGCAGTGGACTACTGTACCGTACTGCTATATATATACTGGTGATCAGCAAAATTCTGCACTGTCCTCCTAATATATACTGCGCACAACTAAAATACAGCACAGATATGGAGCGTTTTTCAGGCAGAGAACGTAGATATTTTCAGCACACTGAGCACAGATATTTGCAGCACACTGAGCACAGATATTTGCAGCACACTGAACACAGAAACTGAGAGAACGCAGCCACGTCCTCTTGCTATCATCTCCAAAGCACGAGTGAAAATGGCGGTGACGCGTGGCTCCTTATATAGAATACGAATCTCGCAAGAATCCGACAGCGGGATGATGACGTTCGGGTGCGCTCGGGTTAAACGAGCAAGGCGGGAGGATTCGAGTCTGCCTTGGAACCGCGTAAAATGGGTGAAGTTCGGGGGGGTTCGGATCCCGAGGAACCGAACCCGCTCATCACTAATTATTACCACTACTACTATTATTTTTATTATTATTAATACTATTATTACTATTACTGTCACTACTACTACTACGATTATTATTACTACTACTACTACTACTACTAATACTATTACTATTACTACTACTATTATTATTATTATTATTATTATTACTACTACTGCTCTTATTATTACTATTACTACTAGAGATGAGCGGGTTCGGTTCCTCTGAATCCGAACCCGCCCGAACTTCAGGTTTTTTACACGGGTCCGAGCAGGCTCGGATCTTCCCGCCTTGCTCGGCTAACCCGAGCGCGCCCGAACGTCATCATCACGCTGTCGGATTCTCGCGAGGCTCGGATTCTATCGCGAGACTCGGATTCTATATAAGGAGCCGCGCGTCGCCGCCATTTTCACACGTGCATTGAGAGTCATAGGGAGAGGACGTGGCTGGCGTCCTCTCCGTTTAGAGAAGAGAGAGACACAGTATTTTGGGGAGCATTATTAGGAGGAGTACTACTATACTGTATACTACTATACTACTTGCTGCTGAAGTGATATTTTATACTAGATTAGATAATAGATAGTGTGACTGTAAGTGTATTATCTGACTTGTGGGGGAGACACTGACAGTGGGGAGCAGTTAGAGTCTGAGAGCAGGACTCAGGAGTACATATAACGTACAGTGCACACTTTTGCTGCCAGAGTCAGTGCCACACTGCCATTGTTGTGACCACACTGACCACCAGTATAATAATATATTTTGTGATTGTCTGCTTAGGCCTCGGAGTACTAGTTGCAAGTTGCAACGTGACCTGAAGTGACCACCAGTTTAATAATCAATCACCACCAGTTTAATATATATATATATATATATATATATATAATTGTATATAATATATATATATATATATATAATATTGTATACCACCTACCCGTGGTTTTTTTTTTTCATTCTTCTCTATACATACTACTATAGTAGCTTACTGTAGCAGTCTGCGGTGCTGTGCTGACCTGACAGTGTCCAGCAGGTCCGTCATCAGTCATTACATAATAAATATATATAGTACCTGTCCGGCTGCAGTAGTACTAGTGATATTATATTGATTTCATCTCATTATCAATAATTTATCATCCAGTCTAGACTCTATATTAGCAGCAGACACAGTACGTTAGTCCACGGCTGTAGCTACCTCTGTGTCGGCACTCGGCAGTCCATCCATAATTGTATACCACCTACCCGTGGTTTTTTCTTTTTCTTCTTTGTACATACTACTTTAGAGTATAGTAGCTTACTGTAGCAGTCTGCGGTGCTGCTGAGCTGACAGTGTCCAGCAGGTCCGTCATCAGTCATCATTACCTAATAAATATATTATCTACCTGTCCGGCTGCAGTACTAGTGATATTATATATACATACATATATATATATATATTGATTTCATCTCATTATCAATCATCCAGTCTATATTAGCAGCAGACACAGTACGTTAGTCCACGGCTGTAGCTACCTCTGTGTCGGCACTCGGCAGTCCATCCATAATTGTATACCACCTACCCGTGGTTTTTTTTTTTCTTTCTTCTTTGTACATACTACTATAGTATAGTAGCTTACTGTAGCAGTCTGCGGTGCTGCTGAGCTGACAGTGTCCAGCAGGTCCGTCATCAGTCATCATTACCTAATAAATATATTATCTACCTGTCCGGCTGCAGTACTAGTGATATTATATATACATACATATATATATATATTTCATCTCATTATCAATCATCCAGTCTATATTAGCAGCAGACACAGTACGTTAGTCCACGGCTGTAGCTACCTCTGTGTCGGCACTCGGCAGTCCATCCATAATTGTATACCACCTACCCATGGTTTTTTTTTTTCTTTCTTCTTTGTACATACTACTATAGTATAGTAGCTTACTGTAGCAGTCTGCGGTGCTGCTGAGCTGACAGTGTCCAGCAGGTCCGTCATCAGTCATCATTACCTAATAAACATATTATCTACCTGTCCGGCTGCAGTACTAGTGATATTATATATACATACATATATATATATTGATTTCATCTCATTATCAATCATCCAGTCTATATTAGCAGCAGACACAGTACGTTAGTCCACGGCTGTAGCTACCTCTGTGTCGGCACTCGGCAGTCCATCCATAATTGTATACCACCTACCCGTGGTTTTTTTCTTTTCTTTCTTCTTTGTACATACTACTAGTATAGTATAGTAGCTTACTGTAGCAGTCTGCGGTGCTGCTGAGCTGACAGTGTCCAGCAGGTCCGTCATCAGTCATCATTACCTAATAAATATATTATCTACCTGTCCGGCTGCAGTACTAGTGATATTATATATACATACATATATATATATTGATTTCATCTCATTATCAATCATCCAGTCTATATTAGCAGCAGACACAGTACGTTAGTCCACGGCTGTAGCTACCTCTGTGTCGGCACTCGGCAGTCCATCCATAATTGTATACCACCTACCCGTGGTTTTTTTTTTTCTTTCTTCTTTGTACATACTACTATAGTATAGTAGCTTACTGTAGCAGTCTGCGGTGCTGCTGAGCTGACAGTGTCCAGCAGGTCCGTCATCAGTCATCATTACCTAATAAATATATTATCTACCTGTCCGGCTGCAGTACTAGTGATATTATATATACATACATATATATATATATTGATTTCATCTCATTATCATCCAGTCTATATTAGCAGCAGACACAGTACGGTAGTCCACGGCTGTAGCTACCTCTGTGTCGGCACTCGACAGTCCATCCATAAGTATACTAGTATCCATCCATCTCCATTGTTTACCTGAGGTGCCTTTTAGTTGTGCCTATTAAAATATGGAGAACAAAAATGTTGAGGTTCCAAAATTAGGGAAAGATCAAGATCCACTTCCACCTCGTGCTGAAGCTGCTGCCACTAGTCATGGCCGAGACGATGAAATGCCAGCAACGTCGTCTGCCAAGGCCGATGCCCAATGTCATAGTACAGAGCATGTCAAATCCAAAACACCAAATATCAGTAAAAAAAAGGACTCCAAAACCTAAAATAAAATTGTCGGAGGAGAAGCGTAAACTTGCCAATATGCCATTTACCACACGGAGTGGCAAGGAACGGCTGAGGCCCTGGCCTATGTTCATGGGTAGTGGTTCAGCTTCACATGAGGATGGAAGCACTCAGCCTCTCGCTAGAAAACTGAAAAGACTCAAGCTGGCAAAAGCACCGCAAAGAACTGTGCGTTCTTCGAAATCCAAAATCCACAAGGAGAGTCCAATTGTGTCGGTTGCGATGCCTGACCTTCCCAACACTGGACGTGAAGAGCATGCGCCTTCCACCATTTGCACGCCCCCTGCAAGTGCTGGAAGGAGCACCCGCAGTCCAGTTCCTGATAGTCAGATTGAAGATGTCAGTGTTGAAGTACACCAGGATGAGGAGGATATGGGTGTTGCTGGCGCTGGGGAGGAAATTGACCAGGAGGATTCTGATGGTGAGGTGGTTTGTTTAAGTCAGGCACCCGGGGAGACACCTGTTGTCCGTGGGAGGAATATGGCCGTTGACATGCCTGGTGAAAATACCAAAAAAATCAGCTCTTCAGTGTGGAGGTATTTCAACAGAAAAGCGGACAACAGGTGTCAAGCCGTGTGTTGCCTTTGTCAAGCTGTAATAAGTAGGGGTAAGGACGTTAACCACCTCGGAACATCCTCCCTTATACGTCACCTGCAGCGCATTCATAGTAAGTCAGTGACAAGTTCAAAAACTTTGGGCGACAGCGGAAGCAGTCCACTGACCAGTAAATCCCTTCCTCTTGTAACCAAGCTCACGCAAACCACCCCACCAACTCCCTCAGTGTCAATTTCCTCCTTCCCCAGGAATGCCAATAGTCCTGCAGGCCATGTCACTGGCAATTCTGACGAGTCCTCTCCTGCCTGGGATTCCTCCGATGCATCCTTGCGTGTAACGCCTACTGCTGCTGGCGCTGCTGTTGTTGCTGCTGGGAGTCGATGGTCATCCCAGAGGGGAAGTCGTAAGCCCACTTGTACTACTTCCAGTAAGCAATTGACTGTCCAACAGTCCTTTGCGAGGAAGATGAAATATCACAGCAGTCATCCTGCTGCAAAGCGGATAACTGAGGCCTTGACAACTATGTTGGTGTTAGACGTGCGTCCGGTATCCGCCGTTAGTTCACAGGGAACTAGACAATTTATTGAGGCAGTGTGCCCCCGTTACCAAATACCATCTAGGTTCCACTTCTCTAGGCAGGCGATACCGAGAATGTACACGGACGTCAGAAAAAGACTCACCAGTGTCCTAAAAAATGCAGTTGTACCCAATGTCCACTTAACCACGGACATGTGGACAAGTGGAGCAGGGCAGGGTCAGGACTATATGACTGTGACAGCCCACTGGGTAGATGTATGGTCTCCCGCCGCAAGAACAGCAGCGGCGGCACCAGTAGCAGCATCTCGCAAACGCCAACTCTTTCCTAGGCAGGCTACGCTTTGTATCACCGCTTTCCAGAATACGCACACAGCTGAAAACCTCTTACGGCAACTGAGGAAGATCATCGCGGAATGGCTTACCCCAATTGGACTCTCCTGTGGATTTGTGGCATCGGACAACGCCAGCAATATTGTGTGTGCATTAAATATGGGCAAATTCCAGCACGTCCCATGTTTTGCACATACCTTGAATTTGGTGGTGCAGAATTTTTTAAAAAACGACAGGGGCGTGCAAGAGATGCTGTCGGTGGCCAGAAGAATTGCGGGACACTTTCGGCGTACAGGCACCACGTACAGAAGACTGGAGCACCACCAAAAACGCCTGAACCTGCCCTGCCATCATCTGAAGCAAGAAGTGGTAACGAGGTGGAATTCAACCCTCTATATGCTTCAGAGGTTGGAGGAGCAGCAAAAGGCCATTCAAGCCTATACAATTGAGCACGATATAGGAGGTGGAATGTACCTGTCTCAAGCGCAGTGGAGAATGATTTCAACGTTGTGCAAGGTTCTGCAACCTTTTGAACTTGCCACACGTGAAGTCAGTTCAGACACTGCCAGCCTGAGTCAGGTCATTCCCCTCATCAGGCTTTTGCAGAAGAAGCTGGAGACATTGAAGGAGGAGCTAACACGGAGCGATTCCGCTAGGCATGTGGGACTTGTGGATGGAGCCCTTAATTCGCTTAACAAGGATTCACGGGTGGTCAATCTGTTGAAATCAGAGCACTACATTTTGGCCACCGTGCTCGATCCTAGATTTAAAGCCTACCTTGGATCTCTCTTTCCGGCAGACACAAGTCTGCTGGGGTTGAAAGACCTGCTGGTGACAAAATTGTCAAGTCAAGCGGAACGCGACCTGTCAACATCTCCTCCTTCACATTCTCCCGCAACTGGGGGTACGAGGAAAAGGCTCAGAATTCCGAGCCCACCCGCTGGCGGTGATGCAGGGCAGTCTGGAGCGACTGCTGATGCTGACATCTGGTCCGGACTGAAGGACCTGACAACGATTACGGACATGTCGTCTACTGTCACTGCATATGATTCACCATTGAAAGAATGGTGGAGGATTATATGAGTGACCGCATCCAAGTAGGCACGTCACACAGTCCGTACTTATACTGGCAGGAAAAAGAGGCAATTTGGAGGCCCTTGCACAAACTGGCTTTATTCTACCTAAGTTGCCCTCCCACAAGTGTGTACTCCGAAAGAGTGTTTAGTGCCGCCGCTCACCTTGTCAGCAATCGGCGTACGAGGTTACATCCAGAAAATGTGGAGAAGATGATGTTCATTAAAATGAGTGGGTGGGAGGGCCCAAGGACAATTCCATCTTGCACCTCTTTTTTCTTTAATTTTTCTTTGCGTCATGTGCTGTTTGTGGAATGTTTTTTGGAAGGGCCATCCTGCGTGACACTGCAGTGCCACTCCTAGATGGGCCCGGTGTTTGTGTCGGCCACTAGGGTCGCTTATCTTACTCACACAGCTACCTCATTGCGCCTCTTTTTTTCTTTGCGTCATGTGCTGTTTGGGGAGGGTTTTTTGGAAGGGCCATCCTGCGTGACACTGCAGTGCCACTCCTAGATGGGCACGGTGTTTGTGTCGGCCACTAGGGTCGCTTATCTTACTCACACAGCTACCTCATTGCGCTTCTTTTTTTCTTTGCGTCATGTGCTGTTTGGGGAGGGTTTTTTGGAAGGGCCATCCTGCGTGACACTGCAGTGCCACTCCTAGATGGGCACGGTGTTTGTGTCGGCCACTAGGGTCGCTTAGCTTAGTCATCCAGCGACCTAGGTGCAAATTTTAGGACTAAAAATAATATTGTGAGGTGTGAGGTATTCAGAATAGACTGAAAATGAGTGGAAATTATGGTTTTTGAGGTTAATAATACTTTGGGATCAAAATGACCCCCAAATTCTATGATTTAAGCTGTTTTTTAGTGTTTTTAAAAAAAAACACCCGAATCCAAAACACACCCGAATCCGACAAAAAAAATTCGGTGAGGTTTTGCCAAAACGCGGTCGAACCCAAAACACGGCCGCGGAACCGAACCCAAAACCAAAACACAAAACCCGAAAAATTTCAAGTGCACATCTCTAATTACTACTACTATTATTACTGACAAGAAACAACAAAGTAACCTGTGCCCTGACACTGCTGCTAATTTCCACACTCAGGGGTACCACCCCCTCATCAAATCTCAACAATACAAAAAGAAGAGTGGTCCAAATAAGTGCTGTCTCTTGATAGATATTACAAAATGTTCTTCTCTAGTTGTAATAATGATGTCTCATCATTCTCAGGAACAAGGAGAAAAAATAGATAAAGCTGTCATTCCAGTAAAATTCAACTCCTTCACACCCTGAGGAAGGACTTTGTGTCAGAAATGCTTTGGTGGTGGAGGAGAACTTTTTTTGCTTATGAGCTAACCTATTCCATCTGGTTGAAACGCCACTTGCTATTCTCAGTCCGGGTGAGAAAAAAAGGTTGTGTTTTTGTTCCATAATTTTGTACATATTATGCACCTAGGCCATCATTCCGAGTTGATCGCTCGCTAGCGGTTTTTAGCAGCAGTGCAAACGCTAAGCCGCCACCCTCTGGGAGTGTATCTTAGCTTAGCAGAAGTGCGAACTAAAGGAATGCAGCTCTGCTACAAAAAATGTTCATGCAGTTTCTGAGCTGCTCGATACTTATTCCTACCTCGCGATCACTGCAGAATGTTTAGTTCCTGGTTTGAGGTCACAAACACGCCCTGCGTTCGGCCAGCCACTCCCCCGTTTCCCCAGCCACTCCTGCGCTTTTATCTGGCACGCCTGCGTTTTTCAGCACACTCCCTGAAAATGGTCAGTTTCCGCCCAGAAACACCCACTTCCTGTCAATCAGTCACGATCAACACAGCGACATAAAGCGTCGCTCGTCCTTGTGTAAAACTGCATAGTTTTGTGTAAAAGTACTTTGCGCGTGCATACTGCGGCCCATACGCATGCGCATAAATGCCGCATTTTCACCTAATGGGCACGCTGCGACCGAAAGCAGCTAGCGAACAACTCGGAATGAGGGCCCTTGTTTTTAATACTTTTTCACTACTTTTTATCATTGTGACTGAGAATAAATGTTCAATTTGCCGAAGCACTTTATTATTGTTTTGCATATCATAGTATGGAATAAATGCTTGCCACTTGTGGCGAAATATTGATGACTCTATTCCACATTTTTTGCTCTTTGCTGAGGGTATACATTGGAGGAGGTTGAATCAACCGTAAAGATACCTTTTGAGGAACGACTACACCTGGTCTCGGGTAACTTACAGTACATTCTCATAAAAGGGGTCACCTTGCTGGGATTATGTCTGCCTAACCCAGTCATCAGATGTCCATATCACTAAACAATTAAAAGAAACCCCTATGTGTATGCATCTCACTTCTATGAGGTGATACCATTACTACTACTATTTACTTTATATTACTACTACTAGTACAACTACTACAGTTTCGTGTGCTACTATTTTTACTATCAATATTACAACTATTATTACGACTACTACTATTACTACTACTGTTAATACTACTATTAGTATTACTACTACTACTACTATTATAACAACTACTACCATTATTACTACTACTATTATTATTCTTATTATTCTTATTATTAACACTACTACTATTACCACTACTACTATTACCACTACTACTATTATTATTATTATTATTATTATTATTACTGCTACTACTATTACTACTACTACTACTACTACAACTTCTATTATTATTATTATTATTATTATAATTATTACTACTACTATTATTACTTAAACTACTACTATATTTACTACTACTACTAATATTGCTACTAAAAGATACCCTGTGTATGCATCTCACCTCTATAAGGTGAGTCTGTTGGTGGTTTGGTTATCATCAAGAGCAGTGCTTAAAGTGGTTCTAGAGAGGTGGTAGAACTCCCGCACCCCCCCATTCTTGTGAAAGAAAGGGATTGCGCACACCGCAAAAAAGGAGGCATGGCCTCGAAAAAGGGGGCGTGGTCACCCAATAGTATCCCCAATTCAAATTACACTGCAAAGTAGCACAATATTATTCACATTACACCACACAGTAGTGTCCCTTATTCATGTTATAACACACATTAGTGCCCCTTATACACAAAGCCCACAGTAGTAGCACCCCTAATGCACATAATGCCCACAGCAGTAGTGCCCTTTGTGCAATACCCGCTGTAGTGGTAGTGCCCACAGTAGTAGTGCCCCTTATGTAGAGCTCATAGTATTGGTGCCCCTTATTCAGTGCCCTCAGTAGTAGTGGCCCTTATGTCCCCCGGAGTGATGCCCCTTATTAAGTGCCCCCCTATGCAATGTTCTCATTAGTATTGCCCCCAGTAGTAATGCCCCGTAGTTATGCCCCCTGTATTTATATCCACAGTTGATATGTCCCCTGTAGTTATGCCCGCTGTAGATATGCCCCCAGTTGGTGTGCCTCCAGAAGTATTGTCCCCGTAGTTATGTCCCCAGTAGATGTGCCCCCTGTAGTTATGCCCGCTGTAGATATGCCCCCAGTTGGTGTGCCCCCAGTAGTAATGCTCCCTAGTTATGTCCCCAGTAGATGTGCCCCCTTTAGTTATGCCTGCTGTAGATATGCCACCAGTTGGTGTGCCCCCAGTAGTTATGCCCCCAGTTGGTGTTCCCCCTGTAGTAATGCCCACGTAGATGTGCCCCCTGTACTTATACCCACTGTAGATATGCCCCCAGTTGGTGTGCCCCCAGTAGTTATGCTCCCAGTTGGTGTGCCCCAAATAGTAATGCCCCCATAGTTATGTCCCAGTAGATATGCCCCCAGTAGTTATGCTTGCTGTACATATGCCCCAGTAGGTTTGCCCCCAGAAGATATGCCTCCAGTTGGTGTGCCCCAGTTTGTTTGCCGCCCAGTAGATATGCCCCCAGTTCTCCCCTCCAGTAGCACTGCTTACACACTCAAAGATAAAGTAAAAAAACCACAAAACTCACCAGCCCCACTTCTGATTCCGGACTGCAGCCTCCGTCTTGTGCCCGCTCCTCGCAGCTATGGGAGAGACATCATGACATCTCTCCCATAGCGCACAGCCGCACACACTGCCTGAGCCAGAAGCCGGAGCTCAGCGCTTAGGGAGAAAGAGCCAGCGCCCGCTGCTAACACAGTCTCAGCGGGCACCCAGCATTTCCCTAGGTTAGGTGAGCCGGAGGAGGCGGAACTGCGTTCCATCTCCAAATGGGACTGATGGAACGCAGTTCTGACCCTTTGCAGCTCACTTTAACCACCGATCAAGAGTTGAATTATACTGGAATAGCTTTTTTATTTTTTTATTTGTTTCTGAGAATGATGAGACATCATTATTTCTATTACTACTACTGCTACTACTACTACTACTACTACTACTACTACTACTACTTTAATATTATTACTACTACTACTACTACTGTTAAAACTACTACTGCTGTCACTACTACTATTATTAATACTACTACTATTATTATTACTACTACTATTACCACCACTACTACTACTACTACTACTACTACTACTACTACTACTATTATTATTATATTACTACTACTTCTACTACTACTACTACTACTATAATTATCATCACTACTACTACTATTACTACTACTACTGCTGCTACTTCTACTATTATTATTCTTACTACTACAAGTAGTACTATTATTACTTATACTACTACTACTACTATTACTACTACTACTACTACTACTACTACTAATATTACTACTACTATTACAATTACTACAGTTAATACTACTATTACTACTACTACTGACACTACTACTGTTACAACTACTATTTAAATGACTACTACTACTACTACAATTACTATTATAATTACTACTACTATTATTATTATTGTTATTATTATTATTATTATTACTACTACTGCTACTACTAGAATTACTACTTCTACTATAATTACTATGACTACTACTACTACAATTATTACTTCTACTTCTATTACTACTACTTCTAGTATGGGGGGTAATTCCAAGTTGATCGCAGCAGGAATTTTGGCCCTCATTCCGAGTTGTTCGCTCGCTAGCCGCTTTTCGCAGCAGTGCACACGCTAAGCCGCCGCCCTCTGGGAGTGAATCTTAGCTTAGCAGAATTGCGAACGAAAGATTCGCAAAATTGCGAATAGAAATTTCTTAGTAGTTTCTGAGTAGCTTGAGACTTACTCTGCCACTGCGATCAGTTCAGTCAGTTTCGTTCCTGGTTTGACGTCACAAACACACCCAGCGTTCGCCCAGACACTCCTCCGTTTCTCCAGCCACTCCCGCGTTTTTCCCAGAAACTGTAGCGTTTTTTCACACACACCCATAAAACGGCCAGTTTCCGCCCAGAAACACCCACTTCCTGTCAATCACACTCCGATCACCAGAACGAAGAAAAAACCTTGTAATGCCGTGAGTAAAATACCAAACTTCTTAGCAAATTTACTTGACGAAGCCGCAGTGCGAACATTGCGCATGCGCAGTTAGCGGAAAATCGCACCGATGCGAAGGAAAATAACGAGCGAACAACTCGGAATGAGGGCCCATGTGCACTGCAGGGGAGGCAGATATAACATGTGCAGAGAGAGATAGATTTGGGTGTGGTGAGTTCAATCTGCAATCTAAATTGCAGTGTAAAAATAAAGCATCCAGTATTTACCCTGCACAGAAACAAAATAACCCACCCAAATCTAACTCTCTCTGCAAATGTTATATCTGCCCCCCCCCCCCCCCCCCTGCAGTGCACATGGCTTTGCCCAACTGCTAAAAAATTTCCTGCTGCGATCAACTTGGAATTACCCCCATGGTTTTGCCCACTTGCTAACAAACTTGCTGCTGCGATCAACTCAGAATTACCCCCATTATTACTACTACTACTGTTACTACTGCTATTATTATTAATATTATTACTACTACTGTTATTACTACTTTTACTATTGCTACTATTACTACTACTACTTCTACTACTAAAATTATTATTATTGCTACTACTACTATTACTACTACTACCACTATTATTATTACTACTGTTGCTATTACTTCTACTACTACTACTACTACTACTAATAATAATAATAATAATAATAATAATAATAATAATAATAATTTACAGGACTAAGGTTTTTTTTACAGATGCTTGTGTGTAACATTGTCTACTGTTTAATTTAATAATAAGATTTTAAACCTACCGGTAAATCTTTTTATCGTAGTCCGTAGAGGATGCTGGGACTCCGTAAGGACCATGGGGATAGACGGGCTCTGCAGGAGACATGGGCACTTTAAGAAAGACTTTGACTCTGGGTGTGCACTGGCTCCTCCCTCTATGCCCCTCCTCCAGACCTCAGTTAGAGAAACTGTGCCCAGAGGAGATGGACAGTATGAGGAAAGGATTTTTGTTAATCCAAGGGCAAGATTCATACCAGCCACACCAATCACACCGTATAACTTGTGATAAACTACCCAGTTAACAGTATGAACAAACAACATAGTCTCGGTCCAAAACCGATGAAACTACAACATAACCCTTATATAAGCAGTAACTATATACAAGTTTTGCAGAAGAAGTCCGCACTTGGGATGGGTGCCCAGCATCCTCTACGGACTACGAGAAAAAGATTTACCGGTAGGTTTAAAATCTTATTTTCTCTAACGTCCTAGAGGATGCTGGGACTCCGTAAGGACCATGGGGATTATACCAAAGCTCCCAAACGGGCGGGAGAGTGCGGATGACTCTGCAGCACCGATTGAGCAAACAGAAGGTCCTTCTCAGCCAGGGTATCAAACTTATAGAACTTTGCAAAGGTGTTTGACCCTGACCAAGTAGCTGCTCGGCACAACTGTAGTGCCGAGACCCCTTGGGCAGCCGCCCAAGAAGAGCCCACCTTCCTAGTGGAATGGGCCTTAACCGATTTTGGCAACGGCAAACCTGCCGTAGAATGCGCCAGCTGAATTGTGTTACAGATCCAGCGAGCAATAGTCTGCTTTGAAGCAGGAGCGCCAATCTTGTTGGCCGCATATAGAACAAACAAAGCTTCTGTCTTCCTGACCCTAGCTGTTCTGGCCACATAAATCTTCAAAGCCCTGACCACATCAAGGGACTCGGAATCCTCCAAGTCACGCGTAGCCACAGGCACTACAATAGGTTGGTTCATATGAAAAGATGAGACCACCTTAGGAAGGAAGTGAGGACGAGTCCTCAATTCCGCCCTATCCACATGAAAAACCAGATAGGGGCTTTTATGTGACAAAACCGCCAATACCGAAACTCGCTTTGCTGAAGCTAAGGCCAGCAACATGACCACCTTCCAAGTGTGGTACTTCAACTCCACCGCGTTGAGTGGTTCAAACCAATGTGACTTAAGGAAACTTAACACCACGTTAAGGTCCCAAGGCGCCACCAGAGGTACAAACGGGGGCTGAATATGCAGTACTCCCTTCAAAAATGTCTGAACTTCAGGAAGAGAAGCCAATTCCTTTTGAAAGAAAATGGATAAAGCCGAAATTTGAACCTTTATGGACCCTAATTTTAGGCCAAATTCATTCCAGTTTGAAGTAAGTGAAGGAGACGGCCCAAATGGAATTCTTCCGTAGGAGTATTCCTTGCCTCACACCAAAAAACATATTTTCTCCATATGCGGTGATGTTTCGATGTCACGTCCTTCCTAGCCTTAATCAGGGTAGGAATGACTTCCTCCGGAATACCTTTTTCCGCTAGGATCCGGCGTTCTACCACCATGCCGTCAAACGCAGCCGCGGTAAGTCTTGGAACATACAGGGCCCCTGTTGCAGTAGGTCCTGTCGTAGAGGAAGAGGCGACGGATCTTATGTGAGCAACTCCTGCAGATCCGGATACCAAGTCCTTCGTGGCCAATCCGGAGCAACGAAGATTGTTCTCACTCCTCTTCGTCTAATTATTCTCAACACCTTGGGTATGAGAGGAAGAGGAGGGAACACATAGACCGACCTGAACACCCAAGACGTCACCAGGGCGTCTACCGCCACCGCCTGAGGGTCCCTTGACCTGGCGCAATACCGCTTTAGCTTTTTGTTGAGACGGGACACCCTCATGTCTAATTGGGGCAGTCCCCACCGACCCACGATCTGTGCGAAGACTTCCTGATGAAGTCCCCACTCTCCCAGATGCAGATCGTGTCTGCTGAGGAAGTCCGCTTCCCAGTTGTCCACTCTCGGAATGAACACTGCTGACAGTGGGCTTACTTGACCTTCCGCCCAGCAAAGAATCCTGGTGGCTTCTGCCATTGCCACCCTGCTCCTTGTGCCGCCTTGGCGGTTTACATGAGCCACTGCCGTGACATTGTCCGACTGAATCAGAACTGGCTTGTTGCGAAGTAATGCCTCCGCTCAGGGCCGGATTAACAATGGGGCGGATGGAGCTGCAGCTCCAAGCCTCCCATTGAAAATAGGCCCACAGAGTTCCCTGCAGTGCAGTGCAGCCAGTGATCACAGGGAAAAATATATTTCCTGTCATCACACACAGCAGCGCACTCACCTCCGGCTGCCCATTCACCGTCATCACCACGGCTCTCGTCGTAATTAAACCTACCGCTGCAAGTGGCTTTCCTTTCCTGTAGCCATTTTAGGCTCTGCCCCTGGGTCCGCCTGAAGCTCCGCCCCCGGGTCCGTCTGAAGCTCCGCCTCGGGTCCGTCTGAAGCTCCACCCCCATTCACCCGAGGCTCCGCCCCCTGCCAGTACGAAATACATGCTTTGCTTATCCCCGCTGCAGCTTCCCAACAGGAAAATGCCTCATGAAAGAGGGGGAGGGGCTGCTGCCTTTAGGAGAGCTGTCTTTCACACCAGGACCTGAGGTCTCCTCTGTAAGTGGTGTCTATGTCAGTAAGTGCTGCATGTGTGTGTTAGTAAGTAGTGTCTGTCAGTAAGTGGTGTGTGTCAGTAAGTGTTGTGTGTGTCAGCACATACTGACAGACACTATTTACTATCTGTGTCAGTAAGTGGTGTGTGTCAGTAAGTTTTGTGTTGTGTGTGTCAGTAAATAGTATCTGTCAGTAAGTGCTATCTGTGTCAGTAAGTGGTGTGTGTCAGTAAGTTTTGTGTTGTGTGTGTCAGTAAATAGTGTCTGTCAGTATGTGCTATCTGTGTCAGTAAGTGGTGTGTGTTAGTAAATAGTATCTGTCAGTATGTGGTATCTGTGTCAGTAAGTTTTGTATTGTGTGTGTCAGTAAATAGTATCTGTCAGTATGTGGTATCTGTGTCAGTAAGTGGTGTGTGTCAGTAAGATTTGTGTTGTGTGTGTCAGTAAATAGTGTCTGTCAGTATGTGCTATCTGTGTCAGTAAGTGGTGTGTGTCAGTAAATAGTATCTGTCAGTATGTGCTATCTGTGTCAGTAAGTGGTGTGTGTCAGTAGGTTTTATGGTGTGTGTGTCAGTAAATAGTGTCTGTCAGTATGTGGTATCTGTGTCAGTAAGTGGTGTGTGTCAGTAAGTTTTGTGTTGTCTGTGTGTGTCAATAAGTAGTGTCTGTCAGTATGTGCTATCTGTGTCAGTAAGTGTTGTGTGTCTGTGTCAGTCAGTGGCGTAACTCCCGGAGGCAATGAAGGCATTTGCCGCCGGGTGTTAGCCATCAGAGGGGCACAGAAGAGCAGGCACTGAGGTTGTACATGAATCCATATATGAATCCATCTATAACTGCTGTGTGTAACTGGCGCGCCGCTAACCATTTCAGCAGTGAGCGCTGAGTGGTAGAACACCTGCCGTTGCTGCTGCTGTCAGTTCCGGGATCTCGTCACCGCCATTGTGCCACCGCTGTCTCAGAGACGGCCCTTAGAGTGATGGTGGTTCAGTAGATAGGGGCACCTGCCGACTGCTCTGTTATGATTTTAGCTGCCCGTCTCAGCTGAGATCGGGCAGCAGCCGGCAGGACAGCTCTGAGTCTGCAGTGGGAGGGAATGCAGGTGCCGAGCGAGGCTCGGCTGGCTGGCAAATGTAAACACGCCGCTTCGTTCAGGCGGCCACCGGCAGGACAGATCACTAAGCTGCTGCCCTCCTCCCGAGCAGGCCTGGCATTCTCCCTCCTCCATCAGCTGCGGTTAAGCAGAGGTCCGCCTCTCCATAGCAAACACTGTTCCAGTGGGGGTCATTCCGAGTTGTTCGCTCGCAAGCTGCTTTTAGCAGCTTTGCACACGCTAAGCCGCCGCCTACTGGGAGTGAATTTTAGCTTATCAAAATTGCGAACGAAAGATTAGCAGAATTGCGAATAGACACTTCTTAGCAGTTTCTGAGTAGCTCCAGACTTACTCGGCATCTGCGATCAGTTCAGTCAGTTTCGTTCCTGGTTTGACGTCACAAACACACCCAGCGTTCGCCCAGACACTCCTCCGTTTCTCCAGCCACTCCCGCGTTTTTCCCAGAAACGGTAGCGTTTTTTTGCACACACCCATAAAACGTCCAGTTTCCGCCCAGAAACACCCACTTTCTGTCAATCACATTACGATCACCAGAACGAAGAAAAAACCTCGTAATGCCGTGAGTCAAATACCTACCTGCATAGCAAATTTACTTGGCGCAGTCGCACTGCGGACATTGCGCATGCGCATTAGCGACTAATCGCTCCATTGCGACAAAAAAATAACGAGCGAACAACTCGGAATGACCCCCAGTGTCCTAAATTCAACCTCGCACTACAGGCCGGGCAACACCATAGGACAGCATAGCAGCTGGCGCTTGGTGAGCTCCGCGTCCAGCGTGGATCCTCCTGCCGCTGACCTCCTCTTCGACCTGCACCTGGATCCGTTGGCCTCCCAATGACACCATGCAGCTCACAACTTGCAAGGTAAGGATTGGACACAGTGCAGTGAGTGACCAGGTAGTCCTGTACCCAGCTAACCCTCCCCCCCACCACTCCTGTGTGTTACTGCCCTTTACCCCTACCACTGTGTGTGTGTAACCCCCTGTACCTCCCTTCACCCTGGTGTGCAACCCCCTGTATCCTGTACCTGCTACCTTTGTGTGTATGTCACCCTGCACCCCCTACCCTTTGTGTATGACATTTTGTACCCCCATACCACCTGTGTATGACACAGTTTACACCTCCTACACCTGTGTGTTTGACACCCTGTGCTCCCAGTCTCCCCATGTATGTCACACTGTACACTATCCACCTCTGTGTGTGTGTCACCCTGTACCCCCCCCCTTCCCCCAAAGGATGAGTATACTTTTGATCTGTGGGAGGGGTTAAATTGGCATTTTATTGCATTTTTCCATGCCCTTTCTTCTACACACTTCGCTTGGCTTGATACTCCCAAGATAAATCCAAACTTTTTTTATTAGATTGAGGGATATAGTATGTGGCGACCACTAATGCTGTCTGTAGTATCTGTGGGTCACCGATGCTGTTGTTACAATATGGAGGTGACGATGCTATCAGTAGCATATGGGGGTCACCAATGCTGTGGAGGGGGTGGGGGTACTTGGTATGAACTTACGTCACTGGTGTCAGTAAGTAGTGTCTGTCAGTAAGTGGTGTGTGTCAGTAAGTTTTATGTTGTGTGTGTGTGTGTGTCAGTAAGTGGTGTCTGTCAGTTACTGGTGTCTGTGTCAGTAAGTTTTGTTTGTGTGTGTTAGTAAGTAGTGTCTGACAGTACGTTTTTCATTGTGTGTGTCAGTAAGTAGTGTCTGTCAATAAGTGGTATCTGTGTCAGTACATTTTGCGTTGTGTGTGTGTCAGTAAGTAGTGTCTGTCAGTAAGTGGTGTCTGTGTCAGTAAGTATTGTGTTGTATCTGTGTGTGTCAGTAAATATTGTCTGTGTTGTGCATGTATGTCAGTAAGTAATGTCTATCAGTAAGTGGTGACTGTGTCAGTAAGTTTGTGTTGTGTGTGTCAGTAGTGTCTGTCAGTAAGTGGTGTCTGAGGCAGTTAGTTTATCTGTGTTAGTAAGCGGTATATGTGTCATGTGTGTCTGTAAGGGGTATCTGTATCAGTAAGTTGTACCTGTGTCAGTAAGGGGTGTGTGTTAGTAAGTATGTATGTGCCAGTAAGTGTTATCTGTCAGTAAGTAGTGTCTGTGTCAGTAAGAGGTGTCTCAGTAAGTGTGTCTGTGACAGTATGTGGTGTCTCAGTAAGTGGTCTGTGTCAGTAAGTTGTATCTGTGTCAGTAAGGCGTGCCTGTCAGTAATTTTGTATGTTCCAATATGTGGCATCTATGTCAGTAAGTGGCGTCTGTGTCAGTAAGGGTTGTCTGTGTTATTAAGTGGTATCTGTCACTAAATGTTTGTATCAGTAAGGAGTGTCTGTATGTAAGTGTGTGTGTCAGTAAGGTGTGTCAGTAAGTGTATATCAGTGTGTTTGTGTCAGTAACTGTGTCTGTCAGTAAGGGGTGTCTATGTCAGTAAGAGGTGTCTGTGTCCGTAAGGGCTATTTGTGTCCATTAGAGATGTCTGTATAGGTAAGTGTTGTCTGAGTCAGTAAGTGGTATCTGTCAGTAAGGGATATCCATGTTCAGGGGTGCCATCAGGGGTGGGGGGCTGCCGGACAGGAGTACCTGGCCTGGGTAGAAAGGGGGGCTTCCTCTGGCTCCTATAGTAGGGTTGACACTGCACTTAAGCTCTGGCCCTTCCGGGCCAGAGCTTATCTTCCAGCTTAGATGTGGCACAGTAACCACCCTCTCTTGTACTCCCAGACAGCCTGGCAGTGTACCATGTGTAATCTGTGGATGCCTGAGATGTCCCTGGGCCAGGACAGTGCACAGCGGCCAGAATCTTTTCACTGGTGAGGACCTTTGTATTAATGTTGCCGCTCAGAGGGGAATGTGAGTGTGTGAGGGGGAATGTCACTGAGAAACAGAGGGGAATGTGACTATGTCTGTGGTGGTCACTGACAGACAGAGGGGAATGTTTGGGGGGTCACTGAGAGACAGGTGAATGTGGGGAGGAAGGTCGCTGAGAGACAGGAAAATGGGGTGTCACTGACACAGGGAGGAATGTGGGAGCAGTCACTGAGAGACGGGAATGTGAGGAGGAGGGTCACTGAGAGACAGGAAAATGGGGTGTCACTGACACAGGGAGGAATGTGTGAGCAGTCACTGAGAGAGGGGAATGTGGCGAGGGGGAACACTGAGAGACAGGTCAATGTGGCCATGTCACTGAGGCAGAGGGTAATGTGGGAGGTGTAACAGAGACAGAGGGAAATATGGCTATGGGGCAGCATATGCATGTGTGAGACCATGTGGTTCAGAGGGGGGGGGGTTACCTATTTATTCTGTCCCTGGCCCCACAATATCTCATGTCATCCCTATCCCTGCCATAAGAGTGTTTGTGTCACTAATACCTCTTTCAGACCATTTTGGCTGGTGTGAAAGGGTATAAGTTGTATCTTTGTCAGTAAGGAGTGTCTGTTATTATGTATTTATGTGCCAATAAGTGGTGTCTGTGTCCGTAAGTGCCATCTGTCAGTAAGTGGTGTCTGTGTCAATAAATGTTTGTGTTAGTAAGGTGTGTCAGTCAGTGGAATATGGCAGTAAGGGGTGCCTGTGTCCATAAGTGATATCTGTCAGTAAGCCGTGTCTGTGTCAGTAAGTGGTAAGTATCAGTAAGTCTGCGTCAGTAGGTGGTCTGTGTGTCAGTAAGGTCTTCAGTCTATATCTGTATTTGTGTCAGTAAGGGGTGTCTGTTGGTAAGCGGTGTCTGTCTGCAAGTGAGCCTGTTTCAGTAAGAGATGCCTGTGTCAGTAAGTGGTGTCTTTGTCAATAAGTATCTGTATCAGTAACTGTGTTCTATGAGCCCTCAGTTCCCTGTTTGGTCTGTTTTGCCCCTGTCTCTGCTCCCCTTTCCCTATCTCCTCTGTATTGCCCCCCTCTTTTCTAATCTTTCCACACTTGCTCTGTTTTACCCCATCGTTTCTCCCCTTTCCATCTTCTTTGCATGTTGATACAGCGCTCTGTATCATATGGTGGTCACTGCGATGCTCTCTGTATTAGATGCTGGTCACTGAGATGCTCTCGGTATTATAAGGTGGTCACTGAGATGCTTTCTGTATCATATGGTGGTCACTGATTCTCTGTATCATATGGTGGTTACAAACGTTTTCTTGTTATAGCGTCACTATTAAGTGGTTGAAGGTAGGCACTAGCTTTGACCTCCATCATGATAGCCACACCCCCTATTTAGACCACACCCACACCACACAGGTCACACCCCCACATCACTAATCACACCACCGCAGCACTTGTCACACCTCCTGCCAAGGTACACAATAGGCCCTTGCTAAATGTCAGCTCCAGACCCATGTGGACCTTAATCTGGCACTGCCTCCGCTTGACGTAGGGCGTTGTATATGGCCCTCAACTCCAGGACGTTGATGTGGAACAAGTCTCTAGACTTGACCAGAGACCTTGGAAATTTCTTCCCAGTGTGACTGCTCCCCAACCTCGGAGGCTTGCGTCCGTGGTCACCAGGATCCAGTCCTGAATGCCGAACCTGCGGCCCTCTAGGAGGTGAGCACTGTGTAGCCACCATAGGAGAGATACCCTGGCTCTGGGAGACAGGGTGATCCTTTGATGCATTTGTAAATGAGACCCAGACCACTTGTCCAGTAGGTCCCATTGAAAAGTCCTCGCATGGAACCTGCCGAAGGGATGGCCTCGTAAGATGCCACCATCTTCCCCAGGACACGTGTGCAGTGATGCACTGAAACCTTTTTTGGCTTCAATAGGTTCTTGACCAGAGCCATGAGCTCCTGAGCTTTTTCCATCGGAAGAAAAACCTTTTTCTGGTCTGTGTCCAGAATCAGGCCCAAAAAGGTCAGACGCGTTGTAGGAACCAGCTGTGACTTCGGAATATTGAGAATCCAGCCGTGTTGCTGTAACGTCTTCACAGACAGTGATACGCTGTCCAGTAACTTCTCTCGAGATCTCGCCTTTATGAGGAGATCATCCAAGTATGGGATAATTGTGACACCCTGCTTGCACAGGAGCACCATCATTTCCGCCATTACCTTGGTAAAAATCCTCGGGGCCGTGGAAAGCCCAAACGGCAACGTCTGAAATTGGTAATGACAGTCCTGTACCGCAAATCTCAGGAACGCCTGATGAGGAGGAAATATTGGAACATGAAGGTATGCATCCTTTATGTCTAGGGAAACCATCCAATCCCCCCCCCTCCAGGCTGGCGATGACCGCTCTGAGCGATTCCATCTTGAACTTGAACTTTTTTAAGTACAGGTTCAGGGATTTTAAATTCAAAATGGGTCTGACCGAACCGTCCGGTTTCGGTACCACAAACAGGGTTGAGTAATACCCCTTTCCTTGTTGCAGAAGGGGAACCTTGACTATCACAGGATGAAGATACAATTTTTGAATTGCATTTAACACTAACTCCCTCTCTGAAGGAGAAGCTGGCAGAGCCGACTTGAAAAACCGTCGAGGAGGCACCTCTTCGAATTCCAGCATGTATCCCTGAGAAACAATCTCTAGTGCCCAGGGATCCACCCGTGAGTGAACCCAGATGTGGCTGAAAAATCGAAGACGTGCCCCCACTTGAGCTGACTCCACCAGGGAAGCCCCAGCGTCATTCGGTGGATTTTGCCGATGCAGAAGAGGACTTCTGCTCCTGGGAACTAGCTGTGTGCAGCTTCTTCCCCTTGCCCTTACCTCTGGCAAGAAAGGACGATCCCCGTACCTTTTTGCCTTTATTTGAACGAAAGGACTGCATTTGATAATGAGGCACCTTCTTAGGTTGCGGGGGAACATAAGGCAAAAAATTTGATTTACCTGCTGTAGCAGTAGAGACAAGGTCCGAGAGGCCTTCTCCAAACAACTCTTCCCCCTTGTAAAGCAACGACTCCATATGCCGTTTTGAGTCGGCATCCCCCGTCCACTGCCAGGTCCACAAGAGTCGCATAGCAGAAATAGACATAGCATTTATTCTAGAGCTTAGTAAACAAATGTCTCTTTGAGCATCCCTCATATATAACGCAGCATCTTTTATATGCCCTAGGGTCATTAAACTGGTATCCTTATCCAGAGTTTCAATCTCTGCTGATAGGGAATCAGTCCATGCTGCGACAGCACTACAAACCCAGGCCGATGCCATAGCCGGCCTAATAATAGTACCAGAATGCGTGTAAATGGACTTCATGGTAACTTCCTGCTTGCGATCAGCAGCATCTTTGAGGGTAGCAGTATCCTGGGATGGCAGTGCTACCTTTTTTGATAAGTGTGTTAACGCCTTGTCCACCTTAGGCGAAGATTCCCATCGTATCCTGTCCTTTTGTGGGAAGGGATACGCCATAAGAATCCTTTTGGTAATTTGCAGTCTCCTGTCTGGAAATTCCCAAGCCTTTTCGCACAATTCGCTTAGCTCATATGAGGACGGAAAGGTGACCTCAGGTTTTTTCTCTTTATACATGTGTACCCTCGTGTCCAGGACAGGGGGTTCCTCAGTGATATGCAAAACGTCTTTTATAGCAATAATCATATAACGAATACCCTTAGCCACTTTTGGCTGTAATTTTGCATCCTCATCATCGACACTGGAATCTGAATCCGTGTCGGTATCTGTGTCATTGATTTGGGATAATGTGCGCTTCTGAGACCCAGAAGGTCACGGTGCCACTAGGACAGGCATGGTCTGACTACCTGCCTGTTCCCTAGCCTCAGCTTTGTCTAATCTCTTATGTAATAAATTTACATTAGCACTCAAGACATTCCACATATCCATCCAGTCCGGTGTCGGCGCTGCTGACGGTGACCTGACATTCATGCACTCCCCCTCCTCCTTAGGTGAGCCTTCAGCGTCAAACATGTCGACACACATGTACCAACACACTCCACACACACAGGGAATCTCTTTTCTGAAGACAGGTTCCCCCTAGGCCCTTTGGAGAGACAGAGAGAGAGTATGCCAGCACACACCCCAGCACTATAACCCAGGAAAAAAACACAGTATGTTCCTTCCAATAGCGCTGAAACACCTGTATACCACATATTATGTGCCCCCCCCTCTTGAAAACCCACTGTCACCGTCTGTAAGCAGGGGAGAGTCCGGGGAGCTTCCTCTCAGCGCTGTGCTGTGGAGAGAAATGGCACTGGTGAGTGCTGAGGGAGAAGCCCCGCCCCCTTGGAGGCGGGCTTCTGTCCCACTCAAAATATGTAAAACATGGCGGAGGCTCTTTTATATACATGTACAGTGCCCAACTGTACATGTATATTTCTCTTTTTGCCATAGGAGAGGTTTATATTGCTGCCCAGGGCGCCCCCCCTGCGCCCTGCACCCTTACAGTGACCGGAGTGTGTGAGGTGTATGGGAGCAATGGCGCACAGCTGCAGTGCTGTGCCTTACCTCAGTGAAGCTCACGAAGTCTTCTGCCGCCTTTGAAGCCTTCTTTCTTCTTATACTCACCCGGCTTCTTTCTTCTGGCTCTGTGAGGAGGACGGCGGCGCGGCTCTGGGACGAACGTCCAGGACGAACCTGTGTTCCAATCCCTCTGGAGCTAATGGTGTCCAGTAGCCTAAGAAACAAGACCTTGCAACTCAGCGAAGTAGGGTTGCTTCTCTCTCCTCAGTCCCTCGATGCAGGGAGTCTATTGCCAGCAGTGCTCCCTGAAAATAAAAAACCTAACAAATATACTTTCTTAGCAGGAAAATCAGGAGAGCTCCCTGCAGTGCACCCATCTCCTCTGGGCACAGTCTCAAACTGAGGTCTGGAGGAGGGGCATAGAGGGAGGAGCCAGTGCACACCCAGAGTCAAAGTCTTTCTTAAAGTGCCCATGTCTACTGCGGAGCCCGTCTATCCCCATGGTCCTTACGGAGTCCCAGCATCCTCTAGGACGTTAGAGAAATAATGTTTGCACATTGAAATGTGGTAATTGCATTGTGTTGCCCAGAATGTTGCTGCTATTCTGCTTTATGTTCTAATAAACATGAGTGTTTAACTTTCATATACTTGTGTGCTGTGTCTTTATGTAACAGTTCACTATATATATATATATATATATATATATATGCTGTGTGTGTATATATATATATATATATATATATATATATATATCAGACAAATACTCTCCTCCTGCGCTATTCAATTGCCAAATGAAAGACTTATGAAATGATTCTAAAACTGGCTGCCTGATACCACTAAGTTCCCTGTTAGGAGGAGCTAGGTATAAGGAATAGAGTGAAAATAGAGGAATTGGTGCCCAAGGATTGTATCAACCCCTAATATTCAGTGTCAACAAGCTTTAAAACATAATGATCAACTGTTCCTTCATAAAAATTTATCTAAAAAAGTACATTAGCACAATTAATGTCCATAACATTACAGAGACAGCAAAATGTGATTCTCCCACATTAATCGACCTATAAATGGCAGAAGAGTGTAGGTAGATCTTTACAATATCCTTCTTCTTCCTTATTATGAATTCGGAAGTAACATCAGATAAAACAGAATGATAATCCAACGCGTTTTGTCTTGTACCAAGACTTCATCAGGGGGTATCTCTGATAATTGGTAAGTATGATCAACAAACTAGAATGAACCCAGACAATCAATCAGTGGTGCTCAAAGGAAGAATTCCAATGCTATTTAGGATTATTGTGGCAATATCAATCCAGCCTCGTAAATCAACTATTCAGATTTCATAAAGCTACAATGTAGGAGATGTTCATATGAGTGAAGAACTTGGCAAGCTTATTTAAAAACGGACCTCGTAGATCAACTAAAGCTGTACAGTTCTGTTATAGGAGAAATAATCCTCGCTAGTTCATATAGATATGGAACCCTCCAAAGGACAGTCAATGATGACCCAGTATCTATGCATTCTGTTTTATCTGATGTTACTTCCGAATTCATAATAAGGAAGAAGATGGATATTGTAAAGATCTACCTACACTCTTCTGCCACTGAATTGTGAAACCGTATAAGGGTTTTTCTTTCTATATATATATTTATATATACTGTACATATATACTGTAAGTATATATAAAGAATGTGTGTGTAATGCTCACTTAGACTAACCTCTATATTTCAAATGTGTCAAGTCACTGTAGAACCTTTTCCCCCCCATAAGGTGGTCTGCCAAATTACCCTACCCTCGCCTCTGTATGTAGGAGTGGTGCATTAAATCCACAGTCCCATCGGCAATGCTCACCCTGTGCATTGTACACCAGTATGAGGCATAGCCATGACCCCACCAGTGACTACCCCATCTCAGTACATGACCTGCCTGATGTCTTGGTGACCCTGGACAAATAGGCATGATTATAGTGGGTGCAAGGGATGCCATTGCTATGGGATGCAGAGGATTAGGTATTATGGATCTGCTCATAGAGTCATCTATCAAGTTCTTGAAGTTGCCTGCTAAGAAATTGGGTCTGGCGAATTGGCAGGGTTTTCAGCACTGAGCAAGTCACGGTGATTTATCCTTAAATTAATTATTTTAGGAAAAATCAGACTGCTGCGTGAAAAAATTCCAGAGGCTGCAGGAAAAACCAGTGCCGTGGTTATTTTATTTGTTTCCTGCCCACACTTGAACTCCCCCCTTTTTGTACTGGATGCACTATAAATTGGCATATTGTGAAATGGGGAAAATTCAGTGTGGTGTTATATGAACTGTTGGTACTGTGTGGTATCGTGTGAATTAGTATACTTCTATAAGTCATAAAATGAACTACTGTAGGTCACTTCTACAAGGCATAAAATGAAATTGGGCACTATTACTGTATATTGCATAAAATTAACTGATTCAATATTATGGGGAATATAAAGAACAACCACTATGGAGAGAGGTGTCTCTCTAGAGGCAATGGAGAGGGGCCCCTTCAAAATTTTGCTATGGGGTAGAGATCTGCGCCAGACCATTTTTGCTGGTTTTGGTTTTTCCAAAACTGTCCTCACATGTTTTGGTTTTGGAAATGTTTTTTTTTTTAATTGTGAGAAAAGCTAAAATTACATAAGTTGGACACCTTTTTTTGGCTCCTACAATATTTTTAACCTCAATAACATTCATTTCCAGTCAATTGTGACCACCTTGCAGCTCACAATATTGTTCATCAACATAGCCCAAAGGCTGGCTGGATAAACTAAGCAACAGAGCAGCAGCACAAACACATGCCAGTTTTTTTCTGTTTCAAAATGTTTTGCAAATTAGTAATGTATTAGCAATAACTTATCAAACCAATTTGCAAGTATTTTCAATAAAAAACATTCCACACTAAGAATCGTTTATGGCAGAGGTTCCCAAACTGTGTGCCGTGGCTCCCTGGGGTGCCTCAGAACACTTGCAGGGGTGCTGGGTTGGTGGTCCAGGACCAATTCAAATTATTTATGGTCAATATAATAGGCAAAATCAGTGCTGGTGGCTGCCAGTCATAAAATATGTGGTCAAACAGAAGCAAATCTTGTCCCTCACCACACAACTGACCCTAAGGATGACATATAAACGCGATCTACTTAATGTAATATTTCTTTCTAAATTTCTCAATAAGAAATATTTGGCCTAGGGGTGCCGTGAAAAAAATTCTGATATTCTAGGGTGCCATGATTCAAAAAAGTTTGGAAACCACTGGTTTAAGGAATATCTTTGCTCTAAAGTAGCAGTAGTAGATAACAAACAGCAAAGAAAAAAACCCTAAACCACATGTAAAATATCAACAGCAGATGTGGATTTCCATTTGCTGTCAGTGGCGGATCTAGACTTAACTTTTAGGGGGGGCGGTTTAAGAATGATGACTCCTCCCCCTAATCATAGCCCCTCCCATTTAGTAATGCCCTTCCCGTTCGCTTCTAAAATTTCCTATTGTTGCCATTACTAATAAAATGTTGCCAGTTAGTGGAGAGAACCCTGCGCACTGGTGATGCAGACTGGCGAATCGCCATTCCTTCCATCAGGGGTGGTAGAAGCTAAGACAGTAGGGCAATTTAAACATGCATGGGATAGACATAAGGATCTCCTTACAAAGAAATACGGATCAAATAGGTTAGAGATAAAAATAATGTAAAAAAAAAAAAGGGGCAGGCTAGATGGGCCAAGTGGTTTTTATCTGCCGACAAATTCTATGTTTCTATAGAACACAGAATGAGCCGAAATTCACATTATAGCACACTGAATGAGCCGAAATTCACATTATAGCACATTGTATGAGCCGAAATTCACATTATAGCACACTGTATGAGCCGAAATTCACATTATAGCACACTGAATGAGCCGAAATTCACATTATAGCACACTGAATGAGCCGAAATTCACATTATAGCACACTGTATGAGCCGAAATTCACATTATAGCACACTGTATGAGCTGAAATTCACATTGTAGCACACTGAATGAGCCGAAATTCACATTGTAGCACACTGAATGAGCCGAAATTCACATTATAGCACACTGAATGAGCCGAAATTCACATTATAGCACACTGTATGAGCCGAAATTCACATTATAGCACACTGAATGAGCTGAAATTCACATTGTAGCACACTGAATGAGCCGAAATTCAGATTACAGCACACTGAATGAGCCGAAATTCAGATTACAGCACACTGAATGAGCCGAAATTCACATTGTAGCACACTGAATGAGCCGAAATTCACATTGTAGCACACTGAATGAGCCGAAATTCACATTGTAGCACAATGAATGAGCCAAAACACACATTGTAGCACACTGAATGAGCCGAAACTCACATTGTGGCACACTGAATGAGCTGAAATTCACATTATAGCACACTGTATGAGCCGAAATTCACATTGTAGCACACTGTATGAGCTGAAATTCACATTGTAGCACACTGATTGAGCCGAAATTCACATTATAGCACACCGAATGAGCCGACATTCACATTGTAGCACACTGAATGAGCCGAAATTCACATTATAGCACACCGAATGAGCCGATATTCACATTGTAGCACACTGAATGAGCCGAAATCCACATTGTAGCACACTGAATGAGCCGAAATTCACATTGTAGCACACTGAATGAGCCGAATCTCACATTGTAGCACACTGAATGAGCCGAAACTCACATTGTGGCACACTGAATGAGCCGAAATTCACATTGTAGCACACTGTATGAGCTGAAATTCACATTGTAGCACACTGAATGAGCCGAAATTCAGATTACAGCACACTGAATGAGCCGAAATTCAGATTACAGCACACTGAATGAGCCGAAATTCACATTGTAGCACACTGAATGAGCCGAAATTCACATTGTAGCACACTGAATGAGCCGAAATTCACATTGTAGCTCACTAAATGAGCCGAAATTCACATTGTAGCACACTGATTGAGCCGAAACTCACATTGTGGCACACTGAATGAGCTGAAATTTACATTATAGCACACTGTATGAGCCGAAATTCACATTGTAGCACACTGTATGAGCTGAAATTCACATTGTAGCACACTGAATGAGCCGAAATTTACATTATAGCACACCGAATGAGCCGACATTCACATTGTAGCACACTGAATGAGCCGAAATTCACATTATAGCACACCGAATGAGCCGATATTCACATTGTAGCACACTGAATGAGCCGAAATTCACATTGTAGCACACAGAATGAGCCGAAATTCACATGTAGCACACTGAATGAGCCGAAACTCACATTGTAGCACACTGAATGAGCCGAAACTCACATTGTGGCACACAGAATGAGCCGAAATTCACATTATAGCACACTGTATGAGCCGAAATTCACATTGTAGCACACTGAATGAGCCGACATTCACATTGTAGCACACGGAATGAGCCGGAATTCACATTATAACACACCGAATGAGCCGACATTCACATTGTAGCACACTGAATGAGCCGAAATTCACATTATAGCACACTGTATGAGCCGAAATTCACATTATAGCACATTGAATGAGCCGAAATTCACATTACAGTACACTGAATGAGCCAAAATAATGCAGGCACTGGGGGCAAGGAGAATCCTACCCCCATATTAACTTACGCTGGGGCAGCGAGAAAAAAAACACAGGGGGGAGACGTGGCACACACACACTTTAGCTAGGAGGGGGGACATATCATACACTTTAGTTAGGAGAAGAGGGGGGAGAAATGGCACACAGACACTTTTGCTAGGAGGGGAGGGGGGAGACATGGAACACAGATGCTTTAGTTAGGAGGGGAGACATGGCACACACACTTTAGCTAGCAAGCTAGGAGGAGAAGGGGGGGGTGGAAGATATGACACACACACACACACACACACACACACACACACACACACACACACACTTTAGCTAGCAAGCTAGGAGGAGAAGGGGGGTGGAAGATATGACACACACACACACACACACACACACTTTAGCTAGCAAGCTAGGAGGAGAAGGGGTGGTGGAAGATATGACACACACACACACACACACACACACACACTTTAGCTTGGAGGGGAGGAGACATGGCATACACTGACACCTACTCATATTTTGTCCACAGCAGCATGAGGAGCCGGGATGGAGGCCGGGTCCCGCCGCGGTGTTGGGAACGGGGTGGAGAGCGGTGCAGCGCGACGGGGTAAGGGGAGAGAGAGAGCGTCCTGACACGCGTACAGGGAGGAGGGGGCGTGGTCAGAACGGACGGCAGAGGCAGCAGTGTATACAATCACTGTAGCCTGTCCCTGTCAGCCTCTGTTCTGACCACGCCCCCTCCTCCCTGTACGCGCGTCAGGACGCTCTCTCTCCCCTTCCCCCGCCGCGCTGCACCGCTCTCCACCCCGTTCCCAACACCGCGGCGGGACCCGGCCTCTATCCCGGTGCCGGTATGTGTAGGGGGGGCGTTCGCCCTAATCGCCCCCCCCCCCCCGCTAAATCCGCCACTGTTTGCTGTGCAGGGTTTCCTGGTGGTGTCGATAGTGCAGGGGTGCTGGCAATGTTGGTAGTCTGGGGGGTGGCAGTGTGGTGGAGTGGGCTTAATATTTATAATTTTCCAGTGTTTTACACTCTGTGTCATTCCTGAGACTTCTATGTTAATAGTAAATAAGCATTTATTGTATCTGGGTATACTGACCGCCGGGATCCCGTCTGCCGGTCACCCGTATCCAACCCACTTTAAGATACATTGTAAAATTCAGTTACACACAGTTCCAAACTTATTTTGCTACATTGTATTGTATAACACAATTCTAGACTGTGAGTGGCTAAGTACAATCTCAAGCACCACCTGATGTATAAAATGTCGGATTCTCGCGGGTTTTGGATTCCATATAAGGAGACGCACATCACCGCCATTTTCACTCCAGTCCCGGAGAGTGTAACAAGAGGACGTGTCTCTGTCCTCAGTGACTGTGCAGGAGGGAAAGTGGGTAGGCTATTCCCGTGCTGTCTTGTGCTGCTCAGTCCAGTGTAGTGTCTTATGCTGCATCAGTCCAGTCACAGTGGTGGTGTCCTCTGCTGCCATATGTCCAGTACTGGTGTTTAAGTCCAGTCCAGTGGTGCTGTGTTGTGCTGCATCAGTCCAGTGGTGGTGATTGTGCTGCATCAGTCCAGTCACAGTGGTGGTGTCCTCTGCAGCAATATGTCTAGTGCTGCTGTATAAGTCCATTCCAGTGGTGCTGTGTTGTGCTGCATCAGTCCAGTGGTGGTGTCTTGTGCTGCATCAGTCCAGTCACAGTGGTGGTGTCCTCTGCTGCCATATGTCCAGTGCTGCTGTATAAGTCTAGTCCATTGCAATGGTGCTGGGTTGTCCTGCATCAGTCCAGTGGTGGTGTACCTGTGCTGCTGTATAAGTCCAGTGGTACTGCCGTATAAGTCCAGTGATACTGCCGTTTATGTCCAGTGATACTGACGTATATGTCCAGCGGTACTGCCGTATAAATCCAGTGATACTGCCGTATATGTCCAGAGGTACTGTGCTATAATTCCAGGGATACTGCCGTATATGTCCAGTGGTACTGCCGTATAAATCCAGTGATACTGCCGTATATGTCTTGTAGTACTACCATTTAATTCCAGTAATACTGCCGTATATGTCCAGTGGTACTGGCATATAAATCCAGTGGTACTGGCGTATAATTCCAGTGATACTGCCATATTATTCCAGTGAAATTGACGTATAAATCCAGTCCAGTGGTACTGCCGTATAAGTCCAGTGGCACTGCTGTATAATTCAAGTGATATTGCCGTATAATTCCAGTGGTACTGCCATATAATTCCAGTGATACTGCCGTATACTTCCAGTGGTACTGCTGTATAAGTCCAGTTATACTACCGTATAAATCCAGTCCAGTGGTACTGCCGTAAAAGTCAAGTGGTACTGCCGTATAATTCCAGTGATACTGCCATATACTTCCAGTGGTACTGGCGTATAAGTCTAGAAATACTGTCGTATAAATCCAGTCCAGTGGTACTGCCATTTAAGTCCAGTGGTACTGCCGTATAAGTCCAGTGGTACTGCCGTATAATTCCAGTGATACTGCCACACAATTCCAGTGATACTGCCGTCAGGACTCCTCCCCTTTCTCACTGAACACCTGTACAATCAGAGACACAGCCATCTCTGCCTGAAATTTACCGGCCGTAGCAGCAAGCAACCAGCACTTTATACGGAACCAAGCCGACGTGTGAGCTCCGTGCGGCAATTGTGGCCAGTTTCATCATCCTCCCTTCCGCTGACCACCGGCGGACGGTGCACGTTCAGGGAGTCTCGGAAGAGGTTCACAAATACAGCCGGATTTGTGTGGCGGCTTTTCTTAATCAGCCGCACACTTGCTCTCTCTACAAACCCCTGCAGCACTAATTGGGTGAAGCACCCTCAGAGGCATTGAGCTCTCATCAGTGTGGTTCCGTACACCCACACGCATACGTTACGTACCCTCCAGTTTTACACAATACTGGGCAAGTTCTGGACTCACCCGGGGACGCTCGGGTTCACCAGCCCCTTTGGAGAGGTAATCTTCTACATAACTGCTATTTACATGCCGGCTACCGATTTTGAAGTCGCCTATTTCAACTGTTTCTATATTACAGAGCCTATTGTGGCTACACATTCAGTAACTGTGTCTCATTTATGAACTATATTCAGCAGTTTTGGCAATAGTGTTCCCTAAGGAGTGTAACATATTGTTACATTTGAACTTTTTTATCAGCCATTTCAGTGAGTTTTATTGATACAGCATATATCGCAACAGCTTATACAATTCATGTGTTTTTATATGTATACATGTGGTAAATCAGTAAGAAACGATTAATATTACCTATGAATTTGTTTCAATCAAGTGGTATTTTTATTGAATCATTGTGAATATTAAATATTTATTTTATAAATTAATTTGACTCTTTGGTTGTAATAGAGCCTAGGAAATTATGGTGTTTAAATGTCATGAGCGCCTCTATTAATTTCTCTTTCTGGTTATGTTGGTAGGAGTACCTCACAACTCCTTATAGTGGCGAACGTGCTTTTTACACCATTAATTCCAGGTTCGTGTTATTAAGACTGACCCATTGAATAATTGTTAGACACAGGCGCAGCAAATACTTCTTTTTTTCTATACTGCCGTGTAAATCCAGTCCAGTGGTACTGCCGTATATATCCAGAGGTATTGCTGTATAACTCCAGTGATACTGCTGTATAATTCAGTGGTACTGCCATATAATTCCAGTGATACTGCCGTATAATTCCAGTGGTACTGCTGCATAAGTCCAGTGATACTGCCGTATAAATCCAGTCCAGTGGTACTGCCGTATATATTCAGAGGTATTGCTGTATAATTCCAGTGATACTGCTGTATAATTCCAGTGGTACTGCCATATAATTCCAGTGATACTACTGTATAATTCCAGTGGTACTGCTGTATAAATCCAGTCCAGTGGTAGTGCCATAAAAGTCCAGTGGTACTGCCGTATAATTCCAGTGGTACTGCCATATAATTCCAGTGATACTGCCGTATAATTCCAGTGGTACAGGCATAAAAATCCAGTGATAATGCCATATAAATCCAGTCCAGTGGTACTGCCATATAAGTCCAGTGGTACTGCTGTATAAGTCCAGTGATACTGCCGTATAAGTCCAGTGATACTGGCATATAAATTTAGTCCAGTTGTACTGCGTTAAAAATCCAGTGGTACTGCCATATAATTCCAGTGATACTGCCGTATAATTCCAGTGGTACTGGCATATATGTCCAGTGATACTGCTGTATAAATCCAGTCCAGTGGTACTGCCATATAAGTCCATTGATACTGCTTTATAATTCCAGTGATACTTTGTAAAATTCCAGTGATACTTTTGTAAAATTCCAGTGGTACTGGCGTATAAATCCAGTGATACTGCCATATAAATCCAGTCCAATGGTACTGCAGTATAATTCCAGTGATACTGCCGTATATGTCCAGTGGTACTGCCATATAATTCCAGTGATACTGCCGTATAATTCCAGTGGTACTGCTGCATAAGTCCAGTGATACTGCCGTATAAATCCAGTCCAGTGGTACTGCCGTATATATCCAGAGGTATTGCTGTATAATTCCAGTGATACTGCTGTATAATTCCAGTGGTACTGCTATATAATTCCAGTGATACTGCCGTATAATTCCAGTGGTACTGCTGTATAAGTCCAGTGATACTGCTGTATAAATCCAGTCCAGTGGTACTGCCATAAAAGTCCAGTGGTACTGCCGTATAATTCCAGTGATACTGCCATATAATTCCAGTGATACTGCCGTATAATTCCAGTGGTAATGGTGTAAAAATCCAGTGATAATGCCATATAAATCCAGTCCAGTGGTACTGCCATATAAGTCCAGTGGTACTGCTGTATAAGTCCAGTGATACTGCCGTATAAGTCCAGTGATACTGGCATATAAATTTAGTCCAGTTGTACTGCCGTAAAAATCCAGTGGTACTGCCGTATAATTCCAGTGATACTGCCGTATAATTCCAGTGGTACTGGCGTATATGTGCAGTGATACTGCTGTATAAATCCAGTCCAGTGGTACTGCCATATAAGTCCAGTGATACTGCTTTATAATTCCAGTGATACTTTGTATAATTCCAGTGATACTTTTGTATAATTCCAGTGGTACTGGCGTATAAATCCAGTGATACTGCCATATAAATCCAGTCCAATGGTACTGCAGTATAATTCCAGTGATACTGCCGTATATGTCCAGTGGTACTGCCATATAATTCCAGTGAAACTGCCATATATGTCCAGTGGTATTGCCGTATAAATCCATTGGTACTGCTGTATAAGTCCAGTGGTACTGCCGTATAAGTCCAGTGTTACTGTCTTGTGCTGTATATTATTTACTCCATTTAAAGGGGTTATTAATATTTATTCCAAATAATTTTTACAGGGTTTGCCCATGTGGTGTAGGGATACGCTGTCCTGTGCCACATATTGTGTTATATAATTCTAGAAAAATAATGGAGAACAAACATTTGGAGGATAAAATAGGGAAAGATCAAGAACCACTTCCTCCTAGTGCTGAAGCTGCTGCCACTAGTCATGACATTGACGATGAAATGCCATCAACGTCGTCTGCCAAGGCCGATGCCCAATGTGATAGTAGAGGGCATGTAAAATCCAAAAAGCCAAAGTTCAGTAAAAATGACCCATAAAAAGAAATTGAAATGGTCTGAGGAGAAACGTAAACTTGCCAATGGTGATCATTCCGAGTTGATCGCTCGCTAGCAGTTTTTAGCAGCCGTGCAAACGCTATGCCACCGCCCTCTGGGAGTGTATCTTAGCTTAGCAGAAGTGAGAACGAAAGGATCGCAGAGCGGCTACAGAAAAAAATTGTGCAGTTTCAGAGTAGCTCCAGACCTACTCCTAGCTTGCGATCACTTCAGACTGTTTAGTTCCGGATTTGACGTCACAAACACGCCCTGCATTCGTCCAGCCACGCCTGCTTTTTTAAACACTCCCTGACAACGGTGTGTTGACACCCAGAAATGCCCCTTTCCTGTCAATCACTCTGTGGCTGGCATTGTGACTGAAAAGCATTGCTAGACCTTGTATAAAAATAGTATACATTGGCCATAGTGAAAGTACGTCGCGCGTGCGCACTGCGCCGCATACACATGCGCAGAAGTACCGCTTTTTCACTTAATCGCTGTGCTGCAAACATTTTTCACTAGCGATCAACTCGGAATGACCCCCTTTATGCTATTTACGACACGGAGTGTCAAGGAATGGCTAAGGCCTTAGCCTATGTTCATAACTAGTGGTTCAGCTTCACAGGACGATGGAAGCCCTCATCCTCCCGCTAGAAAAATTATAAGAGTTAAGCTGGTAAAAGCACATCAAAGAACTGTGCGTTCTAAGATGGTATCACAAATCCCCAAGGAGAGACTAAGTGTGTCGGTGGTTGCGATGCCTGACCTTCCCAACACTGTACGGGAAGAGGTGGTTTCTTCCACAATTTGCACGCCTTCTGCAACTGCTGTAAGTAGCATCCACAGTCCTTTTTTCTGATATTCAAATTGAAGATGTCACTGTTGAAGTACACTAGGATTAGGATATGTGTGTTGCTAGCGCTGAGGAGGAAGTTGACGATCAGGATTCTGATGGTGATGTGGTTTGTTTAAATCAGGCACCGGGGAGACAGTTGTTGTCTGTGGGATGAATAAGCCCATTGCCATACTTGGGCAAAATACCAAAAAAGCCACCTCTTCGGTGAGGAATTATTTCTCCACAAATCCGGACAACAGGTGTCAATCAGTGTTTTGCCTCTGTCAATCCATAATAAGTAGGGGTAAGGATGTTAACCACCTAGAAACATCCTCCCTTATACGTCACCTACTGCGCATTCATCAGAATTCAGTGTCAAGTTCTGAAACTTTGGGTAAGAGCATAAGCAGTCCACTGACACCTATATCCCTTCTTCCTCTTGTACCCAAGCTCCTGCAAGCCACACCACCAAGTCCTTCAGCGTCAACTTCCTACACACTCAGTCAGGAACGTCAGTAATCCTGCAGGCCATGTCACTGGCAAGACTGAGGAGTCCTCTCCTAACCGTGATTCCTTCGGAGGATCCTTGAGTGGAACGCCTACTGCTTTTGTTGCTCCCGCTGCTGTTGTTGCTGATGGCAGTCGATCATCATCCCAGAGGGGAAGTCAGAAGACCACTTGTACTACTTCAACTAAACAATTGACTGTCCAACAGTCCTTTGCGAGGAAGATGAAATATGACAGCAGTCATCCTGTTGCAAATAGGATAACTGAGGCCTTGACAGCTATGTTGGTGTTAGACGTGCATCCAATATCCGCCATTAATTCAGTAGGACTTAGAGAATTGATGGAGGTAATGTGTCCCTGGTACCAAATCCCATCTATATTACACTTCACTAGGCAGGTGATACCAAGAATGTACAGAGACGTTGGAAAAAGTGTCTTGAGTGTCATGAAAAATGCAGTTGTACCCACTGTCCACTTAACCACGGACATGTGGACAAGTGGGACAGGGCAGACTAATGACTATATGACTGTGACAGCCCACTGGGTAGATGTATTGCCTCCCGCAGCAACAACAACAGCGGTACCAGTAGCAGCATCTCGCAAACACCAACTCGTTCCTAGGCAGGCTACGCTATGTATTACCGCTTTCCGTAAGAGACACACTGCTGACAACCTCTTACGGAAACTGAGAGACATCATCGCATAATGTCTTACCCCACTTAGACTATCCTGGGGATTTGTGATATCGGACAACGCCACCAATATTGTGCGTGCATTACATCTGGGCAAATTTCAGCACATCCTATGTTTTGCACATACAATTAATTTGGTGATGCAGAATTTTTTGAATAATGACAGGGGTGTGCAGGAGATGCTGTCACTGGCCGAAAAATTGTGGCCCACTTTCGACAATCAGCCACCGCATGCCGAAGACTGGAGCACCAAAAAGCACTCCTGAACCTGTCCTGCCATCACCTGAAGCAAGAGGTGGTAACAAAGTGGAATTCAACACTCTATATGCTTCAGAGGATGGAGGAGCAGCAAAAGGCCATTCAAGCCTATACATAATATAGGCAAAGGAGGGGGAATGCATCTGACTCAAGTGTAGTGGAGAATGATTTCCGTCTTGTGCAAGGTTCTCCAACCATTCAAACTTGCCACACGTGAAGTCAGTTCAGACACTGCCAGCTTGAGTCATGTCATTCCCCTCATCAGGCTTTTGCAGAAGCAGCTGGAGAAATTGAAGGAGGAGCTAAGACGGAGCAATTCCACAAAGTATGTGGGACTTGTGGATGGAGCCCTTCATTCGCTTTACCAGGATTCAAGGGTGGTCAATCTGTTGAAATCAGAGCACTACATTTTGGCCACCGTGCTCGATCCTAGGTTTAAAGCCTATGTTGTATCTCTCTTTCTGGCAGATACAAGTCTGCAGAGGTTCAAAGACCTGCTGGTGAGAAAATTGTCAACTCAAGCGGAACGTGAACCGTCAACAGCTCCTCCTTCATTTTCTTTATGCATATACAATGATAACCAGTAATCACAGGTCCATGTATAATATAACCCCATCGATGGTACAACATTGGTACAAATACAAAATATATTGTCTTTATTGACAATTAATACCTATGTACTTTACAAATCTATAGGACAATGTTTATATAAAAAATACTTTATAAAAAATATTCATAAAAGATATTCATATCATATATCCATTGTATATGCATAAAGAAATTGTTATGTATCTACATATACAATGTTTATAATATCATTCTAAGGGTTATATATCATGGACACATGGTATATACAGGTGGAGTTGTTAAGATATATGACATAATGAATGAATGAATGAGGGTGGTAACAGAGTCACAGGTGCTTAGTGGATTATAGCCAAAGGAAGTGGAGCATGGATCTTAAAAAGAAGGTCTGAACAATTTGCAGCACATCTTGAGAAAGGAGGTTACCTTTGAAACACGTTGATGACAAAGTGCTGCACGGTGTCTAATTTTTGCCTTACCTTAAGCTTGAGGCTGTTGCCGGGTTTATAGAGCTGGGGTATCCTGGGAATTTCCAGCCAGAGTGCCCAACCTCTTCTCAGGGAGGGTAAGGGTCGCTGGCTCTGCAAACACTTGCTAGACACCTGTCTGCTTTGAAGTTGAAAGATACCTTTATGTGAAAGCGTCCAGCTTATTAAAGTAAGTTTAACTCCATTAGGAGAGTATTGCAATTGGCTTGAAATGTACATCAAGATATAAATCCTGCCAGTTGTGAAGAGTTGGATATATAACTTACGGTTCACCTTTTATCGACAGTTTATGTAAAGGCAGCGCTGTGGTTTCTTTTCCCATTTGATTTCTAGTGTATATTGGCCCTCATTCCTAGTTGATTGCTAGCTGCTTCCGTTCGCAGCGCAGCAATTAGGTAAAAAAAGCGGCACTTCTGCGCATGCGTATGAGGCGCAGTGCGCACGCGCGACGTACTTTCACAAAAGCCGATGCAGTTTTACACAAGCTCTAGCTACGCTTTTCAGTCGCACTGCTGGCCGCAGAGTGATTGACAGAAAGTGGGTGTTTCTGGGTGGTAACTGACCATTTTCGGGGAGTGTGTGTAAAAACGAAGACGTGTTGGATAAAAACACAGGAGTTACTGGGAAAACGTAGGCGTGGCTGGCAGAACGCAGGGTGTGTTTGTGATGTCAAAACAGGAACTAAACAGTCTGAAGTGATCGCAAGCTAGGAGTAAGTCTCAAGCTACTCAGAACTGCACAATCTTTTTTTGTAGCAGCGCTGCGATCCTTTCATTCGCACTTCTGCTAAGCTAAGATACACTCCCAGAGGGCGGCGGCTTAGCGTTTGCACTGCTGCTAAAAGCAGCTAGCGAGCGAACAACTCGGAATGAGGGCCATTGTGTGGGTGTAACCCTTAACCTAAGGGTTAAAGACCAGCTACAGCCTTTGGGGACAAGGGAAGAAAACCTTCTTTTTCTTTGTGAAGGTACTTA
Source organism: Pseudophryne corroboree (assembly GCF_028390025.1). Lineage (NCBI taxonomy): Eukaryota > Metazoa > Chordata > Amphibia > Anura > Myobatrachidae > Pseudophryne > Pseudophryne corroboree. The sequence goes on along the minus strand of NC_086448.1, from coordinate 725,797,868 downwards.
ACCACTCTAGACATAACCAAAGGGTATTGGCAAATGCAGTAATAATGCCAAAGACAAGACAGCTTTTTCTGCACCAGAGGGGTTGTTCCAATACAAGATGTTGCCATTTGGCTTACCTGGGGAACCTGTAACCTTACAAAGGATGATGGATTTAATTCTAAGGCCCCATAGACAATATGCTATTGCTTATCTGGATGATGTAGTCATCTATAGTCCTTATTGACAGTCTCACTTACCAGAGTGCAAGCCTTGTAAGGCAGTGTAAGGCATTATCGACAGCCAACCCAAAAATATGTTCTTCAGAGTGGCCATGTCCCCTGAATAAGAAACAGGTGAGAGCTTTCTTAGAATATACAGGGTATTATAGAAGGTTTGTACTTAATTTTGCCACCATTGCTCTCCCACAGAAAGACTTTACCAAAGGCAAACAGAAAGTTATGGTCAAATGAAATTCTGAAGCTGGCTTTTCTAGAGTTGAAGGTAGCATTGTGAAGAAGAAAAGGCTTTTCTAGAGTTGAAGGTAGCATTGTGTACCCAACCAGTTCTGATGACACTTAACTTAAAAGGGAATATGTGGTTCACACTCATGCAGATAGGTGCAGTTCTGTCCCAGAACAAAGACGGTGAAGAGCATCCTCTTATTTATTTAAGCAGAAGAGAGCAATGGAAGAATTATAAGATGGTTCTTGGATTTGCAGAACTTAAACTTTTCAGTAGAGCACAGGCCGGGAAGCCAAATGGCCAATGCAGATGCTTTTGTCTCAGTTTTTTGTTTGGGGGCTGCAGTTGTTGCTCCCCACAGGTTGAAACAAAGGGTGGAGGGAAATGTGATAATAACACTGGAAAGGTTGTACATGGGAGATATATTTGTCCCAGGTTTCTGAACCCCAGGAAAATGTCTGTGGATACAAAATAGATTTTGTAAGACTTTTAGGCTTTAGTAAAAGCCGGTTAAGAGTTCCTGTGGTTATGGATGGAGAGGGAGGGTTGGCTCCATCCATTAGGCTAATTTTTGGTTATCAGGTCTTTATCCTCAGAAGAGGATAATTAGTGCTTGCACCTGTTGAGGTTAATAAAGATATGTCAGGGTTTTGCTCAGTGTCTCGCTACCTGGAGGAACAGGCAGCAGCCCTGTTGAGAAATACTGTGGGTACTGGGTGTGAGCATTGTGCTTATGCTTATGTTTTGTGGTAGGGTCATTCGTTCCTGCCATCCTGAGAGAGGGAACCATTCTCTTTAGTTTGAAGCCTGGACAGACTAGAATTTATTTTTGTTTTCTGTACTGCACAATAAAACTAGCTATGGCTAGATTGCATGAAAACCCTGGAATGGTGTGCTGTTTCCTGTCTGCTGTGTATTTCAAAGTACACAGAAAAAAGGTTGGTAGAGTCTGCACAGGATCACTCTATCTCAATGTTTAATGTTTAGGATAATATCAATAAAGTTATAGCTCTAGTATAAACCAACATCTGGCCAAGTATATAAAACAATAATTGGTATTAGGCGCTGGGTTGGTGGTGCTCCCAGAAATAGTTCAGTAAACTATTTGTAAAAAATGGTTCCCGTATAGTACCGGAGCCAAGGAGAAAAAAGAGAAAGACTATGTGTCTCTTCTGGGGCACACTTTTATTGAAAATTATGTAATGTGTTCTGTTTAAAATATAACTTTTATTTGCAACCCTCTTAAAATAATGGCTATGAGGCAAAAAGAAAAAAAGAAGAAATACTAACAATTAAAAATAACATTATCAATCCAAGTAAACATCACATGATGTAATCTAAGTTTGGCTTAATGGCTCTGTGAACGAAAATATGTATGTGTCTCCAATATTGAAAATTATATATATTATATATGTATGTATAATGTCTTCTTCCTGAAATTGTTACAGTATGCTGTTTGGTCTCTCTGCGTCCGTCTCTGCTACAGCTCTCCTGGAGGTAAAGTTGGCGGGAGGGGAGGGGAGGAGGGGAGGATGTGTGTGTGTGTGTTTGTGTGTCTGTGGTGTGACTGGAGGTGACAGGCTATGTGTGTGTGTGGTGTGACTGGAGGTGACAGGCTGTGTGTGTGTGTGTGTGTGGTGTGACTGAAGGTGACAAGCTGTGTGTGTGTGTGTGTGTAGGGACTGTCTGCCATAATGTGTAATAAGGGGACGCTGTCTGTCATAATGTGTAATATGGGGACGCTGTCTGCCGTAATGTGTAATATGGGGACGCTGTCTGCCGTAATGTGAAAAACAGGGGACGCTGTCTACAGTAATGTGTAATAAGGGCACGCTGTCTGCCGTAATGTGTAAAAACGGGGGCACTGTCTACCGTAATGTGTAATAAGGGCACGCTGTCTGCCGTAATGTGTAAAAAGGAGGACGCTGTCTACCATAATGTGTAATAAGGGGACGCTGTCTGCCGTAATGTGTAAAAAGTGGACGCTGTCTGCCGTAATGTGTAAAAAGTGGACACTGTCTACCATAATGTGTAATAAGGGGACGCTGTCTGCCGTAATGTGTGAAACAGGGGACTCCGTCTACCGCAATGTGTAATAAGGGCACGCTGTCTGCCGTAATGTGTAAAAAGTGGACGCTGTCTGGCGTAATGTGTAAAACAGGGGACACTGTCTACCATAATGTGTAATAAGAGGACGCTGTCTGCCGTAATGTGTAAAAAGGGGACGCAATCTGCCGTAATGTGTAATATGGGGACGCAGTCTGCCGTAATGTGTAATAAGTGGACGCTGTCTGCCGTAATGTGTAATAAGGGGACGCAATCTGCCGTAATGTGTAATATGGGGACGCAATCTGCCGTAATGTGTAAAAAGTGGAACGCTGTCTACCGTAATGTGTAAAAAGGGGGACGCTGTCTGCCGTAATGTGTAATAAGGGGACACTGTCTACCGTAATGTGTAAAAAGGGGACGCTGTCTGCCGTAATGTGCAAAAAGGGGGACTGGCTGCCATAATGTGTAAAAAGGGGGACGCTGTCTGCCGTAATGTGTAATAAGAGGACGCTGTCTGCCGTAATGTGAAAAAAGGGGATGCTGTCTACCGTAATGTGTAAAAAGGGGATGCTGTCTGCCGTAATGTGTAAAAAGGGGGACTGGCTGCCGTAATGTGTAAAAAGGGGGACTGGCTGCCGTAATGTGTAAAAAGGGGGACTGGCTGCCGTAATGTGTAAAAAGGGGGACTCGCTGCCGTAATGTGTAAAAAGGGGGACTGGCTGCCGTAATGTGTAAAAAGGGGGACGCTGTCTGCTGTAATGTGTAAAAATGGGACGCTGTCTGCCGTAATGTGTAAAAATGGGACGCTGTCTACCGTAATGTGTAAAAATGGGGACTGGCTGCCATAATGTGTAAAAAAGAGGACTCTGCCTGCCACGCCCCTACATATTTTTTGCGCGCCTATGGAGCGCACTACCCCTGTTTTGCATAGAGGGGGGGGGCGCCGAGGCCGTTTCTTGCACACAGCGCTAAAATGTCTAGTTTTACGGCACTGACCCAAGGCATTGGGTAGACATCAAACATAGACACATTGTTCAGCTTACTGAAATCATTGCAGAAGCACAAACACCCATCAGATTTTGGGCTGAAGATAGATATTTTCACAAATCTGCTCTTGCTAAAAATCGCATGTGGAGAGCCGCCCAGAAAGGATAAATGACGCCCACCAAATTATTTGCAAATTTGCGTATGCATTAGCAGAATTGCAATGCATACACAAATAATTAGCACCATCGATCGCTGCGGCTGATCCCAGCATACTCAAATCAATGAGAATGCAGTCGCACTGGGCGCCATGTTTTTGAACGCAGTGTTTGCAGATGACGTCAGATACATGCCCTAAAAACAGCCATGACACGTCTGCGTTTTCCCAACCACTCCCCACAAAAGCCATGTTACCACCCACAAATGGTCACTTCCTGTCAATGAAATTGCGTTCTCTTTACAACTAGGCTGCATGCACAGTGTGATCGTATTTTACCCTTCGCGCACGTGCAATGCATTCACAGTCTGCCGATAATATGCACCTCTATGCCATTCACTTCAGTGGGACCCACATGCGCATACCCTTCCACTGAGTATAATGGGTGACAGCAGTGATGTGAACGGATGCAGCATGCTGCACTACATTCACACCATGGTCCCACTACCGCATGCTGCTATACAAGGCTGTAGCAGGACACATCTGTACATTCGGTGTGTTTGTACTGTTTTTATTGTAATGTTTCATTTACAGTGGGACAATAGGTTCCAGAAGGTTCAGCCATGTTTCGCAATTCAAATCGTGATTTTACTCCAGTGTTTGACGTTAGTAAATCTCTGTGTATGAAAAAATGGGCAAACTCGGACAGACACAATTCTTAGTAAATTTACCTCTAAGAATCCATAATCAGCTACCTTCTGGAAACAGAATAACTACAATAATTAGAAGAAAACTCTATCAATGGAATAGTAAAGTTATGCAGAAGTTAATGTTTATTATGTTCAGAGGATGGACTCAAGAGAGAGAGAGAGAGAGAGAGAGAGGGGAAGAGAGAGAGGGGGTGGGGGGAAATAAAACAGCGGATTCACATGCTGGAGATGGATAGTGGTGAGAACAACATGAACACACTTAGGAATTGAGAAGACAATTGGGCAGCTGAAGAAATCCTTTTGTACATGCTCAGGAATATGTAAACCATAACTGCTTTTTTAACTAGTGCAACATAGTGATATCAGCAGAGAAAATAATGATCTGTTCTTGTTAAAATGAGGTTAGAGGTGACTTAAATGCAATTCCGCTTATCCAGGAGATGTAACAGTGAAGCAGGATTAAGTATGACTAATTATACAAAATGTTGCATTCTGTTCCTTATGCTTGAAAATTTAAGAATACAAAATTATTATTGGGCAGGATAATTGAGATCTGACAAACTGTTAATGTGACATACAAAGAAAAGAAACCCCTTATTTTAGCACTCTGTAGCACTTCTATCATAGGCGTGCGCAGCACATTTTATAAAGGGGTGCACAACTGGAGTAGCGTGCCTTGCTCTGCCTACCGGGCAAGCCTAGCACCATATATTAGCAGTCGGAGAGAAAGAAGAAGAAAAAGAGAGAGGCGAGACAGAGGGTTAAGAGAGAGGGCCAGGGTAGAGAGAGAGGGGGTACAGATGGCACTGTGTAGCTCGTTCTGTCCCCGTACCCCCTAGTACAAGCATCACTGTGTGTGTGTGTCCCTTCAATACAAGAGGTACTAGGAACTAGAGATGAGCGGGTTCGGTTCCTCGGAATCCGAACCCGCCCGAACTTCATTTTTTTTTACACGGGGCCGAGCGACTCAGATCTTCCCGCCTTGCTCGGTTAACCCGAGCGCGCCCGAACGTCATCATCCCGCTGTCGGATTCTCGCGAGGCTCGGATTCTATCGCGAGACTCGGATTCTATATAAGGAGCCGCGCGTCGCCGCCATTTTCACACGTGCATTGAGATTCATAGGGAGAGGACGTGGCTGGTGTCCTCTCCGTTTATAGAGAAGAGAGTGAGACTAGAGTAGAGAGAGACACAGTAGTAATTTTGGGGAGCATTAGGAGGAGTACTACTACTTGCTGAAGTGATAGATAGATAGTGTGACTGTATAATGTATATCTGACTTGTGGGGGAGACACTGACAGTGGGGAGCAGTTAGAGTCTGAGAGCAGGACTCAGGAGTACATATAACGTACAGTGCACACTTTTGCTGCCAGAGTGCCACACTGCCATTGTGACCACACTGACCACCAGTATAATATATATTGTGATTGTCTGCTTAGGAGTACTACTTGCAAGTTGCTGATAGTGTGACCAGTGACCTGACCACCAGTTTAATAATCACCACCAGTTTAATATATATATATATAATTGTATATAATATATATATAATATTGTATACCACCTACCCGTTTTTTTTTTTCTTTCTTCTTCTTTATACATACTACTATAGTAGCTTACTGTAGCAGTCTGCGGTGCTGCTGAGCTGACAGTGTCCAGCATGTCCGTCATCAGTCATTACATAATAAATATATATACCTGTCCGGCTGCAGTACTAGTGATATTATATATATATATATTGATTTCATCTCATTATCATCCAGTCTATATTAGCAGCAGACACAGTACGGTAGTCCACGGCTGTAGCTACCTCTGTGTCGGCAGTCGCTCGTCCATCCATAATTGTATACCACCTACCCGTGGTTTTTTTTTTTTCTTTCTTCTTTATACATACTACTATAGTAGCTTACTGTAGCAGTCTGCGGTGCTGCTGAGCTGACAGTGTCCAGCAGGTCCGTCATCAGTCATTACATAATAAATATATCTACCTGTCCGGCTGCAGTACTAGTGTGATATTATATATATATATATTGATTTCATCTCATTATCATCCAGTCTATATTAGCAGCAGACACAGTACGGTAGTCCACGGCTGTAGCTACCTCTGTGTCTGCAGTCGCTCGTCCATCCATAATTGTATACCACCTACCCGTAGTTTTTTTTTTCTTTCTTCTTTATACATACTACTATAGTAGCTTACTGTAGCAGTCTGCGGTGCTGCTGAGCTGAGTGTCCAGCAGGTCCGTCATCAGTCATTACATAATAAATATATCTACCTGTCCGGCTGCAGTACTAGTGTGATATTATATATATATATATATTGATTTCATCTCATTATCATCCAGTCTATATTAGCAGCAGACACAGTACGGTAGTCCACGGCTGTAGCTACCTCTGTGTTGGCAGTCGCTCGTCCATCCATAATTGTATACCACCTACCCGTGGGTTTTTTTTTCCTTTCTTCTTTATACATACTACTATAGTAGCTTACTGTAGCAGTCTGTCATTACATAATAAATATATATACCTGTCCGGCTGCAGTACTAGTGTGATATTATATATATAGATATATATATATATTGATTTCATCTCATTATCATCCAGTCTATATTAGCAGCAGACACAGTACGGTAATCCACGGCTGTAGCTACCTCTGTGTCGGCAGTCGCTCGTCCATCCATAATTGTATACCACCTACCCGTGTTTTTTTTTTTTTTTCTTTCTTCTTTATACATACTACTATAGTAGCTTACTGTAGCAGTCTGCGGTGCTGCTGAGCTGACAGTGTCCAGCAGGTCCGTCATCAGTCATTACATAATAAATATATCTACCTGTCCGGCTGCAGTACTAGTGTGATATTATATATATATTGATTTCATCTCATTATCATCCAGTCTATATTAGCAGCAGACACAGTACGGTAGTCCACGGCTGTAGCTACCTCTGTGTCGACAGTCGCTCGTCCATCCATAATTGTATACCACCTACCCGTGTTTTTTTTTTTCTTTCTTCTTTATACATACTACTATAGTAGCTTACTGTAGCAGTCTGCGGTGCTGCTGAGCTGACAGTGTCCAGCAGGTCCGTCATCAGTCATTACATAATAAATATATATACCTGTCCGGCTGCAGTACTAGTGATATTATATATATATATATTGATTTCATCTCATTATCATCCAGTCTATATTAGCAGCAGACACAGTACGGTAGTCCACGGCTGTAGCTACCTCTGTGTCGGCAGTCGCTCGTCCATCCATAAGTATACTAGTATCCATCCATCTCCATTGTTTACCTGAGGTGCCTTTTAGTTGTGCCTATTAAAATATGGAGAACAAAAATGTTGAGGTTCCAAAATTAGGGAAAGATCAAGATCCACTTCCACCTCGTGCTGAAGCTGCTGCCACTAGTCATGGCCGAGACGATGAAATGCCAGCAACGTCGTCTGCCAAGGCCGATGCCCAATGTCATAGTACAGAGCATGTAAAATCCAAAACACCAAATATCAGTAAAAAAAGGACTCCAAAATCTAAAATAAAATTGTCGGAGGAGAAGCGTAAACTTGCCAATATGCCATTTACCACACGGAGTGGCAAGGAACGGCTGAGGCCCTGGCCTATGTTCATGGCTAGTGGTTCAGCTTCACATGAGGATGGAAGCACTCAGCCTCTCGCTAGAAAAATGAAAAGACTCAAGCTGGCAAAAGCACCGCAAAGAACTGTGCGTTCTTCGAAATCCCAAATCCACAAGGAGAGTCCAATTGTGTCGGTTGCGATGCCTGACCTTCCCAACACTGGACGTGAAGAGCATGCACCTTCCACCATTTGCACGCCCCCTGCAAGTGCTGGAAGGAGCACCCGCAGTCCAGTTCCTGATAGTCAGATTGAAGATGTCAGTGTTGAAGTACACCAGGATGAGGAGGATATGGGTGTTGCTGGCGCTGGGGAGGAAATTGACAAGTAGGATTCTGATGGTGAGGTGGTTTGTTTAAGTCAGGCACCCGGGGAGACACCTGTTGTCCGTGGGAGGAATATGGCCGTTGACATGCCTGGTGAAAATACCAAAAAAATCAGCTCTTCGGTGTGGAAGTATTTCAACAGAAATGCGGACAACATTTGTCAAGCCGTGTGTTGCCTTTGTCAAGCTGTAATAAGTAGGGGTAAGGACGTTAACCACCTCGGAACATCCTCCCTTATACGTCACCTGCAGCGCATTCATAATAAGTCAGTGACAAGTTCAAAAACTTTGGGCGACAGCGGAAGCAGTCCACTGACCAGTAAATCCCTTCCTCTTGTAACCAAGCTCACGCAAACCACCCCACCAACTCCCTCAGTGTTAATTTCCTCCTTCCCCAGGAATGCCAATAGTCCTGCAGGCCATGTCACTGGCAATTCTGACGATTCCTCTCCTGCCTGGGATTCCTCCGATGCATCCTTGCGTGTAACGCCTACTGCTGCTGGCGCTGCTGTTGTTGCTGCTGGGAGTCGATGGTCATCCCAGAGGGGAAATCGTAAGACCACTTTTACTACTTCCACCAAGCAATTGACTGTCCAACAGTCCTTTGCGAGGAAGATGAAATATCACAGCAGTCATCCTGCTGCAAAGCGGATAACTGAGGCCTTGGCATCCTGGGTGGTGAGAAACGTGGTTCCGGTATCCATCATTACTGCAGAGCCAACTAGAGACTTGTTGGAGGTACTGTGTCCCCGGTACCAAATACCATCTAGGTTCCATTTCTCTAGGCAGGCGATACCGAAAATGTACACTGACCTCAGAAAAAGAGTCACCAGTGTCCTAAAAAATGCAGCTGTACCCAATGTCCACTTAACCACAGACATGTGGACAAGTGGAGCAGGGCAGGGTCCGGACTATATGACTGTGACAGCCCACTGGGTAGATGTATGGACTCCCGCCGCAAGAACAGCAGCGGCGGCACCAGTAGCAGCATCTCGCAAACGCCAACTCTTTCCTAGGCAGGCTACGCTTTGTATCACCTGTTTCCAGAATACGCACACAGCTGAAAATCTCTTACGGCAACTGAGGAAGATCATCGCGGAATGGCTTACCCCAATTGGACTCTCCTGTGGATTTGTGGCATCGGACAACGCCAGCAATATTGTGTGTGCATTAAATCTGGGCAAATTCCAGCACGTCCCATGTTTTGCACATACCTTGAATTTGGTGGTGCAGAATTTTTTAAAAAACGACAGGGGCGTGCAAGAGATGCTATCGGTGGCCAGAAGAATTGCGGGACACTTTCGGCGTACAGGCACCACGTACAGAAGACTGGAGCAACACCAAAAACGCCTGAACCTGCCCTGCCATCATCTGAAGCAAGAAGTGGTAACGAGGTGGAATTCAACCCTATATATGCTTCAGAGGTTGGAGGAGCAGCAAAAGGCCATTCAAGCCTATACAATTCAGCACGATATAGGAGGTGGAATGCACCTGTCTCAAGCGCAGTGGAGAATGATTTCAACGTTGTGCAAGGTTCTGCTGCCCTTTGAACTTGCCACACGTGAAGTCAGTTCAGACACTGCCAGCCTGAGTCAGGTCATTCCCCTCATCAGGCTTTTGCAGAAGAAGCTGGAGACATTGAAGGAGGAGCTAACACGGAGCGATTCCGCTAGGCATGTGGGACTTGTGGATGGAGCCCTTAATTCGCTTAACAAGGATTCACGGGTGGTCAATCTGTTGAAATCAGAGCACTACATTTTGGCCACCGTGCTCGATCCTAGATTTAAAACCTACCTTGGATCTCTCTTTCCGGCAGACACAAGTCTGCTGGGGTTCAAAGACCTGCTGGTGAGAAAATTGTCAAGTCAAGCGGAACGCGACCTGTCAACATCTCCTCCTTCACATTCTCCCGCAACTGGGGGTGCGAGGAAAAGGCTCAGAATTCCGAGCCCACCTGCTGGCGGTGATGCAGGGCAGTCTGGAGCGACTGCTGATGCTGACATCTGGTCCGGACTGAAGGACCTGTCAACGATTACGGACATGTCGTCTACTGTCACTGCATATGATTCTCTCCCCATTGAAAGAATGGTGGAGGATTATATGAGTGACCGCATCCAAGTAGGCACGTCACACAGTCCGTACTTATACTGGCAGGAAAAAGAGGCAATTTGGAGGCCCTTGCACAAACTGGCTTTATTCTACCTAAGTTGCCCTCCCACAAGTGTGTACTCCGAAAGAGTGTTTAGTGCCGCCGCTCACCTTGTCAGCAATCGGCGTACGAGGTTACATCCAGAAAATGTGGAGAAGATGATGTTCATTAAAATGAATTATAATCAATTCCTCCGTGGAGACATTGACCAGCAGCAATTGCCTCCACGAAGTACACAGGGAGCTGAGATGGTGGATTCCAGTGGGGACGAATTGATAATCTGTGAGGAGGGGGATGTACACGGTGATATATCGGAGGATGATGATGAGGTGGACATCTTGCCTCTGTAGAGCCAGTTTGTGCAAGGAGAGATTAATTGCTTCTTTTTTGGTGGGGGTCCAAACCAACCCGTCATTTCAGTCACAGTCGTGTGGCAGACCCTGTCACTGAAATGATGGGTTGGTTAAAGTGTGCATGTCCTGTTTATACAACATAAGGGTGGGTGGGAGGGCCCAAGGACAATTCCATCTTGCACCTCTTTTTTCTTTAATTTTTCTTTGCGTCATGTGCTGTTTGGGGAGTGTTTTTTGGAAGGGCCATCCTGCGTGACACTGCAGTGCCACTCCTAGATGGGCCAGGTGTTTGTGTCGGCCACTAGGGTCGCTTATCTTACTCACACAGCTACCTCATTGCGCCTCTTTTTTTCTTTGCGTCATGTGCTGTTTGGGGAGGGTTTTTTGGAAGGGCCATCCTGCGTGACACTGCAGTGCCACTCCTAGATGGGCACGGTGTTTGTGTCGGCCACTAGGGTCGCTTATCTTACTCACACAGCTTCCTCATTGCGCCTCTTTTTTTCTTTGCGTCATGTGCTGTTTGGGGAGGGTTTTTTGGAAGGGCCATCCTGCGTGACACTGCAGTGCCACTCCTAGATGGGCCCGGTGTTTGTGTCGGCCACTAGGGTCGCTTAGCTTAGTCATCCAGCGACCTCGGTGCAAATTTTAGGACTAAAAATAATATTGTGAGGTGTGAGGTATTCAGAATAGACTGAAAATGAGTGGAAATTATGGTTTTTGAGGTTAATAATACTTTGGGATCAAAATGACCCCCAAATTCTATGATTTAAGCCAGTGATTCCCAAACTGTGTGCCGTGGCTCCCTGGGGTGCCTCGGGACACTTGCAGGGGTGCCTTGGATTGGTGGTCCAGGACCAATTCAAATTATTTATGGTCAATATAAAAGGAGAAACTAGTGCTAGTAGCTGTCAGTAATAAAATATGGGGACAAACAGAAGCAAATCTTGTCCCTCACCACACAATTGAGCCTAAGGATGACATATAAACACAATCTACTTAATTTAATATTTCTTTCTAAATTTCTCAATAAGAAATTTTTGGCCTAGGGGTGCCGTGAAAAAAATTCTGATACTCTAGGGCGCCGTGATTCAAAAAAGTTTGGAAATCACTGATTTAAGCTGTTTTTTAGTGTTTTTTGAAAAAAACACCCGAATCCAAAACACACCCGAATCCGACAAAAAAAATTCGGTGAGGTTTTGCCAAAACGCGGTCGAACCCAAAACACGGCCGCGGAACCGAACCCAAAACCAAAACACAAAACCCGAAAAATTTCAAGTGCACATCTCTACTAGGAACCTGAGGCCGTGGCGGGTCCCCCTTTCAGCACCAGCAGCAGCGGTTCCCCTCTTCTGGTTTCTTTTGGATTGTGACGTCAGGCAACAGCACCAGAGAGGAGAAGAAAAGGTGAGAGGAGGGACTGGATCGCCTCCTCCCGCTAGTACTGCATTGACAGTGCTGCTGTATGCCCCTTCAATGCACCACATTGCCGCAGGTCCCTGCTTAAAAATATATATATAAAAAAGTGGCACAAACCACATGGGGTGGGAAAGGGCCAGTCTGCCTCCACACACACATTGTCCGCTCCAGTCACCACTCTGTTCCCCCCCCCCCCCCCCACACACACACACACATACAGTGGTCGAAGTGGAAATTTTGAAGTGGGGGTATGGAAAAGTGAAGGTGCAAATTCTCCAGAAAAGGGGGTGTGGCCACTCAAAAGGGTGTGTGCCCTTCAGTGTAATTTACCACCCCATATAACCCTTATACATCACAATAGTAGGACCCCTTATACTATCTAGAACTGTTGCCCCTTTCACATTATAGCACACGGTATGAATCGAAATTCACATTATACCACACGGTATGAGCCGAAATTCACATTATAGCACACTGTATGAGCCAAAATTCACATTATACCACACGGTATGAGCTGAAATTCACATTATAGCACACGGTATGAGCCGAAATTCACATTATACCAAACGGTATGAGCTGAAATACACATTATAGGACACGGTATGAGCCGAAATTCACATTATACCACACGGTATGAGCTGAACTTCACATTATAGCACACGGTATAAGCCGAAATTCACATTATAGCACACGGTATGAGCCGAAATTCACATTATAGCACAAGGTATGAGCCGAAATTGACAATATAGCACACTGAATGAGCCGAAATTCACAATATAGCACACGGTATGAGCCGAAATTCACATTATACCACACGGTATGAGCCGAAATTCACATTATACCACAGGGTATGAGCCGAATTTCACATTATACCACAGGGTATGAGCCGAAATTCACAATATAGCACACTGAATGAGCTGAAATTCACAATATAGCACATGGTATGAGCCGAAATTCACAATATAGCACACGGTATGAGCCGAAATTCACATTATACCACAGGGTATGAGCCGAAATTCACGTTATAGCACAGTGAATGAGCCAAAATGCACATTATAGCACACTGAATGAGCCAAAATGCACATTATAGTACACGGCATGAGCCGAAATTCACATTATACCACACGGTTGAGCCAAAATTCACATTATACCACAGGGTATGAGCCGAATTTCACATTATAGCACACTGAATGAACCAAAATGCACATTATAGCACACAGTATGAGCCGAAATTCACATTATGCCACACGAAATGAGACAAAATTCAGGGGGAGTGACAGCATGGACATAGTGACAGGGAGAGTGACAGAGGGAGAGGGACAGGGTCAGCAAGAGCATACAGTAGGGACTAGGGAGATAAAAAGGCAGCAGGGTAAAATTACCTATTTAGCTGTGGCGGAGGCTGTGGACAACGGTGCGGTGGATGAGGAGGCCGCGCGGCCACTCCTGATTGGCTGCCGGTTTGAGAGAACTCTGTGACCAGCGGATGCAGCGGTGGATCTTCAGTCAGTGCTCGAAGTGTTATTCCATACCGGTGTATACCGGCCCACTTTGAGCACTATATATATATATATATATATATAGAAACAAAAAGTTCAGCACTCACCAAAGTGAGCTCACTTATCCTCACAACATCAATCAATAAATGATGGGGGTCTAGTTAGTGAATTGGCCAATGCACGGAAGCCTGCATACCGCTCGCCAAGGTACCCCACCTTCATGCAGGTCCTACACTATCACAAAATCATAAAAATTAAATCCTGGCAACTGTATCACATAATATAACTGCAAGTGGGCATGTTTGCAGTTATATTATGTGATACAGTTGCCAGGTTTTAATTTTTATGATTTTGTGATAGTGTAGGACCTGCATGAAGGTGGGGTACCTTGGAGAGCGGTATGCAGGCTTCCGTGCATTGGCCAATTCTCTAACTAAACCCCCATCATTTATTCATTGATGTTGTGAGGATAAGTGAGCTCACTTTGGTGAGTGCTGAACTTTTTGTTTCTATATTTTTGAGTAGGTGGCCATGGGCTACATGCACCCCACCCTATTATTGGTGAGTGCGGATACTGCACCCCGCTTCTGGGGTGGCGAGTGCTGTGGTTTTCTATTTGCTGGTATATTTCAGGGTTAATCCTTGGTTAACTCATTAACTGTTGCCACAAACTTTGTTCATGCACCCCAATTATCTTAAACCTGTGTCAGCTGCCCTTTAGTAAATTATCAGCCAGTGTCAGGTGACTAGTGTACCTTTTAAAAGCCATGCAGTTCATGGCAGGTACACCTTACACCAAGTGGGCATATTTGCAGTTATATTATGTGATACAGTTGCCAGGTTTTAATTTTTATGATTTTGTGATAGTGTAGGACCTGCATGAAGGTGGGGTACCTTGGAGAGCGGTATGCAGGCTTCCGTGCATTGGCCAATTCACTAACTAAACCCCCCGTGCGCACGCCTATGACTTCTATTGTCTCTTTTTATACAGTGTATTTAACATTTTTCACACATTTATTTTTCACCCCTGTAACACTTCTAACACATGCAGTAGCTACTTGCATACTTCATTTTTTCTACTAGTATGATGCCATGGGGTGGTTTGGCTGTGCTGGTTTGGGGGTATCCCACACCCTGGACTTGAACCCTTAGCATGTTAGAGACCTTCCCAATGAGGTTAACTGGACATTGGTGGGTAAGCCTATAACCCTTGCCAAGATTATGCAAAATAACTCTTTGCAAAATGTATTGCAATATGTATTACAATTTTAATTACAGTAGTAGTGTTTAAATAGTGCACCTGCTTCTTTTTTCGTTGAGTTTGGCACTATAGGTCTCAGCTTGGTAGCACATCTCCTTACTTGTAAAAGGGTGTGCAGTCTAGTGCTCCTTCCCATATATCCTATGTTGTGTATTTATATGTACTGTACACTTGAAGGCATGAGGGCTCTACAGCCTAGAGTATCACCTCTCCCCACCTGTCCCTGTTTGTTTTTAAGTAGTGAACCTAGCATATTCTGAGTGCACATTTGGACAAGGCACAATTAAGGTAAGACCTATAAATATATATAGTAAGTCAGTTGTGCTATGAGTTGTCTGGTGAGTTGTGAGGCATGGGACCCCCTGAATAGCTTTAGCTGGGCTGCTTTAGCGCATCACAATATAACGCTTATTTAAGCACTATCTGGCACTTCTATTGTTTTTTTGTTTTTTTTATAAACAGATGTCTTCTCATACATCTTGCCTCAATACGGCACGTAGCAGGAGATGCCCACCACAATTGAACTGACAGGTCGCATGCAACTCCTTTCGCATCTGGCGTCTTTTCTTGCCACAAACGCATCTTATTTGTATCACTATGCAAATAGGAAGACAAGCAGTCTCTGCTGATTAAAATGGCATGCGGCATTCCTATATTCCCTTTGCGTCTGAGGCTATATCTGCATTCTGTATAGGAAATGGTACATTACAGTGTTTTCTAGTAAAAATTTGTAATACCTATGGATGACACGGCAGCGTAGATTATCCATCTGACCACAACAGCAGATAAAAGTAAACTTCCATTTCTCGACCTGTAATTTCTTGTAATTTCTTCAGAGGAAAAAGAACGACCAGAAACTACAGAAACGCATCATGAATTTTTATTACTGTATTTGCTGTTGTGGTCAGATGGATCATCCACATTGCCGTGTCATCCACAGAGAGCCTCTGGATGTGCATCCCTCCAGCCCGCTCATCAGCTTTGCTTCTCCAGAAGCTGCACGCAGGGGGAGGTAAACAGTTGAGTGCCGCTTAGTATTGCTCCGCCACTGCCAAGACTTACTTTATCAGTGGTAGCACTAATAAGTTATATATACAGTATATGAGCACAGACTCTGCCAGCGACTATACCTATAAGCATCGGGGACCGGGCTATTTAGCGTGAAAGAATATATTTTTCATACACCTGCACTGCACATAAACCCACAAACAGACAAAAGGTAATTGTGAAAGATCCAGATCCCCTGGTCTGCAAGTGGACTTTCTACCTGGCAAGATTCGGGAATACAGGTGTGGTGAGTGCACTCACAGATCTGTCTTACAAGACATTAATAGTTCATGTGTTTACACCTACGTCATCCTTAATCCATTCTTAGGGCTAACTGGTTTTCTGCATATATATCAAAAGGAGCTTTACAGAGTATTTGGTGACAAGTATATTACAGTGGAACAAACGTAAAGTAGAAGATTACGGCAGAGAAAAGAGAATTGTTACAAGTTTTTAATTAAATACAAGTGGTTAGAGCCACAGCACGGACACAATATTGCAAGATCTTCAAAGATTAAGTTCTCTACTGGATATGTGCTGTTAGAATCTCAATCAATGAGTATTGCACATTTTTTCCTACTCTTTCACTACAGTATTTATGCATATTTGAGAATCTGTCTCTACGGGTGGTATTCATGTGACCGCCGGTCAGCTGACCGACAGTCACATGACCTCCTCCACCAGCCCGACGGGTCACTGTCCCGATGGTTGGCATGCCGACCAACAGGGACTATTTCCACTCATGGGTGTCCACGACACCCATAGAGTGGGAATAGAACCCGTGGCGACCGCAGGTCGCCACCGAGCCCGCAGCATGGCGAGCGCAGCGAGCCCGCAAGGGGCTTGCTGCACTTGCCCCTCCCCGCCGGGATCCCGGCGTCGGTATGCTGCCGGGATCCTGGCGTCGGTAAGCTGACCGGCGGTCAGGAGACCGCCGGTCAGCCGTACTACACCCGTCTCTACTGTGGCAATAGGATTATCTTTTCAATACCAATTTATTTAATTATGTGCAGTATATCTATTTTTATATTCATTTAAAACATGTTTGAAATGTTATGCTATATGGAGTAATAAATGTTTTATGGTGACATCTATCCTTTGTGCTTTCTCTTGATGTTTCTTGAACTTCTCATTTGGTCTACTTCTCCACTCTTTTCATTGCTTGATACATTAACCACTTAGCCACTTAAGTACTTATTACATCTGCATTATTTGAGTTGCTTCCTTGAGTAAAAATCAGATACTCTACGATGGTTTTTTTATCATATGATTTATTTATTTTTATTTATTTACTAACAGTTTCTTATATAGACTTGCAATGGGAGACAACAGAAGGCTCTTGTGTGGGCGCACTCTTAGAAAGAAAGTTGATAATATATGACAATTTATAAGATGCTTAAGACATAACTTTTAATAACATCATTAAAACGCAGATACCCTTCCCAAAGATCTATAGCTGAAAATACAGATTTGAAAAAATATTTGAAAAATTATTAAAATTGTTCTGGTCTCTTTGTTGCAAAGAGTATTTGGAAAGGTTGTAGACATTGATTAGTCATACCCCCATTTCCCCTGACCAGTACAGGATTTCTGTATTGATGGAACCAAGGGTTGGTCAAGACACAGTTATATGTAAGGAAAGTCCAAACACTTGGACTGTGGATTACTAGAGTGGTGATCAGCAGTCACCACTCTAAGGATTGTACACCTAAATTACATACAAATGTCATAATTTGAAGAAAAATTTCAAGAAAAATTTGTGGGCATCATAAAGTCAGTAAAAGAAACTGCTGATATTGTAAACACTATAATGAAAAATTGCAGGATAGAATTAGTGGTGATACTGCTGTTGGTGTGTTTTTATCACATAGTGGAGGCAATTCCTGCTCTACAACACCAGGTATTCGCAGGTAGTCGCCTTTCCTGATACTGACCTGGCCCAACGCTGTTTAGCTTCCAAGATCGGACGAGATCGGGCGCTGACAGCGTGGTATGGTAGTAGAGATTTATGTGTACACCAATGAGAGTGCACCTATATAAGAAATATGAATTTAAGGAAAACAGAGAAGAGATAGAAAATAGGAAAAAGGTTAGTGAAAATATGTGGATCTGCTTTTCACGTTAGACCCGGTTCAAAAATTCCCACTGTTGTGGTACAATGGGGGTCATTCCGAGTTGTTCGCTCGCAAGCTGCTTTTAGCAGCTTTGCACACGCTAAGCCGCCGCCTACGGGGAGTGAATCTTAGCTTATCAAAATTGCGAACGAAAGATTAGCAGAATTGCGAATAGACACTTCTTAGCAGTTTCTGAGTAGCTCCAGACTTACTCGGCAACTGCGATCAGTTCAGTGCTTGTCATTCCTGGTTTGACGTCACAAACACACCGAGCGTTCGCCCAGACACTCCTCCGTTTCTCCAGCCACTCCCGCGTTTTTCCCAGAAACTGTAGCGTTTTTTCACACACACCCATAAAACGGCCTATTTCCGCCCAGAAACACCCACTTCCTGTCAATCACATTACGATCACCAGAACGAAGAAAAAACCTCGTAATGCCGTGAGTAAAATTCCTAACTGCATAGCAAATTTACTTGGCGCAGTCGCACTACGGACATTGCGCATGCGCATTAGCGACTATTCGCTCCGTTGCAAAAAAAAAATAACGAGCGAACAACTCGGAATGACCCCCAATGTTCCGGGAATCATGAATGAGAGTCCACGAAATTAGTGATGATAGAATATAATAACCGGTTGGTTGGATAATGCGTATATTTAAGCTGATCACTTTAACGGAATAAAGCAGAGCTTTTGCTGCTACACACATTGAAATTAATACAAACTAAATCTTTCAAATGTAATGAAAGAATAATCCAGTAGAAAATAAGAGATATACTAGGAACAAATTCTCTCAGTATTAGATGGAGTGCAAATAAGGGCACCCTGTGTCAGTTGTAAAATATAGAAAAAATAATAAACACAAAAAGAGAGTAGTCCCTATAAGGAAGACACAATTGCCGCAAAATTACAAGTGTTTACAAAAAGAAAAGATCAATCATTGATGCCAAACAATTATGCTATGTATGTAATAAGATAGTGGTAATTAATAATAAAATTATTAATAACTCTGTCCTGGCCTCAGTTAGAGAAGGTACTAGCAAAATCACTCATATGCTGGAGAGGCCCCTCAACAGCACAGTATTCACATTAGAAATAACATGTGTGATAAAGGAAACAGATTAATATAAATCTCCTTAACATGTTGCTATCTATGGCAAGAAGCCACAAGATAGTGGGGGCTTACGATACACCAATAAATCAGAGAGCCAGGGAAGCCGAGCAGGTGTATTAGGCTAATGCCATGATGGAACTGTGTAGACGAGACCCCTTGTAGAAAACGCGTTTCCCCCTTAAGGCTTGTTCACTTCCGGGTTCCGTGTGGTCCGGTGGGGGAACAGGCTTTTGTAGCAGCTGAGAGTAAAATTAGCCAATCGGGGCGTGTTAAGTAGCTTTGTATTACCGCTCGAGTCTGCGGTTGCTAGGAGACGGAGTTACGGAGATAGGAACGAAAAACGGGGACCTGATAGGTTGATGAGGTCTCACGGGATTGGGGACGCCATCTTGGTTGAGGGAATTAGAAAATAGAGCTTTGGGCAAGCTCAGGACATCCCGGAAATGGTGTATTAATTGCTGTACATGAGTGGGTGAAATAACACCTGTAATAAAAACTTAGAAAAATTAATAATATATGTATATGTCAATTGGGAGGCGCGGGGGATAAGAGATGGGTCTAAGTAATGTGTATAAGAGCGGATATACGATATATGAACATCATGTTGGGCCGGGATGGGAAAAGGTATATTCTTAGAGGCTCATGGCGCCATATTAGTTAGGGGAAAATCTGTGGGCAAGTGAAATATAAATCTTGATTATAGGGAAGATAGTATAAGAAATGAGGTAAACCAGGTATTTCACTTGCCCACAGATTTTCCCCTAACTAATATGGCGCCATGAGCCTCTAAGAATATACCTTTTCCCATCCCAGCCCAACATGATGTTCATATATCGTATATCCGCTCTTATACACATTACTTAGACCCATCTCTTATCCCCCGCGCCTCCCAATTGACATATACATATATTATTAATTTTTCTAAGTTTTTATTACAGGTGTTATTTCACCCACTCATGTACAGCAATTAATACACCATTTCCGGGATGTCCTGAGCTTGCCCAAAGCTCTATTTTCTAATTCCCTCAACCAAGATGGCGTCCCCAATCCCGTGAGACCTCATCAACCTATCAGGTCCCCGTTTTTCGTTCCTATCTCCGTAACTCTGTCTCCTAGCAACCGCAGACTCGAGCGGTAATACAAAGCTACTTAACACACCCCGATTGGCTAATTTTACTCTCAGCTGCTACAAAAGCCTGTTCCCCCACCGGACCACACGGAACCCGGAAGTGAACAAGCCTTAAGGGGGAAACGCGTTTTCTACAAGGGGTCTCGTCTACACAGTTCCATCATGGCATTAGCCTAATACACCTGCTCGGCTTCCCTGGCTCTCTGATTTATTGGTGAATCGTAAGCCCCCACTATCTTGTGGCTTCTTGCCATAGATAGCAACACGTTAAGGAGATTTATATTAATCTGTTTCCTTTATCACACATGTTATTTCTAATGTGAATACTGTGCTGTTGAGGGGCTTCTCCAGCATATGAGTGATTTTGCTAGTACCTTTAACTGAGGCCAGGACAGAGTTATTAATAATTTTATTATTAATTACCACTATCTTATTACATACATAGCATAATTGTTTGGCATCAATGATTGATCTTTTCTTTTTGTAAACACTTGTAATTTTGCGGCAATTGTGTCTTCCTTATAGGGACTACTCTCTTTTTGTGTTTATTATTTATTCTATATTTTACAACTGACACAGGGTGCCCTTATTTGCACTCCATCTAATACTGAGAGAATTTGTTCCTAGTATATCTCTTATTTTCTACTGGATTATTCTTTCATTACATTTGAAAGATTTAGTTTGTATTAATTTCAATGTGTGTAGCAGCAAAAGCTCTGCTTTATTCCGTTAAAGTGATCAGCTTAAATATACGCATTATCCAACCAACCGGTTATTATATTCTATCATCACTAATTTCGTGGACTCTCATTCATGATTCCCGGAACATTGTACCACAACAGTGGGAATTTTTGAACCGGGTCTAACGTGAAAAGCAGATCCACATATTTTCACTAACCTTTTTCCTATTTTCTATCTCTTCTCTGTTTTCCTTAAATTCATATTTCTTATATAGGTGCACTCTCATTGGTGTACACATAAATCTCTACTACCATACCACGCTGTCAGCGCCCTATCTCGTCCGATCTTGGAAGCTAAACAGCGTTGGGGCAGGTCAGTATCAGGAAAGGCGACTACCTGCGAATACCTGGTGTTGTAGAGCAGGAATTGCCTCCACTATGTGATAAAAACACACCAACAGCAGTATCACCACTAATTCTATCCTGCAATTTTTCATTATAGTGTTTACAATATCAGCAGTTTCTTTTACTGACTTTATGATGCCCACAAATTTTTCTTAAAAAAATTTCTTGAAATTTTTCTTCAAATTATGACATTTGTATGTAATTCAGGTGTACAATCCTTAGAGTGGTGACTGCTGATCACCACTCTAGTTATCCACAGTCCAAGTGTTTGGACTTTCCTTACATATAACTGTGTCTTGACCAACCCTTGGTTCCATCAATACAGAAATCCTGTACTGGTCAGGGGAAATGGGGGCATGACTAATCAATGTCTACAACCTTTCCAAATACTCTTTGCAACAAAGAGACCAGAACAATTTTAATAATTTTTCAAATATTTTTTCAAATCTGTATTTTCAGCTATAGATCTTTGGGAAGGGTATCTGCGTTTTAATGATGTTATTAAAAGTTATGTCTTAAGCATCTTATAAATTGTCATATATTATCAACTTTCTTTCTATGCGTGCGCCCACACAAGAGCCTTCTGTTGTCTCCCATTGCAAGTCTACGTACTTTCTGGCTCTGGGTGCACCACCAACTAGGACAGCATAACATATAAAAAACGGCCAGCTATACTGTTTTTTTTCCCTCACTAACAAGGGTAACACACTGTCCAACTTTGGTCTTTCTCTTTCTAATCCATAAACTATCATATTTAGATAAATCCTGTGCCAGATCGCCCTTTGTCTTTCTGTAAGTTTCTTATATAGCGCAGCATATTCCGTTGCGCTTTACAATAAGAACAACAGTAATAGAACAAAACTGGGTAAAAACAGACAGACATAGAGGTAGGAAGGCCTTGCTCGCAAGCTTACAGTCTATAGGGAAATAGGCATAGATACACAAGGATAGATGCTATCTTTTGCATAATGTTCCACCAGATTGCTAGGTTCTTAATGGGTTGTATAACGATACCCCGCAATGTTGGCCAAGTGTCAGGAGGGTGTGAGAGTAACGAAAGACAAAATATGTGATGCTATGTGTACTGTATAGAGAGAATGTCATTACATAGGGAAGCACCGAAGGTTATGTGGGTGGGTCTGGAATTTGATAGGCTTGTCTGAAGAGGTGAGTTTTCAGGGAACGTTTAAAGGTTTGGAGACTAGAGGAGAGTCTTATTGTGCGTGGAAGGGCATTCCACAGAGTGGGTGAAGCCGGATAAAGTCCTGTAATTTTGAGTGTGAACAAGTAATGCGTGTGGATGAGAGACGTAGATCTTGTGCAGAGCGGAGAGGTCGGGTAGGGAGATATTTTGAGATGAGTGAAGAGATGTATGTTGGTGCAGTTTGGTTAATAGCCTTGTATGTCAGTAAAAGTATTTTATATTTAATACGGTAGAATACCGGTTACCAATGGAGGGACTGACAGAGCGGATCTGCAGACGATGAACGTCTAGCGAGGAAGATTAGCCTCGTAGCTGCATTCAAAATGGATTGTAGTGGTGAGAGCCTATGTTTGGGAAGACCGGTCAGGACGCCACGTAAATACCCATCAGTGGCAAATGCAGGATTTCTAATATGGGGTTCTACATATCGGTAAATCCATACCCTCTCATGCACATTGCAAGCCTATTTGCCAAAATCTTTTCCCCTTGCCATACATATTATTACTGCCCACATTACAGTCTCCCTACACATAACTGTCAGGTTCCATTATGGATCGAATCCTAAACTATGGTATTATTCGAAATGTATGTATAAAACAATGGTATTCTGTTGGCCTAGATGTGACTTAATTTTGTGTGTCAAACTGGCTGCTATGTTGTATCTTGAAAGGGACCAGGGGGGAGTCAGGAAATGAGGTAACAATCTCATACCAGTCTTTGTGTGCTAAAGCTTCATGCTTCACTCCCCAAATAACCAGAACTTTCAGACCAAGAAGTATAAATCCTGAGGAGGTTATGATAACATCAACTCTAAAAGGACTTTTGTATCTGTCTGGGCTATCTCAACCCCCCTATCTACTAGGAGAGAGTTACTTGGAAGTGAGTGACTGATTCATTTAATATCCAGCAACAATAGAGTTAAAACCTAAGGGTGGGAGCTTGGAGTAACTGCTGGTTGGAATAAGTATGAGGTGCACACAACACACAGGGGGGAATTCAAATGTTAGAAAAGTCGGTTGGGTGTCTGTTTTTTCCTGTCTATTAGATAGGAAAAAACTGACCCCCAACTGACTTTTAAACAATTGAATTTCCCACACAATGTTCCCTACTTGAGGAAGTCAGCATTGACTGTGACATGGAAGGGTGCACCGATCTATGGGCCTAATTCAGACTTGATCGCTAGGGTGCGTTTTTTGCATACCTGCGATAAGGTAGTCGCCTCCTATAGGGGGAGGGGGAAATCACTGTGCAGGTGTGCGATCACATGTGCAGGAGAGCTGTACAAACAGAAGTTTGTGCAATCTCTGCACAGCCCAGGAATTACTCTTCCATTGCGATGATCGGGGCCGGAGCTGACGTCAGAAACCCTCCCTTCAAATGCTTGGACATGCCTGCGTTCTTGTGGACACTCACTGAAAATGGTCAGTTGCTACCTAAAAATGCCCTCTTCCTGTCAATCACCGTGCGATTGCCCGTGCGATCGCTTTTCTCGTACATCCCGTCGCTGCCCTCAGATCCCCATCGATGAGGACCAACGCGCCTGCACATTGCAGTGCATACGCATGCGCAGTTCAGACCTGATCGCAGGCTGTACGAAAACGCAGCCTAGCGATCAGGTCAGAATTAGGCCTATGTTATGTAAACTCCTCCACAGCACAAATCTAGGTTTCATATGCAAGCAACATTGAATCTTGTTTCTTTGTTTTTTATTTTAATTTTCTGAAACAAATGCAATGTAATCTATTGTCTATATTTTATAATGTTCATTTTCAGAAACCAAAAATGTTGGAAGTATTTTTCAGATTAAACTATTCTTTAATCCAGCATATTCTCCGTGTCACTTATCGAATTTGCGAGTTTGTGAGGTCAAAGCTATATACCAATATGTAAGTGATTGTGAAATACAGGTTGAGTATCCCTCATCCAAAATGCTTGGAACCAGAGGTATTTTGGATATGGGATTTTTACTGATTATACACTACAAAAAGACACTAATCCAAACACTTGCTTATCACACACTAAGACCAGCACCATGTACTACTACAAATGACATACTATTATCTACAGGACACACTAACAAAGAAACTATTTCAAAATACTGTACACTTACAGCACCATGTAAACAGCTAGAACCTTCATGCTTTAACGACTACAGGTTGAGTATCCCATATCCAAATATTCCGAAATACGGAATATTCTGAAATACGGAAGTTTTTGAATTATACTGTGATAGTGAAACCTTTGTTTTCTGATGCCTCAATGTACACAAATGTTGTTTAATACACAAAGTTATTAGAAATATTGTATTAAATGACCATCAGGCTGTGTGTATAAGGTGTATATGAAACATAAATGAATTGTGTGAATGTACACACACTTTGTTTAATGCACAAAATTATTAAAAATATTGGCTACAATGACCATCAGGCTGTGTGTATAAGGTGTATATGAAACATAAACGCATTCTGTGCTTAGACTTAGGACCCATCGCCATGATATCTCATTATGGTATGCAATTATTCCAAAATACGGAAAAATCCGATATCCAAAATACCTCTGGTCCCAAGCATTTTGGATAAGGGATACTCAACCTGTATAACTAGAGGTGGGTGAGTTGTGCCATCGCCCAGGATGCAGGGTTTACGGAGCTACACCATCACTGCCCCATGGAACATACATTTGGCTTGCTGGATGCCTGGAATGTTATTTTCCATTTGGGGTTAGTTTACAAAGGGAGAAGGATAAGTAAGGGTGTCATACATCAGTTGGGTCACAGTGTTTGTGTACAGTGTAGTAGCAGAGCCGGTCACCAACTTCAAGGACTCCTGCATTCATACAATGTGTAATCATCGTACAGCATAATCTGTAGTCTTGGTGTACAAGCACCACCAAGACGTAGATTTACTAAAGTCTAATTTAGCAATACTTACTATTAGCCTTTGAAATCGATTAATCAAAGCCATCGACCAAGAGGCAAGTCTGAATGAATGCAGATCGAGGGGCTGTACCTTCTAGAGCTACTGACATACAGTTCAGTGTACCGTATGAAGAACATAGATTACTGTAACAGTACATTACTAAATTAGTTTGTCCTCTAAATACAATTATGTATTATTTGAAGAACATCATTATGTATAAAAAATTCAAAGTACTGTGGTCCTGATTCAGAGGACCAAATAGCACAGACGCTGTTCCTTTGTATGCAGTGGCTGTGCAAAATATGCAAAAGCTGAAAGAGGGATCTTGTGTAAATAGACGCCCGCTGCTAGCTTCTGTGATCTGTTGAGTTCAAAGATGCAGCTTCAGATCAATGATGTGTCCATCAGTTGCAGCATTGGATATCTGAGTAATCCTCAGGTCAGTGGCGGAACTGACCTGAGCCAGTGCCAGTGAAATTGCATCCGAGGACACAGCCACTGGCTGTAGCATACTCATTATTTGGAGACGACATTCCTCCATTTTGAGGAACACTTCCCATCTCCTGTCAAACACGTTGCATCCAGGGTCGCAGAAACATTGCAGCACATGCGCACAGTGACCTTGAAGCATGTGCAATCCCAAGAACCTTCAGTCAACTGTGACTGATTCAGGATTGCACGAAGCCCCTGTGTCAATCGCTCCAAGCCTGGATTCCACCTGCACGGCATCTCTACAATCTCCCCTCAGTGATCCCGGCAGTGCTGTCATGGCGACTATTCAGCATGTTCCTCCTGATCCAGTGTATGGAGTCTCCCGTGCTCCGCGGCCTCCGCCGCCATTACTACAGGTTTCCACATGCTGACACAAACAGACTTTCCCTCCAGAACCAAACATGGGCGCAGCCATGTTTGTCCTCATCACTTGACTCTCTACAGTCTATCCGCTGCACACTGGTTTCTCCCTGATTGCTCAGTCAATACCTGCTTCCCAGCTGGTATAAATATCCTGAATCTAGACTGCCTAATCGTCAGTGCTTTGGTTGTCTAACCCAGTGTTCGATGTCTCTCCTGTCTCTGGATGTTCCTGCTTATTGTCTTCAGGTATTCCGGCTCCTGTGACCTTGTTCCGCTTAAAGAGACCTGCGCCAGATTCCACCTTGCGGTGCTGCCTGACTCTAGCGGTGTTTGTACATTGCTCTCAGCAATCTGCAGTGATTCTTCACTGGCTTCCAGCTCTCAGCGGTGTTCCAGTATCGCTTCCAGCTCTCAGCGGTGTTCCAATATCGCTTTCAGCTCTCAGCCATGTTCCAGCATCGCTTCTATTCACCATCAGTGTTCCAACACTGAACCACAGTTCACCATCGGTGCTCCCACCATTGAACTCTGTCTTCATCGGTGAGTTCCGTAGCACCCTCAACATCTGGGCCGGTTCCACTCAGCATTCCCGGCAGTACTCCAGAGCTCACCTCAACCTCCGTGCATTACTACCATCTCCAGCTTCCAGTGTGTCATCTGCTGGTCAGTATCTGTACGTTCACCTATACAGTGGTTAGCTGTTAGCGTAACGAGCTTACCATCTCCGGGTCTTGCAAAGACTACTCCATATTTTGTTTACAGCATTTCAACACTAACCTAGTTACCACTGCATCCAAGGAACTGTACTGCTACCTTTAATCTGCACATTCCTATTCTTGAGCATTACTATATCTCTGAACTGCCGAAGTGTATCTGAACTGTGTGCTTAATAAACAAACATAACTTTTATTCTGTCATCTTGGTCATGCCTTCAGGCACCGGTGCTACAGGGGGGTACTCACGGAGAGATCCATGCTTAAAATCTAATCAATCTGACTAAATTGCTTAGATTTTAAGCACATATAACTCGTGTGTACTCCCCTCAGCGATACCAATGCGCGGCCCCACACATCGCTATCGCTGGTGCTAGATTGAGCCTGCATGCAGGCCAATCTAGCACATCGCTCATTTCACCCGCTGGGTGAAATGAATGCCCCCCCCTGTCCTCCCCCGCATAGCTCAGCACACATCGTGCTGTGCTGAGCGGCGGGAGAGATGTGTGCTGAGCGGTTTGCTCAGCACACATCTCTCCCGTGTATAGGGCCCTTTAGGTTCCCTGCATGTCCAAGAATCCCATATTATCTCACAGGTTCCAGTACACGTCAGCCCCTACGCCTGAGGCTTCCCCAGGTCAGCCTCAGCCCTCAGGTGTGACAGTAAGTCAGTGAGTGAGTGAGTGAGGACTTTTGCATTTATATATATATATATATATATATATATATAGATTAGTGGTAGTAATGTGGTTCTTTTTTCAACTTACATTTCTATTGATATGAAGAAAAAAAGTACAAAATACAAAAAGTGAAACAAAAGGGAGGGGGAGGAAAGACAAAACTCAGGGAAATTCAGTAGATACATAAAAGGAATGTAAATAAATATTTAACACTGTATAATTTTTGGTCTAAATGTCAAAAGCATGAAGCATTATTAGCTAGCTACTGTGTATTAGTTGTAGTATTCTATAATAAAAGGTTAATGCTACCCCTCACCTATATGGTGCCCTGGCAGCCACTAGATGGTGCCCAATGGAATAATTTAAGTGTTGCTCCATTCGGGTGAGCACATACACACACACACACACACACATACCTACACACTTCAGCATGACAGAGCTCCGGCACCC
This sequence comes from Pseudophryne corroboree, assembly GCF_028390025.1. Taxonomy (NCBI): domain Eukaryota; kingdom Metazoa; phylum Chordata; class Amphibia; order Anura; family Myobatrachidae; genus Pseudophryne; species Pseudophryne corroboree. Next base: position 725,769,590 of record NC_086448.1, on the reverse strand, counting down.
AGCTGCTCCATCATTTTTACGGGCTGGTAACTAGTCAAAGTATAATAATGAGTACTTTACAACAACTTAAGTAACCAATGTGTCTATCGGATAACCTATCAGTGAAATCAAATGTACCAAGATAAAGACCATCAAATAGTTATTCATTTGGGAATTTAAAAGTGGTAAGATCTATACAATCACTACGCCCTCTGTAACCCCATTTTCCAAAATAATCTTAGCTCAACGCTACAGCAACCCTCATAATTTAATTTACATCTCTTACACAAATTCATACCCACTATCCTGTGCCCTCTGGAATGCTAGATCTGTTTGTAACAAACTGGTACTTCCCTGCATCTCCTTGCCATTACTGAAACCTGGATTAATCCCTCTGACACCACTTCTCCCGCTGCTCTTTCTGCTGGGGGCCTCACACTCTTCCACGCCACTCCTTTCTCCAAGTTTTTCACATGCTGCTCCATGTCTCTGGATTTCTCTACTTCTGCCTATTAGACTTTCCACCTCTCTACGAAATGTTAAATGGGCTCTCAAGACCCACTTCTTTAGCAAACCTAGCCAACTGTCCCCCTAACCCTCTGTTTGACTCTCACTGTCTACCCCATCTGTGTCATCCCTGTCTGTCTGCAGGTCGACACAACTTAGGTCGACGTGGGCGTTAGGTCGACATGCACTAGGTCGACAGGTCAAAAGGTCGACATGAGTTTTTAAAATTTTATTTAACATTTTTGGACTTTTTCATACTTTGCGATCCATGTGGACTACAATTGGGAATGGTAACCTGCCCGAAGCATGGCGAGCGAAGTTAGCCATGCGAGGGGACACGGTGCACTATTTGGGGTTCTCCGTCACTTTACGAAGAAAACTACACCAAAAAAAGTCCAAAAACCCATGTCGACCTTTTCACCTGTCGACCTAGTACAAGTCGACCTAATGCCCATGTTGCCCTAGTGCATGTCGGCATAATACCCATGTCGACCTTCAGTGGTTGACCTAATTACTGTCGACCTAAGTTGTGTCGACCCAACGACCCATACCCAATAATTTATACGGTAGGAGTTAATGGGGACTAGTCAATTTCCAAGATAAAATGGAATTGAAATGCCACTTTTGCAGTTGGTCCAGAATATAATACAAGCCACCTGGTATTTTTCTAAGGTCGGAATAGCCAAACCTCCTCTCTCTGTTGGAAGAAACAAGCGATTCCTAGCAAGGCATGGTTCCTTTGCTTTCTAAATGAACCGAGACATAACTGTATGTAAATGTATATAGAAAAGTATCAAAGAGAATTAAGAAAATGGTTCAAAATACATATAGAAATTTAGGCAAAATTGGATAGGATTCCTATGGGAAATAATAGGATTGTAGCTAGGATGCAGGTCTCAGACCCCAAGTTGTCTCCTAGCGTGCAGAATGGAGAAGGATTATTAAGTAAGGTTTGGTACATGGAACTGATACGTAGCAGCCAGAGAGATAAGCAATGAATAGGGGGTCACAGGCTGAGGTCATACACAGGAATAAATGGAGCAGAGCCAATGGATAAAGTAAGGAGCAGGTCAGGAACAAACCAGGTCAAACCTGCCCCTAAAGAGAGGACACTAAGCAAGAGCTTTAAGAAGACAATAATAAGAAAGGTCCAAGAAAGGTTAACAGAACTAAGCCACAGGAAACAGCAGAACGGAACCTGACCTGGAAAGTACTATCTAAAGTTCTATGGTGTCTGACAAAGCATGATGGGAGACAACTATCCAACCAGCTCCAACATGTCAGGCTGAGACTCTGATGATGAGGCTGGTATCTATAGAAATATTAAAAAGGAACCCAACAACAGTGGGCAGAACTAGCTTTTCCAAACTTATGAGACTGCGTAGCTTGTTTTAACATAGTAAAGCACTGTATGCACCCATAGAGGCTTATCTTCTATCTGGGAAGCAGAAGGTAAAGAAGATGTTGAATTGAGATGTGTCTCAAGTCCACTGTATGTGCTTTTAAAATATTTTGAACTCTGGTAATGTCAGTGTGGATAAAAATAGCATCCTGGTAAATGTGGGTCAAAAGCTCAGGCAATACCTGTTTTATGCAATTTTAATGCTATGTGCACTTTCATCTGTGCACCACTACATAGATACTGGAGACTTCACGCTAAATACAATAAAGTAGGTGCCCCCTCCCCCTTCCCATCTGCACGAACTGAAATCAATGGGATTGGCAGACACCAATCCCAGCATGTACAGGGTGGGTGGGGGGGGGATAACAGTGACATCAGCAAACATTCCAATCCATCTAACTCTATCTGCGCATGTTATATCTGCCCCCCTACAGTGCACATGGTTTTGCCCATTAGAGAACACATTTGCTGCTGCTATCAGGTCTGTATAAGGCCCTATGTCAGGGCTATCTGCTGCGTTTTGGCATGTTACAGACACCCCTCGTGAAATCCCTGCCCATGCCTAAGGGAAATACACAATTTCCTAAAACACTAATGCACATTATATAAATTACAACAGGCATAATTTTAGTGTTTGCCACATCTACACTAGCTGTACCACAAATCCATCACATAACTTTTTTTTATCATGCGTTCTTATTACCTTCTGAACTGTATCAAAGTAACCAAAAGTTTATCGTTAACTTTATGCATTACTGGAATACTAGAAATTGAGGCTAATTAATGATCAGCATTGCTAGGTGTTATTAATAATAACTGAATACCTTCAATGTTATTCTTTTTTCAATTCATTAATTTAGTTTTGATGCTTCATTGCCTTTAATTCTAACTCTGTATATAGAAGTCTTCTCATTTTTCTAATGCATTTTTTATATGTTTCCCTAGTAAGCAGAATTATACAGTAACACGTAGCAATATTCTTTCCCTCTGGGAGCATAGTGGTGAGTCATTTCAGCAAACAGAATGCGCTGTCTACAGTATTTTAAAACATACATCTACATTACATACCGAAGATAATGAATATCCCAAAAGATTTGCAACAGAAAGACCAACATTTTTTTTCTAGTTTAATAAGGACACAGAAAATTCCATATACGGTAGGTCATGACGACAGGATGGACACACGGAGCGATATAACTGAGCGATTTTGACTATATAGTCAAAATCGCTCAGAAAGTTAGTGCAGATCGCTCCGTGTGTATACAGGCAGCGATAGCGATGCGCGTCCCCGCTAGGTCACTATCGCTGGGAAAAATAGTCAGTGCAGGCAAGTCAATTTTGGCTATGTCGCTGCAAAAGTTAGTCAAAATCGCTAATACTTTAAGAGGCCAGCGATTTTTCCCAGCGATAGCGATGTTGCAGGCGGCGGTGGTGCGGGCGGCGGCGGGTTGTGGCGGCGGTGCGGGCGGCGGCGGGTTGCGGCGGCGGTGCGGGCGGCGGCGGGTTGCGGTGTGAGCGGCGGCGGTGCGGGCGGCGGGTTGCGGCAGCGGTGCGGGCGGGGGAAATTTACCTTTATCTTGCAGAGTTTGGCAGCGGAGCGGTACCAGTTTCAAAAATGGCGCCTCAGCGTCATTTTTGAAATTCAAGATGGCCGCCGCGAGCCAATCACGGCTCGCCGCGTCATCGCCCCGCCCCCTCCCGCTGACTTATATAAGTCAGCGCCAGGCAGCGGCTTTCAGTCCAACGGCGGAGGAGGAGCGGAGAAGAGCTCCTGAAGACGCCGTGGAAGTCCTGGATGGGCGGCGGCTATGCAAAAGAGCTTAGCAGCCGCCGCCCACCAGGTGAAGATGCTGGAAGTCCTGGGAAGGTGGCGGCCATGCAAAAGAGCTTAAAGGCCGCCGCCTCCCAGGTGAAGACGTCGTGGAAGTCCTGGATGGGCGGCGGCTATGCAAAAGAGCTTAGCAGCCGCCGCCCGCCAGGTGAAGACGCCGGAGCAAGACCCCAGAAGCCCTGGGGAGGTGGCGCCCCCCCAGGTGAAGACGCCGGAAGCCCTGGGAAGGCGGCGGCCATGCAAAAGAGCTTAAAGGCCGCCGCCCCCAGGTGAAGACCCAGTTTAATAAAGGATTTTTTAAAGAATGTGTCGTGTTTTTTTCCCAATATTTTCTTTACAGGTGGACTACAGGTGCCAGCGGGCCCTTTATGTCCGGGCATGCTGGCACTTGTGGTTCTCCAAGTGCCAGCATGCTGGGGCAGGCTTGCTGGGACCTGTAGGCCACCTGTAAAGAACAATATTACTATTGAAAGGCTATCAGCCTCCCATCCACCGCCCACGGATGGGGGGGACAGCCTCGGGCTTCACCCCTGGCCCTTGGGTGGCTGGAGGGGGGGACCCCTTGATTTAAGGGGTCCTCACTCCTCCAGTGTACCCCGGCCAGGGGTGACTAGTTGGGGGGGTAATGGCACGGCCGCAGGGACCAATATAAAAGTCTCCCCCGGCTGTGGCATTATCTCCCTGGCTAGTGGAGCCCGGTGCTGGTTTGAAAAATACGGGGGACCCCTATGTCTTTTGTCCCCCGTATTTTTTAAACCAGGACCGGACGCAGAGCCCGGTGCTGGTTGTCTAAATATGGGGGAACCCTACTCATTTTTTCCTCTGTATTTTAACAACCAGGACTGGCTCAAAGAGCCCGAGGCTGGTTTTACATAGGAGAGGGGACCCCACGCAAATAATTTTTTTAACTTTTAGCTATTTAAATACCAGCCACCCTGTAAAATCGTCCTATATATGACACTCCCCCACTCATCCCCTTATTTAAATGAGATAGTCAAAATCTCCAATAGCCAAAATCTCCCATAGCCAAAATCTCTTGCATAGTTAGACAAAATCTCTGGTAAAGTTAGTCAAAATCTCCTACTGCCAGTTCAAGGGAAAAGTTAGTCAAAATCTCTCATAGTCAAAATCTCTCCGTGTGTATGCACCTTATGTCTTGCATCAATTGCTAGCAGTACTACATTCATTGAGGCAATATTTATATCTGGCTAAGTACACTTTGTTGTTGTGTCACCCTGTCTATGTATATATGTTTTGTGCATCTGAAGACGGTGCTTATAATTAATGATATATATAGTTGATAATGGAATATAAGGATTATATGATTTAATACATGGTTTGCTTAATCCCTGAGTGCCGTCCCTTGTATTGTTGCTGTTATATATATAGTACATATAGTACTAGTACACACACACATATACAGTATATATATATATATATATATTTAGCAAGAGTATTGCTGGCACTCAGTCAATCCCAAAAACAGCTGTAGAGCCTTGATGCCTTCTTCCAACCACCTCAGCAATAAATACTGCACAAAATACTTAAGTGGCACTCATAGACTTTGTATCCAATTAGTATGAATGGGCGACACATGCTTCATGCTGCGTCAACGTTTTAGTTTTATAGATAAAAACTTTCATCAGGACAATGAATGAAACTGAAACATTGACACTTCAGTATATTTCAGTGTTTCTCTGTGTGTATAACTTTAATTTGAAGGACTTCCTGATAAACTAATTAGACTTATAACAGGACATGCACCGCCTGCTGCTACCAATCGTTGTCTGGCCACACCTCCAGATGGGCCTCCCTGGATTTATGCTGTCAAAAGGCTGGCACTGAGGAGAATATTCCACCTCATTGTCTACCCCATCCGCCTCTGATGCTGCCCAGCTCAGTACTGTAAATGCTGGGAAGACAGGTCAAGCTTCGCCCACTGTATGTTAAATATGTAAGGTTTGCATGGATAGGCTGACTCTATTCCAAAGAGAACGAGGTCTCCTTGATTAGCTACTCACTCTCCTTAGGGCTCCTAGTTTGAGGTACAAAGGTTAAGATTTTAACACAACACTTAGGGCGGTATTCAAATTATATATCACACCCAATCTCCTTTCTAAAGTGATCCCCGTTATTGCGCAAATCATGCCCATAGTATTCATGTTTAGCTGCGTGAAGGTTTGGGTACAGTTACTATTCTGGGGAAAACGAGCTGAAATGATTATACCACACCCTTCAGCAGAAACAGAATGGGTGTAGAAGGGGGTGAAAATAATTGAATACCGCCCTTAAAGTCACTGGGAGAGCTGCCAGTACCCTTTACACAGCAGATAAGCAGTTGCTGACTATCAAGCTTTCCTTTAATGCATTTAAGAATGCATTCAAAATATCTATCTCTCCTTTAGTCCTATTGCTCACTGAGAGATTTGGCATTGTTAAGTTCAAGTGACAGATTAACCTCTGATAATTGAGACACTATACTCTCCTGACTGGAAATAGGTTGGTTAATTACTTATACCTGAAATCTATATATATAAATGGCTGCAGTTCCTTGCCAGTGGCAGTTGTAGAGTGTTATGATTCCAATACTCTGGTCTGGGGAGATCTTATAGCAAGGACCTGAGTACTGGAACGTAATGCTGGGAAAGAGAGTGGGAACGGGAATAGCCCCTGGCGCCCTATCTCCGTTGTCTCGCCCGTGCTGTCAGAACTCTCTTGCGAGACTATGGTTGCTTGAGCCCATGGCAGCCGCGTTTGAAGGGCGGATTACGTCTGCCCAACTCCGTTGCCCCCTCAGGTCTTAATGGGAGACAAAGAGAGATCCGAGACAGGGTGATAACAAGGGGGCCTCTAACTAAACAACAAAGCCAGGGGCTACAAACTAACCTAAAACTAGAGTATGTGCGGAAAACCGCCAGGGAAAAGGACAACCAAAATACCCACTTGTCCACTCTCCGACCCGGCACTGCCGAGTTCCAGAGAGGACTGTGGAAGCGGAAACCTCAGCAAATGTTCCAAAATAGAATACAAAATAAAGCGACCTAGGCCACAGCACGCGGCAGAGCCGCCACTCACGAAACCACACGAGATCCTCTAGCGACTGTTGCGGGTAAATGAGGACCAGAAGACTCCTTGGGATGAGATGACAAACACCAAGATTCAGAGACTCTGAGGACAGGAATGACCGGACACAGCAGAACTGGAACAGACGTTCAGCAAACCAAAGCAGCATGCAGGAAGCTATAACCGGCGTCTGTGTGAGGCACTGAGAAGGCTTAAAACCTTGAATCCTCCAATCAGGGTTTCAGAGCCTGATTAACATAAATGCAAGGCAGCTGCACGACCAGAAAACATGTGTCTTTAATTAACTGATCGACCCTGCAACGGGAAACGCGGTCCGCCCGTGGCGTCCCCGTTGCTAGTGTCCTGGCGGCTCGGCGCGCCCGGCGTCCTAGCGTTGCTAGGGAACCGGCGGCTCAGCGCGCACGGTGTCCTAGCGTCGCTAGGGACCCGGTGGCTCAGCACGCTCTGCGTCCCTAGTTGCTAGGCGCCGGGCCGCGAAGAGAACTCGGACCACGGCGCCTAACATAGAGCAGTACAATATTCAAATAGGGAAGCCACACCCAGCAATGTTTGACAGTGTTTAGGGGTGGCAATTGATGTGGCTTCCCTATTTGAATAATGGAGTGCTTTGCAACTGCCACTGCAAGGAAGTCAAGGAACAGAGCATTGTGTCCCCACCCCCCTTCGCGACTTGGTATCGACAGCACCATGCATTCATAATAGCCCTGGCTAGGTGGGCTGTCTTAACTCTCCTCTTTGAGGGGGGAATAATCTCACCCAGTTGTAACCCCTTTGTGATGCTCCAGTTCCCTCTGTGTTGAAGATGCAGAAACGATTAAAAATGCAGCGGCACTAAGAAACTTCCAACAAATCACAGTGTGTTATAAAAAATCTAATATATAATATACTTTGATATGTTGGAAACCTTCACCGTTTCTATATGTATGTGTGTGTGTGTGTGTGTGTGTGTGTGTGTGTGTGTGTGTGTGTATATATATATATATATATATATATACACACACTATATATATATATATATATATATGGTGTAAAGATGCCCGGCACTCCCAGTATAGTATGGCAAAACCGGGTGCCCTCCGCAGTCAACAATAATGCAGGAAAGGAAAGAAGCAGCGGCACTCTGTCGGTGTAACCAATCAAATGTGTATTCAAATAAAACACATAACAGTGGTCACATACAGAACCAACGTTTCGGGGTCCTGAGACCCCTTTGTCAAGGCGTGAACAGTGATTAAAGGAGACCCACTTACCTTTATAGCACCCTGGTGAATCCCGCACGTGGAGGAAGACACAGGGCCGGGCGCCGTCAATCACGGGGGTCGCCAGAAGTCCTCCGGCGTCTTCAGGAGATGACGTGGTGTCGGGTGTGCGGCGCGGTTGCCATGGTAACCAGCGGCGCTTCCCAGAGCACCTGCGCCGGCTCTGTGAAGAAAAGTGAAACAGTGAAACTAAAGTGCAGCAGCAGTAGTGAGGGCACAATAAAATGTAAACACATAGGGGGGCAGAGCTGTAAACGAAATAAAGAAGTAATGTAACCCCATACATGGGAAGTACGGAAGCATGTTGTTAGACTGCATAAATGAGTACTCTACGTGAAATATGTAGGATCACTGTAATCAGTGGAGCAGTTACCAAGGGTAAAGCAGGAGAGAATTATCAGGGAAGGTGGAGGGAAAGGTTCACGGTAAGGCCATGAAACAGGCTTGGTAAAGCAGAAAGGAGGAGACTGAGGGGGTAGAAGAAGTTAGCGCAGTGAAGAAGAGAAAGAAAAGGAATGAAAAACTAGCAGGACCAGGTTTGTAGGAAAAAGGGGGGGGGGTCAGCTGTGTGCTACGTGTAGAATGAAGCTAAAACGTGGGAAACTGAAACTAGAGGGTTAGAGAACCCAAAGCTGTAGGGAGAAAAGAAGAGGACACATAAGAGGGAAGAAAACCACAACCTGCTGTGTTGTGTAGTAAAGCGATGTTGAGATGTAAAGAAGTAAAGGTGTGATAGGCGTGATATGCACAAGAAGAGTGTGAGTGTGTTAGGGTCTCCTGCCCTGTGCTGCCACGTCGTCATGGCAACCGGGTGACAAGTGCTAGCGGAGTGACCTGAGCGCAGCTGATACTCCGGTTCGGGTCTTTTGCTGTGCAGTGGTTATAGGCTCTGTGCATGGCAGGGGATCCGGTGCTGGTTTTTGTGCTCACAGTCTGTGAGGTCTGAGTGGGGCGTGGACAGCACCTGCTTTATAAGGCCTCTTCTCAGGGTAAGCAGATGCTGCTGAATCTTTGTTGGTTAGTCAGTTTCTGAAAGTTAGCCAGTACTGTGTAGCTTTGTATTTGTTTGTTGCTTACTGCAAATAGGCCTGGGGATTTGGTATTACACTCTGCCAATCCAGACCTAGCAGTAAGACTGGAGTCAGTCGTTTAGCTTGCTGGGGTTCTGTTACTACTCTGTGAACTTAGCAAGTTTGCGGCTGTATTCTAAGACTTGCCTGTCTAATCCTGTCTCACTGTGCTAGGTGTCAGGGGTCAGTTTAGTGGCAGTAAGCTGAACCTGTGCACTGCAAGTGAGAATTAGGATTGTGGAGACTCTCCTTGTGTCTATCATTCCATCTCTGACCAAGGAGTTTACTGCCACACCCGTTTGTAACCCTTTAGGGTTTTGCTGTTGCCCTTAGCAACAGCATTTCGGGTTCTCTACGTATTAAAACACAACATCTTGCTTTTCCCATCTGAGCAGTTCTAATACAAGGGAGATACCCAGTTCCTTAGCCTCTGGGCTTCTCTGTTCACTTTGTGTGTATTTTGTTACCCTATCACCTTCTGTGTACGTTATGTCATATTCCCCAGTCTGTCTGTAAGTCCATTTGTTTTGCATAACAGTTCAAACACCAGTACATTCCTGCAGGCACTGGAGTGCATAACAGTCCTGACACCAGTACTTTCCTGCAGGCACTGGTGTGCATAACATATTCAGCAGCCCAATACTCCTGTTGAAATTTTGTGGGAATATGGAGCATACCCCTCAAAATACGTTGCAACAGGTGGTCGATCAGGTGCAGGTCCTGACTCGACAATTTAATGATTTGTCCATTAAAATGCACACCTCCCAGGCTGCTGGCGGAGCTCCCGCAGCAGCAGCACCTGCAGGGGTTAAGGAGCCGAAAGTAAATCTCCCGGATCGTTTTTCTGGAGATCGCTCGCAGTTCTTTTGTTTCAAGGAGAGCTGCAAGCTATACCTCCGGCTTAGGCCTCAGTCTTCTGGGTCGGAGATTCAGCGGGTGGGCATAGTGATTTCCTTGCTACAAGGAGACCCACAGGTCTGGGCATATGGGTTGCAGCCTGACTGTCCGTCGCTTAAAAGTGTTGATGCTTTTTTTACGGCACTGGGCATGTTGTATGATGACCCTGACAAGACGGCCTCAGCCGAGGCTCAGATTTCGATCCTTAAGCAAGGGCGAAGGCCAGTTGAAGTTTACTGTACGGAGTTTCGGAGGTTGGCCCATGATACCCAGTGGAATGACCCAGCCCTGAGACACCAGTACCGAAGAGGTCTTTCTAACCAGATAATGGACCAACTGGTACAATATCCCTTGCCTGATAGCTTGGATCAGCTCATGCAGTTATCCATCCGGGTGGATAGACAGCTGAGAGAGCGTAGGCTTGAAAGGGAGACTGAGATTTCCTTCCTTCCCAAGGGAACCTCAGACTCTGAGGAATTTTCCGAGGAGCCTATGCAGATTGGGGCTACCCGCCTCTCCTCGCGTGAGAAGACGCGGAGGAGACAGCAGGGGTTGTGTTTGTACTGTGGGAATAAAGGTCATGTGGTAGTATCATGCCCAGAAAAGCCGGAAAACTTCAGGGCCTGAGGGTGATGGGAAATATCCTGTCAGGCCAGAAGTCAGAATTTCCCAAGAAGACTTTTATCATTCCGGTGACCTTGAAGATCCTCGGTCAAACTGTCAAGACTGAGGCCTTTGTGGACAGTGGGGCCGACGGGGTTTTTATGGACCGCCAATTTGCCCTGAAACACTCTGTTCCCTTAGTACCCTTGGCATCGGAAATTGAGATTTGTGGGTTAAACGGGGAACCATTATCCCAAGGTAAAATTACCTCTTGCACTAGCCAGATTTCTTTGTTTATTGGAGCCACACACTCTGAAAAATTGTCCTTTTATGTGACTGTCTGTACTTTTGCCCCATTGGTGTTGGGGTTACCCTGGTTAAGGGCCCACAATCCTCAATTTGACTGGGTCTCTGGGGAGATTCTTAGTTGGGGTACTGATTGTTTCAGGAGTTGCTTGAGCCTTCCAGTCAGGCTCTCGCAGCTAAGTTTGCCAGGATTGCCAGGGTGTTATGCAGATTTTGCGGACGTGTTCTCCAAAAAAGTTGCAGAGGTACGACCTCCCCATCGCCCCTATGACTGTGCCATTGATTTGTTGCCAAATGCTAAGCTTCCCAAGAGCAGGTTGTACTCCCTGTCACGTCCTGAGACTCAGGCTATGGCAGAGTACATTCAGGAGAACTTGGCTAAGGGATTTATCAGACCTTCACAGTCTCCAGTTGGGTCGGGGTTCTTCTTCGTGGGTAAAAAGGACGGTTCGTTGCGACCCTGCATCGACTTCAGGGAATTGAACCGTATCACGATTAAAAACTCATACCCACTGCCTCTCATTTCGGTCTTGTTTGACCAGCTTCGTACTGCCACCATTTTTTCTAAGATTGACCTACACGTACAATCTAATCCGAATAAGAGAGGGGGATGAATGGAAGACTGCCTTTAATACCCACTCAGGGCATTATGAATATTTGGTGATGCCTTTTGGGCTCTGTAATGCCCCGGCAGTCTTCCAGGATTTCATGAATGATGTGCTCAGGGAATATTTGGATAGATTCTTAGTTGTATACTTAGATGACATCCTAATCTTCTCCCATTCCCTGGAGGAACATCGGAAGCATGTACGCTTAGTCCTCCAGAAACTCAGAGACCACCGGCTTGGGGCGAAGCTGGAGAAGTGCGAATTTGAAGTTCAGCAAATCGCATTTCTAGGATATATTATCTCCCCAGAAGGTTTCCAAATGGAGGGTTCCAAGGTACAGGCAGTCCTGGATTGGGTGCAGCCCACTAGTTTGAAGGCGCTTCAGCGTTTCCTGGGCTTTGCGAATTTTTATAGACGATTTATCGCTGGATTTTCGTCTATAGTGGCGCCCTTGGTGGCACTCACTAAGAAAGGGGCGGATGTTGCTCACTGGTCTTGTGAGGCTAAAGCGGCTTTTGCCCGTCTCAAAAGGGCATTTGTTTCGGCCAAGGTGCTGCGACACCCAGATCCAGAGCGTCCTTTTGTGGTGGAGGTGGATGCCTCTGAGATGGGTATTGGGGCAGTGCTTTCTCAGATGGGAGTGTCTGATAATCGCCTTCATCCCTGTGCTTACTTTTCCCGTAAATTTTCGCCTGCCGAGATGAATTATGACGTGGGTAACCGGGAATTGTTGGCTATTAAGGATGCACTCGAGGAGTGGAGACACTGGCTTGAGGGGGCTAAGTTTGTGGTCTCAATTCTCACTGACCATAAGAATCTGGCATATTTAGAGTCAGCGAAGCGTCTCAATGCCAGGCAGGCACGATGGGCTTTGTTTTTTGCTCGCTTTAATTTTTTGATAACATATCGCCCTGGGTCAAAAAACATCAAGGCTGATGCTCTCTCGCTGAGTTTTGCTCCAATCCAGGAGACCACCGAGGAGCCGTTGCCCATTGTTTCCCCATCATGTATTAAAGTGGGCATTACCCAGGACCTCTTATCATTAGTCCTTAGAGCACAGGAGCAGGCTCCTCCAGACCTTCCGGTAGGTCTTTTGTTTGTGCCTCCTAGGTTAAGACAGCGAGTGTTCCAGGAATTCCATGCCAAGAAGTCTGCAGGTCACCCGGGTATTGCCAGAACTCGGGAGTTGCTATCTAGGGCGGTGTGGTGGCCCTCGGTGGCTAAGGATGTGGATCAGTGGGTTCGGGCATGTGACATCTGTGCCCGAAATAAGACTCCTAGAGGGGTTCCTGTTGGCCCATTACATCCACTCTCTATCCCATCTAAGCCATGGACCCACATTTCAATGGATTTTGTGGTGGACTTGCCCAAATCCTCGGGGATGACAGCCATCTGGGTTGTCGTTGACAGGTTTTCGAAGATGGCGCACTTCGTTCCACTGGTTGGGCTGCCATCGGCCAGACGCCTGTCTGAATTATTTATGCTGCATGTTGTGCGTCTCCACGGGTTGCCACTTGATGTGGTCTCTGACCGCGGATCCCAGTTTGTGGCCAAATTCTGGAGGGCATTTTGTTCCGATCTCCAGATTTCTGTCAGCTTGTCGTCGGGCTACCATCCGCAGTCTAATGGGCAGACTGAAAGGGTGAACCAGTCCTTGGAGCAGTTCCTCAGGTGTTATGTCTCCAAGTGTCAGACTGACTGGGTTGCTCATCTGTCCATGGCGGAGTTTGCCTATAACAACGCGGCTCACTCTGCTACAGGGATCTCTCCCTTCCTTTGTGTGTATGGGCATCATCCTAAGGCCAATTCTTTTGACCCCCTGGACTCCACGCCTGGTGGTTCCTCTGTGGTTTCGGTCCTTAGAGGTATTTGGCGGAAAGTGAAGAAAGCCCTTGTGTCTGTGTCATTAGTGACCAAAAGGGTTTTTGATAAGCGGAAAAGACCCTGCAGCTTCAAATTAGGAGACTTCGTCTGGTTGTCTACCAAGAATTTGAAGTTGAAACAGCCATCTCATAAGTTAGGCCCCCGGTTCATCGGCCCTTATAAGATCACCAGGGTTATCAATCCGGTGGCATTTCAGTTAGATCTGCCCCGTTCTTTGGGTATCAATAAAACATTTCATTGTTCCCTTTTAAAACGGGCGATTAGTAATCCTTCTTCCAGTGGAAGACCTTCCCCTCTTCTGATACGTGGCCAGAGGGAGTTTGTTGTTGAAAGGATTCTTGACTCCAAGGTGGTTCGGGGTCGGCTGTTATTTTTGGTGCACTGGAAGGGGTATGGCCCGGAGGAGCGGTCGTGGGTGCGCAGTTGTGATCTTCATGCCCCCAGACTGATACGCTCTTTCTTCTCGCAGTTCCCCGATAAACCCGGTGGTAGGGGTTCTTTGACCCCTCGTCAGAGGGGGGTACTGTTAGGGTCTCCTGCCCTGTGCTGCCACGTCGTCATGGCAACCGGGTGACAAGTGCTAGCGGAGTGACCTGAGCGCAGCTGATACTCCGGTTCGGGTCTTTTGCTGTGCAGTGGTTATAGGCTCTGTGCATGGCAGGGGATCCGGTGCTGGTTTTTGTGCTCACAGTCTGTGAGGTCTGAGTGGGGCGTGGACAGCACCTGCTTTATAAGGCCTCTTCTCAGGGTAAGCAGATGCTGCTGAATCTTTGTTGGTTAGTCAGTTTCTGAAAGTTAGCCAGTACTGTGTAGCTTTGTATTTGTTTGTTGCTTACTGCAAATAGGCCTGGGGATTTGGTATTACACTCTGCCAATCCAGACCTAGCAGTAAGACTGGAGTCAGTCGTTTAGCTTGCTGGGGTTCTGTTACTACTCTGTGAACTTAGCAAGTTTGCGGCTGTATTCTAAGACTTGCCTGTCTAATCCTGTCTCACTGTGCTAGGTGTCAGGGGTCAGTTTAGTGGCAGTAAGCTGAACCTGTGCACTGCAAGTGAGAATTAGGATTGTGGAGACTCTCCTTGTGTCTATCATTCCATCTCTGACCAAGGAGTTTACTGCCACACCCGTTTGTAACCCTTTAGGGTTTTGCTGTTGCCCTTAGCAACAGCATTTCGGGTTCTCTACGTATTAAAACACAACATCTTGCTTTTCCCATCTGAGCAGTTCTAATACAAGGGAGATACCCAGTTCCTTAGCCTCTGGGCTTCTCTGTTCACTTTGTGTGTATTTTGTTACCCTATCACCTTCTGTGTATGTTATGTCATATTCCCCAGTCTGTCTGTAAGTCCATTTGTTTTGCATAACAGTTCAAACACCAGTACATTCCTGCAGGCACTGGAGTGCATAACAGTCCTGACACCAGTACTTTCCTGCAGGCACTGGTGTGCATAACAGAGTGGGGCTGCAGTGTGGAATGTCAAGTGAGCAGGTGCAATTGGACTGGATGTACAAGTTGAAAGGGTGAGGCATACCAGAGTGCAGGGCAAGGAAAGCTAGAACCCACATACAACTGGGGGAGGCAGAGATTGATGCTAGAAAGCCTAACCGTGATTACAGACAGTATTGTCCACTAGTAAATTAAACCTAAACCTAGTTAGGCGTGAGAGAACTGAATTGTCCAAATTAAAGACTATTCCACTGGATTTTATCATTAAGTCCCTTCAGTGGAAAAGTTTCCAGTTTAAATATCAAGCGGGCCTCCAACTTCAATAGTGCGCCGCTCCTGTCACCCCCTCTGAGATTTGCTGGAACATGGTCGATGATCATATGTTTTAGTGCATCTGCTGAATGTCCCTTGGCTGCGTATTGCTGCGCCACTGGTTGGTCAGAACTTCCCTTCTTGATAGCCATGTTGATTGCTGATCTATGTTGCGCCATCCTCGTTCTAAAGCTGGTGATGGTCTTGCCAACATATCCTAGCCCACACGGGCAGGTGATGAGATATACCACATGGGTGGTCGTGCAGGTCATAACATGCTTTAATTTGAACACAAAGTCCTTAGATGGATGTTTGAAGGATGATCCACTGATCATATTCATGCAGGTAGTGCATCCCAGACATTTGTAACAGCCAGGCTGTTTAGTGAGGAAATGGGACGGTGCAGGACTGGTAAAGCCCGTGATGTCAGCATGCACGATGGTGTCTTTGATGTTTCTGGCTCTCATGAAGCTGTTCATGGGCCTCTTATTTTTGAAACAGGCAAGTTTTTCATCAGTGGCCACTATGGGCCAAAGCGCCCGAGTGGTCCGTTGGACCACCGGGCTGGACGTGCAGAACTGACTTTTCCAAGGTATTATATCGTCTTTCCTTCTTACTGTTGGGTGCAGCAGATCCTTCCTATCCATCATCATGACCTCGTTCTTCTGCTTCAGCAAATCAGCCTTGTTGTAACCTCTCTGGAGAAATTTGTCAATAACTTTATCCAGTTGGACTCCCAAAGTGTTATGGGTACTGTGGATCCTAGCTGAGACCGAGGTAAATCATACTCCTGTTTGCACGCCTACTGGAACTCACTTTAAAAAGGAATTATTTCCTATTTGATGGAAAATTTTATCTCCAACTAACGGGATGCGCCATGGGCAGTAATGTGGCACCGTCATACGCTAATACCTACATGTTCAAGGAGGAACAGAAAATCTTTTTCACTAATCAATCATACTCCCAGAACATTCTAGCGTACTGTCGTTATATCGACGATGTCTTCATGCTGTGGACTGGCAGCAAAGAAGAGTTTATCAGTATGATGGAAGACATCAATCAAGCAGCGGTCCATATTAAATTCACTTACCAATGCGATGCCTCCACCATCAGCTATTTGGACGTACAGGTCACCATCCACAACAACAAGATCAGTACTTCCATCTACACTAAACCAACAGACAAGAATACAATGCTTTTGGCTAGCAGCCATCACCCTAAACCCCTCATTAGAGGTTTACCTCGGTCTCAGCTAATATGCACAGCCAGGATCCACAGTACCAATAACACTTTGGGAGTCCAACTGGATAAAGTTATTGACAAAATACCATTTTTATTGTTTAAAGATTTATTTTAAAATTATGAAATCAAATTACAGTTGTACTGTTTTAGGCATTACTATTCTGTATAACTCAAATCAATAAAGCACCAATGCATTTCTGACTTTATTCTATCACTCATATTTCTGGTTTGTTTCTAAATTGTGAGCCAAGAAATACATTAACAGCGCTTTGTAATAATTAGGCAAGATTGAGTGCACCGTACATGAATGAGCATTGCAGCCGGCTTGCCTTCATTAGGACATTCTGAATCATAAAGTATAATCTATACTTCATGCCAGACCCGTATCATCCACCCAAAAAGATCATTATACTAGATTTATGTGTATGAATTATTCTTCACAGTTTTGTACTGACTGTATATTCAGAACAAATGTGTGATTTCTTTTATATTTATTTACTAGTATTTACCATGTATTTGCTATTGTATGTATAAAATTCTATTGATACTGTGTAAATGAAAAGCAAATGCTAGTCATTTAGAGTGGCAGTTTTTTTGTTTTTTTGTTTACGAATAGTAATGAAACAGTAAACTACCGCAATGAGGCCCAGATTTATCAAACGTTGGAGAGTGATAAATTGCACGGTGATAAAGTACCAACCATTCAGCTCTTAACTGTAATGTTACAGTCTGTGGGGAAGATGTATTAAGCCTGGAGAAGTGATAAAGCAGTAATAAGTGGAAGGTGAAAACACACCAGCCAATCAGCTCCTGTTATTTTTCAAACCCGTAATGATTGGCTGGTGCGTTATTACCTTCCACTTATCACTGCCTTATCACTTCTCCAGGCTTAATACATATGCCCCTGTGCTTGAAAAATGACAGGAGCCGATTGGTTGATACTTTATCACTGTGCAATTTATCACTCTCCATACAAGGCTTGATAAATCTGGGCAATAATAAACTATGGCCCTCATTCCGAGTTGTTCGCTCGCTAGCTGCTTTTAGCAGCATTGCACACGCTAGGCCGCCACCCTCTTGGAGTGTATTTTAGCTAAGCAGAATAGCGAACGAAAGATTAGCAGAACTGCTACAAAATAATTCTTTGCAGTTTCTGAGTAGGTCCAGACCTACTCACAGATTGCGATCACCTCAGTCCGTTTAGTTCCTGGTTTGACGTTACAATCACGCCCTACGTTCGGCCAGCCACTCCCCCATTTCTCCAAACACTCCCACGTTTTTCCCTGACACGCCTGCGTTTTTTAGCACACTCCCAGAAACGCCCCTTTCCTGGCAATCATTCACCGGTCAGCAGAGCGACTGAAAAGCGCCGCAGGATCCACAGCAAATCTACTAAGTTTTTAGTTAAATAACTAAGTGCATGTGCCCTGCGTGCCTTGCGCGCCTTGCGCATGCGCAATTAGCAACAAATCACAGCATAGCGAAAATCGGCAATGAGCGAACAACTCGGAATGACCCCTTATGCTTTCTTCTGCACTACTCAGTTTCAATTAATAGGAGATCATTTGGGACATATGTACTCCTTTGGCTCACGTAGCAAAAGACACACAATAGAAGAAGAATACTACAGATGTAGCCACGCCCATCGTGGCTACATCTGCGCTGAACAAGCACTCTCTGTGCAGCTAGCTGTTCCGAGCTGCAGCATTTGCCGCTCCCACTCATGTGAATGGAGTGCATCTAAGACCCGCACCCCAGATGTGCACGCGGTCGTGCCTAACAAGACGCTATCGCAGTAAGATGTAGCCATGATGAGCGTGGCTACATCTGTATCTAGTCATACACATCTTGCAATACAGACATTTCAAACAGGTATTACAATATTTATGCCTGGCATACCAGTGTGTGTCTTAGTATGTGCACGCAGGGAGACCATGTATAGGGCCGTCTTAATGGCAGTGTAGGCCCCTGGGCACAGCAATGTACTCGGCCCCCTACCCATAATCCTGCGGTAGGGGTGGGGGGTGCTATCAGTGGCAGCTTTGATGTACCATGGGCGGTAGGGGGGGGGGTGTTCTATCTTCTGCCCAGCATGTAGGACCTGGAGAAGTAATTTCTGCTAATTACTCCTTTACTGCACAGATGGTGGGAGATGGGGTGAGAGGGAGAACACTAAATTGTAGAAGGGGGCATTGGGCTGAACGAAGGGGCCCAGGTACATGACTTCCAGGGTGGAAGGGAGTGTTTAATACGTAGTTTCTGAAAATAGATTTTTTAGCTTTCAATGGAATAAAAACTTTCAGGAGGCACTGGGAACTTGGGGATCAGAGTTCAGGAGCCAGAGCAATCCACTAACGAAAATATTAAATTGCATATTAGGCACGTGGAGCTGACGCAGGACAAGCTGCTTGAAGGCTGATATCTCTGGTTCTGGGCAAAGTAGAGACAAGCTGCCAGTGTTGACAAAAAGGGAGAGTCCCAGCTTTTGGAGTATATCCTCAGAAAAACTCTAAGTCAGACAGAACCCAAGATATCTTGCTGGGAAGATCAATTAACAGGCTTGAATGGGGACCACTGCTTTAAAGTCAGATATCTCTGGTTCCCCAGGGACAATTTTCAAAAATCTGGTACTTCTGGAAAGAGGGGGCCCTCAGCTATTAGCCTAGGACCCATAGACTCCCGGGGCCCTTGGGCAAGTGCCCATTGAGCCCATAAAAAAGACGGCCCTGCCCATGTACAGACTACAAGTGGGCTCCCTCCTCTCCCCGGCGAAGGTGTTTCCGGCATTGTGCCAGAGTCTACTGCGCATGTGCAGGTCTCCGGAAACATGGCACCCACCATGTTCCGTAGACTTATTTCACTACAACGCATGCGCATCGGCCATTTTGGCTGATATTTTTGCAGCGGCAGCAGTGCAAGATACAGGACTCCGGAAAGGTAAGTATTACAAAATGTGTGTGCAGTGTGTGGTGCAAATAGACTCCTGGGTCCAGGGGGGCCCACCCGCACACACTGCACACATTTTTTAATACTTACCTTTCCGGAGTCCTGTATCTTGGACTGCTGCCGCTGCAAAAATCATAGCCATTATACCCATTATAGAAACGCCAATGTACCTACTTGTACACAGCATTATACTGTCAAGGAAACATATTTTAATGCATTATGTTTTAAACAAATAGGGTAATGCGCTCAGGTACACAAGACAATAATACGTTTTTAAATAAAGCAAAAGTTGCATCTGTTATATTAAAACTAAAATACAACACCTTTACATACACTGTATATGGCTTTAAAAAAATGAAATGGTCATCATCCCTCCTGAATCTGTATGGAATTAAGAGCTAAATAAACTGACATGGGGCATATCTATATTGGGTGCAAGGCATACAGACCCCTGAGTCAAATGGAGCCCATGGGGGAATGCTAGTAGACCCTGATAACAACCCTGTTGTGAAAAAGCTTGGTATCCTCAGGCTTTAATGCCCAGGGCTATTCAGTTAGAGCTAGAGATGAGCGGGTTCGGTTTCTCTGAATCCGAACCCGCCCGAACTTCATGTTTTTTTACACGGGTCCGAGCGACTCGGATCTTCCCGCCTTGCTCGGTTAACCCGAGCGCGCCCGAACGTCATCATCACGCTGTCGGATTCTCGCGAGGCTCGGATTCTATCGCGAGACTCGGATTCTATATAAGGAGCCGCGCGTCGCGGCCATTTTCACACGTGCATTGAGATTGATAGGGAGAGGACGATTTTAATAAATTGTTATACTTTTATATGCGCTCCTTCTATATTATTGTCGTTTTTAGATTACAAAAGCCGCTGATTCATAAATAAAGTCCCTAGTATCTTCAGTCAGCTCACAGGCTGAATCCTAGACAGGTCCACTGGGCACACTGTCATTAAATATACATATGTAAATCAAATGAATGAATACTGCAATTAATCACATGATTGAAATAAGAATATTAATCAAGTTAACTAATATACAAAAGATACTACACACTACCTATAATAATTAGGTGACTGCAGTCTTTTAGAAGGCCAGATAGTGCATCAGGTATAACAAAGCTGTGATGTAAGGTAAATGAATAAGCACATACTATTATAGTAATTACAGAAAAATAAATCTAAACATACTGTAAGTGCTCAGTGCAGGCATACCCGACTGTGAGGGTCATTCCGAGTTGATCGCACGCTAGCAGTTTTTTGCAGCCATGCGATCAGATAGTCGCTGCCTATGGGGGAGTGTATTTTAGTATAGCAAGTGTGCGATCGCTTGTGCAGGGGAGCTGTGCAAAAGGTTTTTGTGCAGTTTCTGAGTAGCTCTGAACTTACTCAGCCGCTGCGATCACTTCAGCCTGTCACGTCCCGGAAATGACGTCAGACACTTGCCCTGCAAACGCCTGGACACGCCTGCGTTTTCCATGGCACTCCCAGAAAACGGTCCGTTGCCACCCAGAAACGTCTACTTCCTGTCAATCTCCTTGCGATTGGCTGTGCGAATGGATTCTTCATTAAATTCATCGCACAGCAATGATCCAGTTTCTACTAGAGATGAGCGGGTTCGGTTCCTCGGAAACCGAACCCGCCCGAACTTCAGTTTTTTTTACACGGGTCCGAGCGACTCGGATCTTCCCGCCTTGCTCGGTTAACCCGAGCGCGCCCGAACGTCATCATCACGCTGTCGGATTCTCGCGAGGCTCGGATTCTATCGCGAGACTCGGATTCTATATAAGGAGCCGCGCGTCGCGGCCATTTTCACACGTGCATTGAGATTGATAGGGAGAGGACGTGGCTGGCGTCCTCTCCGTTTAGAAATTAAAATAGATAGGAGAGTGAGAGTGAGACACTTAATTTACTTACTGGAGCTTAGGAGGAGTTATACTAGTGACTGATGACCAGTGACCTGACCACCAGTGCAGTTTTATAATTTATTATTATTTAATAATCCGTTCTGTTCTTGTTCTCTGCCTGAAAAAAACGATACACAGTGACTCAGTCACACTCACATACCATATCTGTGCTCAGCCCAGTGTGCTGCATCATCTATGTATAATATCTGACTGTGCTCACACAGCTTAATTGTGGGGGAGACTGGGGAGCAGTTATAGGTTATAGCAGGAGCCAGGAGTACATATTAAACAGTGCACACTTTTGCTGCCAGAGTGCCACTGCCAGTGTGACTGACCACTGACCACTGTGACCAGTGACCTGACCACACTGACCACCCGTATAGTATATTGTGATTGTCTGCCTGAAAAAGTACACTCATCGTGTGACTTGTGTGGTGTTTTTTTATTCTATAAAAATTAAAAAACTCATTCTGCTGACAGACAGTGTCCAGCAGGTCCGTCATTATATAATATATACCTGTCAGGCTGCAGTAGTGATATATATATATTTTTTATATCATTATTTATCATCCAGTCTATACTAGCAGCAGACACAGTACGGTAGTTCACGGCTGTAGCTACCTCTGTGTCGGCACTCGGCAGTCCATCCATAATTGTATACCACCTACCCGTGGTTTTTTTTTTCTTTCTTCTTTATACATACTACATCTCATTATCATCCAGTCTATATTAGCAGCAGACACAGTACGGTAGTCCACGGCTGTAGCTACCTCTGTGTCGGCACTCGGCAGTCCATCCATAATTGTATACCACCTACCCGTGGTTTTTTTTTTCTTTCTTCTTTATACATACTACATCTCATTATCATCCAGTCTATATTAGCAGCAGACACAGTACAGTACGGTAGTCCACGGCTGTAGCTACCTCTGTGTCGGCACTCGGCAGTCCATCCATAATTGTATACCACCTACCCGTGGTTTTTTTTTTTTTCTTCTTTATACATTACATACTACATCTCATTATCATCCAGTCTATATTAGCAGCAGACACAGTAAGGTAGTCCACGGCTGTAGCTACCTCTGTGTCGGCACTCAGCAGTCCATCCATAATTGTATACCACCTACCCGTGGTTTTTTTTTTCTTTCTTCTTTATACATACAACATCTCATTATCATCCAGTCTATATTAGCAGCAGACACAGTACAGTACGGTAGTCCATGGCTGTAGCTACCTCTGTGTCGGCACTCGGCAGTCCATCCATAATTGTATACCACCTACCCGTGGTTTTTTTTTTCTTTCTTCTTTATACATACTACATCTCATTATCATCCAGTCTATATTAGCAGCAGACACAGTACAGTACGGTAGTCCTCGGCTGTAGCTATCTCTGTGTCGGCACTCGGCAGTCCATCCATAATTGTATACCACCTACCCGTGTTTTTTTTTTCTTTCTTCTTTATACATACTACATCTCATTATCATCCAGTCTATATTAGCAGCAGACACAGTACAGTATGGTAGTCCACGGCTGTAGCTACCTCTGTGTCGGCACTCGGCAGTCCATCCATAATGGTATACCACCCACCCGTGGTTTTTTTTTTCTTTCATCTTTATACATTACATACTACATCTCATTATCATCCAGTCTATATTAGCAGCAGACACAGTACGGTAGTCCACGGCTGTAGCTACCTCTGTGTCGGCACTCGGCAGTCCATCCAAAATTGTATACCACCTACCCGTGGTTTTTTTTTTTTCTTTCTTCTTTATACATACTACATCTCATTATCAACCAGTCTATATTAGCAGCAGACACAGTACGGTAGTCCACGGCTGTAGCTACCTCTGTGTCGGCACTCGGCAGTCCATCCATAATTGTATACCACCTACCCGTGGTTTTTTTTTTTCTTTCTTCTTTATACATACTACATCTCATTATCATCCAGTCTATATTAGCAGCAGACACAGTACAGTACGGTAGTCCACGGCTGTAGCTACCTCTGTGTCGGCACTCGGCAGTCCATCCATAAGTATACTAGTATCCATCCATCTCCATTGTTTACCTGAGGTGCCTTTTAGTTGTGCCTATTAAAATATGGAGAACAAAAATGTTGAGGTTCCAAAATTAGGGAAAGATCAAGATCCACTTCCACCTCGTGCTGAAGCTGCTGCCACTAGTCATGGCCGAGACGATGAAATGCCAGCAACGTCGTCTGCCAAGGCCGATGCCCAATGTCATAGTACAGAGCATGTCAAATCCAAAACACCAAATATCAGTAAAAAAAGGACTCCAAAACCTAAAATAAAATTGTCGGAGGAGAAGCGTAAACTTGCCAATATGCCATTTACCACACGGAGTGGCAAGGAACGGCTGAGGCCCTGGCCTATGTTCATGGCTAGTGGTTCAGCTTCACATGAGGATGGAAGCACTCAGCCTCTCGCTAGAAAACTGAAAAGACTCAAGCTGGCAAAAGCACCGCAAAGAACTGTGCGTTCTTCGAAATCCCAAATCCAGAAGGAGAGTCCAATTGTGTCGGTTGCGATGCCTGACCTTCCCAACACTGGACGTGAAGAGCATGCGCCTTCCACCATTTGCACGCCCCCTGCAAGTGCTGGAAGGAGCACCCGCAGTCCAGTTCCTGATAGTCAGATTGAAGATGTCAGTGTTGAAGTACACCAGGATGAGGAGGATATGGGTGTTGCTGGCGCTGGGGAGGAAATTGACCAGGAGGATTCTGATGGTGAGGTGGTTTGTTTAAGTCTGGCACCCGGGGAGACACCTGTTGTCCGTGGGAGGAATAGGGCCATTGACATGCCTGGTCAAAATACAAAAAAAATCAGCTCTTCGGTGTGGAAGTATTTCACCAGAAATGCGGACAACATTTGTCAAGCCGTGTGTTGCCTATGTCAAGCTGTAATAAGTAGGGGTAAGGACGTTAACCACCTCGGAACATCCTCCCTTATACGTCACCTGCAGCGCATTCATAATAAGTCAGTGACAAGTTCAAAAACTTTGGGTGACAGCGGAAGCAGTCCACTGACCAGTAAATCCCTTCCTCTTGTAACCAAGCTCACGCAAACCACCCCACCAACTCCCTCAGTGTCAATTTCCTCCTTACCCAGGAATGCCAATAGTCCTGCAGGCCATGTCACTGGCAATTCTGACGAGTCCTCTCCTGCCTGGGATTCCTCCGATGCATCCTTGAGTGTAATGCCTACTGCTGCTGGCGCTGCTGTTGTTGCTGCTGGGAGTCGATCGTCTTCCCAGAGGGGAAGTCGTAAGCCCACTTGTACTACTTCCAGTAAGCAATTGACTGTCCAACAGTCCTTTGCGAGGAAGATGAAATATCACAGCAGTCATCCTGCTGCAAAGCGGATAACTGAGGCCTTGACAACTATGTTGGTGTTAGACGTGCGTCCGGTATCCGCCGTTTGTTCACAGGGAACTAGACAATTTATTGAGGCAGTGTGCCCCCGTTACCAAATACCATCTAGGTTCCACTTCTCTAGGCAGGCGATACCGAGAATGTACACGGACGTCAGAAAAAGACTCACCAGTGTCCTAAAAAATGCAGTTGTACCCAATGTCCACTTAACCACGGACATGTGGACAAGTGGAGCAGGGCAGGGTCAGGACTATATGACTGTGACAGCCCACTGGGTAGATGTATGGACTCCCGCCGCAAGAACAGCAGCGGCGGCACCAGTAGCAGCATCTCGCAAACGCCAACTCTTTCCTAGGCAGGCTACGCTTTGTATCACCGGTTTCCAGAATACGCACACAGCTGAAAACCTCTTACGGCAACTGAGGAAGATCATCGCAGAATGGCTTACCCCAATTGGACTCTCCTGTGGATTTGTGGCATCGGACAACGCCAGCAATATTGTGTGTGCATTAAATATGGGCAAATTCCAGCACGTCCCATGTTTTGCACATACCTTGAATTTGGTGGTGCAGAATTTTTTAAAAAACGACAGGGGCGTGCAAGAGATGCTGTCGGTGGCCAGAAGAATTGCGGGACACTTTCGGCGTACAGGCACCACGTACAGAAGACTGGAGCACCACCAAAAACTACTGAACCTGCCCTGCCATCATCTGAAGCAAGAAGTGGTAACGAGGTGGAATTCAACCCTCTATATGCTTCAGAGGTTGGAGGAGCAGCAAAAGGCCATTCAAGCCTATACAATTGAGCACGATATAGGAGGTGGAATGCACCTGTCTCAAGCGCAGTGGAAAATGATTTCAACGTTGTGCAAGGTTCTGATGCCCTTTGAACTTGCCACACGTGAAGTCAGTTCAGACACTGCCAGCCTGAGTCAGGTCATTCCCCTCATCAGGCTTTTGCAGAAGAAGCTGGAGACATTGAAGGAGGAGCTAACACGGAGCGATTCCGCTAGGCATGTGGGACTTGTGGATGGAGCCCTTAATTCGCTTAACAAGGATTCACGGGTGGTCAATCTGTTGAAATCAGAGCACTACATTTTGGCCACCGTGCTCGATCCTAGATTTAAAGCCTACCTTGGATCTCTCTTTCCGGCAGACACAAGTCTGCTGGGGTTGAAAGACCTGCTGGTGAGAAAATTGTCAAGTCAAGCGGAACGCGACCTGTCAACATCTCCTCCTTCACATTCTCCCGCAACTGGGGGTGCGAGGAAAAGGCTCAGAATTCCGAGCCCACCCGCTGGCGGTGATGCAGGGCAGTCTGGAGCGACTGCTGATGCTGACATCTGGTCCGGACTGAAGGACCTGACAACGATTACGGACATGTCGTCTACTGTCACTGCATATGATTCTCTCAACATTGAAAGAATGGTGGAGGATTATATGAGTGACCGCATCCAAGTAGGCACGTCACACAGTCCGTACTTATACTGGCAGGAAAAAGAGGCAATTTGGAGGCCCTTGCACAAACTGGCTTTATTCTACCTAAGTTGCCCTCCCACAAGTGTGTACTCCGAAAGAGTGTTTAGTGCCGCCGCTCACCTTGTCAGCAATCGGCGTACGAGGTTACATCCAGAAAATGTGGAGAAGATGATGTTCATTAAAATGAATTATAATCAATTCCTCCGCGGAGACATTGACCAGCAGCAATTGCCTCCACAAAGTACACAGGGAGCTGAGATGGTGGATTCCAGTGGGGACGAATTGATAATCTGTGAGGAGGGGGATGTACACGGTGATATATCGGAGGATGATGATGAGGTGGACATCTTGCCTCTGTAGAGCCAGTTTGTGCAAGGAGAGATTAATTGCTTCTTTTTTGGTGGGGGTCCAAACCAACCCGTCATATCAGTCACAGTCGTGTGGCAGACCCTGTCACTGAAATGATGGATTGGTTAAAGTGTGCATGTCCTGTTTATACAACATAAGGGTGGGTGGGAGGGCCCAAGGACAATTCCATCTTGCACCTCTTTTTTCTTTAATTTTTCTTTGCGTCATGTGCTGTTTGGGGAGGGTTTTTTGGAAGGACCATCCTGCGTGACACTGCAGTGCCACTCCTAGATGGGCCCGGTGTTTGTGTCGGCCACTAGGGTCGCTTATCTTACTCACACAGCTACCTCATTGCGCCTCTTTTTTTCTTTGCGTCATGTGCTGTTTGGGGAGGGTTTTTTGGAAGGGACATCCTGCGTGACACTGCAGTGACACTCCTAGATGGGCCCGGTGTTTGTGTCGGCCACTACGGTCGCTTATCTTACTCACACAGCTACCTCATTGCGCCTCTTTTTTTCTTTGCGTCATGTGCTGTTTGGGGAGGGTTTTTTGGAAGGGACATCCTGCGTGACACTGCAGTGCCACTCCTAGATGGGCCCGGTGTTTGTGTCGGCCACTAGGGTTGCTTATCTTACTCACACAGCTACCTCATTGCGCCTCTTTTTTTCTTTGCGTCATGTGCTGTTTGGGGAGGGTTTTTTGGAAGGGCCATCCTGCGTGACACTGCAGTGCCACTCCTAGATGGGCCCGGTGTTTGTGTCGGCCACTAGGGTCGCTTATCTTACTCACACAGCTACCTCATTGCGCCTCTTTTTTTCTTTGCGTCATGTGCTGTTTGGGGAGGGTTTTTTGGAAGGGACATCCTGCGTGACACTGCAGTGCCACTCCTAGATGGGCCCGGTGTTTGTGTCGGCCACTAGGGTCGCTTATCTTACTCACACAGCTACCTCATTGCGCCTCTTTTTTTCTTTGCGTCATGTGCTGTTTGGGGAGGGTTTTTTGGAAGGGACATCCTGCGTGACACTGCAGTGCCACTCCTAGATGGGCCCGGTGTTTGTGTCGGCCACTAGGGTCGCTTATCTTACTCACACAGCTACCTCATTGCGCCTCTTTTTTTCTTTGCGTCATGTGCTGTTTGGGGAGGGTTTTTTGGAAGGGACATCCTGCGTGACACTGCAGTACCACTCCTAGATGGGCCAGGTGTTTGTGTCGGCCACTAGGGTCGCTTAGCTTAGTCATCCAGCGACCTCGGTGCAAATTTTAGGACTAAAAATAATATTGTGAGGTGTGAGGTATTCAGAATAGACTAAAAATGAGTGGAAATGATGGTTTTTGAGGTTAATAATACTTTGGGATCAAAATGACCCCCAAATTCTATGATTTAACCTGTTTTTTAGGTTTTTTGGAAAAAAACACCCGAATCCAAAACACACCCGAATCCGACAAAAAAAATTCGGTTAGGTTTTGCCAAAACGCGGTCGAACCCAAAACACAGCCGCGGAACCGAACCCAAAACCAAAACACAAAATCCGAAAAATTTCCGGCGCTCATCTCTAGTTAGAGCCCCTTTTTCTCACCAGTAAATTAACTCTTAACGCGTGTTGACACATAAAATCCCGAATAAGTTCCCAGACCTATGTTTTAGCACAGCTTCGGCACCCAAAAAATGGGTCATTTATCTGTTAACTGCAGCCTACGGGCTACCTTCAGGGCTTATTAAATAGCCCTGGGGAACATTTAGCCCACAGTAAATTACTGCGGCAAATTGAATTCAATCCCATATCTCTCAGCTTGTACCACTAAAACATACTTTTCCGTCGAGGCTGCAGAAATCACTGGGAAATTGGCACCAATGCCATTTTACTGGAGACGTGCACATGAACAGTAGAGAAATTACAGAGAAAATGCTCCTGCTACTGCCAGTTAATTTACTTATTTATTCTGCATGTAGTTGCTGCTAGAGGTCAAACCACTGTACATAGGAAAAAAACAAGCACAGGGTGGGTTAAAAAAAATAGAATTATTAGCATTATTTTTTTTTGCAGCCTATAGTTTTGTGACATGTTGAGAATTAACATAGGGGGTAATTCTGAGTTGATCACAGCAGGATTTTTGATAGCAATTGGGCAAAACCATGTGCACTGCAGGGGAGGCAGATATAACATGTGCAGAAAGAGTTAGATTTGGGTGGGTTATTTTGTTTCTGTGCAGTGTAAATACTGGCTGCTTTATTTTTACACTGCAAATTAGATTGCAGACTGAACACACCACACACAAATCTAACTCTCTCTGCACATGTTATATCTGCCTCCCCTGCAGTGCACATGGTTTTGCCCAATTGCTATCAAAAATCCTGCTGCGATCAACTTGGAATTACCCCCATAGAACGGTACTCAGCACTCTACACTAAGGTGACCATAAACCTGAAGAAGGTAAATATGACCCTCACCAAATAAGCTTACAATCTTAGAGGTGGGGGAAACATTTAGTATAAAAGGCAGCAAAAAAGCAAGATGAAAAGGCAGCTTTAAGGCAGCTTCTCCAAACAGGGTAGAACATGTTCTGTTAAGTACATGGGATACTTTAAATCAGGTCTCTCATGTGGATTATTATTTATAAATCTGAGCATCCATTATTATTACACTACTTATTATTAGAACCAATTTACACTGGAATTACTGTATTACTGATGAAAATATGGGAGACCAATTAGAGTATTTTTAAGGTTGGGTACACACTTACCTGACTTGTCTGCCGACCCACCATTATGCCGACAGAGAGGACAATTAGGTGAGCATACATACTTACCAATTGGCCGCTCGATATGTCGGGCCAGATGATACAACTGGGTGGGCATTTAAATTTGCCCGCCCAGCTGTGATGTCAGTCTCGGAAGCCAGGGCGGTCGGCGAGTTGCCCATACACATAGCGAGATATGCCAATATATATGCAAAATATAAAAGCATTGGCTCTGCTTCAGGGCCATTGTGTCTGTGAACAACATTGTTTACAGACATATTGAATGTACATAACCACAGATATAACTTCTGTTTCATGGAATGGGCGATATATATATTTATTAGCGTCTACCCAGCTTTAAGGTGTGTACACATGGTGAAATCCTTGCTATGCCCGATTTTGACTATGCGATTTCTCTTAAACTCCCCCAGAGTCCAGATAGCACAGACTATCTGTACTTTTGAATTTGTTCTGAGTTGATCGCTTGCTGCCATTTTTCACAGCGCAGCGAACAGGTTAATACTGCGCATGCGTATGCACCGCAATGCGCAGGCGGGTCGTACGGGTACAAAGCGAATCGTTGCTGGGAGATGGGTCTTACGAAGAATCCATTCGCAGAGCCGATCGCAAGGAGATTGACAGGAAGAAGGCGTTTATGGGTGTCAACTGACCGTTTTCTGGGAGTGTTTGGAAAAACGCAGGCGTGTCCAGGCATTTGCAGGGAGGGTGTCTGACGTCAATTTACGGGACCAAAAAGACTGAAGTGATCGCAAGGGCTGAGTAAGTCCAGAGCTACTCAGAAACTGCAAAAAACTTTTTCGTTCCGCTCGGCTGCACACGTGTTCGCGCACTTGCAAAGTGAAAATACACTCCCCCGTGGGCGGTGACTATGCGTTTGCACGGCTGCTAAAAGTAGCTAGCGAGCGATCAACTCGGAATGACCCCAATGTACGATTTTGACTAAGTGCCAATTTTGACTATACTTTGTACTAGATAGTACACTAGATAGTCAAGATTGACTTGCCTGCACAGACTAACTATCCTTGCGATACCGACCCCGTGGGAGTGTGAATCGGGATTGACACCTTGAGATATGCACTAACTTTCTTTAAGATTTTGACTATATAGTCAAAATCTTACAGATTTATCTCACCCTGTGTACACACCTTTAGAGTCAAATCTTTACAAAATAAAAGTAAAATACAAAACAAAATGGTGAAAATACAGTAAATAAATAAAATAAAAACCAAGACACGAGCATTCCACTCTTCCTGGTCCTATAGCTACCTCAGACTGTAATAAATAAATAAAAAATAAATAAATAAATACAGTAAATAGATATTGATATCTTCATGAACCAGATAATTACACTACTGTATGTAGACAAAGGTGATTGGACACCCCTGGTTTGGCATGCGTCCACTAGTTGTAAAGGGATGCAGTTGATATACCGGTGGTCAGGATTCCGGCAGTCAGGAGACCAATGCCGGAATCTCGACCACTGACAATGCCGCCAGACGGAATGCCGACTAACAGAGGCTATTCCCACTCGTGGATGTCACCACACCCATAGAGTGGGAATAGAACCTGTGGCGAGTGCAGCGAGTCACCTAGCCTGCTGAGTGGCGACTGCATGGTGCTCCGTTGTGCTCACCCCCCCCCCCCCAACGCATTCTGGTGGCCGGGATCCTGGGGTCGGTATGCTGACCACCGACATATCAGCCCCAACCCGTATAGCATGGTCACATTAACTCAGAGTGCTGAAAGTATAGAGATTTTCTTGATAATCCTGTACTCCCTACATTGTGACAGCTCTACAGAAATGACAAAAGTTTTTATCAAGACAACAATGTCACTTATCATGTATCCAGGGCGACGCTGGACAGGTATACATAAAAAAACTCAGATGGACTGGCCACCTCAGAGTTTAGCTCTTAACCCCACTGAGAAAATTTAAGACAAATTGAGGGAGATTCAAATGTTTAAAAAGTCAGTTGGGTGTCTGATTTTTTCCTATCTAATAGACAGGAAAAAACAGACACCCAACAGACTTTCCAAACATTTGAATTCCACCCATTGGATCAACAGGTGCGTTCTACAGTAGGCTCACTCAACCTTTTTCAGTGTCACAGCTGGTCACTGTACTTCAGGCGGAATGGCAAAACATACCACCTGCATTGTCCAGGAACTTGTGCACAGTTTGCCCAGAAGGGTGTCCAAGTGCTGGACCTACAATGTACTGATATCAATAAAATCTAGTTAAGCTGTCAATGTCCAATCACTTTTGTCTAGATAGTGTAGATGATAATAGGGTAGTATTCCTAATTTACCTGATTTTCTGTAATTACATAAAAAGGAACTACATAGTTGTTTGTCTGTTAGTTTCCACCAGGGATGGACTGGGACTGTGATTCAGCCCGGGCCTACCTCTGCGCAAAAGTGGTGCAACCACGCTTCACAGGGGTGTCACCATGCCTCATGAGGGCATATTGTCAGTCACAGACTTTTGGCCCTTGTATATTCTAGCAGGCTATAGGTATTTCTGGCATTTGCTGGAAGTGCCAGATGGCCAGTCTGGCTCTGCTATCCACTCTAGTTTAATTACTTGGTTAATTCCCAATTACAAATGTTTAGAAGCATGCTGTTACTATGTAATTAATAATGCTAAAAAGATATAAATATTCTAAATAAGCTTATTTGTGTATGACATTTCTCTAACGTAACCAGATACTGAATCACGTATTCTGTGAAAGCTTAAATGATACAGTATCTAGAATCTGATTGGTTGCTATGGGCAACCACCACATGTCCTCTCTAGCATATTTGCTAAATCTCCCCAACCGTATGTACATTATAAAAAAATCCCCAACATTCTAAATAATTTATGTTATAAAATAAAGATTTTTTTAAAGCAGGGGCGTCACTATGCCCTGCGACACTTGGCCCGCTGTAAATACGCCTTGCGCACACCGAGGGTGTGAGTTGGTGAAAAGAGGGCATGGCATCACAGGAAGGCGTGGGGTCTTGTGGCCTGACCCCATTTTTATCACTCCTGGGGTCCTGTCCCTGGAGACTGCCTGGCTGTACTGCCAGCTCCTACACTGTGACAAGAGCTGATCGATGTATGTAATGGTACTGAGGAAGAGCTGGCATTTTGGTGTCACCCCTCAGAGGGTGACTCCCAGATGTGGTCCGCACGCCTCACACCCCACTAATGATTCAACTGTCTTAAAGTATGATATATATTTTATTTACCCATTTTGTTCTGCAAATTCTCTGTAAAACCCTTCACAGTGTTGAAGTACAGTATAATATATTATTTTATCATTCTCTGTGTACTGACAGTGTTTATATACTAATTCATCCTGTCTTTTTATTTCCAGTTGTACGGTGCATAGTATGGTTATAAGGATACTCACTTTATTTTAAATAGTCAATATAATGTATCTTCATTGTGTTATCAGCAAATACCTAATCCTAGTGTATTAAGTGAAAACATAAAATATAATGAGCTTTTCTGTTATTATGGTTGATCCAATAATCCCTTTGTTTCGAGGAGCTAATCTGAAATGAAGCCATGATACAGTGATGATCGCTACGGGCTCTGCCTCACATATTTTTATATAGTGCAGTCCAGAAAATAATATTTTCTTTTTATTGGTGTCCAATAATGCATTGTAAGGGTTTATTATGCTTTTCTTAATGACATCATCGTGCTTGTAAGGATTATGGTACAGTGCTTCTTCTTTATATTCCCAATACCAGCTTTACACTTTACATTACCCCCTTTTTTCGGAATGTCGAGTACACTGCTCAAAAAAATAAAGGGAACACTAAAATAACGCATCCTAGATCTGAATGAATGAAATATTCTTATTAAATACTTTGTTCTTTACATAGTTGAATGTGCTGACAACAAAATCACACAAAAATGATCAATGGAAATCAAATTCATTAACCCATGGAGGTCTGGATTTGGAGTCACACTCAAAATTAAAGTGGAAAAACACACTACAGGCTGATCCAACTTTGATGTAATGTCCTTTAAACAAGTCAAAATGAGGCTCAGTAGTGTGTGTGGCCTCCACGTGCCTGTATGACCTCCCTACAATGCCTGGGCATGCTCCTAATGAGGTGGCGGATGGTCTCCTGAGGGATCTCCTCCCAGACCTGGACTAAACCATCCGCCAACTCCTGGACAGTCTGTGGTGCAACGCCACGTTCTTGGATGGAGCGAGACATGATGTCCCAGATGTGCTCAATTGGATTCAGGTCTGGAGAACGGACGGGCCAGTCCATAGCATCAATGCCTTCATCTTGCAGGAACTGCTGACACACTCCAGCCACATGAGGTCTAGCATTGTCTTGTATTAGGAGGAACCCAGGGCCAACGCACCAGCATAAGGTCTCAAAAGGGTTCTGAGGATGTCATCTTGGTACCTAATGGTAGTCAGGCTACCTCTGGCGAGCACATGAAGGGCTGTGTGGCACCCCAAAGAAATGCCACGCCACACCATTACTGACCCACTGCCAAGCCATTCATGCTGGAGGATGTTGCAGGCAGCAGAACGTTCTCCTTGGCGTCTCCAGACTCTGTCACGTCTGTCACATGTGCTCAGTGAGAACCTGCTTTCATCTCTGAAGAGCACAGGGCACCAGTGGCGAATTTGCCAATCTTGTGTTCTCTGGCAAATTCCAAAACGTCCTGCACGGTGTTGGGCTGTAAGCACAACCCCCACCTGTGGACGTCGGGCCCTCATACCACCCTCATGGAGTCTGTTTCTGATCGTTTGAGTAGACACATGCACATTTGTGGCTTGCTGGAGGTCATTTTGCAGGGCTCTGGCAGTGCTCCTCTTGTTCCTCCTTGAACAAAGGCGGAGGTAGCGGTCCTGCTGCTGGGTTGTTGGCCTCCTCCATGTCTCCTGATGTACTGGCCTGTCTCCTGGTAGCGCCTCCATGCTCTGGACACTACGCTGACAGACACAGCAAACCTTCTTGCCACAGCTCGCATTGATGTGCCATCCTGGATGAGCTGCACTACCTGAGCCACTTGTGTGGGTTGTAGACTCCGTCTCATGCTACCACTAGAGTGAAAGCACCGCCAGCTTTCAAAAGTGACCAAAACATCAGCCAGAAAGCATAGGAGCTTAGAAATGGTCTGTGGTCACCACCTGCAGAACAACTCCTTTATTGGGGGTGTCTTGCTAATTGCCTATAATTTCCACCTGTTGTCTAATCCATTTGCACAACAGCATGTGGAATTGATTGTCAATCAGTGTTGCTTCCTAAGTGGACAGTTTGATTTCACAGAAGTGTGATTGACTTGGAGTTACATTTTGTTGTTTAAGTGTTCCCTTTATTTTTTTGAGCAGTGTATATGGGTCGTCATTCCGAGTTGATCGCAGCCAGCAACTTTTTGCTGCTGCTGCTGCTGCTGCGATCAACTAGTACTCGCCTATGGGGGAGTGTATTTTTGCTTAGCAGGGTTGCGATTGCTTGTGCAGCCCTGCTAAGCCAAAAAAATTTAAAGCACAAGTAGACTAGCACTGGACATACTTACCCTGTGCGATGGATCCAGCGATGATGGGCCCGGCTTTGACGTCACTCCTCCGCCCTCCGTTCTGCTGGACACGCCTGCGTTATACTCACAACTCCCCGAAAACATCTCCAAGCGGTCAGGATCCGCCCTGCATGCCTCCGTCCTGTCAATCTTCTTTGCGGTCCATCATGCGACCGCTTTCTTCTTTAGACGAGACATAACCTGGCGACCTCTGTCGCCGGGCAATGTTGTGCATGCGCACAGCGGCCACCGCGCATGTGCATTCTGCACCCATTCGCACCGCAGCGACAACCCGCTGCGTGTGAACGGGTCAGAATGACCCCCATAGTCTTGTATATATACACTAAGGTACAAGGATGTATTTTGGGTCAAGCCACCAACATAATTAAGCCCCCCATCCTCCTCCTCAATTTCTTCAAAGCAGTATTCTGGGGTGCAGGCAGTATCACCAGGGATTCATTTAGCAGAAAATGCTCCATGACATAAAACCAGAAGCAAAAGATATAAAATCAATCACACAAATGTAACCACGCTTGTTCAGCTAACGATGCGGCCGCACGAACATCTGCATTGCAGGTGCGGCGAACTGAGACTATTTGCACCCCTGACAGTACCATATAAAGACTATGGGGTGAGTGTGCAATTATACACACAAGCTTGTATATGCGCACGCTAGTGATGTGCGGTGGGATGAAGCAGAGCCTTTACTGTCAAACAGATGAAGCCGTGCTCATCTTAGGCGTCTCCATCGCAGGCGTGCACTCCCGCGTGAGTAGGTGATACATCCGCCTAGTCACACCGGGAGAGCACAGAGATGCTCTCCCATTCTATGAATTGGAGAGCGTCTCCGTCTAGGCGTGTATCCATCACAGGTGCACGCACGCCCGCCCGACTGTATACGCTGTAGTCACTAGGCGTGCCTGGGCAGGCGTGCCCAGGCACAAACGGAGCCACGGCCAGCGTGGCTCCATCTGTACTCCAGTTTAGTATTGACTATATAAAGTATATGAAAATACTAAGACTATAATAGAAATATCTTCTTTGTATTATTCTAATCATTATTATAGCCAAATCTGTGGAGTAAAAAGTCTGTGGCAGGTGAGGCAGGACCTCATCTGCCTATCTTATCTGCACAACTTTGATCAAAACTCACCAAATTTCCAACATTATATACTGCTGCACGTGAGTATAATGCCCATATGTATATACTCCTGTACCTGTGTATAATGTCCATATGTATATACTGCTGCACCTGTATATAATGCCCACATGCAAATACTGCTGCACCTGTGTATAATGCCAAAATGTAAATACTGCTGCACCTGTGTATAATGCCCACATGTACCCTTGGGCTCTTATAATTGTGTGTAAATCTGGTTCTGGTACTAGCCAGTGCCTCCTGAGCCATTTACCTCACTGCACGTTCCTGACTCATGCGCTCTGCAGCAAACAGATCATGGTTGTACCTAGTTGCAGTCTAGTTGAGCATCGCTACATCAGTATTGTGCCACAGGAGTAAAAATAAAAGTGTTTTTAGCAACAAATGTTTTTCAAACAATCAATCAAAATTTATCTTTTACCCAACTAGTGCAATGTATACCGTAAGAGCAAGTGACGCGACTATAATTTAGTACATATTTTGCTCCTAAATGGGATAGTGAACATACAGTATGTGGGCAGAATGACAGACAAGGCAAGTGCAATGATTTTGTTATATTACAGCCTTATTCCAAAATGGAATAAATTAATTTTGTCCCTCAAAATTCTACACACAATGGGGGTCATTCCGAGTTGATTGCTAGCTGCTGTTGTTCGCAGCGCATCGATCAGGCTAAAAATCTGCATGTCTGCGCATACGTATGCACCGCAATGCGCAGGCGCGTCGTACGGGTACAATGAGCATTGTGGGTTTGCAGAGTGTAAAGAACATTCCAGTCGCACGGCCGATGGCAGTAAGATATGAGACATGAAGTGGGCGTTTCTGGGTGGCAACTGACCGTTTTCAGGGAGTGCTTAGAAAAACACAGGCATGGCAGAAAAAACGCAGACGTGGCTGGGCGTTCGCTGGGTGGGTGACCTCAAAAGCCGTCCCTCCTTCGTTAGATTCCATGCACAGGCTAAGTAACTACAGGGCTGGTCTTGTTTTGCACAAAAAGATTTTGCAGGCGCTCTGCTGCACAAGCGTTTGCACTTCTGCAAAGCAAAAATACACTCCCCAGTGGGCGGTGACAATTCGTTTGCATGGCTGCTAAAAACTGCTAGCGAGCGATCAACTCGGAATGACCCCCAATACCCCATAATGACAAGTTGAAAATAGTTTTTTTGACATTTGCCATGAAGCTCAAAACTGGACTCAGGTGCATCCTGTTTCCACTGATCATCCTTAAGATGTTCCTACAGCTTAATTGGAGTCCAATTGTGGTAAATTCAGTTGATTGGACATGATTTGGAAAGGCACACACCTGTCTATTTAAGGTCCCGCACTTAACAGTGTATGTCTGAGCACAGGAATTGTCTGTAGACCTCCGAGACAGGATTGTCTTGAGGCACAAATCTGGGAAAGGGTACAGAAAAATATCTGCTGAATATCTGCTGCTTTGAAGGTCCCAATGAGCACAGTGGTCTCCATCATCCATAAACGGAAGAAGTTCGGAACCATCAGGACTCTTCCTAAAGCTGGCCGGCCATCTAAACTGAGTGATCGGGGGAGAAGGGCCCTAGTGAGGTGACCAAGGACCCGATGGTCACTCTGTCAGAACTACAGCATTCCTCTGTGGAGACTGAGGAGAACCTTCCAGAAGGACAACCATCTCTGCAGCAATCCTCCAATCTGGCCTGTATGGTAGAGTGGCCAGACGGAAGCTCATGGCAGCCCGTCTGGAGTAAAAAGCACATGGCAGCCCATCTGGATTTTGCACCTGAAGGACTCTCAGACCATGAGCAACAAAATTCTCTGGTCTGATGAGACAAAGATTGAACTCTTTGGCGTGATCGTCAGGCGTCATGTTTGGAGGAAACCAGGCACCGCTCATCACCAAGCCGATACCATCCCTACAGTGAAGCATCGTGTGGGGATGTTTTTCAGAGGCAGGAACTGGGAAACTAGTCAGGATAGAGGGAAAGATGAACGCAGCAGTGTACAGGGACATCCTGAATGAAAACCTGCTCCAGAGCGCTCTTGACCTCAGACTGGAGCGAAGGTTCATCTTTCAGCAGGACAACAACCCTAAGCACACAGCCAAGATATCAAAGGAGTGGCTTCAGGACAACTCTGTGAATGTCCTTGAGTGGCCCAGCCAGAGCCCAGACTTGAATCCAATTGAACATCTCTGGAGAGATCTGAAAATGGCTGTGCACCGACGCTTCCCATCCAACCTGATGGAGCTTGAGAGGTGTTGTAAAGAGGAATGGGTGAAACTGTCCAAAGATAGGTGTGCCAAGCTTGTGGCATCATATTCAAAAAGACTTGAGGCTGTAATTGCTGCCAAAGGTGCATCAACAAAGTATTGAGCGAGGGCTGTGAATACTTATGTACATGTTGTCAAAGTCAGAAAAATATCTCTACACACACTGCCATATTTGCACCTCATACTGGTCCGCGCTGCGCATGCGTACGCTCTCCCGTACGTGCACATACTCACAGTCGCGGGCACCCGCAGGCGCACGGTATGCGTATTTACGGTAGAGTTTATGTAATCGTAGCGTGCGACTCATTCGTTACATATTTTCACTAATAATGTATTTTGTAGATCATGGTCCCTTTGACAGATACTGAAAGTTTAGTTAACATAGCATGTTCCTGAACAGAGAGATCCCTCTTTGTATTGTACGAAGGGTCTAACAGGGGTCATACAGTAGTGTTTGGTACCCATCGGAAGAGTATTTAAATAGCAATATTCCGGTGTTGGTTTGGAGCGGATTAATCGCTCATGCGAATAGTTATGGACATAAGAAGTTTATGTCCATTTACTATTATTTGTTCTTACTTAGTCATGCGGCGGGAAACCCAGTATCCCACCCACCTGGACAGTTGGAAACAGTCACAGCCCACCTGTATGAATCAACCTATGACCTTTTGTTATAATGCGAAGCCGAATTCCTGTGTCCAATGAACAATGAGATTGTAGGGACCATTGAATTGTATTGTGTGTGGGGCATAAATAGGCAGGCCGACCGTATCCAGCTCTCTCTCTTCAACGGTTCTCATTGCTGATAATCGGGAGCTGGATATCGAGGCGCATGCGATCGTTTCCCCTTGTGCGTAAGTGTTTCTCCGCAATCATATTGCCTTGATGTTATTGTGAGCCATTTCTCTCTCTCTCTCTCTCTCTCTCTCTCTCTCTCTCTCTCTCTCTCTCTCTCTCTCTTCTATTTCTCCCGTATTTTTCCCTTAATTGTATTGTATTGTATTTCCTGTGTAGTTATCTGGTTAGTTAGTCTATGTTATATTGTAGTGTATGCTTTGTACTGTGATTCTTTTGCAAGTATAATAGTCATAATACATATAATAGGTTTTGGACCCTAAGCCCAGGTATCTGTGTATTTCTTATAGTGTTAAGTATTCCCTGAGCGTCGGTGACGCTCAAGCAGCTTTGTAGTTAATCAGGTTACACCAGGTTGCACTTACACTCTGTCACCACACTAAGGTTTACTGTATATTTCGTTGTTAAAGGTATAGATATAAAGGTTTAACGTTATAAGCGTCTGCACCGCTGGTGATCTCCTCGTGGTCCCGAGCGTCCGCTACGCTATAGCGAATCATTACGTTAGTCGGCAGCCAATAGCGTGCCTGCCTGTGATCTCTGGGCCGTAAGCGAACGTGACGCTTGAGCGTCTCGACTACGGTTGAGCGATCGTTACGCAACTTGCGTACCCTTACGGTACTTCTTACGTAGATAGCGTACAGTGTTCTTAGACCTCTTAAAGTGTTTTATATACGATAAATATTTAGCTTTATCAATGTGATTTCTTAGTTTTTTATTTTTAATAAATGTGCAAAAAAAAAAAAAACTTTTTCACGTTGTCATTATGGGGTGTTGTGTGTAGAATTTTAGGAACTAAATTAATTTATTCCATTTTGGAATAATGCTGTAACATAACAAAATGTGGGAAAAGTGAACCACTGTGAATACTTTCTGGATATCACTGTATCTGATGAATGCCATGCAGCACATTACATTGTTGAAATAAATTGGGTGCCAAACCTGAGCTCTGTATCACCACATATTTTCTCTGTTCACCTTTACTGCAGGCTTTCTCTCGGCTCTTTTCTATCACTCAGTTTGCACTGTTAGTGTCACAACACATGGAGTTCCTCTTTCCTGTATGAGGTGTTGCTCTCTGTTCTGGTGCTTCTAGCACACTCTGGTCTTTGTTCCTGCAGCTTATGGCACACTTGCCTACCTGACCCTCTCCATGAGGGAAAAAATGCTCTGTTCCTGGACTTTCCTGGTAATGTATGATTGCCATCACCTGTGGTGAAACACCTTTCTTATCAATTAACTAGCTCACCACAGGTGATGACAATCATACATTACCAGGAAAGTCCAGGAACAGAGCATTTTCTCCCTCATGGAGAGGGTCAGGTAGGCAAGTATGGCTTATGGTAATACACTGATGCAGCAGCTGTAAACAACACCTCTCCCTTATTTAAACCTGCTTCATAAGCTCTCTGTTGCTAGTTCATTAAGTCAAGCCTGCCTCAGTGACTGCACTCTAGATCAAGTTTCCAGCTAGTGTTCTCTGTGTCTACTGGCTCTACTGTAGTTCCTGGCCTCCTGCAACCTGCTGTCCTTGTGCTCTCCACACATAAGTAATCTGCGACATTACTCTGCACCTCCAGTGTTTAATGAATCAGCCATCCAGGCCTTGTGTGTTTATTATATTTGTCAGTTATTGCAACATACTTATTTTGTGTCTTCCTCCTCAAGTACATTATTGGGGACTTCCCCTGCATCTTCAGTGTATAATTAATCAGCTATCCGGTGCTTTGTTAATTTAATGTGTACACTATATCAGCTGTTTGGGACTTTGTTATTTACCTGCATCCACCCAAATCAACAGCAGTTTGTCTGGACTATTCATTGCCTTTTGGGAATCACTTACAACAATCTGTAAATAGTTTTCTGGTGTTTATATTTATATACTAAACCCAACATTTACCCTCCTTGGCCTATGTTCCGTTCCTGTTCATTATTTCTCCAGCATTATCCAGGAGAGTCTTATTATCATTATTACTACAAACACCGCCTGTAACATGGCAGTTAGGAGGTGATTGGCCAGTTCCTTATCTCTCATCAAGTCTTAGTAAATAGACTCAAAACAATGTTTAACATGTTAGCAGTATATGTCAGGGTGTGAGTGTTTAAATGCCATCAACATATTATAATTGTGGGAGTTATTCAGAGATGAATGCAGATTGACGCATAAGCAGCCAGATCTGCGTTCATCTCTGCACATGCTGGGGGCTGCCCAGGACAGGGTAAAGCCACCCAGTCTTTGTGAGGCCACATCCCGAGGCATCCACAATTAGATTGCGGACGCATCGGAAATAAGGTTGACTCCTGGAAGTGCAGTTTGGCTGCGCTGTCAGGTGGTCAGTGGCCATCTTTTTCACAGCGGCTGCGGTCCCGGTCCACCCCCATTCACCTCACCCAAACCCCCAAATGCCGCGCCACCAACCCATGAACGCCCATCTCTGTCAATCACATTGCAACCACATACTTCATGGTTGCAGCCTCAATGTGTATGTTCGCACAGCCGTGATGCAGCCCCTGCATATTGCGCAGTTTACCGTCACTGGCAAACTGCGCTGTGGCAGAGTCTGAATGACCCCCTATATGTCTAGTTTAAATTCATTGGTAAATTGCACTAAGTATTCTTAGTCAATTCCACTTCCAATATATCTCATTTAGGGGTATATTCAATTAAAGTTATATCCATTCCGACACGCATTTGTCGGAATGGATCCGACAAACCCTATTCAAATGAATGTTGATAGCGGCTGCCGGGTGTAGCTGTCAGCGGCGGCAGAGGCGAGCTATCACGGGGGGACCTGTCAGGCAGCCAGGGGGGGGGGGGGACTTGTCAGCGGTGGCCAGGGAGAGGTATCTGCAGTGGCCGGGGGTACCTGTCAGGTGGCCATGGGGACCCGTCAGCGGCAGCCAGAGGAGTTGTAGGTGGCGCTCGGGAGAGGCATCTGCGGTGGCTGGGGGGACTTGTCAGTTGTCAGGTGAGACCCGTCAGCAGTGGCGGGGTGTATCTATCAGCAGCAGTCGGGGGGAGGTTTCTGCATGGCCGGAGGGACCTGTCAGGTGGCAGGGGGAGCTGTCAGTGGCAGCGGGGGACACATCAGCGGCAGCAGGGGACCTGTCAGTGGTGGCAGGGGACCTGTCAGTGGCGGCCGGGGTGCGCTGCCAGGAGAGATGAGCCTGGCCGGGGGGCGCCCATCAGATTTAGTGCCCTGCAGCCCGCCGCCCCGCTCCCCCATCTCATGTCCTCGATCCGACTTTTTTTAAAGTCGAATTGAGATGGTCGAACAGAAGCACGTGGATCGGCAGCTATTCCGCCGATCCACGTGCTTTTCGACAAGTCAAATTGCTCGACTTGTCGAATAATTTGGGGTTAGACTGAATAGGTCGTAACTCCTTCTGACCTAAATAAGTCGAAAACTGCTCAATTTTCGACAGACGCCAGCTTTTCGACTTCAATTGAATATACCCCTTAATCCTCCTTAGCCCTCATCTACATTTAATTACTCCTCATTATGTGCCACATTTACAGTTGAACCTGTACCAAATCAGATTTCAAGAATGTTCAAAAAGCGAGGGTAAATCTGGACCAAGCAAGAGACATGTCTTTTACTGTTACAAAGATCTACTTTTTTTTGTAAACAGATTATGGATATGAGATAGTAATAAATAGTAAAATGTGACAATACAGGTGTGTGTATTATTTTTTTCCTTAATTACTGTACCTTACTTACACAAAAACTTACCACATGAAAGGCCATTATTGAAATTTTCCCATCAAAGGCAACAAATTCTACAGCTTCCAGAAGACAGCACGCAATTTCTTCTCAAGACAAAACGAGTATAAAAAATGAAAAAGCAGGAAGAATGTAATGATTTGATGGATGATGTTGGAACTCTGGCCAAAACACACGAGGAGAAAAGAGACCAGCTGTTTTTTTTCTGCTGTTAGTTTAATTCCTCTTTTGAAACAAGTACCAGAGCAACAGCTGATTCCAAAGCAAATTACTATCACAGATAAAATATATTCACTAGTTCCTGACAAAAAACAAAATCCCTTGAATCACCTATTGTTCTTACCATGGTAAAACTGGTCCACAGGGGTAGAAGGAAAACCCCCAGTGCACAACACTACCTAAGGACCTCCCCCCATGTCTAGGTTTCAGGTTCAATACTCAAATTATACATATATGTTACTCTATTAGATTGTCAGCAACCTGGTGGAGCAGGGCTGCTGAAGACCATGGGTTCTTAGGGCCTAATTCAAATCTGATCGCAGCAGCAAATTTGTTAGCTAATGGGCAAAACCATGTGCACTGCAGGGGGGCAGATATAACATGTGCAGAGAGTTAGATTTGGGTGTGGTGTGTTCAAACTGAAATCTAAATTGCAGTCTAAAAATAAAGCAGCCAGTATTTACCCCAGTGACGTGCGGTGGGGTGAGCTAGGTGAGACAGAGCCTTTCCTGTCATGCTAACGTTTGTGCCAGAGTTTTGACTGTATAAAGTATATAAAAAATATAAAGAATATGTTTGAAATATCTTCTTTGCATTATTCTAATAATTTTTATAGCCAAAACTCTGGAGTAAAAAGTCTATGGCAGGTGAGGCAGTGCCTCCCCTGGTAACTTTTCCGCACATCTCAGATCAAATCTCACCAAATTTCCAGGAGTTTATACTGCTGCACCTATGTATAATGCCCAGATGTACCCTTTGGCTCATATATTGCATATAAATCTGGCACTGGTTCTAGCCAGTGCCTCCTTAGCTATTTAGCTCACCGCTCGTCCCTGATTTACCCTGCACAGAAACAATATAACCCACCCAAATCTAACTCTCTCTGAACATGTTATATCTGCCCCCCTGCAGTGCACATGGTTTTTCCCATTAGCTAACAAATTTGCTGCTGCGATCAGATCTGAATTAAGCCCTTAGGCCCTCATTCCGAGTTGGTCGCACGTAGCAACTTTTTGCTGCTCATGCGATCAACTTGACGCCGCCTATGGGGGACTGTATTTTAGCATAGCAGGGCTGCAATCGCTTGTGCAGCCCTGCTATGCTAAAAAAGTTTCCTGCAAAACAAGACCAGGGTCAGACTTACTTACCCTGTGCGACGGATCCAGCGACGAAGGTCCCGGGATTGATGTCAGACACAGACATCCGCCCTCCAAACGCCTGGACACGCCTGCTTTTGGATCTCAACGCCCGGAAAACGGTGAGTATCCGCCACGGAATACCTTCCCGCTGTCAATCTTCTTGTGATCGTGCTAGCAATCGCTTTCTTCTCTCTTCTCAATTCCGCCCTGTTCGTACCACAGCAAAGAACCGATGCGTGCGAACAGGTCAGAATGACCCCATTAGTTCACTTCCATAGAAACTAATGATCCTACTGTGGTGTCTACCAGTGTTTGGAATGGCATTGTATTGCTGCATTCATTCACTAAGCAGTTACGTCACCCTTGTGCTAAGAGCTTAGATACTGTAATTGAGCTTTTTTCTTTTAGAATAGCATATATTCTGCAATTTGTAGACCTAATGCAGTTCTCATTGAATTTTAGACACTGGTCATTCAGTACCAAGGTCCCCTGTCACATGTGCAGTGCATTCCCATCATGTGCTTAGTAACTTTACATACAGTATATTATGCTGTTATCAGTCTGGTACATTATTATGCATGCACTATTAGTATATACAACATATGTACATTTATAAAGGGGCCAATATCATGCACTCTCTAATGGTCAGCCAAGCCTCTGTAGTGGCTAGCCTCACCCCCTATGGTGGCTAACGACACCCAGTAAGCATGGGCCCCTACCACTTCATTACCCTGTTGGTCCCATGAGATCCAAACT
This sequence comes from Pseudophryne corroboree, assembly GCF_028390025.1. Classification (NCBI taxonomy): domain Eukaryota; kingdom Metazoa; phylum Chordata; class Amphibia; order Anura; family Myobatrachidae; genus Pseudophryne; species Pseudophryne corroboree. The sequence continues at coordinate 725,724,689 of NC_086448.1, read as the reverse complement.
ATAGATCTACAATGTCTAGATTGACAGCCAATAGTTTGACACCATATTGTTGACATGCATAAGGTCGACACTAACAAAAGTTCGATGTGTACAAAATGTTGACATATCAAACGTCAACACTGGAAAAGGTTGACAGGTACTAAAGGTAAACAGATTGATATAGTCAACATGGCAATGGTCAACACATATGGTCAACACATGTTTTTCTTGGGTTTTCATGTTTTTGGACCTTTTCCATTTTTGACTTTCCATGAAACAAATCACAACCTTTACAAACCTTGTGGTGAGCAAAGTAAGACACTGTGCCCAAAGCATGGGGAGTGAAGCAAGCCCGCGAGGGGCCACATCTCTACAAATGGTGGTCCCAGATGAAAAAACTATCCACACTAAACCCAAAAATGCAACAAAAAGTGTGTTGACCTTTTGACCTTGTCAACCTTTTGTGCATGCCGACATTTTCCAGTGTCAACATTTCATATGTCACCTTTTTGTCCATGTAGACCTTGTGTACATTACCATATGAGGTTGACTTAATGACTGTAGACCTAATAATTGTAGATCTACTATTCCACATCCAGTCCCTTTTATGCCCCAGTCTGACACTGGTGCTTTCTATCACGGAGTACACGTGTACCTTGTTTCTGCCAAACCAATTTCATGCAATCCATAACCACCAAACAGTTAGACTTGCTAGGACTCAATAAGAGTTGCACGCAGCCGCAAATGCTTTATTATCTTTTGCCATCGTTGCATCTATGACTTTCTGTTAATTCCAGTTTCAGCCCTTCCCCTGGTGAATAAGCCTGCATCTGAATGTGCAAGCACTGAGGCACCCACTTTGTGCTTCTTTAGTCTTCAACAATCCCGCTTGGTGCTTCTTTAGATGCTACCATCAGTTGCCCCATAGAAACTTGCACCTGTTCCCGTGCTAGGCACATAATCTCCATCAGAGTACGGCCTCCAATGTAAGCGATTAAGTCTCTGTCTTCACAGCCAGTTTGCATCATGCCCACAGTGTCCCTTTAACTTGCCCATAAGATAGTACATCTCCGTGCATCTGGGTAGCCATCTCCCAGTCTCACCCTGAAATGCCTAATACATTACCAATACATGTCTGAGATTGTGTGTGACAACTGCAACTGCGTCTCTGTGCATACACAAAGTGGGATGGATGTGCTGTGTGACTTGTTAGTGACTTAGACGCATGCGCAGTTGAATGACATTGACCATTTAGTTTGCTCCAATATCATCATTGCGTGCGGCTTAGAATCTGGCCCACCATGTACAACAAGAGCCTTTCACACCTTAGTTACAATACAATTACCACTATTCAAACCATCAATCAACAGAAGCACCTCATCTCATCTTTTCAATATATACTTAGTTATCATAACATTGAGGGTGGAACTCAATTCGATGGCGGGGGAGCTATCCAATTAGCCCTGAAAGCCGACACTGTCAGGGATTTTATTTTTCACTTGCCCGACCGCGAAAACACATGGATTCAGGAACTTATTTTAGATACATGTGTTTTAAAAAAAGGGCTCCAACTGAATTGCCCTATGAACAACAATGGGCAAAAAATCACATGAACAGACATAAACAAAAATTGTTTTTTTTTTTTTGTTTTTTTTGGGGGGGGCGAAAAATTATCGGGCACAATTGAATTCCCCCTTATTCTATTTGTTGTTTATGTGAATGTATATAACTGTTTTGCAAAGTTTTTTGTTTATTTAGAGGTCTTTAAAATTTTATTAGGTTGTTATTAAACACTCTGTGATATAATTTAAATACTATGGCCCAGATTTATCAAGCCTTGGAGAGTGATAAATTGCACGGTGATAAAAAAAACAATCAATCAGCTCCTAACTGTCATTTTTCAAACACAGACTATAGCATGGCAGTTAGGAGCTGATTGGCTGGTACTTTATTACAGTGCAATGTATCATTCTCTAAGGCTGGGTACACACTTACTGATGTGCTCCCAATATATCTTCTGAACCTGCGGATCGGACGATATACTGTATAATATACATCGGAAAGTATGTATACTCTATATCATTAACGATGCGCGCTCCCGCAGGTCGTTAACGAGGTACAATATCTTTAGTTTTCATCTTGAAATCTAAAGATGTTGTACGAGACGGCATACACTTGGATGTGGGTGCATGCTGTCACTGATGAGACACAAACAATATCGTTCAGTGCGTATGAATGATATTGTTTGCAGGGGATCTTACACAATGTCACAGACATCAGAAAGAGTATACCCAGACTAAGGGCCTAATTCAGACCTGATCGGTGCTGTGCGTGTTCGCACATCAGCCAATCAGGTCTGAACTGCGCATGTGTCGGCGCATGCAAGACAGCCGAGGGCTGTCTCAGCCCTGCGATCGCCTCTGCCTGATTAGCAGGCACAGGTGGTCGCTGGGCGAGAGGGGGCAGGGCGGCGGTGCTTGGCCGCCATTTAGGGGGCACGGCCCGGCAATGCAGGCGTGCCCAGACTGTACGGGGGGGCGGGCCATGGCGGCTGTGTGACTTCACACACAGTCACTGCGACCCAGGCAGCAACGAGTAGTTCCCTCCTAACGCGCAGGAGCTGCACTGCCAGGGAGTTACTCTTCCAGTACAAAAGCATCGCCGCTGTGTGATGCTTTTGTACTTGTGCGGGGGGTCGGGCCTGACATGCGGGGTGGGCTAGCCCTGTGCTGGGCATCCCCCCGCATGTCAGTTTGCCTGATCGTAGATGTGCTAAATTTAGCACATCTACGATCAGGTCTGAATTAGGCCCTAAGGGGGTCATTCCGAGTTGATTGTAGCTGTGCAAAATTTTGCACAGCTACGATCATCTTTCCTGACATGCGGCGGGACGCCCAGCACGGGGCTAGTCCGCCCCGCATGTCAGTCCGGCCCCCCCTCGCAGAAGTGCAAAGGCATTGCACAGCGGCGATGCCTTTGCACTTCAGAAGTAACTCCCGGCCAGCGCAGCTTCAGCGTGCTGGCCGGGAGCTACTCCTCGCTCCCTGGCCCGCAGCGGCTGCGTATGACGTCACGCAGCCGCTGAGACCCGTCCCCCATTCGGTCCGGCCACGCCTGCATTGACCGGACCGCGCCTACGAAATGGTGGCTAAACGCCACCGTTTCGCCCTCTCCCGCCCATCGATCGCCTCTGCCTATCAATCAGGCAGTCCCGCAGGCGCAGTCTTGAAAGCATGTACAGCAGGGACCCATTCGCTTTGCTGCGTTAAAACACAGCAAGCAAAATGGGTCGGAATGACTCCCTAAGTCTTAATAAATCTGGGCCCTAATGAGCATACACAGAGTAGATTCTTTATTTTAGGCACATCGTTCACCAGATGGACAGGATGTTTTGAAATATTTAATTTAAAAGTACAGGGTGTTTGAACTTCCCTTTCCCTGTCATTAATACCACAAGGGATTGTTTAGAAGTATGCTAACTACTGGTTTTGCAAATTCTTTTGGTTTTGATGTTTAGGAATTTTTCAAATGTTTGTACATTTACATTAGAAAACCTTTTCTCACATGCGTGATCTTTGATAGTTTACTTTTGCAGAAATGAAATATAACTAAAAAAAAGGATTTTGAGCTTTTGAAGAAAGTTATATTTTCTGTGTGCATGTATGTACAATATATATATATATATATATATATATATCTATCTATCTTTGTTGCTTTGTAACATTTCTAGAAAAGTAGCTGAAAAAAAATCTATTCACCCTGCAATAATAAGGAATGATGAATAGACCTCATGATGCATTATCGAACTTAAAGTAGCGATTAGATGAGGATGGGTAGGCTATGGCCATAAAGGCATGCTCAAGGTCGGCAACAATAGTCCAATAGGCTGTGGAATTGAATTAATGCTCAAGTGGTATTAACCACTTAACTGGCTAATACATTTTCCAAAAACTGCTACAATTTTTTACATTTAAATTTGAATTAGATTAAGAACATTTATTTAAAACATATCCAATATGATTTTATAAAAAAAATACAAATAAAATATATATATCTTTTGTGAACCATCGATGATTGGACCATAACGACCATTGTGACTCTATATTATCCCTGAAGCTGCTCCTCCCTATAGCAATGGGTGGCCACACAGAAGGTGAGAGGTTGCGTTTTAACTTTTCCTCAGTGGCTGCTAATCTCTGCAGCTGCATGATGGAGGTGCTGCTGGGGGGCCCGATCAGCAGTGATTGGCAACACGACAGGTATGCAGGAAGAGGGAACCAGAAAGCAGAGGAACCGGGTAGTCCCTCTGATAGCGGCAGCTGCTGGAAGAATCTCTTCCAGCAGCCACACAGTGGGCTTTCTCACTGGTTGCATCAGTTGTGACCATGTCAGGGAAAGCTCAGCCTGGTGTGGGTGCATCGGATTTGACCATGCCAGACAAGTGGTTAAGAGGACTAATGTGTAAAAGAAAACCTTCCTCACATTATTAAAAGACTAACTCTTACTGTAATTAATATTAGTATTTATTTATGAGGCATCACAAATTTACACATCATCATACACAGTAAAGATACATAACAGGGTTACAATGTAACAGTTTGACACACACACACATATATATATATATATATATATATATTATACAGTAATTACATATGTGGGCATGGGTAAAGTGTATAACAGGCGACTGAATTAATTAACCTAAGAAAACAAGGGAGGGTCCTGCTTGCAAGGCCTTACATTCTAAATGGAAAGGGGAAGGAGGGAAGGTAATGGTGAGATTAGGTTAAGAGGAGGTTAGAAAGCTTCAGGTCAGTGGAGAGTCTGATAGAGTGTGTGATTGCAATCCGTAATTTAGGAGCAGTGCAATAGAAGTCTTGGAGGTTGGAGTGAGAGGTGGTAGTCACTAGGGAGGAGAGGCAGCAATCACCATATCCACCTAACCATAAAAGCATTGAAGACCTATAGACTGTAAACTCATTGGTCATCTTTGCCTGGCCTACAACCACCTAGTCTTATCTGGCCTTTATGACTCCTGCCTTTCTCCACTCAAATGCATCCTAAACACTGTTGCTTGGCTCAATTTACTTTTCAGCAAAACTGTTTCTGCCTGCCATCTCTGCAATGGTTCCCCTTCCTCTACAGAATCCATTTCAAACTCCTAACATTTATTTTTAAGGGCCATCACCTAATCTTCTACTACCTAAATCAGTAACCTTATATCACTAACCTTATCACCCTCCACACTCTCACCCGCCCGCTTTGCTCTGCAAATTGCTGCTGCCGCTCTTCTGAGACAATTACATCATCTCACTCCTGCCTCCAGGATTTCCCCCACACTGCTCCCCATCATTATTCCCTTCTCCCTATCTGACTCTTCATTTCTCCAAAAGTTTAAAAAGGGCTCTCATAACCAATTTCCTCAGTAAAGCCTACCAGCTCACACCCTAACTCTCCCCTTAGTGTTTCTCACCCACATACCACTTTAGGTCACCCAAATCCATTTTCACCTTCCCTTTCCTCACTTATTCCATCTTATCTTTCCCTTTGCCATCAACAGCTCTAAGACCTTTGTGGGTATAATTACTGTTTTTACAGTAACATTTTTATTGGCTTGCATCCTCTTATACTCTCGTTCATCATTGCTGTGATGTGTACTCATATGTGCACTCATCGCGGCAGCATCTACACCAGTAGCGGATCTTGCCACGGGCAAGCAGGACTTTTGCCCAGGGGCGCCGCCTTCCGGAGGGCACAGGGCACCATCCAGAGGGCGCCACACCAGGGCAAGATCCGCTGCTGCTGTGCCCCCCGCTGCCCATTGCCCCCCCCGCTGCCGCTGTGAAGAGAAACTAGACGCGTACGTGTCTAGTTTCCCTTCATGGAGAGGTCCTTTACTGTGCGGTGCGTGATGACGTCATCGCGCACCGCACAGCAAAGGTCCTCTCCACGAAGGGAACTAGATGCAACGCATCTAGTTTCCCTTCGTGGAGAGGACCTTTGCTGTGCGGTGCACGATGACGTCATCGCACACCGCACATCATTTCAGTCTGTACAGGGGGCATAAATGACCACGCCCCCTGTCCGTAGCCACGCCCTATTGTCGCCCGGGGCGCACAGCGCCCAAGAACCGGCCCTGCTCTACACACACGAGAATAGAATAGTTGTACCTGCGAACACACAATGCATATTCTATTGATAGCGGGCACGACTATTTGCACTTGCCCACAAACGTGCATGCTTGTGGCAAACAAGTCACACCCACAAATAATGTAGTTGCAGGTGCGATGACCCATGGCTACATCTGTATCTTGTTATGCATCTGTTTATGCAATTCTAGTGCTAAATAAAGGATTATGATAATGATGATGATAATAATAATAATAATAATAATAATAATAATAAAAAATAATATACAATTCAGTTTTGGTTCTTGTGTTTCATTAAGCCTGCAGATTTGGCATGGGGTTTTCAGAATCTAATGGAGACACAGACATACTGATGTAGTTACTGTCATCCATCCAGCACCTAGCCATGGGTGCGACTCATTTGGCGTGATGCATGTGAACACCCCCATGCATGTGCATTTAATTTGCACACATGATCATAGGCTTTCTATGGAGCCGATCGTGGGTGCGGCTAGCTGCAGCTCAGAGTACTTAGTCGAAGATAGTTTAAGTAAGAAAAGGAAATGTCCACGAGGGAAGAGGGCCATGCTTGCGAGAGCTTACATTCTAAAGATGAGGGGCAGACAGACGGGTGACACAGAAAGGATGGACAGTGAGTGTGAAACAGAAGCTAAGGATGAGATTTGGCTGGGTTTGGTGAAGAAATGGGTCTTGAAAGCCTGTTTAAAGTTTTGTAGAGAGGTGGAGAGTCTGAAAATGAGAGGCAGAGAATTCCAGAGATAGGGAGCAGCACATGATAAATATTGGAGGTAGGAGTGAGAGGAAGTAATCAGTGGGCAGGAGAGGAGGCTTACGTACATTAGCAGAGTGAAGAGGATGGTTAGGAGTGTACAGGGAGATAAGGTCAGAGATGTAAGTGGGATAGGAGTGGGTGAGGGCTTTGTAAGTGAGTGTGAGAAGCTTGAATTGGATTCTGAAAGGGAAAAGGTGTGAGTGAAGGACTTGTAAGAGAGGGGAGGTGGACATACAGTTTGGTGAGGAAGATGAGCTGGGCTGCAGCATTGAGGATATAGATTAGCATGGAGAAAGGCATTTGTCAATGATGGCACATAGGTGGAGATTACAGTAGTTCAGTCTGGAGATGACCAGTGAGTGGTGCTGAATGTGTGTTTTGAAGAGGAGGGAAAAGTAAATGATTATTCCAAGACAAAACACTTGGGGTCTAGGAGAGATAGTAGGAGATACTGAAATAGTGGGAGCTGAAGTTGTGCGGGACGGTGGAAAGATGATCAGTATTAGACATATTAAGTTTAAGAAAGAGCTAAGAAATCAAAGAAGAGATAGCAGAGAGACAGTTGGAGATATGAGTGAAGAGATCAGGGGAAAGGTCAGAGGAGGAAAGGTAGATTTGAGTATCATCAGCATAGAGATGATATTGTCAGTCAAATGAGCTAATGAGAGAGAAAAAGAGAGAACCAAGAAAAGAACGCTGGGGGACGCCTACGGTTAGTGGAAGTGGGAAAGAGGTGAAGTTGGAGCTGTGAGAAGAGATAAAAAAAGGAATGGACAGAGAGGCAGGAGGATAGCCAGAAGAGAGAATTATCACACAGACCAAGGGAGTGAAGAATTTGCAGAAGAAGAGGGTGGTCCACAGTGTCAAAAGCAGCAGAGAGGTCAAGCAGAATGAGCAGAGAGTAGAGGGCCCTTGCATTTGGCAGCAAGGCGGTCATTGCAGACTTTTGTGAATGCAATTTTAGTGTAGTGGAGGGGATGGAAGCAAGACTGGAGGGGATGGAAGGTAGACTGGAATGGGTCAAGCAGTGGGAAGAAAGAAAGAAAGAAAGAAAGAAAGAAAGAAAGAAAGAAAGAAAGAAAGAAAGAAAGAAAGAAAGAAAGAAAGAAAGAAAGAAAGAAAGAAAGAAAGAGAAAGAAAGACAGTAAGGAAGTTGTAGATAATACTCTCAAGGAGTGTGCAGGGAAAACGTAGGCTATAGATGGGTCAGTAGTTGGAGAGTGTGTTTGGATCAACGGTAGGTTTTTAAGAATAGGGGAGATGAGTGCATGCTTGAAGGCAGAAGGGACAGTGCCTGATGAGAGGGAAATATTGAGGAAGTGGGCAAGAACTGAACATGCAGGAGAAAGGTAGCGTAGGATGCAGGAGGGGATAGTTATGACTTCCTCACCAGATACATGGGAGGAAGATATCAGAGTTAGGGGATAGGGAGGGGTGGTAAGGGAAAAGAGGTGACTAGTTGCTGATGCTCTGTTGGTATGTGATGTCCTGATGACTGGAGTCAATTTTGTATGTAAAGTAAGTTAAGGGTAGAGAGTAAAGACGGGAGATGAGATAGGAGTGGGATAGGGGTGGGAAGAGGAGGGAGCTGATAGTGGCTAAGAGGCGCCAGGATTTAGAAGACTGGGAGGAGATGAGGTTCTTGAAATATGACTGTTTAGCGAGTGAAAGGGCAGCACTGAAGGATGCGACCATAAGTTTAAAATGGAGGATGTCTGCTTTAGATAGTGATTTCTTCCACTGTTGGTTATCAGTATGCAAGCATTTTTGCAGATTCTTGGTGCATTTGGTGTTGATCTGCGAGGGAGGATAGTGGTTGGTGGAGCAACAAAGTCATAGAAACATAGAAACATAGAAATTGTCGGCAGATAAGAACCACTTGGCCCATCTAGTCTGCCCTTTTTTTTTTTTTTTTTTTTACATTATTTTTATCTCTAACCTTATTTGATCCTTATTTCTTTGTAAGGATATCCTTATGTCTATCCCATGCATGTTTAAATTGCTCCACTGTCTTAGCCTCTACCACCTCTGATGGGAGGCTATTCCACTTGTCCACTACCCTTTCTGTGAAATAATTTTTCTGCAAATTTCCCCTGAACCTCCCCCCCTCCAGCCTCAGTGCATGTCCTCATGTCCTATTGCTTCTCTTCATTTGGAGAATGTTTCCCTCCTGGACTTTGTTGAAACCCATGATATATTTGAAAGTTTCTATCATGTCCCCCCTTTCCCTTCTCTGCTCCAAACTATACATATTGAGATTTCTTAGTCTTTCTGGGTATGTTTTGTGATGTAGGCCATGCACCATTTTAGTTGCCCTCCTTTGTACAGTTTCTAATGTATTAATATCCTTTTGAAGATATGGCCTCCAGAACTGAATACAGTATTCTAGATGAGGCCGTACCAATGACCTATACAGTGGCATTATTACTTCTTTCTTTCTGCTACTGATTCCTCTCCCAATGCAGCCAAGCATCTGACTAGCCTTCCTCATTGCCTTGTTACATTGCTTACCTGCCTTTAAGTCATCTGAAATAGTGACTCCTAGATCCCTTTCCTCCTCAGTAGTTTCCAGTATAGTGCCATTAATACTATATTTAGCTTTAGGATTTTTGAGACCCAAGTGCATGATTTTGCATTTTTTGGCATTAAACTGTAATTGCCAGACTCTTGACCATTCCTCTAGTCTACCTAGATCCTCAATCATTTGTTTTACCCCACCTGGTGTGTCTACCCTGTTGCATACCTTTGTGTCATCAGCAAAAAGGCATGCTTTCCCTTTAATGCCATTTGCAATGTCACCAATAAAGATATTAAAAAGCACTGGTCCAAGTACAGATCCCTGGGGTACTCCACTGGTAACATTTCCCTCCTGTGAATGCACTCCATTTACCACAACTCTCTGTTTTCTATCCTTCAACCAAGATCTTATCCATTCAATAATCCTAATATCCAATCCCAAACTTTCAAGTTTATTTAGCAGTCTGCGATGTGGAACAGTGTCAAAAGCCTTACTAAAGTCTAGATAAGCTATATCCATGGCTCCACCTTTATCCATCACTTTAGTCACACAATCAAAAAAGTCAATAAGATTTGTTTGACATGATCTCCCCCCAGTGAATCCATGCTGTTTGGGATCCTGTAAATTGCCGGATTTGAGATAATCTACAACTCTTTCTTTTAAGAGTGTTTCCATCAATTTCCCTACTACTGATGTAAGACTCACTGGTCTGTAGTTGTTTGCCTCTTCCTTGCTTCCACTTTTGTGCAGTGGGACTATGTTTGCTCTTTTCCAGTCCTCTGGAATTACTCCTGTAGCTAATGACTGGTTGAATAATTCTGTCAATGGTGCTACCAGCACCTCTTTAAGTTCTTTTAGTATCCTTGGATGTATCCCATCTGGCCCCATAGATTTGTCCACTTTCAGCTTTGAGAGTTCTGTTAGGACCTTCTCCTCTGTACTTGTTTCATTTTCCTGAATATCCCTGCAACTTAACTGTGGCCCCTTCCCCTCTCTTTCAGTAGTAAATACTGAGCAAAAATAATCATTAAGATGATCTGCTATTAAATTGTCTCCTTCAACAAAACTCCCAGTGTCCGTCTTTAGTTTTATAATTCCGCCTTTTGTTTTTCTCCTTTCGCTTATATAAGTCGAGCAGAAGTAAGGGATGCATTATAAAGGGAAATGACTTGTTCAGGGCATGAGAGAGAAATAATAGAAGAGAGAAGTGTGTCGAACAGGGAGAATAGGGAAGTGGTGTCAATATCCTCACTGTTCCACTTAGTGATGTCAACTGTAGGTGATAGGAAAGAAGCAGCAGAGAGAGAAATGTGAAATAAGAGCAGGTGGTGGTCAGATGTGAGGTTAAGGAGGTTAAAGGCAGGTGATTTTGTGGGAATATTGATTGGGATGTTGAAATCTCCTAAGATAATGGAGGGAATTTCAGAAGCGAGGAAGTGAGGAAGCAAAGTTGTCAGGGAATTTGGAGGAAATGCCATAGGGACAGCAAATGACAGCTACTCAACGATAAACAAGTTGGAAAAAGCGTATAGCATGGACCTCAACTGTAGAGAATGCAAAGGACGGTATGAGTTGGTATCAGCAGCTAGAGGGTAAAAGGACCCTAACACTACCACAATGTAAGGCCCCAAGCAGAGAGAGCAGCAGAAGTGGTGTCAGCGGGGGAAACCCAGGTTTCAGTAATGGCTAGGATATGCAGGGAGTTTCAGATGAAAAGGTCATGGACGGGGACTAGTTTGTTACAAACAGATTCCGAATTCCAGAAGGAACAGAATAGGGGGTATGCGTTTGTGGGAGAGATGCAAATGAGATTATCAGGGTTGCTGTAGTGTTGAGGGAAGATTCATTTGGAAGGCAGGGATACTGAGGGTGGATTAACCCCTTCAGTGTTATGCCTGGAAATCTTCCAGGATAGCCAGTACTGACAGCGCTGCCAACCCCGGAAGATTTCCGGGCATACTAATGACTGATTCCCCGGGGACGACCGTGCAGCATGCATGGCGCTCAGGAATCGGAAAACTCCGTTATGGAGTTTAGGCCACCTCCCAGACTCCCATTGCCCGGGGGCAGGCTTAGCTGTAAAATGCTGATACAAAACAAACAAATGAATACACCTTAAGCGCTACCACCATATACGTAGATACCACATAGCAATGCTGATGAAATGTTCAGAAAAAGTCCTTCAGTGCTGATGAAATGTCCAAAGAAGAACTAATAATAGCTGTTACACTTCTTCAGGACTTTATTTCTCACAATTCTTCAAACTCCACTTCCTCCTCATGGACAAGTATTCACAATATGTAAGCAAGAAGGAAAAATCGTATGTAGTGTAGTAGTTTAAAAATGTACAATTTATTTTTCATATTAAAACAATATAGAACAATATAAGAACATTAATTCATCCAATATAAAAGTGACAGCTTCACTTTAAAGTAAGAATTGGAACCGTACTGTGCCAAGCTCCCTGCAAGGAGCAATGGAAAGAGTATAAATGGAAGGTTCCGGAATTCCTTTCTCCTCCCTCCATGCTATCTGCCGGCCACTGGACTTGCTAAGTTCCTTTATAATTATGGATTAAGGTAGATGGATCAAAGTGTGCCGCCAATGCGTTTGGAGTTATCCTTAACTCTTCCTCAGGGCAGAATGATCCCTACCTGCATGCATCCCCTTTTAATACTAAAAATGACCTGGAAGTGAACTCTTCACTTCCTGTTTGTTCATATGTAAAAGATTTTAAAATATTAACATAAAACCACCAGATCATATTCCATTATATACCATATTAGTCAAAGAACTAATTTATATCTCATAATTCATTTTAGAGAGTTTACATTATTGATCTTAAATCCCATTTACTTCCTGTGTGATCTGTATACTCCATGGTATTAATGATTCCCTGTTACAATGAGCAATAAATCTTAATATAATACATCCTTGTAGTATTCTATACACATTATGTTGTTGACATAACCATTTTGTAATGTATAAACCCTTGTTTTGGGTCGGAGCGCTATGCGTTCCACCCACGTCTTGCCCGGAAGTTGTATGCGTTCCACCGTCGGTGACGCAATTCAACTTCCGGGTACGGCGCCTCACAGTGTTACATCCCGCTTCCTGTTACATGATGCGTTCCACCTACACACAACAGGAAAGTGAATGCGTGTCATCAGTAAAAATCAACTTCCGGGTGCGGCGGCTCTCAATCCTACATGTCCACAAATACATATCATTAACAATGCTTATCCGTACTTTGACACTAAAATGCATAATAAAATTAAATTTAATGTTCTATTAGGACATGGTTTGATTTCTTTGTTCCTTTAGAGATAGGTTAATCTATTAATGATGGAATGTAACAGCCAAACGGAAGTAACTTGCGCTCCATTACTGGTATGCGTTCCACCCATTTATACTTAACTATTAAGGCCATCGGGAACGATGGTTCTTAAATTGTGGATCCATTTCATTTCTGCTTTTGCTAACAAACTTTCAGAATCCCTATCCTTCCAATTGATTTTCACATGTTGGATCCCTACAAAGCGTTTAATTGCATTTACTTTACAGTTATGTTTGAGCTTGAAATGATTAGATAAATTGTGCGTTTCTACCCCCTTAGTGATATTCCTTACATGTTCTCCCATGCGTGTCTTTAACGCTCGGGATGTGTAAGAAATATCACTACGCAGAAATGAAATGGATCCACAATTTAAGAACCATCGTTCCCGATGGCCTTAATAAGGAATTCGAAGTAAAGTGGTTCCTTTAAACAATGGAAAATTAATTATACAACATCTATGTGTAAAAAAGCTTAGCTCAAATTTTTGGTGGGTGAAAATTCATCCTCATAATCTTAATGTTAGGGTAACAACTACATGAGTCAACCTTAACCTAAATTATCTTAGATAATGAGCTTTCTGATTTGAGAAAATGATGGTCCACAAAAGATAATGAATTATTTAAATGTTTTTAAGTATACATGGGTGGAACGCATACCAGCAATGGAATGCAAGTTACTTCCGGTTGGCTGTTACATTTCATCATTAATAGATTAACTATCTCTAAAGGAACAAAGAAATCAAACCATGTCCTAATAGAACGTTAAATTTAATTTTATTATGCATTTTAGTGTTAAAGTACGGATAAGCATTGTTAATGATATGTATTTGTGGACATGTAGGATTGAGAGCTGCCGCACCCGGAAGTTGATTTTTACTGATGACACGCATTCACCTTCCTGTTGTGTGTAGGTGGAACGCATCATGTAACAGGAAGCGGAATGTAACGCTGTGAGGCGCCGTACCCGGAAGTTGAATTACGTCACCGACGGTGAAACGCATACAACTTCCTGGCAAGACATGGGTGGAACGCTTAGCGCTCCGACCCAAAACGAGGGGTTTATACATTACAAAATGGTTATGTCAACAACATTATGTGTATAGAATACTACAAGGATGTATTATATTAAGATTTATTGCTCATTGTAACAGGGAATTCATTAATACCATGGAGTATACAGATCACACAGGAAGTAAATGGGATTTAAGATCAATAATGTAAACTCTCTAAAATGAATTATGAGATATAAATTGGTTCTTTGACTAATATGGTATATAATGGAATATGATCTGGTAGTTTTATGTTAATATTTTAAAATCTTTTACATATGAACAAACAGGAAGTGAAGAGTTCACTTCCAGGTCATTTTTAGTATAAAAAGGGGATGCATGCAGGTAGGGATCATTCTGCCCTGAAGAAGAGTTAAGGATAACTTGAAACGCATTGGCGGCACACTTTGATCCATCTACCTGCATCCATAATTATAAAGGAACTTACCAAGTTCAGTGGCCGGCAGATAGCGTTTAGGGAGGAGGAAGGAATTCCGGAACCTTCCATTTATACTCTTTCCATTGCTCCTTGCAGGGAGCTTGGCATGGTACGGTTCCAATTCTTACTTTAAAGTGAAGCTGTCACTTTTATATTGGATGAATTAATGTTCTTATATTGTTTTAATATGACAAATAAATTGTAAATTTTTCAACTACTACACTATATACGATTATTCCTTCTTGCTTACATATTGTGAATACTTGTCCATGAGGAAGAAGTGGAGTTTGAAGAACTGTGAGAAATAAAGTCCTAAAGAAGTATAACAGCTATTATTAGTTCTTCTTTGGACATTTCATCAGCACTGAATGACTTTTTCTGAACATTTCATCAGCATTGCTATGTGGTATCTACGTATATGGTGGTAGCGCCTAAGGTGTATTCATTTGTTTGTTTTGTATCAGCTGTTATTGGTGATTGGTAATCACTAGAATTCATCTGGGCAGCTTTTTTCAACCAAGCGCTATTTTCTGTTCCACTAATATATATTTTTATTAGTGATGAGCGGGTTCGGTTCCTCGGAAACTGAACCCCCCCAGACTTCACCCATTTTACACGGGTCCGAGGCATACTCGGATACTCCCGTATGGCTCGGTTAATCCGAGCGCGCCCGAACATCATCATCCCGCTGTCGCGAGATTCGGATTCATTATAAGGAGCCGCGCGTCGCCGCCATTTTCACTCGTGCATTGGAAATGTTAGGGAGAGGACGTGGCTGGCGTCCTCTCCGTTTATTAATGTTTCTGCAAATATTTGTGCTTATTGCTTAATTGTGGGGACTAAGGAGCAGCTGTATTATATAGGAGGAGTACAGTGCAGAGTTTTGCTGATCAGGGACCACCAGTTTTATCCGTTCTCTACCTGAAAAACGCTCCATATCTGTGCTCAGTGTGCTGCATATATCTGTGCTCACACTGCTTTATTGTGGGGACTGGGGACCAGCAGTATTATATAGGAGGAGTACAGTGCAGAGTTTTGCTGACCAGTGACCACCAGTATTATACGTTGTCTGCCTGAAAAACGCTCCATATCTGTGCTCAGTGTGCTGCATATATCTGTGCTCACACTGCTTTATTGTGGGGACTGGGGACCAGCAGTATTATATAGGAGGAGTACAGTGCAGAGTTTTGCTGACAGTGACCACCAGTATATATAGCAGTACGGTACGGAAGGCCACTGCTCTACCTACCTCTGTGTCGTCAAGTATACTATCCATCTAGATTCTATACCTGTGGTGCATTTTAGTTTTGCAGTTTGCTGACAGTGACCACCAGTATATATAGCAGTACGGTACGGAAGGCCACTGCTCTACCTACCTCTGTGTCGTCAAGTATACAATCCATCTAGATTCTATACCTGTGGTGCATTTTAGTTTTGCAGTTTGCTGACAGTAACCACCAGTATATATAGCGGTACGGTACGGAAGGCCACTGCTCTACCTACCTCTGTGTCGTAAGGTATACTATCCATCTAGATTCTATACCTGTGGTGCATTTTAGTTTTGCAGTTTGCTGACAGTGACCACCAGTATATATAGCAGTACGGTACGGAAGGCCACTGCTCTACCTACCTCTGTGTCATCAAGTATACTATCCATCTAGATTCTATACCTGTGGTGCATTTTAGTTTTGCAGTTTGCTGACAGTGACCACCAGTATATATAGCAGTACGGTACAGAAGGCCACTGCTCTACCTACCTCTGTGTCGTCAAGTATACTATCCATCTAGATTCTATACCTGTGGTGCATTTTAGTTTTGCAGTTTGCTGACAGTGACCACCAGTATACATAGCAGTACGGTACGGAAGGCCACTGCTCTACCTACCTCAGTGTCGTCAAGTATACTATCCATCTAGATTCTATACCTGTGGTGCATTTTAGTTTTGCAGTTTGCTGACAGTGACCACCAGTATATATAGCAGTACAGTACGGAAGGCCACTGCTCTACCTACCTCTGTGTCGTCAAGTATACTATCCATCTAGATTCTATACCTGTGGTGCATTTTAGTTTTGCAGTTTGCTGACAGTGACCACCAGTATATATAGCAGTACGGTACGGAAGGCCACTGCTCTACCTACCTCTGTGTCGTCAAGTATACTATCCATCCATACCTGTGGTGCATTTCAGTTGTGCGCAGTATATATAGTAGTAGGCCATTGCTATTGATACTGGCATATAATTCCACACATTAAAAAATGGAGAACAAAAATGTGGAGGTTAAAATAGGGAAAGATCAAGATCCACTTCCACCTCATGCTGAAGCAGCTGCCACTAGTCATAGCCGAGACGATGAAATGCCATCAACGTCGTCTGCCAAGGCCGATGCCCAATGTCATAGTAGAGAGCATGTAATATCCAAAAAACAAAAGTTCAGTAAAATGACCCAAAAATCAAAATTGAATGCGTCTGATGAGTAGCGTAAACTTGCCACTATGCCATTTACCACACGGAGTGGCAAGGAACGGCTGAGGCCCTGGCCTATGTTCATGGCTAGTGGTTCAGATTCACATGAGGATGGAAGCACTAATCCTCTCGCTAGAAAAATGAAAAGACTTAAGCTGGCAAAAGCACAGCAAAGAACTGTGCGTTCTTCTAAATCACAAATCCCCAAGGAGAGTCCAATTGTGTCGGTTGCGATGCCTGATCTTCCCAACACTGGACGGGAAGAGCTTGCGCCTTCCACCATTTGCACGCCCCCTGCAAGTGCTGGAAGGAGCACCCACAGTCCAGTTCCTGATAGTCAAATTGAAGATGTCACTGTTGAAGTACACCAGGATGAGGATATGGGTGTTGCTGGCGCTGGGGAGGAAATTGACAAGGAGGATTCTGATGGTGAGGTGGTTTAAGTCAGGCACCCGGGGAGACACCTGTTGTCCATGGGACGAATATGGCCATTGACATACCTGGTCAAAATACAAAAAAAAATCACCTCTTCGGTGTGGAATTATTTCAACACAAATGCGGACAACAGGTGTCAAGCCGTGTGTTGCCTTTGTCAAGCTGTAATAAGTAGGGGTAAGGACGTTAACCACCTAGGAACATCCTCCCTTATACGTCACCTGGACCGCATTCATCAGAAGTCAGTGACAAGTTCAAATACTTTGGATGACAGCGGAAGCAGTCCACTGACCGCTAAATCCCTTCCTCTTGTAACCAAGCTCCTGCAAACCACACCACCAACTCCCTCAGTGTCAATTTCCTTCTTAGACAGGAAAGCCAATAGTCCTGCAGGCCATGTCACTGTCAAGTCTGACGAGTCCTCTCCTGCCTGGGATTCCTCTGATGCATCCTATAGTGTAACGCCTACTGCTGCTGGCACTGCTGTTGTTGCTGCTGGGAGTCGATCGTCATCCCAGAGGGGAAGTCGGAAGACCACTTGTACTACTTCCAGTAAGCAATTGACTGTCCAACAGTCCTTTGCGAGGAAGATGAAATATCACTGCTGCAAAGCGGATAACTCAGGTCTTGTCAGCCTGGGTGGTGAGAAACGTGTGTCCGGTATCCACCGTTAATTCACAGGCAACTAGAGACTTGATTGAGGTACTGTGTCCCCGGTACCAAATACCATCTAGGTTCCATTTCTCTAGGCAGGCGATACCGAAAATGTACACAGACGTCAGAAAAAGAGTCACCAGTGTCCTAAAAAATGCAGTTGTACCCAATGTCCACTTAACCACGGACATGTGGACAAGTGGAGCGGGGAAGACTCAGGACTATATGACTGTGACAGCCCACTAGGTAGATGTATTGCCTCCCGCAGCAAGAACAGCAGCGGCGGCACCAGTAGCAGCATCTCGCAAACGCCAACTCGTTCCTAGGCAGGCTACGCTTTGCATCACCACTTTCCATAAGAGACACACAGCTGACAACCTCTTACGGAAACTGAGGAACATCATCGCAGAATGGCTTACCCCAATTGGACTCTCCTGGGGATTTGTGACATCGGACAATGCCACCAATATTGTGCGTGCATTACATCTGGGCAAATTCCAGCACGTCCCATGTTTTGCACATACATTGAATTTGGTGGTGCAGAATTATTTAAAAAACGACAGGGGCGTGCAAGAGATGCTGTCGGTGGCCCGAAGAATTGCGGGCCACTTTCGGCATTCAGCCACCGCGTGCCGTAGACTGGAGCACCAGCAACCAATCCTGAACCTGCCCTGCCATCATCTGAAGCAAGACGTGGTAACGAGGTGGAATTCAACCCTCTATATGCTTCAGAGGATGGAGGAGCAGCAGAAGGCCATTCAAGCCTATACATCTGCCCACGATATAGGCAAAGGAGGGGGAATGCACCTGACTCAAGCGCAGTGGAGAATGATTTCAACGTTATGCAAGGTTCTGCAACCCTTTGAACTTGCCACACATGAAGTCAGTTCAGACACTGCCAGCCTAAGTCAGGTCATTCTCCTCATCAGGCTTTTGCAGAAGAAGCTGGAGACATTGAAGGAGGAGCTAAAACAGAGCGATTCCGCTAGGCATGTGGGACTTGTGGATGGAGCCCTTAATTCGCTTAACCAGCATTCACGGGTGGTCAATCTGTTGAAATCAGAGCACTACATTTTGGCCACCGTGCTTGATCCTAGATTTAAAACCTACGTTGTATCTCTCTTTCCAGCAGGCACAAGTCTGCAGAGGTTCAAAGACCTGCTGCTGAGAATATTGTCAAGCGGAACGTGACCCGTCAACAGCTCCTCCTTCACATTCTCCCGCAACTGGGGGTGCGAGGAAAAGGCTAAGAATTCCGAGGCCACCCGCTGGCGGTGATGCAGAGCAGTCTGGAGCGAGTGCTGACATCTGGTCCAGACTGAAGGACCTGCCAACGATTACTGACATGTCGTCTACTGTCACTGCATATGATTCTGTCACCATTGAAAGAATGGTGGAGGATTATATGAGTGACCGCATCCAAGTAGGCACGTCAGACAGTCCGTACGTATACTGGCAGGAAAAAGAGGCAATTTGGAGGCCCTTGCACAAACTGGCTTTATTCTACCTAAATTGCCCTCCCTCCACTGTGTACTCCGAAAGAGTGTTTAGTGCAGCCGCTTACATTGTCAGCAATCGGCGTACGAGGTTACATCCAGAAAATGTGGAGAAGATGATGTTCATCAAAATGAATTATAATCAATTCCTCCGTGGAGACATTCACCAGCAATTGCCTCCAGAAAGTACACAGGTATCTGAGATGGTGGATTCTAGTGGGGACGAATTAATAATCTGTGAGGAGGGGGATGTACACAGTGAAAGGGGTGAGGAATCGGAGGATGATGATGAGGTGGACATCTTGCCTCTGTAGAGCCAGTTTGTGCAAGGAGAGATTGATTGCTTCTTTTTTGGTGGGGGCCCAAACCAACCAGTCATTTCAGTCAGTCGTGTGGCAGACCCTGTCGCTGAAATGATGGGTTCATTAAAGTGTGCATGTTCTGTTTATACAACATAAAGGTGGGTGGGAAGGCCCAAGGACAATTCCATCTTGCACCTCTTTTTTCTTTCATTTTTCTTTGCATCATGTGCTGTTTGGGGACTATTTTTTTAAGTGCCATCCTGTCTGACACTGCAGTGCCACTCCTAGATGGGCCAGGTGTTTGTGTCGGCCACTTGTGTCGCTTAGCTTAGTCACACAGCGACCTTGGTGCGCCTCTTTTTTTCTTTGCATCATGTGCTGTTTGGGGACTATTTTTTTGAAGTGCCATCCTGTCTGACACTGCAGTGCCACTCCTAGATGGGCCAGGTGTTTGTGTCGGCCACTTGTGTCGCTTAGCTTAGTCACACAGCGACCTTGGTGCGCCTCTTTTTTTCTTTGCATCATGTGCTGTTTGGGGACTATTTTTTTGAAGTGCCATCCTGTCTGACACTGCAGTGCCACTCCTAGATGGGCCAGGTGTTTGTGTCGGCCACTTGTGTCGCTTAGCTTAGTCACACAGCGACCTTGGTGCACCTCTTTTTTTCTCTGCATCATGTGCTGTTTGGGGACTATTTTTTTGAAGTGCCATCCTGTCTGACACTGCAGTGCCACTCCTAGATGGGCCAGGTGTTTGTGTCGGCCACTTGGGTCGCTTAGCTTAGTCACACAGCTACCTCATTGCGCCTCTTTTTTTCTTTGCATCATGTGCTGTTTGGGGACTATTTTTTTGAAGTGCCATCTTGTCTGACACTGCAGTGCCACTCCTAGATGGGCCAGGTGTTTGTGTCGGCCACTTGTGTCGCTTAGCTTAGCCATCCAGCGACCTCGGTGCAAATTTTAGGACTAAAAATAATATTGGGAGGTGTGAGGTGTTCAGAATAGACTGAAAATGAGTGTAAATTATGGTTATTGAGGTTAATAATACTATGGGATCTAAATGACCCACAAATTCTATGATTTAAGCTGTTTTTGAGGGTTTTTTGTAAAAAAACACCCGAACCCAAAACACACCCGAATCCGACAAAAAATTTTCAGGGAGGTTTTGGCAAAACGCGTCCGAATCCAAAACACGGCCGCGGAACCAAATCCAAAACCAAAACCCGAAAAATTTCCGGTGCACATCTCTAATTTTTATATATATATATATATATATATATATATATATATATATATATATATATATATATATACTCTCATTATATTAGCTGTAAAATGGCTTATGCTGATTCCCTGCTCCCACATCAATTTATAAACAAACCCCCCAAGGTGTGTTTTTAAATTGAAAACCTGCCACTGAAGGGGTTAATGGTGCTGGCTCTTGTGCTAGGAAGGGAAACTGTAGGTTTTGGGCATGGAGGGAGTACAGTGTAATACTGATGAAGGTGAGGTGACAGGGAGAGGAGGGAGGGAGGGAGCAGGGCTGATTGGTGAGGCATAGGACCCGTGGTGATTAAGTGAATGACAGTGGGGTAACAGGAGAGGAGGAGAAGGGAAGCAAAGGGAGTATGGGGGTGACAGAGCAGTAGAATTGCAGAATTGCAGGTGATAGATGTGAGTGTTCAATGGCGCAGAGGCGGAACTACCATTGGTGCAGCAGGTGCATTGCACTGGTGCCCCTGAGGACTAAGGGGCCCTATCCTGCCCAGATGAGCAAAGAGTTATCCACTGGCCCCCCACAGACCATTTTAAGCAATGTCAGATGAATGGCCCAGTGCAGAGAGCAGGTTGGGTCTCGTGCCTGCTGGACCTGCCCCTTACCTTAGGTAGGCAAGGCTGACCTTGTGTGTGCTGGACTTATAGATGAGTCTTGCCACCTATCAACTCTGATGATCACAGCCACTTACTGCCCCTAATTAACAGACAGCTGTACATTTATTCTGATTCACTGTGGCCGTGAATTAACAGCAGCTCACAACCGGTGTAACTGGCACTGTCACGGTTTGCCTGACCCAGTGACAAACTGAGAAAAGTGCAAGAGGCTGGGTTCCCTGTCACAGACAGAACAGAGGCCACTGTGTTTCTGCCCCCATCACAGTACATACCCCCTGTTCTCCAAACCACACAGGATATTGTGCTTGTTCCTCTGCCATTCACTGTCTCTACCTGTTACCCGCTGCCTTCCCGTGTCACCTTCTGCCTCCCCCTACATTCTGCTGTCACCCTCTGCCTCCCCTTGCATTCCGTTGTCACACTCTGCCTCTCCCTGTCACCCACTGCCATGTGGCATATTGTGAACTTGGGTTGGGGTGGAGGAGGGGTCCGAAATTATATGTTTGCGCCTGGGCCCACCACTCACAAGTTCCACCACTCAATGGCAGTTATTTAATTTCAAGCGAAAAGTTGCAGAACCTGAATTTTAAGGTACATTGTGTTAGAAATGAGAGGATATGAGGGAAGGAAAAAAAGAGTCAAGGTAATTCAGACTGGATATGCAAGTATATAAACTATGGGTAAATAACACAGGTTACCAGTGAGGCAAATGTTTAGCTCATAAAAGGTGATAAATTACACTGTGGGGGTAACGCAGAGTTGATCATAGATGTGCTAAATTTAGCACATCTACGATAATTTACGCTGACATGCGGGAGGACACCCAGCACAGGGCTAGTCCGCCCCGCATGTCAGGCCCTGCCCACCCCCCCTGCACATGTACAAAAGCATTGCATGGCAGTGATGCTTTTGTACCGGACAAGTAGCTCCCTGCCAGTGCAGCTTCTGCGCGCTGGCAGGGAGCTAACGACGAGTTCATGCCGCGCAGCCGCCATGGTCTGCCCACCCAACGGTCCTGATATGCCTCCGTTGTCCAGTCCGCGCTCCGACAATGGCATTCTAATGCCGTTGGCACACCCCCTCCTGTCCCGCATCTCATTATTTGCACATGCGCAGTGTGCGCCCACCGCGCATGTGTACTGCGCATAGTAATTCAGACTGCGATCGCTGCCGCTACAGCGATGCAGTCTGAATTACCCCCTGTGTTTGTTAATGCAAATCCCAACCCAGTATACCTTCATTAACTATTCCTATTTCAGACACAGGTATTTACAATTGCAAGCAAATTCTGCTATTCAGTGGTGTAAATTGCAGCGAGGCATTGCACTGAGGCCCGCCGCTATGAAGACGCCCACAGCTAGCAACAAATAAGTCAGACTGACTCATTATGCACCGAAAGGAGGAGGCCTGCATACGTTCCTGCAGCAGTGAGGGAGCCGCGCTGGCAGCACCATCAAATAAATTGAAGGGTGATGAGATCATTCATCACCCTTCAGCTCAGCGCCATGTCAGTTGCCCTTATGATGTCACTGCTGGCCACGGACTGCAGTGCAGTCTGGGAGAAGGGAAAAGTAAGGTAGGAGCATCCGAGCGCTGGAGCCAGAGAATTAAATTTATGTTGACATGTGTGCGTGTGTTTCCTATCACTCTCCGACACTAGATTGTCTGCTATGCAATCTAGTGTGCTTGGATTGATTCTCGGCATATGCACTGTTATTAAGGCCACTGTGGGCGGACATCTGGTGTGCGTGTGGGCTACTTCCGGGTTCTGTGCGTCTTTTTGCGGGGGCTCGGAGATGGATGCACGCATACTGGTTTGCCGCGATCCGGGCACATGTGGGATGATGGCACTCTCGCGCATGCATGGTGCAATACGCCTGAGAACAGCATTCCTGCACATGTGCACTAAGGAGACAGAGATGCCAGTACATTCCCGGTCTTTTTTCGACCTCAGCAACTATGTTACTGTGTTATATATACAGATGTGTCCACTTACATCTTTCTTATTTTGCTCAATTTGGCACAACATGCAAGACACGGCTAAGCTGTTTTTCAGGAGTAGCAAGTGGATGGATTTTAAAATTGTTGTTTGCCATAATAGAATATGCATAAGGTAACATATTGCCTATATATATATATATATATATATATATATATATAGTCAAAAATAAGGTAGCACTTATCAGGCTTGTAGAAAATGATTAAAATTGGATTAAAGTACCATGTTTTAAACATTTTTCACAAGCCTGACAAGTGCTGCCTCATTCTTGCTCATATGTTTTGGGTCTGGAAGGATCCTAGGAGGGCACCACAGCAACTTTATATTTACCCACTGGGAGTTAAGGCTACTTGGACTCTCTCTATATATACAGTATATATCCCCTGGTAGTAAATTCTCGGGTGCACATTAGGCAGACACCGGCGTAACTTGTACAAGGAGCACTATTGTGTGGTATAATGTGTATAGGAAGTACTAAAGTATGGCTAAATGTGTATAAGGAGTACTGTTGTATGGTGTAATGTGTATAAGGAAGTACTAAAGTGTGGCGTAATGTGAATAAGAAGTACTATTGTGAGGTAACATGTATAAGCAGTACTGCTGTGTGGCATAACGTGTATAAGGAGTACTATTGTATGGAGTAACGTGTATAAGGAGAACTATTGTGTGGCATAACGTGTATACAGAGCACTATTGTATGATGTAAAGTATATAAGGAGCACTACCGTGTGGCGTAACGTGTATAAGGAACAGAAAGTGAGAGCGGGAAGTTTCATTAAAGCTTTTAACTTGATATTCAGGAAGTTCCTCTGTAGCTATTATTCAGTATGATTGCAGTGAGTAAAGGTACACAACTGCAGCTCTCCAGAGTCCTTTGGTGATGTGCACACATACCACTTTAAAGGTAGCCAGCTCCAGGTCTTCCTACAGGAACTAAAATGTTCCCTTTTAATTGTTTCTGGGACACTACAGCACACACTATTATCTTCTATGCTCAAAAACACCTCTACCAACCATATTTTAAAAGAAAATACCTTGTTGCAGACATCATTAGTCACTACAGTACTGTCTAAAACTCTACATTGGACTTTGAAAGTACCCTCTTAATATGTTGAAGAGAGGAGATGGAACATCAATGACATTTGCACAAAAATGGGGTTGCGGCTGCACATCACGCCACCATTGCACATCATGCTGGGGACATGCCCAGTACTTTCCGAGTTCTTCCATGCAAAGAAGCAGTTAGAGACTGATCTGCTAATCTCTCTCTCCTCCCTCCTGCAGGACAATGCGGCAAGACAGATCCTGAAAGGAGGGAACTGTCCTCCCAATATCCGGACAGTTAGGAGGTATGGTTATTACATTATTGTTGATAGCCTGTAGCAGGATATATTGTACAGTGTTGCATCATTTGTTGTTGCCACTGCTTTATAAATGCATCAATAATAATAATAATAATAATAATAGAGATGTGCACCGGAAATGTTACGGGTTTTGTGTTTTGGTTTTGGATTCGGTTCCGCGGCCGTGTTTTGGATTCGGACGCGTTTTGGCAAAACCTCCCTGAAAATGTTTTGTCGGATTCAGGTGTGTTTTGGATTCAGTGTTTTTTTTCAAAACCCCCTCAAAAACAGCTTAAATCATAGAATTTTGGTGTAATTTTGATCCTATAGTATTATTAACCTCAATAACCACAATTTCCACTCATTTCCAGTCTATTTTGAACACCTCACACCTCACAATATTATTTTTAATCCTAAAATTTGCACCGAGGTCGCTGGATGACTAAGCTAAGCGACCCAAGTGGGCGGCACAAACACCTGGCCCATCTAGGAGTGGCACTGCAGTGTCAGACAGGATGGCACTTAAAAAAATTGGCCCCAAACAGCACATGATGCAAAGAAAAGAGAAAAAGAGGTGCACTGTGGTTGCTGGACGGCTAAGCTAAGCGACACAAACACCTCAATATCACAGGAATTATTTGTTCTAATCAATGGTATTATTGGTCCAAATAACTGGAAGAAAATGACAAAATAACTGGAATTATTCATTCTAATCAATGGTATTATTGGTCCAAATCACTGGAAGAAAATGACAAAATCACTGGAATTATTCGTTCTAATCAATGGTATTATTGGTCCAGATCACTGGAAGAAAATTACAAAATCAATGGAATTATTTGTTCTAATCAATGGTATTATTGGTCCAAATCACTGGAAGAAAATGACAAAATCACTGGAATTATTTGGCAAGATCACTGTAATTAATAATTATAAATCACTGATATTAATTGGTAAAATCTCGCTATTGCCTGCCTAGTGAAGTGGAATCTAGATGGGATTTTGTACCGGGGACACAATAACTTCATCAATTGTCTAAATCCCACTGCACTAATGGCGGAAAACGGGCACACGTCTAACAGCGCACTGATTATACTGAGAACTGATTACACTGATCATTGATGATACTACGGAGAACTGACACTGAGCAGCGAGAACAGCACTGGACTATTGCACTGTAGTATACTGGTCAGCACAATGCAGCACTGACACTGAGCACAGATATTAAGCACTCATCAGGATACTAGAAGTGACACAGAGTTGCAAGATACAGCAATGGCCTACTGTACTGTACTACTATATACTGGTGGTCACCACAATGCTGCACTGTACTACTATATACTGGTCACAACAATGCAGCAGATATTGAGCACTGATCAGGATACTTGCAGTGACACAGAGCTGCAAGATACAGCAATGGCCTACTGTACTATACTACTATAATTATATACTGGTGGTCCCCACAATGCAGCACACTGAGCACAGATAATACCAGGTGTATCTCACACATTGCTCAGTACAGATTACAGGATGTATAATCACCAGGTGTATAACACACGTCGCACAGTACAGTATACAGTATGCAGCTCTGGAGGGAACAGTATTTGGCAGGAAGGCGAGGCCTGGTCCTGGCAGCAGAGTGACAGGCGGCTGTATATTAGCAGCCAGCTCCAAATCTGGCAGTGTGTGGAGAGGGAGGGGGTGAGGGAAGGGATCGAGCGCTGGAGTGTCTGAGCAGAGGGCTTGGAAGTTCAGGGGGAGTGAGGCGGGAGCTGCTCTTCCATAGCAGCGCACAGTGGTAGTGACGGAGTCTGACAAAGAAGGGAGGAGGAAGATTGGGGCAACTGGCTGCAGGGGAGCACTGTGCCGCAGCCATCACCTGCAGGGGGAGTGGAGGGAAACACATCCTATCTGCACCAGATAAGTGACTTCTGATCAGAGCCGGAGTTTTTCTGAAAGGTGGAAAGGAAGGGGTTCTTTTTCATGTAGACTGAAAGGACTACAACAAACTTGGAGTGACTACACTTTTCACCCTAGTTTGGCAGCCCTGCTGCCCTTTAATACACAGATGAATGAAGACTCCATTTGGAAAGGCGGCCGGTCAGCGATCAAGAGTTGATGCAGCACATGCAGGTGTTCCTGCAAATATGATGAAGAAAAGAACATCTCATTAGAAACTTCGAAACAATATGGGACCAAGTAAACCAATCTCCCAGCCAAGGCAAAATATTGTAGGCTGTAGAATACAGCATGGGTGGAAAGAGGACAGTGGGCCAATAACCCAGTGGAAAGTTACAGTTCTGGATCAAGTACCAGTGAATCCCTCCCTCTATCTTATAAAGTATGATGGATTTGATTGTGTCTGTGGACTTGAGCTTCACAAGGACGAAAGCGTGTCTGCTCTTGAAGTTCTACCAGACAGAGTTGCCTCATCTCGAATCAGCGATGCCCATTTGGCTTACACAATGATTGGTAAAGCAGTGGAGCATATGTTTGAAAAAGAGGATGGTTCCAAGGATGAGTGGCGAGGGATGGTATTATGAACACATGGTTTTATTACTTTTAGATGACTATAAAGAAGGAGATCTTCGGATCATGCCAGACTCAAATGATTCCCCTCCAGCTGAAAGAGAACCAAGGGAGGTTGTGGACAGCCTGGTGGGCAAGCAAGTGGAATATGCCAAAGAAGATGGCTCAAAAAGGACTGGCATGGTTAGTCATCAAGTTGAAGCTAAACCATCTGTGTACTTCATTAAGTTTGATGACGATTTCCATATTTATGTCTACGATTTGGTGAAGACATCCTAAATGGGATTGTGTACTTTTTTTTTTTTGCCAAATGTAATCTAATGTAAACATTTGTAGAAAGTCACTGCTTTCTGATTACAGAACTGCTCAGATATTTCTGCGAATCCACAATCCCTTCCCAGAGGAAAAAGAAATTGAGAAACATTGCTCAGTACAGATTACAGGATGTATAATCACCAGGTGTATAACACACGTCGCACAGTACAGTATACAGGGTGTATAATTAATTACCAGGTGTATCACACACATCGCACAGTACAGTATATAGGGTGTATAATCCCCAGGTGTATCTCACACATCACACAGTACAGTATATAGGGTGTATAATCCCAGGGTGTATCACACACATTGCTCAGTACAGTATACAGGGTGTATAATCCCCAGGTGTATCTCACACATTGCTCAGTACAGATTACAGGATGTATAAAATCACCAGGTGTATAACACACGTCGCACAGTACAGTATACATACTGGTCACAACAAAGCAGCAGATATTGAGCACTGATCAGGATAGTAGAAGTGACACAGAGCTGCAAGATACAGCAATGGCCTACTGTACTGTACTATATGTATACTGCTGGTCACCATAATGCTGCACTGTCCTACTATATACTGCTCACAATAATGCAGCACAGATATGGATAGTATACTTGACACAGAGCTGCAAGATACAGCAATGGCCTACTGTACTGTACTACTATAATTATATACTGGTGGTCCCCACAATGCAGCACACTGAGCACAGATATTTGCAGCACACTGAGCACAGATATGGAGCGTTTTCAGGCAGAGAACATAGATATTTGCAGCACACTGAGCACAGATATTTGCAGCACACTGAGCACAGATATAGAGCTTTTCAGGGAGAGAACGCAGCCACGTCCTCTCTGTTCAATCTCCAATGCACGAGTGAAAATCTTGCGAGAATCCGACAGCGGGATGATGACGTTCAGCCGCGTTCGGGTTAACCGAGCAAGTCGGGAAGATCCAAGGCTGCCTCGGAACCGTGTAAAATAGGTGAAGTTTGGGGGGGTTCGGATCTCAAAGAACCGAACCCGCTCATCTCTAAAAAATAATAATAATAATAATAGCACTAACGTGCTTTACTTGTAAGAGAATATTACCCTGTACCGTACCTTATAATTACATTTGGGTAGGATCGGATGTCCAGATCTTACTCTCCAGGCTTAATGTGACAGTCTCACTGAGCCTTGATCTCAGCAAGAACAAGTCCTGCAGACAACAACTGATGTAGCTCTGTAATTCCAACTAATTTGGGTCACATATTAGAGATGATATATGCCAATGGGTGTTCTGGGACTGTTGTTTCAGATCAGACATTGGTAACGCTCACAGACCTTATTAGAATATAATTTGACAGTGCGATAACCTTTCTACATGTTTTTTCCTTTTGATTTCTCTTGGATGCCAAGTGTAGAAATACTACATATGCATGTTTACATAATTCATATTACTCCAGATGCACCATGAATATGAATTCTAACAATATTATCAGAGGACTCAACATTTGCAGCAGCCAGGGGCACAGAGGAGCAGGAGATGCACCTTTTCAGTTATACAGTAATATTGCTGAGGATCAGGCCATGCATCACATGATCTTATCTATTGCCAGAATTATTAGGATTGCAGAAGCGTGAACCCCCAAACAACCACATCTGAAATACTACACTGCCCTCCCATCCTACAGAAACAGAAACATTCTATTTGCTTCACATACTGTACAGTAGCAATGTCGTCTGCCTCCTCTGTGTGCAGCAGAGGAATACTTTACAAATCACAATTAAATCAGGACAAACTTCAGGATTACAGGATTGCTGGACTGTTCCAGTTTGGGAATGTCCCACTGAAATCCGGATTGGTGAAAGGTTTGCAATAGCACAATATCCAATATCACAATATTCCAATTAACGGGCAGCACACTGTGATATAAACTGTAGAGTTTGTTACAGCATACTGACTGGTGCATGAGACATGGCGTAATAGCAATATTCCTGTGCCTGGGTCTAGTGATGCGCTGGTCCAGTGGCCTCCATTTCTGGATGTCCCTGAGGGTCCTTTCCACCAGCAATGGTGCTGTGGTCTGCTGAGGAAGAAACTCTGCTTGTTTGAGGTTCCCATGTGTCTTCCAAGGGATTTATCTCCAAAGTCAAATTGTACGGGATCCAGTATAATTTACCGGCAGACGGGATGTCAACTGTCAGTATACTGACAGCGGCATCCCGTCTACCGGAATCCCGGCAGCGATTTCCCTCGCGGGCTTGCTGCGATTGCCACGCTTCGGGCTGGTGGATTGCTTCACTCGCCACAGGTTCTATTCCCACTCAGTTGGTGGCGTGGACCCACCAACCAAGCAGAAAAAAGGGCAGCAGATGGAAGTTCCTCTGTCTGCATTTTCACTGACTGTCAGGATTCCAGCGCTGGTCTCCTAAATGTCAGGATCCCAACAGCCAGTATATTGACTGCATCCCATTGTAAGTTATACTGTATATAATGTACAGGGTGTTTAAAAAAACAGGGTAACTATTTTTTTCCATCCTCACACATTGCTTGTGGTACCTCCTTTATTATGACTAGCCACGGTTCCTGTTCGTCAGAACATTTCCACCCAAAGATAGTATATATATACTGGTGCTTTAAACACAGGGAATGATGGTGACTGGCGTATCAGTTAACATGATGATACCATAGGCTTGCGCACGGGGCATGCCTGGTGTGCACAGGCACCCCCTAATGTATACCCCCCCACCACCACCACCTCACCGAGCATGAGAATGCCGATGGATTCCTCCCCTGTCTTCCTTCCCCCACCCCTGCTGCCAGCCCAGCATGCCTGGCCACGGAACTCCTCTGTACAGACAGTGCTAACTCTGGCTCTTGTCCCCAGCACCTCCAGCGGTGTGGCTCTTCCTTCTCTCCTGTCTGGCTCTTTGTTACTTCAGTGGTCCTCTCCTGCTGCTGTCCGATGTGCCTGGTGGA
Source organism: Pseudophryne corroboree (assembly GCF_028390025.1). Lineage (NCBI taxonomy): Eukaryota > Metazoa > Chordata > Amphibia > Anura > Myobatrachidae > Pseudophryne > Pseudophryne corroboree. The sequence continues at coordinate 725,694,062 of NC_086448.1, read as the reverse complement.
TCTCCTGCCTGGGTTCTGCAGGGCTGTCTCTCTGCTCCTGACGAGATCTTCAATGGCAGGCACCACCTTGGATTCAGAGCTGCGGCTTCGGTGCTGGCTGCTGCTGCTCCCTTCTTCTGCCTGGGTCTGATGATGTGCTGTTCTGCTGGCCTCCATTTCTGGATGTCCCAGTGGGTCCTTTCCAGCAGTGGTGCTGTGGTCTGCTTGTTAAAGGTTCCCATGTGTCTTCCAAGGGATACGCTAACACACGAGGAGGGAGGGGGGCACATGAGGGCAGATATGCTGTATTGGGGGATATGAGGGAAGATCTGCTGCGTGGGGGGAGGCAAGTGAGGACCGATATGCTGCATGGGGGGGGGCAATCTGCATGTTTGTGTGTGTGAATTATGTGTATAAGCAGCACTGATACTGTGTGCATTATTATATGTATAAGCGGCACTGCTACCGTGGGCATTGTGTTTTAGGGGCACTGCTACCATGAGCATTGTGTTTTAGGGGCACTACTACTGTGGTTTTTGTGTATAAGGGGCACTATTGTGTAGCATAACGTGAATATGGGGCACTACTGTGTGTCGTTACATGAGTAAGGGGCACTACTTTGGTGTAATGTGAAACAGGGGCACTACATGCTTTGTAATGACAATATGATTGTGCTCCTGTGTGGTGTAATTTGAATTGGGGGTCTTATCATGTGGCCACGCCACCCCTTCCTTGTGATACGACACCCTTTTTTTGCGCCGTGCGCCTTCGGCACGCACTGTTCCTTTGGACATTATGAGGGTTAGGGCACAAATTTTTATTTTGGAGGGGGGTGCCGAAACCCTACCTTCAGCCCTAGCTTCGCCTAATGGGAACAGAGTATGTGGCAGGGGAAATGAGTTCCACGACTCTTCCAGGACCACTTTAAGCCCTGCTCATGGGCCAGCAGCATATTTCAAATGGCCACCGGAGGACTTCAGTGAGAGGCAGGACTCAGGAGAGGCTTGCACTGCATTCTCCTCCCCTCCTCTCCCCTCAAACAGGAGCATCAGCGGCGACAGCCAGAAGACCAGCAGCCCAGCAGCAGTGAGCACTACTGGGGGCATTACATGTAACTGGCACTACTGGGGGCATTACGTGTAACTACTGTGAATATTATGTGTATCTTGCACTGCTGGGGGCCTTACATGTATCTGGCACTGCTGGGGGCATTACATGTATCTGGCACGCTGGGGGCATTATGTGTATCTGACATTACTGGGCTATTATTGTATCTGGCACTACTGGGGGTATACTGTGTGCTGTAATGTGAATTTGACTCCTACTGTGTGGCATAATGTGCATTTCGGATCATGGAATGCATATGCACCTAGGCCCACCACTCTCTAGTTCCGCCACTGGGTCAGGGATAGGTTGAGGAAGTGTAAGCAGTGACAGGGTGTATCGGCAGCTAGGACTCAGGGATAAAATAGAGAAAAAGCACTAGTCGATCACCTCCTGTCAGTTTTTTTTTAAACACAGGCTGTGATATGGCAGTTAGGACCTGATTGGCTGGTACTTTTTCTGTCTAGAAGTTATTACTCTCCAAGTAATGATACATGTAGCATTAAGTGTGTTATGATTCCCGTACTCCAGACCAGAGGAGATCTTAATGACAGAGGTCTGAGTACTGGAAAGATATGCTGGTACGGGAGCAGGAAAGCCTAGTAACCCCTGGCGCCCTAACTCCGTTGTCTCGCCCGTGTTATCAGAAATCCCCTGCGAGACTATGGTTGCTTGAGCCCATGGCAGCCGCGTTCGAAGGGCGGATTATGTCTGCCCAACCCCGATGCCCCCTCAGGTCTTAATGGGAGACAAAGGGAAATCCGAGACAGGGTGATAACAAGGGGCCCTCTGACTAAGCAACCAGGCCAGGGGTTACAAGCTATCTAACTTAAACCAAAAGTATGTGCGGACAAACCGCCAGGGAAAAGGACAACCAAAGATCCACTGATCCGTTACTCCTATCCAGCACCGCTGGATACCAGAGTGGATTTGTGGGAGCGGAATCCTCCGCAAAAGCTCCAGAACACAATAAACCAAATAATAAATAGTAAGCGGTCAAGCCGCAACACACGGCTACGCCGCGACTCACGAACACCACAGGATGTCAAAGGTGCTCGGTCGGACTCCAGGAATAGATGACAAATTCCGAGTACTGGATCACTGAGGACAGGAACAACCGGGTTGAGCAGGACTGGAAACTCTCAGTAACTGACACAGCCAACAGGAAGCTATCACCGGCGTCTGTGATAAGTCCTGGGAGTGCTTATATTTGGGAGCCCTCCAATCATGATCCAGACAGGGTAATTATAAAGTGATGCCGTGCAGCTGCATGCTGCACGGCCGGAATACACAAGCACTGATAATTAATACCCAGCAACGGGGAACGCGGCCTGAACGTGGCGTCCCCGTTGCTAGGGTCTGAGCGGCTCCGTGCGCCCGGCGTCTAGCGTTGCTAGGGAGCCGGCGGCTGTCTGCCTGCGGCGTCCCTAGTTGCTAGGCGCCGGGCCGCACTGACGGGCGGACCCTCGGCGCCTAACAGTACCCCCCCCTTGAGGAGGGGTCAAGGAACCCCTACAGCCAGGTTTCTGAGGAAATTCTCGAAAAAATGCCCTTTTGAGCCTCTGGGCATGGAGATCCTCATCCAGGACCCAAGACCTTTCTTCTGGACCATAACCTCTCCAATGTACCAAAAAATAAAGCCGACCCCGGGACAACTTGGAATCGAGAACCTTCTCCACTAAGAACTCCTGCTGACCCTGTACATCTATTGGTGATTTCCCCTGAGAGATCTTGCGAGGAAATCTACTGGACGAAACATATGGTTTTAACAAGGAGCAATGGAAGGTATTTCCGATCCGTAAAGTTTTTGGTAAACGTAACCGGAAAGCCACTGGATTGACTTTTTTGATAATATGAAATGGTCCAATAAATTTAGGACCCAATCTGGCTGAGGTTTGTCGAAGTTTAATGTTGCGAGTCGACAACCAAACCCTATCTCCAACTTTAAAAGTGCACGGCCGCCGGAGCCTGTCAGAAAATTTTTTCTCCCGAAATGCCGCTTTTCTGAGAGCCAGGTGCACTTTTCTCCAAATGAGTTTGAGATGAGAGGTCAAGGTCAGTGAGGAGACAGAGGAATGTTGAAAAAAGGAATTAGCTCTGGGGTGAAAACCAAAAACTGTAAAAAATGGAGATACATTGGTGGAGGAATGACAGGCATTGTTGTAAGCAAACTCTGCAAACGGAAGAAACTCAGACCAGTCATTTTGGAGTTTGGCCGAGTACAAACGCAAATATTGTTTTAATGATTGATTAACTCTCTCAGTCTGCCCGTTGGATTGGGGATGGTAGCCAGATGTTAAAGATAATTTCATCTTTAATGAGGCACAAAAAGACTTCCAAAATTGTGCAATGAATTGTGGACCCCGATCAGAAACGATATCAGTGGGTAACCCATGGAGTCTGAAAACATGGCGGAGGAACAAGACTGCCAATCCCTGGGCAGATGGCAATCGGGGAAGAGCAATGAAATGGGCCATTTTGCTAAAACGGTCCACTACCACCCATATGACTCGGCATCCGGCTGACAGAGGGAGGTCCACCACAAAATCCATGGAAATATGAGACCATGGCCTAAGAGGAACATTCAAGGGCATAAGTTGACCGATAGGCAAGGAACGGGGAACCTTATGCTGTGCACAGACCTGACAAGAAAAAACAAACTCCTTAATGTCTTTGGAAAGACCAGGCCACCATACCGAGCGGGAAACTAATTCAAAAGTTTTAGCAATCCCTGGATGCCCGGCAACCTTGCTATCATGAAACTCCGTCAAAACCGTTGCTCTCAAAAACTCGGGGACATAAAGACGACCAGCAGGAGTATTTCCAGGAGCTTGATGTTGAAGCTGCTTTAACTGGGTAAATAAATCTTGTGTGAGACCTGCCCGAATGACTGAAGACGGAAGTATGGGAGTAACAGGACTGTTGTCTTGAACTGGAAGAAAACTGCGTGACAGGGCATCTGCCTTGGTATTCTTGGAACCTGGCCTGAAGGTGATAAAGAACTTGAAACGAGTAAAAAATAAAGCCCACCGAGCTTGCCGGGCATTCAGCCGTTTAGCTGATTCAATGTATTGAAGATTTTTGTGATCAGTCAAAACTGAAATGGTATGAGTGGCTCCTTCAAGCCAATGCCTCCACTCCTCGAAAGCCCATTTAATAGCCAGTAATTCCCGGTTACCAACATCGTAGTTGGATTCAGCAGATGAGAATTTCCTGGACATAAAGGCACAAGGATGTAATTCCAGGGAATCCGGATCCTTCTGAGATAGGATAGCCCCTACTCCAACCTCCGAGGCATCAACCTCAACAATGAAAGGCAATTCTGGGTTGGGATGTCTGAGGACCGGGGCTGAGACAAAGGCTTGTTTTAAGGCCTGAAAAGATAACTCCGCTTCACGTGACCAGTTGGTAGGATCTGCTCCCTTTTTAGTCAGTGCCACAATGGGAGCAACTAGGTCAGAGAAAGAGTGAATAAATCTTCTATAGTAATTCGCAAACCCTAAAAAGCGCTGAATTGCTTTTAAATTGGTGGGTTGCGCCCAACTAAGGATGGCTTGGAGCTTCTTTGGTTCCATACAGAATCCCCGAGGGGAAATAATGTACCCTAAAAAGGATACCTCCGTGACATGAAATTCACACTTCTCCAGCTTGGCATATAGGTGATTTTCACGTAATTTTTTTAGAACCTGACGCACCTGGGTTACATGTTGTTCAATGGAGTCAGAATATATCAAAATATCGTCTAAGTAGACTACAACGAATCTTCCAAGAAATTCACGGAGCACATCGTTAATGAGATCCTGGAAAACTGCCGGAGCGTTGGACAGGCCGAATGGCATAACCAGATATTAATAGTGGCCTGATTGAGTACTGAATGCCGTTTTCCACTCATCCCCTGACTTGATTCTGATGAGGTTATATGCTCCTCTTAGGTCAATCTTAGAAAAAATCACAGCCGAACGTAGCTGATCAAAGAGGACAGAAATCAGCGGCAAAGGGTAAGTATTCTTCACTGAGATTTTATTCAAGGCTCTAAAGTCAATGCAAGGTCTGAGTGATCCATCCTTCTTCTCCACGAAGAAGAAGCCTGCACTTAAAGGGGATTTAGATGGCCTGATAAATCCTTTCCCTAGGCTTTCTTTAACATACTCATTCATGGCCACAGTTTCAGGTCCGGACAATGCATATAACCTTCCCTTAGGCAAAGTGGCACCAGGAATTAACTCGATAGCACAATCATAAGGCCTATGGGGAGGCAGAATATCCGCATTGCCCTTGGAAAATACATCAACAAAATCCTGGTATTCCACAGGAATGGGTGCGGGAATGACAGCAGCTATTCTGATGGGAAGCGTAACACATTCCTTATTACAGATGGTACCCCATTGTAAGATCTCCCCTGACTGCCAATCAATGATGGGATTATGAAAGGCCAGCCAGGGGTGACCCAGAACCACAGGAACTGCTGGGCAATGGGTAAGGAAAAACTCAATCTTTTCAGAATGCAGAGCTCCTACTGAAAGAAGAACAGAAGGGGTACAGAGAGAAATAACCCCATTGGACAAGGGACTCCCATCTAAACCATGCATGGTGATACACCTACCCAAGGCTAACTGAGGAATACCTAAGGCCTTAGCCCATGTTAAATCCATAAAGTTCCCTGCAGCTCCACTGTCCACAAAAGCCGAGACCGAGGAACAGAGGCTGCCAAAGGAAACTTTAGCTGGAACCAACAGTGAATTATTTGAGGAGATAAGCTGCAGACCAAAGTGAACCCCCTCACAACTCACTTGGTCGAGGCGTTTCCCGACTTGTTCCGACAACTACGGGCAAAATGTCCCTTACCCCCACAGTATAAACAAAGACCAGAATTTTGCCTTCTGGTTCTTTCTTCAGGAGACAGTTTGGAGAGGCCTATCTGCATGGGCTCCTCTATGTCCACAGGAATGGAAACAACACAAGGAGAAGACCCGACCGATGCTCCTTTTTCAGCCCTCCGCTCTCTGAGACGACGATCAATCTTAATAGAGAGCTCCATGAGTTTATCGAGAGTCTCAGGAGCGGGATACTGAAGGAGACTGTCTTTTATAGACTCGGATAAGCCGAGGCGAAACTGACTGCGCAGGGCTGGGTCATTCCATCCACAGTCGTTCGACCAACGGCGAAACTCCGTACAATACATCTCTGCGGGATTCCTACCCTGTCTGAGAGCACGCAACTGACTCTCGGCGGATGCCTCTCTATCAGGGTCGTCATATAATAGCCCTAAAGACCCCAGAAAGGCGTCTACAGACAATAAAGCCGGATCGTCTGTCTTTAAGCCAAAAGCCCAGGTCTGAGGATCCCCCTGTAGCAAAGAAATAATAATTCCTACCCGCTGAGATTCCGTACCTGAGGAGACTGGTCTTAAACGAAAATACAGTTTACAAGACTCTTTAAAATTAAAAAACTGCTTTCTATCCCCAGAAAAACGGTCAGGCAGATGCATTTTTGGTTCAGGAATGACCCTCGGGGAAGTCCGTAACAGATCTTCCTGAGACCTCACCCGAAGGGACAGATCCTGAACCATCTGAGTAAGCTCTTGAATCTGGCTAACTAAAAGCTGGCCAGGATTTGGCCCAACACCGGAGGGATTCATGAGGCTGACAAATCTCCCAACAGAATAAGGGAAAAAATTAACTCCTGTTTAATTTTAAATTTTAGTCTGGCCGGTGATAATGTTATGATTCCCGTACTCCAGACCAGAGGAGATCTTAATGACAGAGGTCTGAGTACTGGAAAGATATGCTGGTACGGGAGCAGGAAAGCCTAGTAACCCCTGGCGCCCTAACTCCGTTGTCTCGCCCGTGTTATCAGAAATCCCCTGCGAGACTATGGTTGCTTGAGCCCATGGCAGCCGCATTCGAAGGGCGGATTATGTCTGCCCAACCCCGATGCCCCCTCAGGTCTTAATGGGAGACAAAGGGAAATCCGAGACAGGGTGATAACAAGGGGCCCTCTGACTAAGCAACCAGGCCAGGGGTTACAAGCTATCTAACTTAAACCAAAAGTATGTGCGGACAAACCGCCAGGGAAAAGGACAACCAAAGATCCACTGATCCGTTACTCCTATCCAGCACCGTTGGATACCAGAGTGGATTTGTGGGAGCGGAATCCTCCGCAAAAGCTCCAGAACACAATAAACCAAATAATAAATAGTAAGCGGTCAAGCCGCAACACACGGCTACGCCGCGACTCACGAACACCACAGGATGTCAAAGGTGCTCGGTCGGACTCCAGGAATAGATGACAAATTCCGAGTACTGGATCACTGAGGACAGGAACAACCGGGTTGAGCAGGACTGGAAACTCTCAGTAACTGACACAGCCAACAGGAAGCTATCACCGGCGTCTGTGATAAGTCCTGGGAGTGCTTATATTTGGGAGCCCTCCAATCATGATCCAGACAGGGTAATTATAAAGTGATGCCGTGCAGCTGCATGCTGCACGGCCGGAATACACAAGCACTGATAATTAATACCCAGCAACGGGGAACGCGGCCTGAACGTGGCGTCCCCGTTGCTAGGGTCTGAGCGGCTCCGTGCGCCCAGCGTCTAGCGTTGCTAGGGAGCCGGCGGCTGTCTGCCTGCGGCGTCCCTAGTTGCTAGGCGCCGGGCCGCACTGACGGGCGGACCCTCGGCGCCTAACAAAGTGTTTATTTGTAATATATTATTCTCATATACAGTAGATAAAAATTGATCTAAAGTGATGTTATGTCTCAAGGGCTAAAACACACATTTAATAGCAAATTATTTCTTTAGATTAATTTTAAATGTTAGTAAATGTGTGTTTTTGCCCCGGAAACAACATTGGTTTTGATCGATTTTTAATGTTTTAAAATCAATCAAAACCAATGAAAATTAATCTTTAGCAAATATACCCCTAAAAGTAAAAAAAAAGTGCAAGCCAACAGACAAATAAAATACAATAGCATTTAATAAATGCTTACAATAGAATATTGAGAGGATGATATCATTAGAGGTTATTGTGATAAATATTCTGCCGTTCAAATTGTTAAATTATTCATGCTATGCTAATTTATTCTTGGCATGATTCATAATTATTTTAAGCATCGCTGTTTTGATGAGAATAATTCTGTCGAATGTAAATGCAACAAAAATAATTGTATGTGCTTAGACTCTGGTATATAGCTGCTCACAAAGGCTCTGCACCTAGATCGAAAGCTTTTGTGAAGTGCTCGGTTTTAGTTTTTCCCTGTACATTTTGCTTATTACATACTTCAAAACAGTCTTCTTTTTGTATCCTATTCTTCACAATATGATGCTAATTGGTCAATGACTCTTGGTTGCGTTAATTCATAAAAAAGGTATTTGCATATAAGTAACAAAGAAAAAGAGCAAGTGCTGATTCAGAGGTGTACACATCTAAAATACTTTAATGCAATATTCACACTTTTGTGAGGCATCTACACCTAGTCATAAGGGTCTCTTCAATTATTCCGACAAGTCGAAAAAAATACATTTTTTTAGGTCAAACTGGATTCGACCTATTAAAGTCCAGTGCCGTTTTTCTGACTTGTCGGAAAATATGTGGATCGGCAGATTAGCTGCGGATCTACGTATTTTGTCAAATTTGTGAGCATTTTCAACAGGTTTTTGCCCTGTTTTCGACAATGCCGATTCGACTTTAAAAAAATTTGGATCGGCAGTGTCGAAAACGGGCTAGCCCTGTTGAAAACGCACGCAAATTGAATAGTGTCGGATCCTCTACGTTGTAGAGGATCCTACACCAATTGAATACACCACATAGTTGTAATTTGGGAAGCCTCCTGAGAGCATAGGCTAGACATGTACTGTACCTTGATATGCCCTGCAAGGACTATCAAAGCACACCCTTTACAAAACCATTGTGTGTTGCTGTCACATCCAGTGTGGTTCATATTGAGATCGAGATAGGGGCATGCATTCTAATGTTGCCATAACGTGACTTGGTCTCATTATGGGGCTAATGTGGAAGCATATGACCTCAAAACCTATCCAAGAAAAAAAATGGGTGGGGGGTGGGTGGGGGGGGGGGGATGGATAACTGAATCTATGATGTGTAATAAATTATACACTATTATTCAGTTGGCTTACATATTTTTCAAATATTCCAAATGGAGGACGTAAAGAACAACCACCAATGATGAGGCAGAATCACAGTACATACTGTAGGACGACATAAACAATACAGAGGGTCAATCCGACCTGATCGCACGCTGCTGTTTTTCACAGCACAGAGATCAGGTCACTACTGCGTATGCGTATGCACCGCAATGCGCAGGCGCGTCGTACAGGTAGAAACTAGAGATGTGCACTTGAAATTTTTCAGGTTTTGTGTTTTGGTTTTGGGTTCGGTTCCTCGGCCGTGTTTTGGGTTCGACCGCGTTTTGGCAAAACCTCACCGAATTTTTTTTGTCGGATTCCGGTGTGTTTTGGATTCGGGTGTTTTTTTCAAAAAACACTAAAAAACAGCTTAAATCATAGAATTTGGGGGTCATTTTGATCCCAAAGTATTATTAACCTCAAAAACCATAATTTCCACTCATTTTCAGTCTATTCTGAATACCTCACACCTCACAATATTATTTTTAGTCCTAAAATTTGCACCGAGGTCGCTGGATGACTAAGCTAAGCGACCCTAGTGGCCGACACAAACACCTGGCCCATCTAGGAGTGGCACTGCAGTGTCACGCAGGATGGCCCTTCCAAAAAACACTCCCCAAACAGCACATGACGCAAAGAAGAAAAAAAGAGGCACAATGAGGTAGCTGTGTGAGTAAGCTAAGCGACCCTAGTGGCCGACACAAACACCTGGCCCATCTAGGAGTGGCACTGCAGTGTCACGCAGGATGGCCCTTCCAAAAAACACTCCCCAAACAGCACATGACGCAAAGAAGAAAAAAAGAGGCGCAATGAGGTAGCTGTGTGAGTAAGCTAAGCGACCCTGGTGGCCGACACAAACACCTGGCCCATCTAGGAGTGGCACTGCAGTGTCACGCAGGATGGCCCTTCCAAAAAACACTCCCCAAACAGCACATGACGCAAAGAAGAAAAGAAGAGGCGCAATGAGGTAGCTGTGTGAGTAAGATAAGCGACCCTAGTGGCCGACACAAACACCTGGCCCATCTAGGAGTGGCACTGCAGTGTCACGCAGGATGGCCCTTCCAAAAAACACTCCCCAAACAGCACATGACGCAAAGAAGAAAAAAAGAGGCGCAATGAGGTAGCTGTGTGAGTAAGATAAGCGACCCTAGTGGCCGACACAAACACCTGGCCCATCTAGGAGTGGCACTGCAGTGTCACGCAGGATGGCCCTTCCAAAAAACACTCCCTAAACAGCACATGACGCAAATAAAAATGAAAGAAAAAAGAGGTGCAAGATGGAATTGTCCTTGGGCCCTCCCACCCACCCTTATGTTGTATAAACAGGACATGCACACTTTAACCAACCCATCATTTCAGTGACAGGGTCTGCCACACGACTGTGACTGAAATGACGGGTTGGTTTGGACCCCCACCGAAAAAGAAGCAATTAATCTCTCCTTGCACAAACTGGCTCTACAGAGGCAAGATGTCCACCTCATCATCATCCTCCGATATATCACCGTGTACATCCCGCTCCTCACAGATTATCAATTCGTCCCCACTGGAATCCACCATCTCAGCTCCCTGTGTACTTTGTGGAGGCAATTGCTGCTGGTCAATGTCTCCACGGAGGAATTGATTATAATTCATTTTAATGAACATCATCTTCTCCACATTTTCTGGAAGTAACCTCGTACGCCGATTGCTGACAAGGTGAGCGGCGGCACTAAACACTCTTTCGGAGTACACACTTGTGGGAGGGCAACTTAGGTAGAATAAAGCCAGTTTGTGCAAGGGCCTCCAAATTGCCTCTTTTTCCTGCCAGTATAAGTACGGACTGTCTGACGTGCCTACTTGGATGCGGTCACTCATATAATCCTCCACCATTCTTTCAATGGTGACAGAATCATATGCAGTGACAGTAGACGACATGTCCGTAATCGTTGTCAGGTCCTTCAGTCCGGACCAGATGTCAGCATCAGCAGTCGCTCCAGACTGCCCTGCATCACCGCCAGCGGGTGGGCTCGGAATTCTGAGCCTTTTCCTCGCACCCCCAGTTGCAGAAGAATGTGAAGGAGGAGATGTTGACAGGTCGCGTTCCGCTTGACTTGACAATTTTGTCACCAGCAGGTCTTTGAACCTCAGCAGACTTGTGTCTGCCGGAAAGAGAGATCCAAGGTAGGTTTTAAATCTATGATCGAGCACGGTGGCCAAAATGTAGTGCTCTGATTTCAACAGATTGACCACCCGTGAATCCTTGTTAAGCGAATTAAGGGCTCCATCCACAAGTCCCACATGCCTAGCAGAATCGCTCCCTTTTAGCTCCTCCTTCAATGCCTCCAGCTTCTTCTGCAAAAGCCTGATGAGGGGAATGACCTGACTCAGGCTGGCAGTGTCTGAACTGACTTCACGTGTGGCAAGTTCAAAAGGTTGCAGAACCTTGCACAACGTTGAAATCATTCTCCACTGCGCTTGAGACAGGTACATTCCACCTCCTATATCGTGCTCAATTGTATAGGCTTGAATGGCCTTTTGCTGCTCCTCCAACCTCTGGAGCATATATAGGGTTGAATTCCACCTCGTTACCACTTCTTGCTTCAGATGATGGCAGGGCAGGTTCTGGCGTTTTTGGTGGTGCTCCAGTCTTCTGTACATGGTGCCTGTACGCCGAAAGTGTCCCGCAATTCTTCTGGCCACCGACAGCATCTCTTGCACGCCCCTGTTGTTTTTTAAAAAATTCTGCACCACCAAATTCAAGGTATGTGCAAAACATGGGACGTGCTGGAATTTGCCCATATTTAATGCACACACAATATTGCTGGCGTTGTCCGATGCCACAAATCCACAGGAGAGTCCAATTGGGGTAAGCCATTCCGCGATGATCTTCCTCCGTTGCCGTAAGAGGTTTTCAGCTGTGTGCATATTCTGGAAAGCGGTGATACAAAGCGTAGCCTGCCTAGGAAAGAGTTGGCGTTTGCGAGATGCTGCTACTGGTGCCGCCGCTGCTGTTCTTGCGGCGGGAGTCCATACATCTACCCAGTGGGCTGTCACAGTCATATAGTCCTGACCCTGCCCTGCTCCACTTGTGCACATGTCCGTGGTTAAGTGGACATTGGGTACAACTGCATTTTTTAGGACACTGGTGAGTCTTTTTCTGACGTCCGTGTACATTCTCTGTATCGCCTGCCTAGAGAAGTGGAACCTAGATGGTATTTGGTAACGGGGGCACACTACCTCAAGAAATTGTCTAGTTCCCTGTGAACTAACGGCGGATACCGGACGCACGTCTAACACCAACATAGTTGTCAAGGCCTCAGTTATCCGCTTTGCAACAGGATGACTGCTGTGATATTTCATCTTCCTCGCAAAGGACTGTTGGACAGTCAATTGCTTGGTGGAAGTAGTAAAAGTGGGCTTACGACTTCCCCTCTGGGATGACCATCGACTCCCAGCAGCAACAACAGCAGCGCCAGCAGCAGTAGGCGTTACACGCAAGGATGCATCGGAGGAATCCCAGGCAGGAGAGGACTCGTCAGAATTGCCAGTGACATGGCCTGCAGGACTATTGGCATTACTGGGGAAGGAGGAAATTGACACTGAGGGAGTTGGTGGGGTGGTTTGGGTGAGCTTGGTTACAAGAGGAAGGGATTTACTGGTCAGTGGACTGCTTCCGCTGTCGCCCAAAGTTTTTGAACTTGTCACTGACTTATGATGAATGCGCTGCAGGTGACGTATAAGGGAGGATGTTCCGAGGTGGTTAACGTCCTTACCCCTACTTATTACAGCTTGACAAAGGCAACACACGGCTTGACAAATGTTGTCCGCATTTCTGTTGAAATACTTCCACACCGAAGAGCTGATTTTTTTGGTATTTTCACCAGGCATGTCAACGGCCCTATTCCTCCCACGGACAAAAGGTGTCTCCCCGGGTGCCTGACTTAAACAAACCACCTCACCATCAGAATCCTCCTTGTCAATTTCCTCCCCAGCGCCAGCAACACCCATATCCTCCTCATCCTGGTGTACTTCAACACTGACATCTTCAATCTGACTATCAGGAACTGGACTGCGGGTGCTCCTTCCAGCACTTGCAGGGGGCGTGCAAATGGTGGAAGGCGCATGCTCTTCACGTCCAGTGTTGGGAAGGTCAGGCATCGCAACCGACACAATTGGACTCTCCTTGTGGATTTGGGATTTGGAAGAACGCACAGTTCTTTGCGGTGCTTTTGCCAGCTTGAGTCTTTTCATTTTTCTAGCGAGAGGCTGAGTGCTTCCATCCTCATGTGAAGCTGAACCACTAGCCATGAACATAGGCCAGGGCCTCAGCCGTTCCTTGCCACTCCGTGTGGTAAATGGCATATTGGCAAGTTTACGCTTCTCCTCCGACAATTTTATTTTAGATTTTGGAGTCCTTTTTTTACTGATATTTGGTGTTTTGGATTTTACATGCTCTGTACTATGACATTGGGCATCGGCCTTGGCAGACGACGTTGCTGGCATTTCATCGTCTCGGCCATGACTAGTGGCAGCAGCTTCAGCACGAGGTGGAAGTGGATCTTGATCTTTCCCTAATTTTGGAACCTCAACATTTTTGTTCTCCATATTTTAATAGGCACAACTAAAAGGCACCTCAGGTAAACAATGGAGATGGATGGATACTAGTATACTTATGGATGGACCAGCGACTGCCGACACAGAGGTTGCTACAGCCGTGGACTACCGTACTGTGTCTGCTGCTAATATAGACTGGATGATAATGAGATGAAATTAATATATATATATATATATAATATCACTAGTACTGCAGCCGGACAGGTATATATATTTATTATGTAATGACTGATGACGGACCTGCTGGACACTGTCAGCTCAGCAGCACCGCAGACTGCTACAGTAAGCTACTATAGTAGTATGTATCAAGAAGAAAGAGAAAAAAAAACACGGGTAGGTGGTATACAATTATGGATGGACCAGCGACTGCCGACACAGAGGTAGCTACAGCCGTTGACTACCGTACTGTGTCTGCTGCTAATATAGACTGGATGATAATGAGATGAAATTAATATATATATATATAATATCACTAGTACTGCAGCCGAACAGGTATATATATTTATTATGTAATGACTGATGACGGACCTGCTGGACACTGTCAGCTCAGCAGCACCGCAGACTGCTACAGTAAGCTACTATAGTAGTATGTATCAAGAAGAAAGAGAAAAAAAAAAAACACGGGTAGGTGGTATACAATTATGGATGGACCAGCGACTGCCGACACAGAGGTAGCTACAGCCGTGGACTACCGTACTGTGTCTGCTGCTAATATAGACTGGATGATAATGAGATGAAATTAATATATATATATATATATAATATCACTAGTACTGCAGCCGGACAGGTATATATATTTATTATGTAATGACTGATGACGGACCTGCTGGACACTGTCAGAGCTCAGCAGCACCGCAGACTGCTACAGTAAGCTACTATAGTAGTATGTATCAAGAAGAAAGAAAAAAAAAAAAAACACGGGTAGGTGGTATACATATACAATTATATATATATTATATACAATTATATATATATATATATATATATATATATATTAAACTGGTGGTGATTAATTAAACTGGTGGTCAGGTCACTGGTCACACTATCAGCAACTTGCAAGTAGTACTCCTAAGCAGACAATCACAATATATACTGGTGGTCAGTGTGGTCACAATGGCAGTGTGGCACTCTGGCAGCAGAGTGCCAGCAAAAGTGTGCACTGTACGTTAAAATATGTACTCCTGCTCTCAGACTCTAACTGCTCCCCACTGTCTCCCCCACAAGTCAGATATACAGTCACACTATCACTTCAGCAAGTAGTAGTACTCCTCCTAATGCTCCCCAAAATTACTAAAGTAAATAATACTGTGTCTCTCTCTACTCTAGTAGTCTCACTCTCTATAAACGGAGAGGACGCCAGCCACGTCCTCTCCCTATCAATCTCAATGCACGTGTGAAAATGGCGGCGACGCGCGGCTCCTTATATAGAATCCGAGTCTCGCGATAGAATCCGAGCGTCGCAAGAATCCGACAGCGGGATGATGACGTTCGGGCGCGCTCGGGGTTAACCGAGCAAGGCGGGAAGATCCGAGTCGCTCGGACCCGTGTAAAAAAAACTGAAGTTCGGGCGGGTTCGGTTTCCGAGGAACCGAACCCGCTCATCTCTAGTAGAAACTGGATCATTGCTGTGCGATGAATTTAATGAAGAATCCATTCGCACAGCCAATCGCAAGGAGATTGACAGGAAGTAGACGTTTCTGGGTGGCAACGGACCGTTTTCTGGGAGTGCCATGGAAAACGCAGGCGTGTCCAGGCGTTTGCAGGGCAAGTGTCTGACGTCATTTCCGGGACCTGACAGGCTGAAGTGATCGCAGCGGCTGAGTAAGTTCAGAGCTACTCAGAAACTGCACAAAAACCTTTTGCACAGCTCCCCTGCACAAGCGATCGCACACTTGCTATACTAAAATACACTCCCCCATAGGCAGCGACTATCTGATCGCATGGCTGCAAAAAACTGCTAGCGTGCGATCAACTCGGAATGACCCTCACAGTCGGGTATGCCTGCACTGAGCACTTACAGTATGTTTAGATTTATTTTTCTGTAATTACTATAATAGTATGTGCTTATTCATTTACCTTACATCACAGCTTTGTTATACCTGATGCACTATCTGGCCTTCTAAAAGACTGCAGTCACCTAATTATTATAGGTAGTGTGTAGTATCTTTTGTATATTAGTTAACTTGATTAATATTCTTATTTCAATCATGTGATTAATTGCAGTATTCATTCATTTGATTTACATATGTATATTTAATGACAGTGTGCCCAGTGGACCTGTCTAGGATTCAGCCTGTGAGCTGACTGAAGATACTAGGGACTTTATTTATGAATCAGCGGCTTTTGTAATCTAAAAACGACAATAATATAGAAGGAGCGCATATAAAAGTATAACAATTTATTAAAATAACAATGTAATAAACAATCTAGAAACCGCACTGTGCAAATCAATGATATTATAGTTCATTCAAAGTCCATAATTATAGATGGATTTAAAATTCAATTGTAACCAATCTCATGAATTTTCATATGGATTCAGACCACCAATGTGAGGTTGATTCCGCAGGTGATGATAATGTTAAAGACGTTATGTGATCACAACGGCAAAGTTATTGGTACATTCAATGAGTAAAGGTTATGCTACGACCCCTTCGCCGCATACGTGATGTGCACCACCAAGATGCTTTCTCTGCTCTCTCTTTTGTAATCAACTGCTTCCCAGAAGGTTGTAGGTGCTTCACACTGACTGTGAGTACCATTTTCAATTTCACCTTCTGGGAAATGGCAGCTTTCAAAATCTGCCCCTTCGTAAATAAATTGCTATATAATTTTATGGTTCACAAAGATATCAATGAGTTTAAATGCAGCTTCCTTTGTCCCAAAAGATGACTGCATTCCTCTAACTCAAGCTTTACTGCCAAACATTACATCCAGATTGTGTGCTCCCAGCTGTCATCAGGTGAGTTGTCACATCTGTTGTATTGCACATCAGATAGGCTGACCTGGCGGCTGATGGCCTGAAGGCTAATTCGGGTTGTACCGATATATAGCACCGACGTGTGATATAACTAGAGATAAGCGGGTTCGGTTCCCTGAGAACTGACCCCACCCGAACTTCACTACCCGAGCCGGGATCTGAGTCTGGCTTAGGTTTTCCCGCCTGACTTGGAAACCAGAACAAAGCAAAACATCATCACCCCGCTGTAGGATTCTCGCGGGTTATGGATTCCATATAAGGAGCCACGCGTCGCTGCCATTTTCACTCCAGCAGTGGAGAGTGTAGCGAGAGGACGTGTCTCCATCCTCAGTGTCTGTGCGGGAGGGAAAGAGGGGTGGTAATTCTAGTTCTGCCTTGTGCTGCTCAGTCCAGTATAGTCTCTTATGCTGAATCAGTCCAGTCACAGTGGTGGTGTCCTCTGCTGCCATATGTCCAGTGTAGCTGTATAAGTCCAGTGCAGTGGTGGTGTCCTCTGCTGCCATATGGCCTGTGCTGCTGTATAAGTCCAGTCCAGTGGTGCTGTGTTGTGCTGCACCAGTCCAGTGGTAGTGTCTTGTGCTGCATCAGTCCAGTCACACTATGGTGTCCTCTGCTGCCATATGTCCAGTGCTGCTGTATAAGTCCAGTCCATTGAAGTGGTGCTGTGTTGTCCTGCATCAGGCCAGTGGTGGTGTCCCTGTGCTGTCGTATATGTCCAGTAGTACTGCCGTATATGTCCAGTGATACTGGCGTATATGTCCAGTGATATTGCCATATAATTCCAGTGGTACTGGCGTATAAGTCCAGTGATTCTGCCGTATAAATGCAGTCCAGTAGTACTGCCGTATATGTCCAGTGATACTGCCATAAAAAAACAGTCCAGTGATACTACCGTATAAGTCCAGTGATACTGCCGTATAAATCCAGTGGAACTGGCATATAACTCCAGTCCAGTGATACTGCTGTATAAATCCAGTGATACTGCCGTATATGTCCATAGGTACTGCTGTATAAATCCAGTGGGAGTGGCGTATAAATCAAGTCCAGTGATACTGCTGTATAAGCCCAGTGATACTGCCATATAATTCCAGTGGTACTGCTGTATAAATCCAGTGATACTGCCATATATGTCCAGTAATACTGCTGTATATTGTAACTCCAGTGGTACTGGCATATAAATCCAGTCCAGTGATACTGCCGTATATGTCCAGTGATACTGCAATATATGTCCAGTGGTACTGCCATATAATTCCAGTGATACTACCATAAATGTCCAGTGGTACTGCCATATAAATCCAGTGGTACTGGCATATAAATCCAGTCCAGTGATACTGCTGTATAAATCCAGTGACATTGCCATATAATTCCAGTAGTACTGGCGTATAAGTCCAGTGGTACTGCCGTATAAATCCAGTAGAGTGGTACTACCGTATAAATCCAGTGGTACTGCCGTATAAGTCCAGTGATACTGCAGCATAAATCCGGTCCAGTGGTACTGCGTATGAGTCCAGTGGTACTGCCATAAAATTCCAGTAATACTGCTGTGTAATTCCAGTGGTACTGGCGTATTAATCTAGTCCAGTGATACTGCCGAATATGTCCAGTGATACTGCCATAAAAAAACAGTCCAGTGATACTGCCGTATAAGTCCAGTGATACTGCCGTATAAATCCAGTGGAACTGGCATATAACTCCAGTCCAGTGATACTGCTGTATAAATCCAGTGATACTGCCGTATATGTCCAGAGGTACTGCTGTATAAATCCAGTGGGAGTGGCGTATAAATCAAGTCCTGTGATACTGCTGTATAAGCCCAGTGATACTGCCATATAATTCCAGTGGTACTGCTGTATAAATCCAGTGATACTGCCATATATGTCCAGTAATACTGCCGTATATTGTAACTCCAGTGGTACTGGCATATAAATCCAGTCCAGTGATACTGCCGTATATGTCCAGTGATACTGCCATATATGTCCAGTGGTACTGCCATATAATTCCAGTGATACTACCGTAAATGTCCAGTGGTACTCCCATATAAATCCAGTGGTACTGGCATATAAATCCAGTCCAGTGATACTGCTGTATAAATCCAGTGACACTGCCATATAATTCCAGTAGCACTGGCGTATAATCCGGTGGTACTGACGTATAAATCCAGTAGAGTGGCACTACCGTATAAATCCAGTCGTACTGCCGTATAAGTCCAGTGATACTGCCGCATAAATCCAGTCCATTGGTACTGCGTATAAATCCTGTGGTACTGCCATATAATTCCAGTGATACTGCTGTATAATTCCAGTGGTACTGCCATATAAGTCCAGTTGTACTGCTGTATAATTCCAGTGGAACTGGCGTATAAATCTAGTCCAGTGATACTGCTGTATAATTCCAGTGGTACTGGCGTATAATTCCAGTGGTACTGCTGTATAATTCCAGTGGTACTGGTGTTTAAATCCTGTCCAGCGATACTGCCGTATAATTCCAGTAATACTGCCATATAATTCCAGTGGTACTGCCGTATAATTCCAGTATTACTGGCGTATCAATCCTATCCAGTGATACTGCTGTATAATTTCAGTGGTACTGGCATATAAATCCAGTGGTACTGCCGTATAATTCCAGTCCAGTGGTACTGCCGTATAAGTCCAGTGGTACTGCCGTATAATTTCAGTGGTACTGCCAAATAAGTCTAGTGGTACTGCCGTATAAATCCAGTGATACTGCCATATAAATCCAGTCCAGTGGTACTGCCATATAAATCCAGTGATACTGCCGTATAATTCCAGTGGTACTGCCATATAGTTCCAGTGATACTGCCGTATAATGTCAGTGTTACTTGTGTATAAATTTAGTCCAGTGATACTGCCGTATAATTCCAGTGGTACTGGCGTATAAATCCAGTGGTACTGACATATAAATCCAGTGGTACTGCCGTATAATTCCAGTGATACTACCGTATAACTTCAGTGATACTGCCATATAATTCCAGTGATACTGACGTATAATTCTAGTGGTACTTCCATATAAATCCAGTGATACTGCCGTATAAATCCAGTCCAGTGACACTGCTGTATAATTACAGTGACACTGCCGAATAATTCCAGTGAAACTGCCATATAAATCCAGTGATACTGCCATATAATTCCAGTGGTACTGCCGTATACGTCCAGTGGTACTGCTGTATAAATCCAGTAGTACTGGCGTATAAGTCCAGTGATACTGCCGTATAAATCCAGTCCAGTGGTACTGCCATATAAGTTTAGTTGTACTGCCGTATAATTCCAGTGGTACTGGCATATAAATCCAGTCCAGTGATACTGCCGTATAATTCCAGTGGTACTGGCGTATAAGTCCAGTGGTACTGGTGTATAAGTCCAGTGGTGCTGGCGTATAAATCCAGTGGTACTGGCGTATAAATCCAGTCCAGTGATACTGCCGTATAATTCCAGTGATACTGCCGTATAATTCCAGTGGTACTGGCGTATTAATCCAGTCCAGTGATATTGCTGTATAATTCCAGTGATACTGCCATATTATTCCAGTGGTACTGCCTTATATGTCCAGTGGTACTGCTGTATAAATCCAGTGGTCCTGGCGTATAAATCCAGTCCAGTGATACTGCTGTATAATTCCAGTGATACTGCCATATAATTCCAGTGGTACTGCCGTATACGTCCAGTGATACTGCTGTATAAATCCAGTGGTACTGGCGTATAAGTCCAGTGATACTGCCGTATAAATCCAGTCCAGTGGTACTGCCATAAAATTCCAGTGGTACTGTACTGTGCTGTATATTATTTAATCCATTTAAAGGGGTTATTAATATTTAATACCAATAATTTTTACAGGGTTTGCCCTGTGTGATGTAGGGATACGCTGTCCTGTGCCGCATATTGGTGGTCATTCTGAGTTGTTCGCTCGCTATCTGCTTTTAGCAGCATTGCAAACGCTAGGCCACCTCCCTCTGGGAGTGTATCTAAGCTTAGCAGAATAGCGAACGAAAGGTTAGCAGAATTGATACTAAATAATTCCTTGCAGTTTCTGAGTAGCTCCAGACCTACTCCTAGATTGCGATCAGCTCGGTCCGTTTAGTTCCTGGTTTGACGTCACAAACACGCCCTGCGATTGGCCAGCCACTCCCCCTTTTCTCCATCCACTCCTGCATTTTAGCCTGACACGCCTGCGTTTTTTAGCACACTCCCGGAAAACGCTCAGTTACCACCCAGAAACGCCCCTTTCCTGTCAATCACTCACCGATCAGCAGTGCGACTGAAAAGCACCGCACGAACAACAGCAAAACTGCTACGTTTTTAGTTAAATAACTAAGCGCATGTGCGCTGCGTACCATGCTCATGCGCATTTAGCAACAAATCGCAGCATAGCAAAAATCGGCAACGAGTGAACAACTCGGAATGACCACCTTTGTGTTATATAACTCCAGAAAAATGAGGAAGACATTTTTTTTTTAGTATAAAATAGGGAAAGATCAAGAAGCACTTCCTCATAGTGCTGAAGCTGCTGCCACTAGCCATGACATAGTCGATGAAATGCATCAATGTCGTCTGCCAAGGCCGATGCCGATTGTGATAGTAGAGGGCATGTAAATTACAAAACCAAAGTTCAGTAAAAAGACCTAAAAAAAGAAATTTAAATGGTCTGAGGAGAAAAGTAAACTTGCCAATATGCCATTTACGACACGGAGTGGCAAGGAACGGCTAAGGCCCTGGCCTATGTTCATGACTAGTAGTTCAGCTTCACATGGCGATGGAAGCCCTCATCCTCCCACTAGAAAGATGATAAGAGTTAAGGTGGTAAAAGCACAGCAAAGAACTGTGCATTCTAAGATGGTATCACAAATCCCCAAGGAGAGTTCGGCGGTTGCGATGCCTGACCTTCCCAACACTGCATGGGAAAAGGTGGCTCCTCCCACCATTTGCACACCCTCTGCAAGTGCTGAAAGTAGCACCCACAGTCCAGTTTCTGATATTCAAATTGAAGATGTCACCGTTGAAGTACACCAGGATGATAATATGGGGGTTGGTGGTGCTGAGGAGGAAGTTGACGATGAGGATTCTGATGGTGATGTGATTTGTTTAAATCAGGCACCGGGGAAGACACCTATTGTCCATGGGATGAATAAGCCCATTGTGATGCCTGGGCAAAATACCAAAAAAGCCTCCTCTTCGGTGTGATACTATTTCTCCACAAATCTGGACAACGGGTGTCAAGCCGTGTGTTGCCTTTGTCAATCCGTAATAAGTAGGTGTAAGGATGTTAACCACCTAAGAACATCCTCCCTTAAACGTGATCTGCTGCACATTCATCGGAAGTCATTGTCAAGTTCAGAAACTTTGGGTAAGAGCGTAAGCAGTCCACTGACACCTAAATGCCTTCTTCCTGTTGTACCCAAGCTCCTGCAAGCCACACCACCAACTTCCTAAACGTCAACTTCCTCCTCAGTCAGGACCGTCAGTAGTCCTGCAGGCCATGTCACTGGCAAGACTGAGGAGTCCTCTCCTAACTGGGATTCCTCCGGAGGACCCTTGAGTGGTATGCCTAATGCTGCTGTTGCTGCCGCTGCTGTTGCTGCTACAAGGAGTCGATCAGCATCCCATAGGAGAAGTCGGAAGACAACTTGTACTACTTCAAGTAAGCAATTGACTGTCCAACAGTCCATTGCAAGGAAGATGAAATATGAAAGCAGTCATTCTGTTGCAAAGCGGATAACTGAGGCCTTGACAGCTATGTTGGTGTTAGACATGCATCCAGTATCCTCCATTGGTTCAGTTGGACTTAGAGAATTGATTGAAATAGTGTGTCCCCGATACCAAATCCCATCAAGATTCCACTTTACTAGGCAGGCGATACTGAAAAATGTACAGAGACGTCAGAAAAAGTGTCCTCAGTGTCCTAAAAAATGCAGTTGTACCCACTGTCCACGAATATGTGGACAAGCGGAACAGGGCAGACTAAGGACTATATGACTGTGACAGCCCACTGGGTAGATATATTGCCTCCAGCAGCAACAACAGCAGCTGCGGCACTAGTAGCAGCATCTCGCAAACGCCAACTCATTCCTAGGCAGGCTACGCTATGTATCACCATTTTCCGTAAGAGGCACACCACTGGCAACCTCTTACAGAAACTGAGGGACATAATCACACAATGGCTTACCCTACTTAGACTTTCCTGGGGATTTGTGATATTGGACAACGCCACCTATATTGTGCGTGCATTACATCTTGGCAAATTCCAGCATGTCACATGTTTTGCACATACAATTAATTTGGTGGTGCTGAATTTTTTTTAAAATGACAGGGGCGTGCAGGAGATGCTGTCGTTGTCCCGAAAAATTGCAGGCCACTTTCGACATTCAGCCTCTGCGTGCCGAAGACTGGAGCGCCAGCAAACACTCCTGTACCTGCCCTGCCATCACCTGAAGCAAGAGGTGGTAACGAGATGGAATTCAACGCTCTATATGCTGCAGAGGATGGAGGAGCAGCAAAAGGCCATTCAAGTCTATACATTCACCTATGATATAGGCAAAGGAAGGGGAATGCACCTGATTTAAGTGCAGTCGAGAATGATTTCCGTCTGTGCAAGGTTCTGCAACCCTTCGAACTTGTCACACGTGAAGTCAGTTCAGACACTGCCAGCTTGAGTCAGGTCATTCCCCTCATCAGGCTTTTGCAGAAGCAGCTGGAGAAATATGAGGGAGGAGCTATGATGGAGCGATTCCACTAAGTATGTGGGACTTGTGGATGGAGCCCTTCATTCGCTTTGCCAGGATTCAAGGGTGGTCAATCTGCTGAAATAAGAGCACTACATTTTGGCCACCATGCTCGATCCTAGGTTTAAAGCCTACGTTGTATCTCTCTTTCTGGCAGACACAAGTCTGCAGAGTTTCGAAGACCTGCTGGTGAGAAAATTGTCAACTCAAGCGCAACAGCTCCTCCTTTATTTTCTACGGCAACTGGGACTGCGAGGAAAATTATAAGATTTCCTAGCCCACCCGCTGGCGGTGATGCAGGGCAGTCAGGAGCAAGTGCTGACATCTGGTTTGGACTGAAGGACCTATCAACGATTATTGACATGTCTCCTGTTGCTGCATATGATTCTGTTACCATTGAAAGAATGGTGGAGGATTATATGAGTGACCGCAACCAAGTAGGCATGTCAGACAGTCCGTTTGTATACTGGCAGGAAAAAGAGGCAATTTGGATGCCCTTGCACAAACTGGCTTTATTTTACCTAAGTTGCCACCCTCTACAGTGTGTACTCTGAAACAGTGTTTAGTGCAGCCGGTAACCTTGTCAGCGATCGGTGTAGGAAGTTACCTCCGCACAATGTGGAGAAGATGATGTTCATTAAAATTAATTATAAATTCCACCAGGAAGACCTTGACCAGCAATTGCCTCCAGAAAGTACTCAGGGACCTGTAATGGAGGATTCCAGTGGGGATAAATTAATACTCGTTAAGGAGTACACAGTGAAAGGGGTGAGGAATCGGAGGATGAGGTTGACATCTTGCCTCTGTAGAGCCAGTTTGTGCAAGGAGAGATTGATTTCTTATTTTTTGGTGGGGGCCCAAACAAACCACTCATTTCAGCCACAGTCATGTGGCAGAACCTGTCGCTGAAAGGATTGGTTTGTTAAAGTGTGCATGTCCTGTTTATAGAACATAAGGGTGGGTGGGAGGGCCCAAGGACAATTCCATCTTGCACCTCTTTTTCTTCTTTGCATCATGTGCTGTTTGGGGACTAGTTTTTTAAAGTGCCATCCTGTCTGACACTGCCATACAAGTCCAGGGGTAATGCCGTATAAATCCAGGGTTACTGCCGTATAAGTCCAGTCCAGTGGTGCTGTCTTGTGCTGCATCAGTCCAGTGATGGTGTCTTGTGCTGCCATAAGTCCAATGGTCGTGTCCTTTGCTATATATTATTTACTCCAAATAAAAGGCTTATATACTGTACATTACTTATATTATTAGCCTAATAATTTTTACAGGGTTTGCCCTGTGTGGTGTAGGGGTACGCTCGCCTGTGCTGCGTATTATTATAAAGCTTCAAATAAAAGGGTTATTATTATCCAAATTAATTTTTCAGGCTTTGCCGTGTGTGTGTGTGTGTCGTTTAGGGGTATGCTCTCCTGTGCCACCAATATTGTGTGTGTAATACATCTGGGCAAATTTCAGCAAGTCCCATGTTGTTTGTGCCACACACTTGTGTCGCTTAGCTTAGTCATAAAGCTACCAAATTGCACCTCTTTTTCTTCTTTGCATGATGTGCTGTTTGGGGCCTAGTTTTTTAAAGTACCATCCTGTCTGCCATTGCAGTGCCACTCCTTGGTGGGTGAGGTGTTTGTGCCGCACACTTGTGTCGCTTAGCTTAGCCATCCAGCTACCTCATTGCACCTCTTTTTCTTCTTTGCATCATGTGCTGTTTGGGGCCTATTTTTTAAATCTTCCATCCTGTCTGCCACTGCAGTGCCACTCCTAGATGGGCCAGGTGTTTGTGTCGCTTAGCTTAGTCATCCAGCCACCTCAGTGTAACCTTTTGGCCTAAAAACAATATTGTGAGGTGTGAGGTGTTCAGAATAGACTGGAAATAAGTGGAAATTAATGTTATTGAGCGTAATAATACCGTAGGATCAAAATTACTCCCAAATTTGTGATTTTAGCTGTTTTTATGTTTTTTTCAAAAATCATCCAGATACAAAACCAAAACACTAAAAAGTGGTTTTGGCAAAACCAATCCAGATACAAAACACGAGCATGGAACCAGAACCAAAACCAAAACACAAAACACGAAAAGTGGCCGCAGCACATCTCTAGATATAACATGCAGTATGTACAGCTGGTGCAATATATTGGTACTTGGATGTGCCTTTGCTGGTTACCCACAATTTGTAGTGTATACCCAGCCTTACTCTTAGCCCGGGTACACACTAGAACGATGTGTACCTGAAAAATATGCCGGGCGATTCGACAGGCCGATATATGGTATCCAAGGTACAAATTACAATGATGTAATGAAGAACGGAACGATCTCTTGTTCAGACCTTCATTACACTGCAAGGGGCAAAATGCAATAATGTCCAGTTGGCTGTGCATCACGTCTGACCAGACAATATCTCATGCGATCGCAGGAGCACGCAGACTGGCTGACACACTGAACGATCCAGCTGATACTGTATGTCACTCTAATTCAGCCAGAAACAACATATTGTGCTGAAATCATTCTAGTATGTACCCATGCTTAACATCAAGCTGATATTGTTGCTGAATATATCTCTTTCTACAGGATCTTTTACTATAAAATCTGCTTCCTTTATAGTGAATTTCTTCAAAGGGAACAATTTTAGTAGTGTTTGCCTCTATTACTTATTAACAAAAAGGGGCATATTTACTGAAGTGCGGGTTTATAGAAGTGAAGATGTTGCCCATAGTAACCAGTGAGATTCTACTTATTTATTTAGCACCTTCTAGCAGATACAGTAATACTGGTTGCTATTGGCAAGATATCCATTTGTATAAACCCGCACTTTAGCAAACATACCCCTAAATGTCCAGGACTGAAATGCCAGTTGAGGGCAATACATATAGGTCCTTTTTTGTTATTACAGTTCAATTACGTATATCTGAGCAGAACTCACCCTAAGGTCATTTTCCTCCTCTGAGCTAGGGATGATATTCTGCCAATACAACAATGTTGGACAATAGTCTCTCTCCCTCGTCAATGGCAAACTAATGCAGTTGCTCTCCCTGTCACCTCCTCAACTGTCCTGATGTCTCTGAATACTTGTTATAGTTAAAGGCGTATAGCTAGTGGCAGGTAGAAATCTATAACTTGAATGTAACTGCTGTCTGCTCTTGTAGCTGTTTGCAGTGCTGAAATACCTGTCTCTTTTAATGCATGGAGGATTCCTCACAGGCAAGCTCCTGTGTGGTAGGATCCATGCTGGCTTGCAGCAAGAGGTGGATTTTGATTGCCATAAAACCTTTGATCACACACTAGTAATCAGACAATCACTGCCTAACAAAGGTTGAAGGCTTGAATCCCATTACCTATAAGGTCATAACTGTGAGATCTAAGGAAAACTTCTAAACAAAAAGTCTCTAGAAACGGAATCTATGCTATAATGGACATCCCTCTTGAATGAAAGTATAGAGATTACACCACAGAGGAAGTCTCTGAAGAGACGAAACGCGTAGGTTAATGTGTTGTAAATTTACTTGATGATAAAGGGGGTAATTCTGAGTTGATCGCAGCACCAAGTTTGTTAGCAATTGGGCAAAACCATGTGCACTGCAGGGGGGACAGATATAACATTTGCAGAGAGAGTTAGATTTGGGTAGGTTATTTGTTTCTGTGCAGGGTAAATACTGGTTGCTTTATTTTTACACTGCAATCTAGATTCCAGTTTGAACACACCCCACCCAAATCTAACACTCTCTGCACATGTTATATCTGCCCCTCCTGCAGTGCACATGGTTTTGCTCAACTGCTAACAAAATTGCTGCTGCGATCAACTCGGAATGACCACCAACATCACTACGAATTCTACACTCACATGAAGAGTGAATCATCCACATGCAATAGTGGAATCCTGTGTGTCGACTTGATTATTTAGATATGTACTAGTATTGTACTAATTTCATAATAAATTGTATTATACTTTTATAAGTGTGTCAACAAGATTTCTAAATACTTTTATATTCTTTTTATATTTCTATGTATGGAAAAGTATACACAAATCCAGCTTTGAACAATTTAGACCACCTAAACAGTGTATCAGATTAGCGCTCTCCTACAGATCTTCCAATATAAATAAATATATACACTGCTCAAAAAAATAAAGGGAACACTTAAACAACACAATGTAACTCCAAGTCAATCACACTTCTGTGAAATCAAACTGTCCACTTAGGAAGCAACACTGATTGACAATCAATTTCACATGCTGTTGTGCAAATGGAATAGACAACAGATGGAAATTATAGGCAATTAGCAAGACACCCCCAATAAAGGAGTTGTTCTGCAGGTGGTGACAACAGACCACTTCTCAGCTCCTATGCTTTCTGGCTGATGTTTTGGTCAATTTTGAAAGCTGGCGGTGCTTTCACTCTAGTGGTAGCATGAGATAGAGTCTACAACCCACACAAGTGGCTCAGGTAGTGCAGCTCATCCTGGATGGCACATCAATGCGAGCTGTGGCAAGAAGGTTTGCTGTGTCTGTCAGCGTAGTGTCCAGAGCATGGAGGCGCTACCAGGAGACAGGCCAGCACATCAGGAGACGTGAAGGAGGCCGTAGGAGGGCAACAACCCAGCAGCAGGACCGCTTCCTCCACCTTTGTGCAAGGAGGAACAGGAGGAGCACTGCCAGAGCCCTGCAAAATGATCTCCAGCGAGCCACAAATGTGCATGTGTCTACTCAAATGATCAGAAACAGACTCCATGAGGGTGGTATGAGGGCCCGACGTCCACAGGTGGGGGTTGTGCTTACAGCCCAACACCATGCAGGAAGTTTGGCATTTGCCAGAGAACACCAAGATTGGCAAATTCGCCACTGGCGCCCTGTGCTCTTCACAGATGAAATCAGGTTCTCACTGAGCACATGTGACAGACGTGACAGAGTCTGGAGACGCCAAGGAGAACGTTCTGCTGCCTGCAACATCCTCCAGCATGACCAGTTTGGCAGTGGGTCAGTAATGGTGTAGGGTGGCATTTCTTTGGGGTGCCGCACAGCCCTCCATGTGCTCGCCAGAGGTAGCCTGACTGCCTTTAGGTACCGAGATGAGATCCTCAGACCCCTGTGTGAGACCATATGCTGGTGCGGTTGGCCCTGGGTTCCTCCTAATGCAAGACAATGCAAGACCTCATGTGGCTGGAGTGTGTCAGCAGTTCCTGCAAGACAAAGGCATTGATGCTATGGACTGGCCCGCTCATTCCCCAGACCTGAATCCAATTGAGCACATCTGGGACATCATGTCTCGCTCCATCCACCAACGCCACATTGCACCACAGACTGTCCAGGAGTTGGCGGATGCTTTAGTCCAGGTCTGGGAGGAGATCCCTCAGGAGACCATCCGCCACCTCATCAGGAGCATGCCCAGGCATTGTAGGGAGGTCTTACAGGCACGTGGAGGCCACACAAACTACTGAGACTCATTTTGACTTGTTTTAAGGACATTACATCAAAGTTGGATCAGCCTGTAGTGTGTTTTTCCACTTTAATTTTGAGTGTGACTCCAAATCCAGACCTCCATGGGTTAATAAATTTGATTTCCATTGATAATTTTTGTGTGATTTTGTTGTCAGCACATTCAACTATGTACAGAACAAAGCATTTAATAAGAATATTTCATTCATTCAGATCTAGGATGTGTTATTTTAGTATTCCCATTATTTTTTTGAGCAGTGAATAAATATATATATATATATATATATATATATATATATATATATAGTTAGAAGGGAATTTTTAAAAATCACTCCTTAGTGGTTGCCTGTGTCACAAAAGCAATCTACTGTCCCAATTTACATTTCCTAGTCCTTATGGTTCAGGTAATTTTATGAAGAGGGAAAAAGTAGCAGGTGCACTATCTCACACTAGCTCAACCTGTACTAACCAGAGGCATTTAGCATAATCCTGGCCAGGGCTATGAGCTTACCCACTGCACCAAGGTAGCCTCTCATTGGGTAAGTCCCTAACACTAACTGCAGGGGTTCAGGTCTGGGGGGCAGGACACTCCAAAGCAACCCAGCCAGACAACCCCAGGGCACAGCAAGAGTGATACAAGTAAAGAGTTAAGTAGGTAGGAGCAGCTACTGCTGCATGTGTGAGTAATGTAAAGAGTGAAAAAGAATGGTGTGGAAGTGTTACACATATATAAAACCAACTATAAGTGCCATAGTGTATTGAAATAAATGTTAGATTGCGATGTCCCGAGGGTGTCCAGCCACGGCAGGTCCAGGAAACCCCGTGCCCCAGAGAATCCCCCCAATATTGACTACCATAATAAACAAATGTAGGAGTCTTACCTCAGTGTGCTCATTCCACATATGCAAGCCAGAGTGCTGGGCCCACTATTTAAAATCAGTGAGGGGTCGGTGGGGCAGGGTTCTAAACTAGCTGAAGTGTCTCATGCTTTCAGATATATGTATAAATACATAGAATCAATTGCAAAGGAAGGAAGGTCCTAGTTTTCACACAATAATTAGGTAATGAGGTGCTACTGTGCTTGAGACTTTATACAATGTACAGAGGGAAAAAGATGCAAGTGCACTATCTCACACTAGCTCAAACTGTAATAATCAGAGGCATTTAGCATAATCCTGGCCAGGGCTATGAGTTTACCCACCGCACCAAAGTAGGCTCACATTGGGTAAGTCCCTAACACTAACTGCAGGGGTTCAGGTCCAGGGGGCAGGACATCCCAAAGCCACCCAGCCAGGCAACCCCAGGGCACCGCAAGAGTGATACAAGTAAAGAGTTAAATAGGTAGGAGCAGCTACTGCTCCTACCTATTTATTTATTTATACATATATCTGAAGGCATGAGACACTTCAGCTAGTTTAGCACCCTGCCCCACCCCTCACTGATTTTAAATAGAGGGCTTAGCACTCTGGCTTGCAAATGTGGAATGAGCACACTGAGGTAAGACTCCTAGATTTGTTTTCTATGTCAGTCAATATTGGGGGGATTCTCTGGGGCACGGGGCTTCCTGGACCTGCCGTGGCTGGACACCCTCGGGGCATCGCAATCTAACATTTATTTTAATACACTATGGCACTTATAGTTTGTTTTATATATGTGTAACACTTTCACACCATTCTTTTTCACTCTTCACATTGCTCACACATGCAGCAGTAGCTGCTCCTACCTATTTAACTCTTTACTTGTATCACTCTTGCTGTGCCCTGGGGTTGTCTGGGTGGGTGGCTTTTGGGTGTCCTACCCCCCAGACCTTAACCCCTGCAGTTAGTGTTAGGGACTTACCCAATGAGAGGCTACCTTGGTGCAGTGGGTAAGCTCATAGCCCTTGCCAGGATTATGCTAAATGCCTCTGGTTAGTACAGGTTGAGCTAGTGTGAGATAGTGCACCTGCATCTATTTCCCTCTTCATAAAATTACCTGAACCATAAGGACTAGGACATTTAAATTGGGACAGTAGCTTGCTTTTGTGACACAGGCACCCACTAAGGAGTGATTTTTAAAAATTCAACCCACAAAGGGGTGAGAAGTGGTGAGATAATTTCCCCCTCCCAGAGGAGAGTTAAGACAACCCACCCAGCTGTGGCTATAGAGAATGCATGGTGCCGGCGATACCAAGTCCAGGAGGGGGGAGGACACAGTGCTCTGTTCCCGGACTTCCTTGCAGTGACATTTTCAGAGCATGCCATTATTCAAATAGGGAAGCCACATCAACTGCTACCCCTATATACTTCAAACATTGCAGAGTATGGCTCCCCTATTTGAATAAACGACTGCTCTAAAACTGCCACTGGCAAGGAAGTGCAGCCTTATGGTTCAGGAGATTGTGTGAAGAGTCAGTGATATTTACCATATGAGAGGATAGTGTCTCAATTATCAGAGGTTAACCTGTCACTTAAACTAAACATTGCCGAACCTCTCAGAGAGCAATATGAGGAGAGAGAGATATTTTGACTCTTAAATGCATTAAAGGAAAACTTGAAAGTGAGCAACTGCTTATCTGCTGTGTAAAGGGTACCATTCGCTCTCCCAGTGACCTTAAGTGTTGTGCAAACATCCTTACCTTTTACCTCAAAGCAGGAGCCCTAAGGAGAGTGAGAAGCTAAGTAAGGAGACCTAGGGCCCTTTGGAATTGAGTCACCCTATCCATGCAAACCTTACATATTTAAGTGAGATGAGGGCTGGGCCATTTTTGGCTCTAATTCATTGACCGGATTTGGATTTGGGTTTGCTAAATCGCCGTGACTGGCTTTGGATTTGAATTTAGATTTTTTTTTAATTTACAAAAAAAAAAAAGTTAAAATCACTTAATTTGTGCCTGTTTTTTGGTCCCTACAGTATTATTAACCTCAAATTCATTAACATCCAGTAATTTCCACTCAGTTTTACCACCTCACAACTCACAATATTGATTTCACCAATATTGGCCAAAGGCTGGCTGGCTAAAGTGTGGTATACAGTGTGGGATGGATACAGTGCGGATCAGATACAGTGTGGGTTGAATACAGTGCGGGATACAGAGTGGGTTGGATACAGTGCTTGTTGGATTCTGTGTGGGTTGGATACAGTACGGGCTATATTACTGGTTTGATACAGTGTGGATATATTACTGTTGGATACAGTGTGGAATACAGTGCAGGTTGGATACAGTGTTGGTTGGATACAGTGCGGGATACACTGCGGGTGAGATACAGTTTGGGTTGGATACTGTGTGGGTCAGATACAGTGCTGGATACATTGCTGGTTGGATACAATGGGGGATACAGTGCTGATTGGATACAGTGCATGTTGGATATAGTACTGGATACTGTGTGGGTCAGATACAATGCAGGATACAGTGCAGGGCGGATACACCAATAGTTCACATACTGTGACAGGGGATGCCAGTGATGTCCCCAGTGCGGGAGTGTCGGCAGTGCAGGGGTGCTGGCAGAGTCCCCATTGTGGGGTTGCCAGTGGTGTCCATACTGCTGGGGTGCTGGCTGTGTCAGCAGTGACAGTAGTGTCCTCAGTGCAGAGTTGCTGTTGTTGTCGGTACTTCTAGCTGTGTCGGCAGTGCGGGGGTGCCTGGGGTATCCTTACTGCAGGGTTGTTGGCAGTGCTGGGAGTGTCGTGGTTGCCGGCAGTGTCCATACTGCTGGAATGCTGGTGGTGTCGGCAGTGATGGTGGTGTCCTCAGTGCGGGGGTGCCTGCAGTGTCCTTGGTGCGGAGTTGTTGGTGGAGTTGGTACTGCTGGCTGTGTCGGCAGTGTGGGGGTGCAAGGTGTGTCCTTACAGCAGGGGTGCCGGCAGTGCTGACAGTGTCCTCAGTGTAGTGTTGCTTTTGGTGTTGGTACTCCTGGCGTGCTGTTGATGTTGGCCGTGCAGGAATGTTGCTGGTGTCCTCAGTGCAGGGGTGCCAACACTGTTGGCAATGATGGAGTGCCAACGGTGTACTCAATGTGGGTTTGTGTCAGCAGTGCGGGGGGGGGGGGAGCAGTTGTGTTGGCAGTGCTGGAGTCCCGGCAGAGCAGGGGTGTCAGCAGTGTGGGAGTTCCGGTGGTATCATCCATGCGGGGGTGCCGGCAGTGTGGGCAATATGGGTGGTGGTGTCGGCAGTACGGGCAACAGTGACAGAGCTGTGCAGGCCATCATATTTCCCCCCATTAAAGTTATGGGGACATGCTGATTGGCTGTGAACCAGTACAGATGGCTCTCTCAGCCAATCAGCGGTCAGCCTCATTGACTTTTGAAATTGGCGCTTGAGGCGAACACGTGAGATCTGACAGTGGGATCTCGAGTGTTCAGCTCAAGCAGGGCTCGAGAAAGCTGGGGCTTATCCGAGCCCCGGACTCGACTGCCCGTATAGGGGAAGTTTGGAGCAGTTTGCATTTCTCAAAAAATTCGAACCGCTCATCACTAATATTTAACATACAGTGGGCAGAGCTTGGCCTGTCGTCCCAGCATTTACAGCACTGAGCAGGGCAGCATCAGAGGTGAGACGGGGCAGAGAAGGAGGCGGATTATTCTCCTCAGCACCAGCCTTTTGATGGGGAAGGCTCATCCGGAGGTGTGGCCTGACAAAAATTGGCAGCAGCGGGCAAAGCATGTCCTATTGTAAGTCTAATTAGTTTACCAAGAAGTCCTTCAAAATTAAAGTTATGAGCATGGAAATACTTGAAATTCCATAGCAAAGCATAGGTATTCAGTTAGTCACTGATAATATTGCTAACCAGTGTCCCAAGACAATGTTCATGGTGTCAGAATCATTTTGTAAAGAAATTTTCTTTAAAGCAATAGAACAAGTCAAATTGGATTAAATAAGTGGCCTGAAGAAATTTTCTACATTAGTAACCCTTTAGGTATATACTTTAAATACATTAATTCCTTTTAGTTTGACGTTGAACGGAAATTGTGATGTCTCTCCTTTTTAACAAAAAAAAGTTTTTTGGGTTTTGGATCTGGATCCCCACTCGTGTTTTGGATCTGGATTGGTTTTGCTAAAACCACCCTTTTGGGTTTTGGTTTTGGATCTGGATGATTTATGAAAAAAAAATCATAAAAACAGCTAAAATCACAAATTTGGGGGTAATTTTAAGCATACGGTATTATTAACCTCAAAACATTCATTTCCACTCATTTCCAGTCTATTCCAAACACCTCACACCTCACAATATTGTTTTTAGGCCAAAAGGTTGCACCAAGGTAGCTGGATGACTAAGCTAAGCGACACAAGTGGGCTGCACAAACACCTGGCCCATCTAGGAGTGGCACTGCAGTGGCAGACAGAATGGCAGTTTTAAAAACTAGGCCCCAAAGAGCACATAATTCAAAGAGAAAAAAAAAGGCACAAGATGGAATTGTTATGGGCCCTACCACCCACCCCTCCCACCCTTATGTTGTTTAAACAATACATGCACACTTTAATAAACCCATAATTTCAGCGACAGATGGTCCCCCTGGAAAAAGCTTGCCAAGTTCTCCAAATCATAGCTAGCTACAAACATACCACCTCCACTCTCCAAGTCCAGAGTGAAAATGGCAGCAACTCGTGGCTGTTTATATGGAATCCAAAACCCGTGAGAATCTGACAGCTGGATCATGAGGTTTTACTTCATTCTGGTTTGCGAGTCTGGCAGGAAGTCCCGAGATGGATTTGATTCTGGGCTCGGAATGGGATGTTCAGGGGGGTTTGGTTCTCTGTGAACCGAACCCGCTCATCTCTAATTAACAAATGGTTTCCTTTAAAGCTCTAGTGCATTGGTTCTCAAACTCGGCCCTCTGGACCCCAAACAATTCATTAATTCCAAGTCTCACAGTATCGCAAACAAAATAATTAGTTCTACCTGTGGATCTTTTAAGATGTGTCAATGTGTAATGACTACACCTGTGCACCAGTTGGGTGACCTGGAAAACGTGAACTGTTTGGGGTCCTGTTAACCACTGTACTGGTGTGTAGAGATGTTTGTTACTAGCATTGATGTAAATACAGATTTCCCTTCCTGGTTACTTTCATCTCATAAAGAGAAAAAAGATGTAAGTGCACAATTCAAACATTACTATTTAGAATTATAATACATTTTGCATTAAATTTTGCAATAAATAGGGGTTTTTAGCATAATCATTGCCAAGGTTATGGGCTTACCCAGCATGTCCAGGGACCCTCAACGGGTAAGTCTCTAACATTTTAAGGGTTCAAGTCTAGGGAGTGGAACACCCCAAAATAGCCCAGCCAAACCACCCAAGGGCATCACACTAGTGTAGCAAGTGAAGAGTGTTAGATAGATAGGAAAGATGCTAGGCTGAACAGCTTGGCTGAACAGAGTTGTCTTAGAAGGGTTGTTTAAAGGGGTTAAGAAAATATTACGATATACAGATGTGTCCACTAGAGATGAGCGCCGGAAATTTTTCGGGTTTTGTGTTTTGGTTTTGGGTTCGGTTCCGCGGCCGTGTTTTGGGTTCGACCGCGTTTTGGCAAAACCTCACCGAATTTTTTTTGTCGGATTCGGGTGTGTTTTGGATTCGGGTGTTTTTTTCCAAAAAACCTAAAAAACAGCTTAAATCATAGAATTTGGCGGTCATTTTGATCCCAAAGTATTATTAACCTCAAAAACCATAATTTCCACTCATTTTCAGTCTATTCTGAATACCTCACACCTCACAATATTATTTTTAGTCCTAAAATTTGCACCGAGGTCGCTGTGTGAGTAAGATAAGCGACCCTAGTGGCCGACACAAACACCGGGCCCATCTAGGAGTGGCACTGCAGTGTCACGCAGGATGTCCCTTCCAAAAAACCCTCCCCAAACAGCACATGACGCAAAGAAAAAAAGAGGCGCAATGAGGTAGCTGTGTGAGTAAGATTAGCGACCCTAGTGGCCGACACAAACACCGGGCCCATCTAGGAGTGGCACTGCAGTGTCACGCAGGATGTCCCTTCCAAAAAACCCTCCCCAAACAGCACATGACGCAAAGAAAAAAAGAGGCGCAATGAGGTAGCTGTGTGAGTAAGATAAGCGACCCTAGTGGCCGACACAAACACCGGGCCCATCTAGGAGTGTCACTGCAGTGTCACGCAGGATGTCCCTTCCAAAAAACCCTCCCCAAACAGCACATGACGCAAAGAAAAAAAGAGGCGCAATGAGGTAGCTGTGTGAGTAAGATAAGCGACTCTAGTGGCCGACACAAACACCGGGCCCATCTAGGAGTGGCACTGCAGTGTCACGCAGGATGTCCCATCCAAAAAACCCTCCCCAAACAGCACACGACGCAAAGAAAAAGAAAAGAAAAAAGAGGTGCAAGATGGAATTGTCCTTGGGCCCTCCCACCCACCCTTATGTTGTATAAACAAAACAGGACATGCACACTTTAACCAACCCATCATTTCAGTGACAGGGTCTGCCACACGACTGTGACTGATATGACGGGTTGGTTTGGACCCCCCCAAAAAAGAAGCAATTAATCTCTCCTTGCACAAACTGGCTCTACAGAGGCAAGATGTCCACCTCATCATCACCCTCCGATATATCACCGTGTACATCCCCCTCCTCACAGATTATCAATTCGTCCCCACTGGAATCCACCATCTCAGCTCCCTGTGTACTTTGTGGAGGCAATTGCTGCTGGTCAATGTCTCCGCGGAGGAATTGATTATAATTCATTTTAATGAACATCATCTTCTCCACATTTTCTGGATGTAACCTCGTACGCCGATTGCTGACAAGGTGAGCGGCGGCACTAAACACTCTTTCGGAGTACACACTTGTGGGAGGGCAACTTAGGTAGAATAAAGCCAGTTTGTGCAAGGGCCTCCAAATTGCCTCTTTTTCCTGCCAGTATAAGTACGGACTGTGTGACGTGCCTACTTGGATGCGGTCACTCATATAATCCTCCACCATTCTATCAATGTTGAGAGAATCATATGCAGTGACAGTAGACGACATGTCCGTAATCGTTGTCAGGTCCTTCAGTCCGGACCAGATGTCAGCATCAGCAGTCGCTCCAGACTGCCCTGCATCACCGCCAGCGGGTGGGCTCGGAATTCTGAGCCTTTTCCTCGCACCCCCAGTTGCGGGAGAATGTGAAGGAGGAGATGTTGACAGGTCGCGTTCCGCTTGACTTGACAATTTTGTCACCAGCAGGTCTTTCAACCCCAGCAGACTTGTGTCTGCCGGAAAGAGAGATCCAAGGTAGGCTTTAAATCTAGGATCGAGCACGGTGGCCAAAATGTAGTGCTCTGATTTCAACAGATTGACCACCCGTGAATCCTTGTTAAGCGAATTAAGGGCTCCATCCACAAGTCCCACATGCCTAGCGGAATCGCTCCGTGTTAGCTCCTCCTTCAATGTCTCCAGCTTCTTCTGCAAAAGCCTGATGAGGGGAATGACCTGACTCAGGCTGGCAGTGTCTGAACTGACTTCACGTGTGGCAAGTTCAAAGGGCATCAGAACCTTGCACAACGTTGAAATCATTCTCCACTGCGCTTGAGACAGGTGCATTCCACCTACTATATCGTGCTCAATTGTATAGGCTTGAATGGCCTTTTGCTGCTCCTCCAACCTCTGAAGCATATAGAGGGTTGAATTCCACCTCGTTACCACTTCTTGCTTCAGATGATGGCAGGGCAGGTTCAGTAGTTTTTGGTGGTGCTCCAGTCTTCTGTACGTGGTGCCTGTACGCCGAAAGTGTCCCGCAATTCTTCTGGCCACCGACAGCATCTCTTGCACGCCCCTGTCGTTTTTTAAAAAATTCTGCACCACCAAATTCAAGGTATGTGCAAAACATGGGACGTGCTGGAATTTGCCCATATTTAATGCACACACAATATTGCTGGCGTTGTCCGATGCCACAAATCCACAGGAGAGTCCAATTGGGGTAAGCCATTCCGCGATGATCTTCCTCAGTTGCCGTAAGAGGTTTTCAGCTGTGTGCGTATTCTGGAAAGCGGTGATACAAAGCGTAGCCTGCCTAGGAAAGAGTTGGCGTTTGCGAGATGCTGCTACTGGTGCCGCCGCTGCTGTTCTTGCGGCGGGAGTCCATACATCTACCCAGTGGGCTGTCACAGTCATATAGTCCTGACCCTGCCCTGCTCCACTTGTCCACATGTCCGTGGTTAAGTGGACATTGGGTACAACTGCATTTTTTAGGACACTGGTGAGTCTTTTTCTGACGTCCGTGTACATTCTCGGTATCGCCTGCCTAGAGAAGTGGAACCTAGATGGTATTTGGTAACGGGGGCACACTGCCTCAATAAATTGTCTAGTTCCCTGTGAACTAACGGCGGATACCGGACGCACGTCTAACACCAACATAGTTGTCAAGGCCTCAGTTATCCGCTTTGCAGCAGGATGACTGCTGTGATATTTCATCTTCCTCGCAAAGGACTGTTGAACAGTCAATTGCTTACTGGAAGTAGTACAAGTGGGCTTACGACTTCCCCTCTGGGATGACCATCGACTCCCAGCAGCAACAACAGCAGCGCCAGCAGCAGTAGGCGTTACACGCAAGGATGCATCGGAGGAATCCCAGGCAGGAGAGGACTCGTCAGAATTGCCAGTGACATTGCCTGCAGGACTATTGGCATTCCTGGGGAAGGAGGAAATTGACACTGAGGGAGTTGGTGGGATGGTTTGCGTGAGCTTGGTTACAAGAGGAAGGGATTTACTGGTCAGTGGACTGCTTCCGCTGTCACCCAAAGTTTTTGAACTTGTCACTGACTTATTATGAATGCGCTGCAGGTGACGTATAAGGGAGGATGTTCCGAGGTGGTTAACGTCCTTACCCCTACTTATTACAGCTTGACAAAGGGAACACACGGCTTGACACCTGTTGTCCGCATTTCTGGTGAAATACTTCCACACCGAAGAGCTGATTTTTTTGGTATTTTCACCAGGCATGTCAACGGCCATATTCCTACCACGGACAACAGGTGTCTCCCCGGGTGCCTGACTTAAACAAACCACCTCACCATCAGAATCCTCCTGGTCAATTTCCTCCCCAGCGCCAGCAACACCCATATCCTCCTCATCCTGGTGTACTTCAACACTGACATCTTCAATCTGACTATCAGGAACTGGACTGCGGGTGCTCCTTCCATCACTTGCAGGGGGCGTGCAAATGGTGGAAGGTGCATGCTCTTCACGTCCAGTGTTGGGAAGGTCAGGCATCGCAACCGACACAATTGGAGTCGGACTCTCCTTGTGGATTTGGGATTTCGAAGAACGCACAGTTCTTTGCGGTGCTACTGCTTTTGCCAGCTTTAGTCTTTTCATTTTTCTAGCGAGAGGCTGAGTGCTTCCATCCTCATGTGAAGCTGAACCACTAGCCATGAACATAGGCCAGGGCCTCAGCCGTTCCTTGCCACTCCGTGTGGTAAATGGCATATTGGCAAGTTTACGCTTCTCCTCCGACAATTTTATTTTAGGTTTTGGAGTCCTTTTTTTACTGATATTTGGTGTTTTGGATTTGACATGCTCTGTACTATGACATTGGGCATCGGCCTTGGCAGACGACGTTGCTGGCATTTCATCGTCTCGGCCATGACTAGTGGCAGCAGCTTCAGCACGAGGTGGAAGTGGATCTTGATCTTTCCCTAATTTTGGAACCTCAACATTTTTGTTCTCCATATTTTAATAGGCACAACTAAAAGGCACCTCAGGTAAACAATGGAGATGGATGGATTGGATACTAGTATACAATTATGGACGGGCTGCCGAGTGCCGAAACAGAGGTAGCCACAGCCGTGAACTACCGCACTGTACTGTGTCTGCTGCTAATATATAGACTGGTTGATAAAGAGATAGTATACTCGTAACTAGTATGTATGTATAAAGAAAGAAAAAAAAACACGGTTAGGTGGTATATACAATTATGGACGGGCTGCCGAGTGCCGACACAGAGGTAGCCACAGCCGTGAACTACCGCACTGTACTGTGTCTGCTGCTAATATATAGACTGGTTGATAAAGAGATAGTATACTCGTAACTAGTATGTATGTATAAAGAAAGAAAAAAAACCACGGTTAGGTGGTATATACAATTATGGACGGGCTGCCGAGTGCCGACACAGAGGTAGCCACAGCCGTGAACTACCGCACTGTACTGTGTCTGCTGCTAATATATAGACTGGTTGATAAAGAGATAGTATACTCGTAACTAGTATGTATGTATAAAGAAAGAAAAAAAACCACGGTTAGGTGGTATATACAATTATGGACGGGCTGCCGAGTGCCGACACAGAGGTAGCCACAGCCGTGAACTACCGCACTGTACTGTGTCTGCTGCTAATATATAGACTGGTTGATAAAGAGACAGTATACTCGTAACTAGTATGTATGTATAAAGAAAGAAAAAAAAACCACGGTTAGGTGGTATATACAATTATGGACGGGCTGCCGAGTGCCGACACAGAGGTAGCCACAGCCGTGAACTACCGCACTGTACTGTGTCTGCTGCTAATATAGACTGGTTGATAAAGAGATAGTATACTCGTAACTAGTATGACTATAAAGAAAGAAAAAAAAACCACGGTTAGGTGGTATATACAATTATGGACGGGCTGCCGAGTGCCGACACAGAGGTAGCCACAGCCGTGAACTACCGCACTGTACTGTGTCTGCTGCTAATATATAGACTGGTTGATAAAGAGATAGTATACTCGTAACTAGTATGTATGTATAAAGAAAGAAAAAAAAAACCACGGTTAGGTGGTATATACAATTATGGACGGGCTGCCGAGTGCCGACACAGAGGTAGCCACAGCCGTGAACTACCGCACTGTACTGTGTCTGCTGCTAATATAGACTGGTTGATAAAGAGATAGTATACTCGTAACTAGTATGTATGTATAAAGAAAGAAAAAAAAACCACGGTTAGGTGGTATATACAATTATGGACGGGCTGCCGAGTGCCGACACAGAGGTAGCCACAGCCGTGAACTACCGCACTGTACTGTGTCTGCTGCTAATATATAGACTGGTTGATAAAGAGATAGTATACTCGTAACTAGTATGTATGTATAAAGAAAGAAAAAAAAACCACGGTTAGGTGGTATATACAATTATGGACGGGCTGCCGAGTGCCGACACAGAGGTAGCCACAGCCGTGAACTACCGCACTGTACTGTGTCTGCTGCTAATATATAGACTGGTTGATAAAGAGATAGTATACTCGTAACTAGTATGTATGTATAAAGAAAGAAAAAAAAACCACGGTTAGGTGGTATATACAATTATGGACGGGCTGCCGAGTGCCGACACAGAGGTAGCCACAGCCGTGAACTACCGCACTGTACTGTGTCTGCTGCTAATATAGACTGGTTGATAAAGAGATAGTATACTCGTAACTAGTATGTATGTATAAAGAAAGAAAAAAAAACCACGGTTAGGTGGTATATACAATTATGGACGGGCTGCCGAGTGCCGACACAGAGGTAGCCACAGCCGTGAACTACCGCACTGTACTGTGTCTGCTGCTAATATAGACTGGTTGATAAAGAGATAGTATACTCGTAACTAGTATGACTATAAAGAACGAAAAAAAACCCACGGTTAGGTGGTATATACAATTATGGACGGGCTGCCGAGTGCCGACACAGAGGTAGCCACAGCCGTGAACTACCGCACTGTACTGTGTCTGCTGCTAATATAGACTGGTTGATAAAGAGATAGTATACTACTAATATTATATATACTGGTGGTCAGGTCACTGGTCACTAGTCACACTGGCAGTGGCACTCCTGCAGCAAAAGTGTGCACTGTTTAATTTTAATATAATATTATGTACTCCTGGCTCCTGCTATAACCTATAACTGGCACTGCAGTGCTCCCCAGTCTCCCCCACAATTATAAGCTGTGTGAGCTGAGCACAGTCAGATATATATATATACATTGATGCAGCACACTGGGCTGAGCAGTGCACACAGATATGGTATGTGACTGAGTCACTGTGTGTATCGTTTTTTTCAGGCAGAGAACGGATATATTAAATAAAACAAACAACTGCACTGTCTGGTGGTCACTGTGGTCGTCAGTCACTAAACTCTGCACTCTCTTCTACAGTATCACAGCCTCAGGTCAATCTCTCTCTCTCTCTCTCTCTCAACCCTAATCTAAATGGAGAGGACGCCAGCCACGTCCTCTCCCTATCAATCTCAATGCACGTGTGAAAATGGCGGCGACGCGCGGCTCCTTATATAGAATCCGAGTCTCGCGAGAATCCGACAGCGTCATGATGACGTTCGGGCGCGCTCGGGTTAACCGAGCAAGGCGGGAGGATCCGAGTCTGCTCGGACCCGTGAAAAAAACATGAAGTTCGTGCGGGTTCGGATTCAGAGAAACCGAACCCGCTCATCTCTAGTGTCCACTTACATCTTTGCTTTTTTACAAATTTGGCACAACATGCAAAACACGGCTAAGCTGTTTTTCACAAGTAGCGAGTGGATGAATTTGAAAATTTTTGTTTGCCATAATAGAATATGTATAAAGTAACATATTAAAGAAGCAAATTAAGAAAAATGACAAGGCATGGCTAAATCTCTGAGTCTACGGCAATATAGCAAAGATGTATGTGGACACATCTAGACTTACATAGACTTACATAGTGGCTGTATTTGTGCCATATATTGAAGGGCTGTACTGGAATGTGACGATTGCTCTCCTTTCTTTGCAGGTAATCTACACTCATCATTTGCAGTTTGGGTCTGCTTAGAAAATACATGCTGCAGTGATATTTTATTATATTAGGTAATCTACACTCATCATTTGCAGTTTGGGTCTG
The DNA here is from genome assembly GCF_028390025.1 of Pseudophryne corroboree. Classification (NCBI taxonomy): domain Eukaryota; kingdom Metazoa; phylum Chordata; class Amphibia; order Anura; family Myobatrachidae; genus Pseudophryne; species Pseudophryne corroboree. The sequence continues at coordinate 725,651,292 of NC_086448.1, read as the reverse complement.
CTTAGAAAATACATGCTGCAGTGATATTTTATTTTATTTTATTTTATTAGGTAATCTACACTGTCGATTTTTATATCATTATCTATATTGTATTCAAGGATGATACTTTATTTAAACTTTTAAAAAGTTGATAAACTCCTATCTAAGGGTTTGTTTTAGTTGAGTTCTATTGCAGGCTCTGTAACTGGGGGTGGGGTGTTAGGCCTTGACTGCAATTAACAAACACACATAGATAATTACCATTCTCAAGGAAAGATGCTAGGTTGAACAGCCTGGCTTAACAGGGTTGTGTTAGAAGGGTTGATTAAAAGGGTTAAGAGAATATTACGATATTGACTTACCCACGACGAAAATAGACAGAAACATCCAACCAACGTTGCAACAAAACAACCACCCTTCATTCATCATTTCATCCTAAAAAAAAAACCCATCTGTGCATTTAAACGTATGTATATACTATAGTCCTCATGTATGTAATTTTGTACAAAACGAGTTATATTGTGAGTTGCATGTGACTGTACATACCTGTGTTTGTCATTTTGCTCTGTCATGCTCAGTTAACATACAGCAGAACAACACCAGTAAACAGGCACCTGAACTTTTAACTTTAACAAGTGAAATCTTACACTCTAAGCCTAGATAACTTTGCTTTAATCTCAAACGAACCATGTACCACAAATTGATTTTCTGCATTGCACTTCATGGAGTATTCATAATGGCCATTATATAATTCAATTTCCCAGCAGCTCACCCCTCTGTACATGTTGCCCCCTCAATTATTCACTCCCCTCTTAGTAACACTCATGAACTTTTTACTTCCCTATATTTATTGACAATAACATCTACAACCTCTCACCATAAAAATCTTTCCCAAACCTCTGACACCCACATTTATATCTCTCTTCTGCTTCTGATAGCTGGTGACATTTCACTAAATCCAGGACCCAACCACTTGCATCACTCACATTCACCTGATTCACAGCAACTTAGAAATCCAGCTCACCTCATAAACATCACGTCTTCCATTACCCTCCAGATCACTAAAATGTGCCTTATGGAATGCATGCTCTGTTTGTAACAAAGTAACATCCATCCATGACCTCTTCATATCTAACAACTTCAATCTGCTGGCTATAACAGAAACATGGCTCACACAATCAGACACAGCCTCCCCTGCAACACTGTCACATGGTGGTCTCCACTTAACACACACGTCCAGGCTTGGTAACCATAAAGGAGGTGGGGTTGGATTATTACTTTCCCAAACTTTCGTATACACTGTTCTACCACAGGTTCCATCACTCACACTTACATCATTTGAGGTACATTCCATCAGGGTTTACTGTGGTTTCTCTCTGTGTGTTGCAGCTAACCTGGGCATCTCAAACAATTTCTGGAAGATTTTTCTGCCTGGCTCCCTCACTTCCTATCCCCTGACATCTCCAACATCATTATGGTTGATTTCAATATTGCTATTGATTGTCCAAAATCTGCTGCTCATGCTCCAAACTACTCTCTCTAACCTCCTCTCTCTGACTCTCCCAATGGACTGACTCCTCTACTCATCAGGAGGGCCACTGCCTTGATCTAGTATTCACCAGACTATGCTCCGTTTCTGAACTCACTAACACTCCTTTCCCCCTCTCAGATCACAACCTTATCACCTGCATGCTCTCCTCCAATAATTCAAACTCTGTGTTGCTGAAGTCCTCCAATCCTCCTGAAACCTGCAGAAATATTAATACAATTAATGTTCAAGAACTTTCCACCTCACTCCAACAACTGCTTTAACCTATTTCTGCATTCACGGGCAGTACGGATGGTGTAATGGTTAGCATTACTGCCTTACAGCACTGAGGTCATGGGTTCAATTCCCCCCATGGCCAAACTGTGTGGAGTTTGTATATCCTCCCCGTACTTGCGTGGGTTTCCTCCGGATACTCCGGTTTCCTCCCACAATACAAAAATATACTGGTAGGTTAATTGGATCCCAACAAAAATTAACCCTAGCGTGAATGTGTGTGCGCGTACATGTGGTAGGGAATATAGATTGTAAGCTCCACTGGAGCAGGGACTGATGTGAATGGCCAAATATTCTCTGGAAAGTGCTGCGGAATATGTGTGCTCTATATAAATAACTTTTAATAAATAAATAAATAAATAATAAATAAATAAATAAATTCACCTCTCCTGAGATGGCTGTGTCACACCTGAACCAGACTCTAGAAATAGCCCTTGATGAAGTGGCTCCAGCTACCCATCACACTCCACGTATGCCTAGATGTCATCCATGGCACTCTAGATTATCAAGACATCTACAAAAACTCACATGTAAACTTGAATGTCAGTGGCGGAAATCTCGTATTTCAAGCAACTTCCTCATATATACTGTAGCTCTTATCGAAATGCCCTGGACAATGCCAAACAAACATATTTCGAAACTCTCATCTCTGCTCAAGCCTCTAACCCCAAACTACTCTTTAATACATTGAAATCACTTTTGAATCCTCCCTCACTTACCCCACCAGCCACTATCAAGGCACAAGATCTTGCTTTCTTCTTCAAGGAGAAGATTGATAAGATCTGAGATGAAATGGTATGCTCTTCATCAGCCCGTGACCTGCTCAGTTCTTTACCTGAACCCTCTGGCACTCTCTCTTAATTTGATCCCACAAATGAAGATGCAGTATTATCTCTCTTCTCATCCTGCTTCTCTACTACTTCTCTTGATCCTTTACTCTCACAAATAAGTAAAGCTCTGTTTCTGGTGCTCATCCCAACCTTAACTAACTGTAATCTCTCTCTCTCTACTGGTATTTTTCCTTCACTGTAGCATGCAGTGATTACTCCCATCTTGAAAAAATGAAATTCTGACCTTACTCTCTCTCAAACTACCGCCCCATCTCTCAGTTTCCTTGTCTCTCTAAGCTACTTGAGAGACTTGCCTACACTTGACTCACACTCTTTCTTAGCTCACACAACTTATTGGACCCATTTTTGTTCCCAGCACTCCACAGAGACAGCACTGACTAAAGTGGTTAATGATTTGGTCACTTTGAAGTCTAAAGGCCATTACTCACTTCTTATTCTTCTAGATCTATCTGGTGCCTTTGACACTGTTGACCACTCTCTTCTCATACAAACACTACAATCCCTAGGTCTTAAAGACACATCCCTTTGTTGGTTCCTATCCTACCTATCTAATCTATTTAATCACCCCTTCAGTGGTCGCTTCTCTGTATCTACCTCCTCTTCGCTACCTCTTTCAGTTGGAGTACTGCAAGGCTCTGTCTTAGGTCCTCTGCTTTTCTCAATCTATACCTCATCTCTTGGTAAACTAATCAGCTCTTTTGGATTTCAGTATCATCTGTATGTTTGTCTCTATCTGTACTGGGCACTGTCACTGAATGCCTTTCTTCCATTTCATCTTGGTTGACATCTCGCCACCTCAAACTTAATATTTCAAAGACAGAGTTAATTATATTTCCACTGGCCAATAGTAGGTACCAACCTGATATCTCTATCACTGTTGAAAACTTGACAATCAACCCTACCCGACAAGCTCGCTGCCTAGGTGTCATCCTTGACTCTGATCTGTCCTTTGTTCCCAACATTCAATCTGTCTCAAAATCATGTTACATGCATCTAAAAAACATATCCAAAATAAGACCATACCTTACACAAGACACTGCTAAAACTCCAGTCCATGCTCTCATTATCTCCCGCATTGATTATTGCAATAGTATCCTAACTGGTCTTCCCAAAATGAGACTCTCACCACTACAATCCATTCTGAATGCAACTGCAAGGCTAATCTGTCTTGCTAGACATTCATAGTCTGCAGATCCACTCTGTCAGTCCCTCCATTGGTTACCTGTATTCTACCATATTCAATATAAAATACTTTTACTCACACACAAGGCCATTAAGCAAACTACACCAATGTACATCACTTCGCTTATCTCAAAATATCTCCTAACCCGACCTCTTCGCTCTTCACAAGATCTGCGTCTCTCTCATCCACACTCATTACTTGCTCACACTCACGATCGCAGGACTTTCTTCGGGGCTGCACCAACTCTGTGGAATGCCCTACCATGCACAATAAGACTCTCCTCTAGCCTTCATACCTTCAAGCGTTCCATGAAAACTCTTCAGGCAGGCATATCAAATTCCAGAATTGCCCACATAGCTTTCATAAACTTTCCTATCAAATTGCACCCACTCTACACACTCCACACATATCCTCACATGTCTTCTCATTCTTCAATTTCCCTTCCTCTCAACCCTGGTTCATCATTGCTGTGTGACTTTATCACACAGCCCACCAAGAACCTTTGCAATCTAGTTGACAACTATGCAATAGATAGCGCCTATCCATGTGTAGCAATGCCTATTTACTTATCGATTGTAAGCTTGCGAGCAGGGCCTTCCTACCTAATAACTGTTTGTTATTACCCAGTTTTGTTATATCATTGTTATTCCCAATTGTAAAGCGCAACAGAATTTGCTGCACTATATAAGAAACTGTTAATAAATAAATAAATAGATGACAGCAGATACTGCATGTGTTAGGAGTGTTATAGGGGTAAAAAATAATGATGTGAAAAATGTAACATATATAATAACAAACAATTATAGTGCTATACAGTGCTTAAATAAGTGTTCTACTGTGATGCCTGGAAGCAGCCCAGCCTCAGCCATTCTCATAAGATACAGTATGGTCAGGCCTGGTGCTACCCGCTTAGCAAAGGGATGCAGAGCAGGTAGGCGCATGGCTGGAGAGATGCTCTCCCTGCTCTGTATCCCCACTGCTGCGCCACCCTGTCCCCCTGTTGCTGTTGGCTGCTGTGCTTGTCATACTATGCCTGCCCCTCCCCTGTGACAGCAGGGTTCTTCCGGCCAAAAAGGGGGTGGCCCTACATGGAACTTGGTGGCGGAGCTACACAGGACTGAGGGGGCGGAGCTACACAGGAACAGGCTACTGCTGCTGATGAGGATGAGCTGAACAGATCTGGCCAGCCAGACTGTTAGGTAACTGAAGGCAAAGACAGGGAATAAGAGAGACAGTGTATGCATGTGCATGTGTGTGTGTGTATGTATGTATGTATGTATGTCTGTGTGTGTACAGATGGAGCCATGCTAGTAGTGGCTCCGTCTTTGACTAGGCGCACCCACCTGGGTGCGCCTGGACGCTGTGAGCATCTCTGTCTGGATGGGCGCACACGCCTGGATGGAGACGCTCTCCATTCACTTGAATGGGGAGCATCTCCATCTGGGAAGGCGCACACACCCAGAGACACTTACAATGGGAAGTGGCTCTGTGCACTCCCGGCATGACTAGGCGCACGGATCACTTAGTCACGCCGGGAGTGGTCACCTGTGATTAGGCAGGCAACGATATGGGAGGCTCCATCTGTATGTATGTGTGGGTGTTGTGTGTATAAGTGCCATTTCTGTGGGCACTACTACTGTGGGCATTACGTACAAGTGGCACTACTATGGGTGGCATTACATATAAATGACACTACTACTATGGGCATTGCATATAAGCAGCACTACTACTATGGGCATTACATATAAGTGACACTACTACTATGGGCATTACTTATAAGTGGTGCTACTACTTTGGGCATTACGTATAAGCAGCATTTCTATTATGGGCATTATGTATAAGTGGCGCTACTACTATGGGCAATATGTGTTTTAGTGGTGCTACCACTGTGGGTATTATGTTTAAGGGGTGATACTACTGTGGACATTATACAGTATATAAGCGGCACTACTACTATGGGTATTATGTATAAGGGGTGCTAATACCATAGGCATTACGTATAAGTGGCGCTACTACTATTGACATTATGTATAAGAGGTGCTACTACTATGGGCATTACGTATTTAAAGGGTGGTACTACTGTGGGCATTATGTTTTTAAGGGGCGCTATTACTTCAGTTGTAAAGAACAACAGAATTTTCTGCGCTATATAAGAAACTGGTAATAAATAAACAAAATAAAAAAAATACTATGGGCATTTTGTATGAGCGGCACTACTACTGGGTACATTATGTGTATAAGTGGCACTGCCACTGTGGGCAATATGTGTATAAGTGGCATTACTACTATGGGCAATATGTGTATAAGTGGCACTATTACTGTGGGCATTATGTGTATTAGTGGCACTACTACTTGCTGTGTAATGTGAATACCATTGTGCTACTCTGTGGCGTAATTTGAGATAGGGGTACTATTGTGTGGCCACGCCCAGTCCACGTGAGACCACACTTCTTTTTTTTCGGTGCAAGCTGTCCCTTTGTAAAGTATGGGAGGGCGCAAATTCATAGTTTGCAGGAGGATGGCGATCATCCTAGCACTGGCCCTGAGTATGGTTCTATAATAAATAAATGTATACTGTACTGTTTATAAATATACATATTACACTGTACAGTACTACTGTACAGCATTAATATTTTCCAGAGGTTTTACAAGTAGAAACTACATACTGTATGTGAGCACTGGATTGAAGTTCCTTACACTTATTCTTACAGTACATCAGATTCATAGTAAAAGAAGCAAGCATGGATGGGGATTTTTATAGTATAGTTGGGGACATCATATGTGGCCCATTTAACAGTCACATGTATGTAAGCAACTCCAAATGTGTCCTCTTACACCTAGCCTCAATACGCCACGTGGCACAAGACGTCTGACATAAGGGAGCACTGTTGTAACATCTTTTTTGTGCCTTTTTCACTGGAATGTGAATCTTTGTTGCAATCGGATGTAACAAAACTGCTTGACAAGACTGCAGTGATTAATGAATCTGTATACGAAGCACAACAGAACTTGATGTAAAAAACAGCCACTGCATCATAGCACTTCATATTCAGACTCAGTCGCACACAAATATACAAGTGACGCATATCAAATTAATCAGTGCAGCCTCATGTAGAGGAATTGTAACATTCCATTAAGACATACATTCGAGCCAAAAAAAGTCGTAAGCCAAGTCGCACGGGACCTGGTGCGTCAAGAAGGGAAGTTTGGCGCAGCTGCAGCAGTAGTATATCATGGCACATCTGTAGCATTTACTTTAGGAATTTCAGCCCCAGTAAGAGTTAAGGGGGAAGATGTGCAGTGAAGTGAATGGAGTGGAGAAGTGAGCCAGTGGAGAAGTTGCCCATGGCAACCAATCAGCTGCTCTGTTTCATTTTATAGTATGCAAGTTATAAATGTTAATTCACAGCTGATTGGTTGTCATGGGCTAATTTTCCACTGGCTCACTTGTCCACTATTTTCATTGTTTAGTACATCTCACCCTAAATAAACACAGGTTAAGACCACAAGCATGGCTGTATTCTTATAGAGTATACTGAGCTGCATGCAGAGGCGTAACTAAGGGGGGTCAAGCAGAACACGTGCCCTGGGTGCCTTGGCAGGCCCAGCAGAGGGGGATGCCGCCGCCGGCCAGGGCATCATACCCACCCGCCCACGCTATTGCTCGGCCCCCGTCCCGCTGCAATGTGAGGCAAGGAGAGCGCAGCGTCTCTCCTGCCCCTCAATGTGCTCACTGCTCAGTGTGTGTCTGTCTGGTCTCCGGCGGCGTTAGCTCTGATTGGCTAATGAACCGGCGCCACATTTAAGATAGCCGCCGCTGGAGACCAGACTTCATGGAGCATTGAGGGGCAGGAGAGACGCTGTGCTGCACTCTCCTCCCCTTACATAGCAGAGGCCAGAGGCAGCGGTGACTGTGAGCGGGCATCCTGGTTGAAGTAAACAGCAGCCAGCGGGAAGTGGGGGGGGGGGTCATGTATCTGGAACTGTGGGGCAATATGTATCTGGCACTGTGGAGCACTGTGTATCTGGCACTGGGGGGCAATATGTATCTGGCACTGTGGGGCAATATGTATCTGGCACTGTGGGGCACTGTGTATCTGGCACTGTGGGGCAATGCATATCTGGCACTGTGGGGCAATGTGTATCTGGCACTGTGGGGCAATGTGTATCTGGCACTGTGGGGCAATGTGTATCTGGCACTGTGGGGCAATATGTATCTGGCACTGTGGGGCAATATGTATCTGGCACTGTGGGGCACTGTGTATCTGGCACTGTGGGGCAATTGAGTATCTGGCACTGTGGGGCAATTGAGTATCTGGTACTTTGTAAAAAGGGAACTCTGCATGCGTACTGTGTAAAAAGGGGACACTGCCTGTGTACTGTGCAAAAATTGAATGAAGGTGTGCTGAAAGACGACACAAGGGGTAGGTGATAGTGTGCTGAGAGGCGAAACAGGGGGTAGGTGATAGTTATGTTGGCACTCCCCATTTTCAGTGGCCATGCCCCTTGTGGTATGTGGCCACACCCCTTCTGGTATGTGACCATGCCCATTTTTTGGCGCACACATACTTCATTTTGTGTTGTTGTGTTTTTTTTTTTTGGGGGGGGGGCACGCTTCATCTTGCTCTGGCCTCCGAAAACCCTAGTTATGCTTCTGGCTGCATGTATCTTATGTGCAACTCAAAATAAAAAATAAAAAAGACTGTAATTTGATGGCCGTATTTCTGTTGTACAGTATATTTGGGCAATAAAATTATGCTCACCTCTAAATGAGGGTCGTTACAACAAGGACGGCATCATATGCAATGCAGAGCAATAGAAAATTTATTCCAAATTCCATTTACCTAATGTTCTATGAAAAATATTACAAACAAACTGAATTTGCAGGATTCTCAAGATCTCTAGCAATTATAAAGGAACACATACAACTTGTCAAAAGTAAAAATATTGGAACTTAGAACGTAAGTGGCATGGGTTAACGGCATCTTTATGGGTGTAATGGTTTGTTTTATGGTCTAGTAACAAAAAGGGGAAAAAAATGTCAGCACAGTAATGTTATAAGCTTGATATAAATAATATTTTGGTAGCCAGGATTCATTGGGCTTGTCGGTTATGTTTTACTGCTGTGCAGTGTACATTCAAGGTCAATCCTATAAGAAATCAAATATATCTACGCCAGTTATATAAAAAAAAGTTACATAAAAAAATTAAAAAGTGTGATACAGTAAGAAGAGATTGCAATAAGGTGATGCACATGAAGTTTGTAGGATAATTAATAATAATAATAATTATGAAATGTTTTTTTTTCCAGATTCGGTCTGAAATGCCGGCGTGCGGGATGCCGGCAGTCAGACTACCGACTGAAGCATGCCGATGGTTAGAATCCCAACAGGGTCAGGAAAGTATGCTAACTATTCGGGTGTAGTTCATAGGTTCGACCACACTTAGGTCAACAGTGTCTAGGTCGACCACTATTGGTCGACAGTAACTAAGTTGATACCTAACATAGGTCGACACACACATTAGGTCGACATGAGCAAGGTCAACTTGACAAAAGGTTGACATGAGTTTTTTTTTTTAAATTGTTGCCGTTTTCTTCTTACAGTGACCGGGAACCCCAATTAGTGCACTGTGTCCCCTCGCCATGCTTCAGGCAAGGTTACCGTTTTCAGTTGTAGTCCACATGGATGGTAAAGTATGAAAAAGTTCAAAAACTGAAAAAAAAATTGTGAAAAACTCATGTTGAACTTTTGTCATGTCGACCTAGTACATGTTGACCTAGTGACCATGTCGACCTAGAAACCATATCGACTTAATGCTGTTGATCAATAGTGGTCGACCTAATGCATGTCAACCTAAGTGTGGTCGACCTAGAGACCTGATACCAACTCTCCCACCCTATCCCCCCCTTACCGCAGCCTAAATGTAACCCCCCACCTCCTGCAGTCTAACACTAACCCTCCCCGGTGGTGCCTTAACCTAACCCCCTTCTACCCACAGTCTAAACCTAACCCTCTTCTCCAGCTGCCTAACCATAACTCACCCTGTGGGTGCTTAAACCTAAACCCCCCCCCCCTTCCCCTCAGCCTGTACCTCGCCCTCCCTTCCTGTAGCCTATCCCTAACTCTCCCCTCGCAGTTTAAAACCTAACCTCGCCTCCACCCCATCCCCCCATGCAGCTTACCTCTCCGGCGGCCCAGCAATCACTCGTTCAGGATCCTGGCTGTCAGTATGCCGCCACCAGGATTGCGATCTCATTCAGGATGCCAGCGCCAACATTCCGAGCAGAATAATTTTTCAGTTTGATGCTGGTCATTCAGAAAGTAAAGTAATAGCACTATGTTTTTATTTATCTTTTGCACCTACTGTCCCTTCCGATATTATCAATTTATGTATTACCAATTATTAACATAGTACCAGCTTACTCTGCAGTTCTTTACAAATGAGTACAAACACACACAGTAATAAAACAGCGGTCTTGATTCAGTGGTTTACGGTAGTGCATTTGTGTCTGTGGCTTTTTGTGGAGTCACAGCAGAGGTACAGTAATATGCACATCCTAATTTACAGACGTAACCAGCTTCAACTATGAGCACATGACCATGTACATGCTTGCTACCAGCAACAAACTAGTCGCAGGTGCAATTAACCGTAACCTATATGAGATTAGCTTTATCAAGCTTATTTTAAGCCTTTCTCTTGTGTACTAGGGTGCAAGCCCTGAGACACCAATGACTATAAACAGTACAAATCCTCTGATGGTTCAAACACTCCACCATTGACACACCATCACATTCATCATTGACTCTTGCACCAACAAGTGTCTTCTGAAATTGCTCAAAGCATGGCTTCTGTGGCTGCGGCTCTTCATTTGGGAATGTAGCCACGTTCACTGGCACTCCTGTGGCACATCCATGAGACGGCCTTTCTTTGCATTGTTTCAGGCCACCTCTCAGTCACCGCCCAGGAACCCCCATTGTTGGGCATCACTGGTTCTAATGCCAGTGCTTCCATGTGCAAAAGCAGACAGACTCTGCTTAAAGTCAGGGTAACACATGCGCCATTCGGGTTTTCAGGACTTTTCTCATGTGTGCTCGAGCAACTAATCATTCAGCTTGCACAAGCATCAGCATAATGTCCATGTCAGGATCAGGCCCTGTGTATTATCAGACTGACAAAGAGATAAGAGGGGCTTGGTCGCTCACAATCTTACAGTTTTGTCTCTAAGGGGAGAATTTCCTTGAGGTTGAGGGGGGGGGGGGGGTTGGTCATTTTCCGGGGGTTTTGTAATATGCTCATTTACTAAAGGCAAAACTGATGGAAAAACAATCAATTGGCCAACTTTAGGACACTTCAGAACATCGGAACAACTATCGATTCTTTTACATAGACAAGTATACAGCACTACTAAGCTTTGGCTTGCAAAGCTGACCGTAACTAACCAAACAACAATGTCCGACTCATCCAAATAATGGTATCCGGATGGTAGGTCAACAGTACTTAGGTTGACAGTCAGTAGGTCGACCACTATTGGTCAATATGGACAAAGTCGTCATGAGGAAAAAGGTCAACACAGTAAAAAGATTAATACGGGAAAGGTCGACACATGAAAATGTCGACATGATTTTTTTTTTAAGTATTTGTCTTTGTGCAATGGGACGAAATGCACTAATTGGGGTTCCTGGTCATGTTACGCAAAAAACATTTAAAAATGTCATGTCGACCTTTTCATTTGTCACCCTGTCTTGTGTCAACCATTTCACTGTGTTGACCTTTTTAACATGTCGACCATGTCCATGTCGATCAATAGTGCTCGACCTATTGTCTGTCAACCTTATCCAGGTCAACCCTTTGATCCATAACCCCAAATAATAGACCTGCCTGTGACAGGCGAGTTCATATAAAGCCCTATACAGTTCACTATAATCTGTGCAACATTAGATTCAGTGCTCATATCTAAGGGCCCAATTCAGAGCTGATCGTACATGTGCACAGCGGCGATGCTTTCGCATCCGGCGTGTAGCTCCCTGCCTCTGCAACCTAGCCATATTTTGGGTCACAGCGAAAGTGTGTGATGTCACGCAGCCGCCGCGGCCCGCCCCAGCAATGCTCCGGACACGCCTGCGTTGTATGGACCGTGTCCCCCCAACAGCAATGAAATGCCGCAGGCATGCCCCTCCCACCCCGTGCACTACACAAAGGGCTTCAGGCTGTCATTGCTGCCATTGCAGCGATCAGGTCTGAATTACAGTAGGCCCTAAATTTCATGTACTGCATGCAGCTACCAGGGTGCATGTAAGTTTCTGGTGCTCAGATGCACATGTACTGGTGAGGTACTAATGGTGATGATGACAATTGGCATTCGCTTCTGCCTTAATCCTTTCTACTGATTCTGTGTAAAATATTAGTGCGGCTGCTGCAATCCATTTGAAGCATTTATTTGATATTTCCATTCGGCCAAGGCAAAGACAATGATGTTTGTATTTAACAAAATTTAATTAGCATTTTTCTTTTATATTTGCATCTGTTTTTGATGTATATTACATGATAGATGCAACTATAGTATTTTTTAATAACCCTGACCAGACACTTTATTCAAGCACTAAGGGGCCTAATTATCACCATCCACATCCAAGGATGGAGATGGCATGTGATAAAATCGCAGGCAGGTGCAGAGCTTGTCAACATCACAGCTACCACCTCCACCTCGCCCCCACGCTGTGGACCACACCCGCCGCAGGGTAATATACTTACCAGTCCAGGGAGCTGGTCCACGCTGCTCCTGCAGGGCTGCTGGGTGCCGGATCATGTGTGCTGCGATGACCCCTGCCGCTGTAAAGTACACTGCCGCTTCGGAGCGTCTCTTTACTGCACCAGGGGTCACAGCATATGGAGGACCCAGCACCTGGCAGCGCTCACCGGAGCACCAATCCCTGGCTCACTGTTTTTTTGTTTTTTTTTTTACACAGTGATCAGCTTTGATGTGTGTTACTAAAAAAAAAAGTGAATTAAAGGGTTTGGAGCAGTTTTTCATGAAAACTGCTCCAAGTGCCCTTTACTGCATTTAAGTGATACTAAAATAATGTGAAAAGGGTGTGAAAACTAGAGACGAGCGGGCTCGGTTATCAGAGAACCGAATCCTACCAGACTTTGCCTTCCGAGTTCGGTTCCGAGCCCGGCTCGGGTTTTCCCGCCTGATACGGAAACCTGAATGGGCAAAATTTCATCATCCCGCTGTTGGATTCTCGCGGGATTTGGATTCCATATAAGGAGCCGCGCGTCGCGGGCATTTTCACTCCAGTCTCGGAGAGTGTATTGAGAGGACGTGTCCTCAGTGTTCAGTGTCTGTGTGGGGGCAGGAAAGTGGGGCGACGAGTCTTGTGCTGTGTTGTGCTGCTCAGTCCAGTCCAGTGTAGTCAGTGTATTGTGCTGCATCAGTCCAGCCAGTCCTCTGCTGCCATATATCCAGTGTAGCTGTATAAAGTGGTGCTGTGTTGTGCTGTCCAGTCCAGTGTAGTCAGTGTATTGTGCTACATCAGTCCAGCCAGTCACAGTGTTGGTGTCCTCTGCTGCCATATTTCCAGTGTAGCTGTATAAAGCGGTGTTGTGTTGTGCTGTCCAGTCCAGTGTAGTCAGTGTGTTGTGCTGCATCAGTCCAGCCAGTCACAGTGTTGGTGTCCTCTTTTGCCATATATCCAGTGTAGCTGTATAAAGTGGTGTTGTGTTGTGCTGTATCAGACCAGTGGTAGTGCCCTGTCCATAAGTCATTCCAGTGATGATATACGCTGCTGCTATATGTCAACTGCTGCCGTATAATAATTATAACAACAACCACAAGTCCCATACAGTGTTGTTGTGTTGTGCTGCATAAGACCAGTGGTAGTGTCCTGTCCATCAGTCATTTCAGTGACGATATACGCTGCTGCTATATATCCACTGCTGCCGTATAATAATAATAACAACCACAACCACAAGTCCCTTACAGTGTTGTTGTGTTGTGCTGCATCAGACCAGTGGTAGTATCCTGTCCATCAGTCATTCCAGTGATGAGGCAGTCACAGTGGTATACGCTGCTGCTATATGTCCACCACTGCCGTATAATAATAACAACAACAAGTCCCTTACAATGTTGTGTTGTTTTGTGCTGCATCAGACAAGTGGTAGTGTCCTGTCCATCAGTCATTCCAGTCATTCCTGTGCAGCATATTGTCTTATATAACTCCCAAAAAATAATGGAGAACAAAAGTTTTGAGGATAAAATAGGGAAAGATCAAGAAGAACCACTTCCTCCTAGTGCTGAAGCTGCTGCCACTAGCCATGACATAGATGATGAAATGCCATCAATGTCGTCTGCCAAGGACGAATGTGATAGTAGAGGGCATGTAAAATCCAAAATGCCAAAGTTCAGTAAAAAGAACCAAAAAAAAATGTAAATCGTCTGAGGAGAAACGTAAACTTGCCAATATGCCATTTACGACAAGGACTGGCAAGGAACGGCTGAGGCCCTGGCCTATGTTCATGGCTAGTGGTTCAGCTTCACATGACGATGGAAGCCCTCATCCTCCCACTAGAAAAATTAAAAGAGTTAAGCTGGAAAGAGCACAGAAAAGAACTGTGCGTTCTGAGATGGTATCACAAATCCCCAAGGAGAGTCCAAGTGTGTCGGCGATTGCGATGCCTGACCTTCCCAACATTGGATGGGAAGAGGTGGCTCCTTCCACCATTTGCACACCCCCTGCAAGTGCTGGAAGCAGCACTCACAGTCCAGTTCCTAATATTCAAATTGAAGATGTCACTGTTGAAGTACACCAAGATGAGGATATGGGTGTTGCTGGCCCACCTCTTCGGTGTGGAATTATTTCTCCACAAATCCGGACAACAGGTGTCAAGCCATCTGTTGACTCTGTCAATCTGTAATAAGTAGGGGTAAGGACGTTAACCACCTAGGAACATCCTCCCTTATACGTCACCTGGAGCACATTCATCAGAAGTCATTGACAAGTTCAAAAACTTTGGGTGACAGCGGAAGCAGTCCACTGACACCTAAATCCCTTCTTCCTCCTGTACCCAAGCTCCTGCAAGCCACACCACCAACTCCCTCAATGTCAACTTCCTCCTCAGTCAGGAATGTCAGAAGTCCTGGAGGCCATGTCAGTGTCAAGACTGAGGAGTGTTATGATTCCAGCACTCTGGTCTGAGGAGATCTTATTGCAAGGACCGGAGCACTGGAACGTAATGCTGGGAAAGGGGAATGGAAAGGGAATAGCCCCTGGCGCCCTATCTCCGTTGTCTCGCCCGTGCTGTCAGTACACTCTTGCGAGACTATGGTTGCTTGAGCCCATGGCAGCCGCGTTTGAAGGGCGGATTACGTCTGCCCAACTTCGATGCCCCCTCAGGTCTTAATGAGAGACAAAGAGTGTACCGAGACAGGGTGATAACAAGGGGCCCTCTTACTGAAACAACCAAAGCCAGGGGCTACTAACTAGCCTAAAACTAAATGTATGTGCAGCTTGCCGCCAAAGGAAAAGAACAACAAAGGAAATGCTGACCACACGCCCACACAATACTTTTGTGTACCGGCGGTGACAGCATAAGCAGAACCCTCTGCAAAACACCAGTGACAGAAATAATAATGGAATACAGCGGCCTCGGCCGACGGAAGCGGCAGAGCCGCTACTCACGGAACCGGTACGAATACTGGCAAACGGACAGGAACTCCCAATGCTGCTGACACAGACTCTTAGAACTGGAGGACAGGCAGAATCCCAAACGAAAGACCGGTGGACACCAAGAAGCCAGAAACTTGACCAGGCACAGGCAAAGGCACTGGACCTCAGGACAGGAATGCCTCATGGCAGGACACGGGATCAGACATAGTAATCGACACAGGGACTGACTCAGGAATCGACACAGGAAGCTCAGGAACTAGCAGGAACCAAGCTCAGAACTCAAGCAGACCGGATACCCAGAAATATCACCAGCATCTGTGAATTGCAGTCAGCCAGCATATAACAGAGAGGCCTAATTAATAATCTCATGCAGCTGCCCTGTTGCATGACTCCAAACTGACAAGATGCAATTAGCAGCCAGGTGAGGCTGAACACATGGGAACAAGCTGCAATTACACAGACTCACCAGCGGCAGCAGACAAGAGTATTCTAAAACAGAGCAACAGGAAATCCTGGCATGCAAGACAACTTTATAAACATAAAATAGGAATGAACCACTACCTGTGGTTCATAACAGTATCCCCTCCTTAAGGGTGAGCTCCGAGCACCCCATGACACCCACGGGGAACATGAACAGAAGTATAACATAAAATACATAACCAAAATGCAAAAATGGAAATGAGCCACAGCAGTGGCTCATAACAGGAGTCCTCTCCTAACCGGGAATCCTCCGTAGGATCCTTGAGTGGTACGCCTGCTGTTGCTGCCGCTGCTGTTGTTGCTGCTGCTGGGAGTCGATCGTCATCCCAGAGGGGAATTTGGAAGACCACTTGTACTACTTCCAGTAAGCAATTGACTGTCTAACAGTACGTTGTGAGGAAGATGAAATATGACAGCAGTCATCCTTTTGCAAAGCGGATAACTGAGGCCTTGACAGCTATGTTGGTGTTAGACATGCGTCCGGTATCCACCATTAGTTAAGTGGGACTTAGAGAATTGTTTGAGGTACGGTGTCACCGGTATCAAATCCCATCTAGGTTCCACTTCATTAGGCAGGCGATACCGAGAATGTACGCAGACGTCAGAAAAAGAGTCACCAGTGTCCTACAAAATGCAGTTATATCCAGTGTCCACTTAACCACGGACATGTGGACAAGTGGAACAGGGCAGGCTAAGGACTATATGGGCGGGATTCATTTCTTTTCACCCCTTTCCACACCCATTCTGTTTCTGCCCTCAGGGACTTTGTATCATTATTTCAGATCGCTACCCCCGAAGTAGGGAGGCACCCAACCCTTTACACAGCTAAACCTGATTACTATGGGCGCAATATACGCGATAACTGAGAACATTTTAGAAAGGAAATTGGGCGTGATATATCATTTGAATCTCACCCTATGACTGTAACAACCCACTGGGTAGATGTATGGCTTCCCGCAGCAACAACAGCAGTGGCACCAGTAGCAGCATCTCGAAAACGCCAACTCGTTCCCAGGCAGGCTACTCTATGTATCACTGCTTTCCTTAAGAGGCACACAGCTGACAACCTCTTGCGGAAACTGAGGATCATCATCGCAGAATGGCTTACCCCAAATGGACTCTCCTGGGAATTTGTGATATCGGACAACACCACCAATATTGTGCGTGCATTACATCTGGGCAAATTCCAGCATGTCCTATGTTTTGCACATACTATTAATTTGGTGGTGCAGAATTTTTTGAAAAATGACAGGGGAGTGCAAGAGATGCTGTCGGTGGCCCGAAAAATTGCGGGCCACTTTCGGCATTCTACCACTGCGTGCCGAAGACTGGAGCACCAGCAAACACTACTGAACCTGCCCCGGCATCAACTGAAGCAAGAGGTGGTAACGAGGTGGAATTCAACACTCTATATGCTTTAGAGGATGGACGAGCAGCAAAAGGAAATTAAAGCCTATACGTCCACCTACGATATAGGCAAAGGAGGGGTAATGCACCTGACTCAAGCGCAGTGGAGAATGATTTCCGTCTTGTGCAAGGTTCTCCAACCCTTCGAACTTGCCACACGTGAAGTCAGTTCAGACAATGCCACCTTGAATCAGGTCATTCCCCTCACCAGGCTTTTGCAGAAGCAGCTGGATAAATTGAAGGAGGAGCTAAGATGGAGCGATTCCGCAAAGTATGTGGGACTTGTGTATGGAGCCCTTCATTCGCTTTGCCAGGATTCAAGGGTGGTCAATTTGTTGGCGTCAGAGCATTATACTTTGGCCACCGTGCTCGATCCTAGGTTTAAAGCCTACATTGTATCTCTCTTTCCAGCAGACGCAAGTGTGCAGTGGTGCAAAGAGCTGCTGGTTAGTAAATTGTCAACTCAAGCGGAACGTGACCCGTCAACAGCTTCTCCTTCAATTTCTCCCGCCTCTGGGGCTGCAAGGAAAAGGATAAGATTTCCTAGCCCATCCGCTGGCGGTGATGCAGGACAGTCAGGAGCGAAAGCTGACATCTGGTCCAGACTGAAGGACCTGCCAACGATTACTGATATGTCTACTGTCACTACATAGGATTCTGTCACCATTGAAAGAATGGTGGAGGATTATATGAGTGACAGCATCCAAGCAGGCATGTCAGACAGTCTGTATGTATACTGGCAGGAAAATGAGGCAATTTGGAGGCCCTTACACAAACTGGATTTATTTTACCTAAGTTGCCCCCCTCCAGTGTGTACTCCAAAAGAGTGTTTAGTGCAGCCGGTAACCTTGTCAGCAATCGGCGTAGGAGGTTACTTCCACTAAGTGTGGAGAAGATAATGTTCATCAAAATGAATGATAAATTCCTTCAGGAAGAACTTTACTAGCAATTGCCTCCAGAAAGTACACAGGGACCTGTGATGGTGGATTCCAGTGAGAACAAATTAATACTCTGTGAGGAGTAGTGTGTACACAGTGAAGGGTGAGGAATCGGAGGATGAGGTAGACATCTTGCCTCTGTAGAGCCAGTTTGTGCAAGGAGAGATTGATTGCTTCTTTTTTGGTGGGGGTACAAACAAACCAGTCATTTCAGCCACAGTCGTGCGGCAGACCCTGTCGCTGAAATGATTGGTTTGTTAAAGTGTGCATGTCCTGTTTATATAACATAAGGGTGGGTGAGAGGGCCCAAGGACAATTCCATCTTGCACCTCTTTTTCTTCTTTGCATCATGTGCTGTTTGGGGACTAGTTTATTATTGTGCCATCCTGTCTGACACTGCAGTGCCACTCCTAGATGGGCCAGGTGCTTGTGCCGCACACTTGTGTCGCTTAGCTTGGCAATCCAGCTGCCTCATTGCACCTCTTTTTCTTCTTTGCATCATGTGCTGTTTTGGGCCTAATTTTTAAATCTGCCATCCTGTCTGCCACTGCAGTGCCACTCCTAGATGGGCCAGGTGTTTGTGCAGCACACTTGTGTCGTTTAGCTTGGCCATCCAGCTACCTAATTGCACCTCTTTTTCTTCTTTGCATCATGTGCTGTTAGGGGACTAGTTTTTGAATAGTGCCATCTTGTCTGCAACTGCAGTGCCACTCCTAGATGCGCCAGGTGATTGTGCCGCACACTTGTGCCGCTTAGCTTAGTCATACAGCCACCTCGGTGCAACTTTTAGGCCTAAAAACAATATTGCGATGTGTGAGGTGTTCAGAATAGACTGGAAATGAGTGGAAATTAATATTATTGAGGTTAATAATACCGCAGGATCAAAATTACCCCAAAATTCTGTGATTTTAGCTGTTTTTATGTTTTTTTCAAAAATCATCCAGATCCAAAACCAAAACCAAAACACGAAAGGGTGGTTTTGGCAACCAAGCCAAAACCAAAACACAAAAGTGAAATTATAACCAAAACCAAAACACAAAGCACAAAAAGTGCCCACCGCACATCTCTAGTGAAAACACCCTTTTTCACATTATTTTAGTAAAAATAGTGGCCCTCATTCCGAGTTGTTCGCTCGGTATTTTTCATCGCATCGCAATGAAAATCCGCTTAGTACGCATGCGCAATGTTCGCACTGCGACTGCGCCAAGTAACTTTGCTATGTAGAAAGTAATTTTACTCACGGCTTTTTCATCGCTCCGGCGATCGTAATGTGATTGACAGGAAATGGGTGTTACTGGGCGGAAACACGGCGTTTCAGGGGCGTGTGGCTGAAAACGCTACCGTTTCCGGAAAAAACGCAGGAGTGGCCGGAGAAACGGTGGGAGTGCCTGGGCGAACGCTGGGTGTGTTTGTGACGTCAACCAGGAACGACAAGCACTGAACTGATCGCACAGGCAGAGTAAGTCTGAAGCTACTCTGAAACTGCTAAGTAGTTAGTAATCGCAATATTGCGAATACATCGGTCGCAATTTTAAGAAGCTAAGATTCACTCCCAGTAGGCGGCGGCTTAGCGTGTGTAACTCTGCTAAATTCGCCTTGCGACCGATCAACTCGGAATGAGGGCCAGTGTTAATAAATGGGCCCCTATATAATGTACAAATTGTGTAATGTTTTACAACTAACACTCGCAAGCCTCATCTCTTTACATAAACCAGATACATGTTATCAGTGGCATCACAAGCCGAATGTGGGAGGTGCGGCTTGCACCCGTGTGTCACCTTCGGAAATGGTGACACCAAAGTGCCAGCTCTTCTGCAGTGACAGGAGCCGGGTGCTGCAGTGTGATATTATCCTGCAGCAGCCGGCTTCTGTCACAGATCAAGAGTCGGAACTATATCTCCGGAGGATACAGACCCTGGAGTTACAGAGATTCCCGCAAGGCACGGTCCCTTTTTAATTAGGCCATGCCCCTTTCAGGATGGCCACACCCCTTGTGTGACCAGACACAGTGACGCCTTTGCACGTTATGAGAGAATGACAGAGAACTCTATTGGCTAGGGCGCTACTTATTTCAAATAAACTTAACTTTTAGTGTAGTTGGGACTCACAAACACACCCAAAAAACATTAATCAGTGGTGGTTCATATGTGCATTATATCGGAACCACCTTCATTGCTGCAAAGTTCTTCTCCTACTCAATTCAATGTTAAAAAATGTATCACTGCCAATAATATATCACCATGAATGTATACATAATATTCTAAAAAGAATGTGATATACAGATGGAGCCACAGTAGTCGTGGCTCATCTGTGACTTGAGTGGAGAGCGTCACCGTCCGGGTGAGCGCGTGTGCCTAGGCGGAGATGCTCAGAATGGGAGCATCTCTGAACACTCCAGGTGTCACTAGGCCAGTGTTTTTCAAGAGGGATTTCCAGGTCTGTCGCCGTCGCCCGCCCATGATGCCCGCTGCCGCCCACCAGAGACCCGCCGCTGCCGCCGGCCAGAGATGACTACCGCCGACATTAGTAACCAGCCACCATTAGTAACGGCCGCCATTAGAGACCCGCCACTGCCGCCGGCCAGAGATGCCTGCTGTCGCCATTAGTAACCAGCATGAGTAGCATAGCGCTGCACTTCTGTGAGAGCAGGCCTGGTCACGCAAGTGCGGTGCGTGACCAGGCCTGCTCTCACGGAAGTGCAGTGCTATGCTACCCGGGCAGTCACATTCATGTCTGCCTGCCCACTGCTGCTCCGTGCTGCCTGCTTCCAGCACTCCTCACTTCTCCCCACTGAGAGGTAAATATTACAGGTTCCCTTTATACAGGTATATATGTACATAAAAAAAAAAAATATATTAATCTGTGTAATTATAGTGAGTGGGGGGCAGGCATACACTGTGTGGAATTACTGCGGGGGGCAGGTGTGTGGCATTACTATGGGGGGCAGGTGTGTGGCATTGCTATGGGGGGCAGGTGTGTGGCATTACTATGGGGATCAGGTGTGTGGCATTGCTATGGGGGGCAGGTGTGTATAATTACTATGGGGGCAGGAGTGAATAATTACTATGGGGGGCAGGCGTGTATAATTACTATGGGGGCAGGTGTGTATAATTACTATGGGGGCAGGAGTGAATCATTACTATGGGGGCAGGTGTGTATAATTACTATGGGGGCAGGAGTGAATAATTACTATGGGGGCAGGTGTGTGTATAATTACTATGGGGCAGGTGTGTATAATTACTATGGGGGCAGGAGTGAATAATTACTATGGGGGAAGGTGTGTATAATTACTATGGGGGGCAGGCGTGTATAATTACTATGGGGCAGGTGTGTATAATTACTATGGGGCAGGTGTGTATAATTACTATGGGGCAGATGTGTGGAATTATTATAAATTTGTTTCATTACAGTGGGACAGAGGCGTCACTCACCTCTGTGACACCCGGTGCGGCAGCGAGGATAAAAGGGGCAGGGCTTCACTGGAATGGGTGGGGTTTAAATAAAGGGGCGGGGCTTTGCGGGCGGAACCCGTTTTTAAACCATTGCAGGCACGCAAAGGGGCGGGGCTTTGCGGAGGGGCGGGGCTTCGCGTCCCGACACCCGTTTTTTTTTCACTGGGGGGTGTGGGAGGTGAGGGCTGACTCTCGGGAGGTGCTGTCCCTGCAGTGCTGGCTCCTACAAAGTGACAGGAGCCGAGTGCTGCACATAATATAACAGTGCAGCACTCGGCTTCTGTCACTCTGCAGGAGCCGGCATTTTGGTGTCACCCCTCGGCGGGTGACACCCGGGAGCGGGCCGCACCCCCCGCACCCCCCTTGTGACGCCACTGCAGTGGGAGCTAATGTAGTATTACTGTGGGGGCAAATGTGTGGCATCACTGTGGGGGCAAATGTGTGGCATTACTGTGGGAGGGGGCAATGTATGGCATTACTGTGAGGGCTCATGTGTTCAATTACTGCGGGGGCAAATGTGTGTGTGTTTTTTGTTTTTTGGGGGGTGGGGTTACTGGTAGTGATGTGCACCGGACATTTTTCGGTTTTTGTGTTTTGGTTTTGGATTCGGTTCTGCGGCCGTGTTTTGGATTCGGACGCGTTTTGGCAAAACATCACTGAAATGTTTTTGTCGGATTCGGGTGTTTTTTTACAAAAAACCCTAAAAAACAGCTTAAATCATAGAATTTGGGGGTCATTTTGATCCCATAGTTTTATTAACCTCAATAACCATAATTTCCACTCATTTCCAGTCTATTCTGAAAAACTCACACCTCACAATATTATTTTTAGTCCTTAAATTTGCACCAGGGTCGCTGGATGGCTAAGCTAAGCGACACAAGTGGCCGACACAAACACCTGGCCCATCTAGGAGTGGCACTGCAGTGTCAGGCAGGATGGCACTTCAAAAAAAATAGTCCCCAAACAGCACATGATGCAAAGAAAAAAAGAGGCGCACCAAGGTCGCTGTGTGACTAAGCTAAGCGACACAAGTGACCGACACAAACACCTGGCCCATCTAGGAGTGGCACTGCAGTGTCAGGCAGGATGGCACTTCAAAAAACTTGTCCCCAAACAGCACATGATGCAAAGAAAAATTAAAGAAAAAAGAGGTGCAAGATGGAATTGTCCTTGGGCCCTCCCACCCACCCTTATGTTTATATAAACAGGACATGCACACTTTAACGAACCCATAATTTCAGCGACAGGGTCTGCCACACGACTGTGACTGAAATGACTGGTTGGTTTGGGACCCCACCAAAAAAAGAAGCAATCAATCTCCCCTTGCACAAACTGGCTCTACAGAGGCAAGATATCCACCTCATCATCATCCTCCGATTCCTCACCCCTTTCACTGTGTACATCCCCCTCCTCACAGATTATAAATTCGTCCCCACTGGAATCCACCATCTCAGGTCCCTGTGTACTTTGTGGAGGCAATTGCTGCTGGTGAATGTCTCCACGGAGGAATTGATTATAATTCATTTTGATGAACATCATCTTCTCCACATTTTCTGGAAGTAACCTCGTACGCCGTTTGCTGACAAGGTGAGCGGCTGCACTAAACACTCTTTCGGAGTACACACTGGAGGGAGGGCAACTTAGGTAGAATAAAGCCAGTTTGTGCAAAGGCCTCCAAATTGCCTCTTTTTCCTGCCAGTATACGTACGGACTGTCTGACGTGCCTACTTGGATGCGGTCACTCATATAATCCTCCACCATTCTTTCAATGGTGAGAGAATCATATGAAGTGACAGTAGACGACATCTCAGTAATCGTTGGCAGGTCCTTCAGTCCGGACCAGATGTCAGCACTCGCTCCAGACTGCCCTGCATCACCGCCAGCGGGTGGGCTCGGAATTCTTAGCCTTTTCCTCGCACCCCCAGTTGCGGGAGAATGTGAAGGAGGAGAGGTTGACGGGTCACGTTCCGCTTGACTTGACAATTTTCTCACCTGCAGGTCTTTGAACCTCTGCAGACTTGTGTCTGCTGGAAAGAGAGATCCAACGTAGGTTTTAAATCTAGGATCGAGCACGGTGGCCAAAATGTAGTGCTCTGATTTCAACAGGTTGACCACCCGTGAATCCTGGTTAAGCGAATTAAGGGCTCCATCCACATGTCCCACATGCCTAGCAGAATCGCTCTGTTTTTGCTCCTCCTTCAATGTCTATAGCTTCTTCTGCAAAAGCCTGATGAGGGGAATGACCTGACTCAGGCTGGCAGTGTCTGAACTGACTTCACGTGTGGCAAGTTCAAAGGGTTGCAGAACCTTGCACAACGTTGAAATCATTCTCCACTGCGCTTGAGTCAGGTGCATTCCCCCTCCTTTGCCTATATCGTGGGCAGATGTATAGGCTTGAATGGCCTTTTGCTGCTCCTCCATCCTCTGAAGCATATAGAGGGTTGAATTCCACCTCGTTACCACCTCTTGCTTCAGATGATGGCAGGGCAGGTTCAGGAATGTTTGGTGGTGCTCCAGTCTTCTGTACACGGTGGCTGAATGCCGAAAGTGGCCCGCAATTCTTCAGGCCACCGACAGCATCTCTTGCACGCCCCTGTCGTTTTTTAAATAATTCTGCACCACCAAATTTAATGTATGTGCAAAACATGGGACGTGCTGTAATTTGCCCAGATGTAATGCACGCACAATATTGCTGGCGTTGTCCGATGTCACAAATCCCCAGGAGAGTCCAATTGGGGTAAGCCATTCTGCGATGATCTTCCTCAGTTTCCGTAAGAGGTTGTCAGCTGTGTGCCTCTTCTGGAAAGCGGTGATACAAAGCGTAGCCTGCCTAGGAACGAGTTGGCGTTTGCGAGATGCTGCTACTGGTGCCGCCGCTGCTGTTCTTGCAGCGGGAGGCAATACATCTACCCAGTGGGCTGTCACAGTCATATAGTCCTGAGTCTGCCCTGCTCCACTTGTCCACATGTCCGTGGTTAAGTGGACATTGGGTACAATTGCATTTTTTAGGACACTGGTGACTCTTTTTCTGAGGTCTGTGTACATTTTCGGTATCGCCTGCCTAGAGAAATGGAACCTAGATGGTATTTGGTACCGGGGACACAGTACCTCAATCAAGTCTCTAGTTGCCTCTGAATTAACGGTGGATACCGGAACCACGTTTCTCACCGCCCAGGCTGCCAAGACTGAGTTATCTGCTTTGCAGCAGGATGACTGCTGTGATATTTCATCTTCCTCGCAAAAGACTGTTGGACAGTCAATTGCTTACTGGAAGTAGTACAAGTGGTCTTCCGACTTCCCCTCTGGGATGACAATCGACTCCCAGCAGCTACAACAGCAGCGCCAGCAACAGTAGGCGTTACACTCAAGGATGCATCGGAAGAATCCCAGGCAGGAGAGGACTCGTCAGACTTGCCAGTGACATGGCCTGCGGGACTATGGGCTTTCCTGAGTAAGGAGGAAATTGACACTGAGGGAGTTGGTGGTGTGGTTTGTAGGAGCTTGGTTACAAGAGGAAGAGATTTAGTGGTCAGTGGACTGCTTCCGCTGTCACCCAAAGTTTTTGAACTTGTCACTGACTTATGATGAATGCGCTGCAGGTGACGTATAAGGGAGGATGGTCCGAGGTGATTAACGTCCTTACCCCTACTTATTACAGCTTGACAAAGGCAACACACGGCTTGACACCTGTTGTCCGCATTTGTGTTGAAATAATTCCACACCGAAGAGCTGATTTTTTTTGTATTTTGACCAGGCATGTTAATGGCCATATTCGTCCCATGGAAAACAGGTGTCTCCCCGGTTGCCTGACTTAAACAAACCACCTCACCATCAGAATCCTCCTTGTCAATTTCCTCCCCAGCGCCAGCAACACCCATATCCTCATCCTGGTGTACTTCAACAGTGACATCTTCAATTTGACTATCAGGAACTGGACTGCGGGTGCTCCTTCCAGCACTTGCAGGGGGCGTGCAAATGGTGGAAGGCGCAATCTCTTCCCGTCCAGTGTTGGGAAGGTCAGGCATCGCAACAGACACAATTGGACTCTCCTTGGGTATTTGTGATTTAGAAGAACGCACAGTTCTTTGCTGTGCTTTTGCTAGCTTAAATCTTTTCATTTTTCTAGCAAGAGGATGAGTGCTTCCATCCTCATGTGAAGCTGAACCACTAGCCATGAACATAGGCCAGGGCCTCAGCCGTTCCTTGCCACTCCGTGTCGTAAATGGCATATTGGCAAGATTACGCTTCTCCTCAGATGCTTTTAATTTAGATTTTTGGGTTATTTTACTGAACTTTTGTTTTTTGGATTTTACATGCTCTCTACTATGACATTGGGCATCGGCCTTGGCAGACGACGTTGATGGCATTTTATTGTCTCGGCCATGACTAGTGGCAGCAGCTTCAGCACGAGGTGGAAGTGGATCTTGATCTTTGCCTATTTTAACCTCCACATTTTTGTTCTCCATTTTTTAATGTGTGGAATTATATGCCAGTAACTATCAATAGCAATGGCCTACTACTATATATACTGTGCACAACTGAAATGCACCACAGGTATAGAATGTAGATGGATAGTATACTTAATGATGACACAGAGGTAGGTACAGCAGTGGCCTTCCGTACCGTACTGCTATATATAGTATACTGGTGGTCACTGTGTCAGCAAACTGCAAAACTAAAATGCACCACAGGTATAGAATGTAGATGGATAGTTTACTTAATGACGACACAGAGGTAGGTACAGCAGTGGCCTTCCGTACTGTACTTGCTATATATAGTATACTGGTGGTCACTGTGTCAGCAAACTGCAAAACTAAAATGCACCACAGGTATAGAATGTAGATGGATAGTATACTTAATGACAACACAGAGGTAGGTACAGCAGTGGCCTTCCTTACCGTACTGCTATATATAGTATACTGGTGGTCACTGTGTCAGCAAACTGCAAAACTAAAATGCACCACGGGTATAGAATGTAGATGGATAGTATACTTAATGACGACACAGAGGTAGGTACAGCAGTGCCTTCCGTACCGTACTTCTATATATAGTATACTGGTGGTCACTGTGTCAGCAAACTGCAAAACTAAAATGCACCACAGGTATAGAATGTAGATGGATAGTATACTTAATGACGACACAGAGGTAGGTACAGCAGTGGCCTTCCGTACCGTACTGCTATATATAGTATACTGGTGGTCACTGCGTCAGCAAACTGCAAAACTAAAATGCACCACAGGTATAGAATGTAGATGGATAGTATACTTAATGACGACACAGAGGTAGGTACAGCAGTGCCTTCCGTACCGTACTGCTATATATAGTATACTGGTGGTCACTGTGTCAGCAAACTGCAAAACTAAAATGCACCACAGGTATAGAATGTAGATGGATAGTATACTTAATGACGACACAGAAGTAGGTACAGCAGTGGCCTTCCGTACCGTACTGCTATATATAGTATACTGGTGGTCACTGTGTCAGCAAACTGCAAAACTAAATTGCACCACGGGTATAGAATGTAGATGGATAGTATACTTAATGACGACACAAAGGTAGGTACAGCAGTGGCCTTCCGTACCGTACTGCTTTATATAGTATACTGGTGGTCACTGTGTCAGCAAACTGCAAAACTAAAATGCACCACAGGTATAGCATGTAGATGGATAGTATACTTAATGACGACACAGAGGTAGGTACAGCAGTGGCCTTCCGTACCGTACTGCTATATATAGTATACTGGTGGTCACTGTGTCAGCAAACTGCAAAACTAAAATGCACCACAGGTATAGAATGTAGATGGATAGTATACTTAATGACGACACAGAAGTAGGTACAGCAGTGGCCTTCCGTACCGTACTGCTATATATAGTATACTGGTGGTCACTGTGTCAGCAAACTGCAAAACTAAATTGCACCACGAGTATAGAATGTAGATGGATAGTATACTTAATGACGACACAGAGGTAGGTACAGCAGTGGCCTTCCGTACCGTACTGCTATATATAGTATACTGGTGGTCACTGTGTCAGCAAACTGCAAAACTAAAATGCACCACAGGTATAGAATGTAGGTGGATAGTATACTTAATGACGACACAGAGGTAGGTACAGCAGTGGCCTTCCGTACCGTACTGCTATATATAGTATACTGGTGGTCACTGTGTCAGCAAACTGCAAAACTAAAATGCACCACAGGTATAGAATGTAGATGGATAGTATACTTAATGACGACACAGAGGTAGGTACAGCAGTGGCCTTCCGTACCGTACTGCTATATATAGTATACTGGTGGTCACTGTGTCAGCAAACTGCAAAACTAAAATGCACCACAGGTATAGAATGTAGATGGATAGTATACTTAATGACGACACAGAGGTAGGTACAGCAGTGGCCTACCGTACAGTACTGCTATATATACTGGTGGTCACTGTGTCAGCAAACTGCACAACTGAAATGCACCACAGGTATAGAATGTAGATGGATAGTATACTTAATGACGACACAGAGGTAGGTACAGCAGTGGCCTACTGTACCGTAATGCTATATATTATATACTGGTGGTCACTGGTCAGCAAAACTCTGCACTGTACTCCTCCTATATAATATTATACTGGTGGTCCCCAGTCCCCACAATAAAGCAGCACACTGAGCACAGATATGGAGTGTTTTTCAGGCAGTCAACGTATACTGGTGGTCACTGTCAGCAAAACTCTGCACTGTACTCCTGCTATATAATACAGCTGCACCCCATTCCCCACAATTAAGCAGTGTGAGCACAGATATATGCAGCACACTGAGCACAGATATGGAACATTTTTTTCAGGCATAGAACGGATAACTGGTGGTCACTGATCAGCAAAACTCTGCACTGTACTCCTCCTATATTATACAGCTGCTCCCCAGCCCTCCCCACAATTAAGCAATAGTGCACAATCAAGTTCAACAATAACGCAGAGGATGCCAGCCACGTCCTCTCCCTAACATTTCCAATGCACGAGTGAAAATGGTGGCGACGCGCGGCTGCTTATATAGAATCCGAATCTCGCAAGAATCCGACAGCGGGATGATGACGTTCGGGCGCGCTCGGGTTAACCGAGCCATACGGGAGAATCCGAGTATGCCTCGGACCCGTGTAAAAAGGGTGAAGTTCGGGGGGGTTCGGTTTCCGAGAAACCGAACCCGCTCATCACTAGTTACTTGTGGCATGCCTTGGCAATTTAAAGACCTTGGCTGGTGTGCCGCAAATTGAAAAAGGTTTAAAATCACTGGACTAGGTGGACGGATCGCCTAGTAATGCCGGGAGTGCACACCTGCGATGGAGCCGCCTCAGATGAGCAAGGCTTCATCTGTAATGTATTGTACTCAGCAGTTCTGTATACAGTTGAGTGAAGTCTGCTGCAACAGAATTCATTCTGAGGGGTAAATTTACTAAAGCTTCTAAAAGTAAAAAGAGGTGATGTTGCCCATAGCAACCAATCAGATTCTCTCTATCATTTCCTAGGATGCAATAAAGAAATTATAAAAAGAATCTGATTTGTTGCTATCGACAACAGCACCTCTTTTCACTTTTAGAAGCTTTAGTAAATTTACTCCTTAGTGGGCAGTCTACAATACCCAAATTGTTGCCACTCATATAATATGTGAGTACACAGATAAGATGATATAAAAATAATTAAAAAAACATGGCAGTTTGTGTAAAAACTAGGGGGTAAATTTACTAACATTCGTAATTTTCGGAAAAAGGTCAAAGTTCAATCACGAATGACATCGAAAGTGTAAAACTGCAACTTTTTGAATTGATTACGACTAATTTACTAAGCTGTCGTATTCGGGTTTTTCTTTTGTTCCGATGTCGATGTCATTCGTGTTTTTTTTTTTTTTTTAACGGCAGTGATTAGCAAAACACTGCCGACTTTGTAAAAATGAATCTCGGCCGGATCTGTGTGATCCGTGCTGGGGTTAATTTTTTTTTTTTTTTTTTTAAATTAAACAGTGTAAAATAAAATAAAAATTGCGTGGGGTCCCCCCTCCTAAGCATAACCAGCCTCGGGCTCTTTGAGCCGATCCTGGTTGCAGAAATATGGGAAAAAAATTGACAGGGGTTCCCCCATATTTAAGCAACCAGCATCGGGCTCTGCGCCTGGTCCTGGTTCCAAAAATACGGGGGACAAAAAGAGTAGGGGTCCCCCGTATTTTTAAAACCAGCACCGGGCTCCACTAGCTGGACAGATAATGCCACAGCCGGGGGTCACTTTTATATAGTGCCCTGCGGCCGTGGCATCAAATATCCAACTAGTCACCCCTGGCCGGGGTACCCTGGGGGAGTGGGGACCCCTTCAATCAAGGGGTCCCCCCCCAGCCACCCAAGGGCCAGGGGTGAAGCCCGAGGCTGTCCCCCCCCATCCAATGGGCTGCGGATGGGGGGGCTGATAGCCTTTTGTGATAATGAAAAGATATTGTTTTTAGTAGCAGTACTACAAGTCCCAGCAAGCCTCCCCCGCATGCTGGTACTTGGAGAACCACAAGTACCAGCATGCGGCGGAAAAACGGGCCCGCTGGTACCTGTAGTACTATTACTAAAAAAATACCCAAATAAACACAAGACACACACACCTTGAAAGTAAAGATTTATTACATACATGCACACAAACATACATACATACTTACCTTATGTTCACACGCAGGTCGGTCCTCTTCTCCAGTAGAATCCAAGGGGTACCTGTTGAATAAATTACACTCACCAGATCCAGGGTCCCAGGCTCCTCGTCGCATCCATGTGTAATCCACGTACTTGAATAAAATAACAAAACGGATACCCGAGCCACGAACTGAAAGGGGCCCCATGTTTTCACATGGGACTCCTTTCCCCGAATGCCAGAAACCCACTCTGACTTCTGTCTAAGTGGGTTTCTTCAGCCAATCAGGGAACACCACGTTGTGGCACTCTCCTGATCGGCTGTGTGCTCCTGTACTGACTGACAGGCAGCACGCGGCAGTGTTACAATGTAGCGCCTATGCGCTCCATTGTAACCAATGGTGGGAACTTTCTGCTCAGCGGTGACGTCACTTTAGGTCAACCGCAGGGCAGAAAGTTCCCACCATTGGTTACAATGGAGCGCATAGGCGCTACATTGTAACACTGCCGTGTGCCGCCTGTCACTCAGTACAGGAGCACACAGCCGATCAGGAGAGTGCTACAACGTGGCGCTCCCTGATTGGCTGAAGAAACCCACTTAGACAGAAGTCAGAGTGGGTTTCTGGCATTCGAGGAAAGGAGTCCCATGTGAAAACATGGGGCCCCTTTCAGTTCGTGGTCGGGACACCGTTTTTTTATTTTCACAAGTACGTGGATTACAAATGGATTTGAAGAGGACCGATCTACACTGGATTTTGTGAGTATAATTTTTTCTACAGGTACCCCTTGGATTCTACTGGAGAAGAGGACCGACCTGCGTGTGAACATAAGGTAAGTATGTATGTATGTTTGTGTGCATGTATGTAATAAATCTTTACTTTCAAGGTGTGTGTGTCTTGTGTTTATTTGGGTATTTTTTTAGTAATAGTACTACAGGTACCAGCGGGCCCGTTTTTCCGCCGCATGCTGGTACTTGTGGTTCTCCAAGTACCAGCATGCGGGGGAGGCTTGCTGGGACTTGTAGTACTGCTACAAAAAACAATATCTTTTCATTTACAACAAAGGCTATCAGCCCCCCCATCCGCAGCCCATTGGATGGGGGGGACAGCCTCGGGCTTCACCCCTGGCCCTTGGGTGGCTGGGGGGGGGACCCCTTGATTGAAGGGGTCCCCACTCCCCCAGGGTACCCCGGCCAGGGGTGACTAGTTGGATTTTTGATGCCACGGCCGCAGGGCACTATATAAAAGTGACCCCCGGCTGTGGCATTATCTGTCCAGCTAGTGGAGCCTGGTGCTGGTTTTAAAAATACGGGGGACCCCTACTCTTTTTGTCCCCCGTATTTTTGGAACCAGGACCAGGCGCAGAGCCCGATGCTGGTTGCTTAAATATGGGGGAACCCCTGTCAATTTTTTTCCCATATTTCTGCAACCAGGATCGGCTCAAAGAGCCCGAGGCTGGATATGCTTAGGAGGGGGGACCCCACGCAATTTTTTTTGAAAAAATAATCACTTTCCCACCCCTTCCCACTGATATACATGCACGGATCTCATGGATCCGTGCATGCCTATCCAATCACGAATAAAAAAAGCAGGTCTGTTTTTTTTTAAGCACTTTTTTACGAGTTGTAATTTTTCACGGCAGTGTTTTGTTTTTTTTTGCTTTGCACTTCTTAGTAAATGACCGAGATTCATACTTAAACAGCCGCGTTTTGACTGATGGTGTATTCATTCGTGATTTTTTTCCTAGGACTTCCAAATATTACGAATGCCCTCATCTCTGCCGTGATTTGAGTTTAGTAAATTACCGAGATGACACTTTGATGAAAAAACGGCATCTCGGTCAAAATCGGGACCTTAGTAAATTTACCCCTAGGAAGGAAGGCATCCATATATCGTATACTAGGCTTCTGCTATTGTCCATTGTGTCCGGCAAAGACAGTGAATGGAGTCAATGAGAGCACTATTTTATTTATACAAGTCTACTGTATGTGTAAAGTTTCTTCGCATCTGCTGTTAACCACTGAAGATTCACACAGGGAAACCATCCTGAGTTAATAAGAGTACAGATGAGCCCTACCAGAGTAAGCTTGTATACAAAAAAGCAGCAGTGATAATATATTATATAAATTCATAAATTCAGTAAATGTGAAATACTAGAAAGCATCTATACATAGCAGTAAATTACAGCATTTAAAAAAAACAATGCCTCTTTTTTTGTATACAACATTTTTTGTATACAACATTGATGCATCAAAACAAATCTTTTATACAAAGAAATGTGCTAAAAGAAAGTGTGAAGAAAAGCTGTTCTTTATGCATGTGCCCAAACTTCTACTTTCAGCCATTAACTCTGATAGTGAATGGTCAATGAGAGCATGGGGAGCACATGCTCTGGAACACAAGTCTTGTTCTGCTGTCAATCCCCAAAGAAGAGGACTGATGAGAGAGCAGGAAAAATGTGTATTAGAGCAGTGAAGGCTGCTGGTTAGATTGTGTAAAATGTGCAAATACAAATACCCTTCTCTCTATGGATACTACAAGGTCCATGAAGTTATACTGGTTCCTTCTTAACGTATGTTCCACTATGACTGACTTTTTCAAGGGATTAAAGTCAGTATACTACACATAATACTACTGTTGTAAACTGGTGTTGAATTGATACATATGCTACGCTGCAGATGTATCCATTGCACAAGCTGCGTAAAATGTGTATTTTATTTAGGGTCATAATACATCTTAAGTTTTGGCACAAAATGTGTCCAACTTTACATCAGTACCATAATTGCATTTGTTTTATCAATATAATTAGCATGTGGCCCGGTCACTTTTTTAAATAGTGACCTACAGTACAGTATATTATAGGAGATAATAGGTCTTTTATAAGTGGATACAATTCCTAAATGTAAATTCAAGTTATTTTAAATAAGGCTCAATATTTCCTCATGGGCAAAAACATAGAAACATAGAATCTGAAGGCAGATAAGATCCCACTTGACCCATTTAGTCTGCCTCTTTTTTAACCAAAGAACTACACACCTTCCGACGATGCAGCCCAGTGACACAATGATGCGATGTAACGATATATCGCATTCACCGTACAAACTAAATTCTCCGCTGTATGTAGGTGCGATATATCATTACATACTACATGTAACGACACTGCATTGACTGAGGAATTGACCCAAAGAAGGTCAAGGAGCAGGGTTTTATTTTATTTGATTATACATATGTATATATATACACTGCTCAAAAAAATAAAGGGAACACTAAAATAACACATCCTAGATCTGAATGAATGAAATATTCTTATTAAATACTTTGTTCTTTACATAGTTGAATGTGCTGACAACATAATCACACAAAAATTATCAATGGAAATCAAATTTATTAACCCATGGAGGTCTGGATTTGGAGTCACCCTCAAAATTAAAGTGGAAAAACACACTACAGGCTGATCCAACTCTGATGTGTAATGTCCTTAAAACAAGTCAAAATGAGGCTCAGTAGTGTGTGTGGCCTCCACGTGCCTGTATGACCTCCCTACAACCAAAACAAGTGGCTCAGGTAGTGCAGCTCATCCAGGATGGCACATCATTGCGAGCTGTGGCAAGAAGGTTTGCTGTGTCTGTCAGCGTAGTGTCCAGAGCATGGAGGCACTACCAGGAGACAGGCCAGTACATCAGGAGATGTGGAGGAGGCCGTAGGAGGGCAACAACCCAGCTGCAGGACCGCTTCCTCCACCTTTGTGCAATGAGGAACAGGAGGAACACTGCCAGAGCCCTGCAAAATTACCTCCAGCAAGCCACAAATGTGCATGTGTTTGCTCAAACGATCAGAAACAGACTCCATGAGGGTGGTATGAGGGCCCGACATCCACAGGTGGGGGTTGTGCTTACAGCCCAACACCGTGCAGGATGTTTGGCATTTGCCAGAGAACACCAAGATTGGCAAATTCGCCACTGGCGCCCTGTGCTCTTCACAGTTGAAAGCAGGTTCTCACTGAGCACATGTGACAGACGTGACAGTCTGGAGATGCCAAGGAGAACGATCTGCTGCCTGCAACATCCTCCAGCATGACCGGTTTGGCAGTGGATCAGTAATGGTGTGGGGTGGCATTTCTTTGGGGGGCCGCACAGCCCTCCATGTGCTCGCCAGAGGTAGCCTGACTGCCATTAGGTCCCGAAATGAGATCCTCAGACCCCTTGTGAGACCATACGCTGGTGCGGTTGGCCCTGGGTTCCTCCTAATGCAAGACAATGTTAGACCTCATGTGGCTGGAGTGTGTCAGCAGTTCCTGCAAGACGAAGGCAGTGATGCTATGGACTGGCCCGCCCGTTCCCCAGACCTGAATCCAATTGAGCACATCTGGGACATCATGTCTCGCTCCATCCACCAAAGCCACGTTGCACCACAGACTGTCCAGGAGTTGGTGGATGCTTTAGTCCAGGTCTGGGAGGAGATCCCCCAGGAGACCATCTGCCACCTCATCAGGAGCATGCCCAGGCATTGTAGGGAGGTCATACAGGCACGTGGAGGCCACACACACTACTGAGCCTCATTTTGACTTGTTTTAAGGACATTACATCAAAGTTGGATCAGCCTGTAGTGTGTTTTTCCGCTTTTATATTGAGGGTGACTCCAAATCCAGACCTCCATGGGTTAATAAATTTGATTTCCATTGATAATTTTTGTGTGATTTTGTTGTCAGCACATTCAACTATGTAAAGAACAAAGTATTTAATCAGAATTTTTCATTCATTCAGATCTAGGATGTGTTATTTTAGTGTTCCCTTTATTTTTTTGAGCAGTGTGTGTATATATATATATATATATATATATATATATATACATACATGTAGTCATGATTTCTTGGTGCTACTATATGCTTATTTTATTTTAGCTGCTTTCATTATATGGTTGTTAATGTACTGTATTAAATATGTACTTAAATCCTTTGTTTGCCTTGGATAAATATTTTATTTGCTATTATAAGCAATGCTGTGATTTGTGTGCAGTAACTGTTCAAATGTGATGATATCAGCAGTGACATAGTAGTGACTAGAAATGTATGCTGGACCATTTTTGCTGGTTTTGTATCCAATTCATTGTCTGGTTTTGGTTTTGACTTTACCTAAATTCCCTGACTGATTTTGGTTTTATATTTTCATAAAAACATGACAGTATTATTAACCGTAACCTCAATAACATTAATTTCCAGTCAATTTTGACCACCTCATAGCTCATAATATTGTTTTCATCCAGTTTAGGCCAAAGGCCTAACTGGCTGGTTACTAAGTGGCAAAGCAGGAGTACAAACACATGGCAGTTTATAGCACATCTATGAAACATTGGCATTCAGCAGTGTCAGAAATGAAGAGTGGCAAAATGGAATTGTCCTTGGGCCCTCACACACACCCTTTTGTTGGATATTTAAAAGGACATGCACGCTATAACAAACCAAGCTCTTCAGTGACAGGGACTGCCACTTTTGTGGCTGAAGTGCTTGGTTTGTTTGGGCCCCCGCAGAATTTTTTTTAAGGACTTCCTCTGAACACTAATAAGGAGGTTGATGAGGAGGGTGTTAATCTATATATATATAAATACAAAAGCCCTCACTCACTCAATCACTGACTGATCACTAATATTCTTCCCGATATGTTAGGAAGCTGCAATCTAACATAGTCATTCTTTCAGTGGGAAATAGGAAAACTACGTAATTAGAATTTTAATAAACCTCCCATAAGGGGATGAAAGGTGATTGACATAATGACATCATTATGATGCGTGGCTTGCATTGCATGAACAATTGCACCCAAACAGACAATCAGATCAAAATTTGGATTGTATCTCCAGTGTGTAGAATTTAATAAACTACAAAAATTACCTCACTTTTTACTGTTTCTGTCACTCACTCACTGACTGACTGACTGACTCATCACTAATTCTCTTACTTCCCTATATGTTAGGAAGCTGAAATTTAACATAGTTATTCTTCAGGTGGGAAATAGGTAAACTATGTAATTACAATTTTAATAAACCTCCTCTAAGGGAATAAGGAGAGGGTTGACATAATGATGTAATTACCAGTGCGTGGCTTGCGTTGCGTGAATGATAATTCCCAAAGGGACAATCAAATCAAAATTTGGATTGCACCTCCAAAATGTAGAATTTCATAAACTACAAGAATGGTCCTGCCACTTTTTACCGTATCTGCTACGGGTGCTCCTTGGGTAATGCCAAGAACCGTGGATTAATACAGTATTTACTTACATTAGCACATCTCAAATTTACATCTCCATAGATTTACCAAATTATTAACACTCGTATATGTACAATTGTGAAAATCAGAAACTTCCCGTGCGAAGAATGGGTAGAACAGGTAGTAAGTTACATTATAATCTTGTAAATGAATTGAATGAACTCGCTGCAAATGATGTAACATGGAGAAGGTGCCTAGATGTTTATCGTCCCTACCTCTACTAACTTTGGCCTCACAAATGGAGCAGATACCTTCACAAACATTGTCAGGATTTGGGAAAAAATAATTCTAGCACCCAAGAGGTGGCTTTTTTGGTCTTATGCCCAGGAATTACAATAGCTTTTTTAAATCACGGGCAAGAACTGCAGCCATTGGTTGCTGGCGTAAACAAACAATATCATCAACATCATCAAGTGTCAGATAGTAGTATACACATATCCCCCTCATCCTATGCTACTTCCACACAAGCATCCTCAATTTACATTATGTCCTCATCACTATCTTTACTTGTACTGCTCTCCACATGTGCGGATGGTGCAGAAATGGTGGAAGGAGGCGAAAGAGGCTTATTTATGAAGACAGTGTGAGAAGTGTCAGACTCACACTTAGCTTACATAGACACCCCTAGACTCTCCTCAGACATGTGTGATGGTTCTGAACACACAGATTATTCTGTTGTCTTAGTGGTTTTCATTTTTCTACACCTCTTTAGTGAAAAGGTCTTGCATCGTCATGAGAGGCAGACCTTTTTAAATAAAGGCCAAGGCCTGAGTCTTTCCTTGCCACTCATAAATAAAGGCCAAGGCCTGAGTCTTTCCTTTCCACTGCGTCTGGTAAATAGCATGTTGCCAATTTTATGTTTTTCTGCACCAAACTTCCGCATGTAGACTTGGATCTCGGAAGTTCGGAGCAGTCCTGATTCCAGGTAATCCGAACTGCTCATCTCTAGTAGTGACTACAATGCGATTCTTAAATTCAATAAAACTTTTTTTTTAAATTTCAACAATTTTTATATTGTAAAGCTGGGAACACACCTTCTTACAGTGCAGCCCAATTACATGGCGATGCAATGTAATGATATATCGCATACACTGTACTTACTAAATATTCTGCTGTATGATGGTGCAATGTGTCATTAAATACTGCATCTAACGATACTGCATTGGTTATGGAATTGACCCATTGAATGAGCAGTACATTCAATGGAATGATTAATTGAATGATGGCTGGGAACGAAAGATTGTGGTGTACACAATGTGTATGATATATCCAGTGTCGGACTGTGGCATGTAGGGCCCACCAGGAGAATGCAGTGGTAGGGGCCCATTTAAGGGTTGTGGTCAGTCTTCAGAGGAGGTGTGGCCTGCCGCCTCATTGGTTTGACTAACCATTAGAGAGTGCAACTTTTGGGCCCCTTCATAAATATATACAGTAAATTCAGCTGCTGCATGTATGATAATGTACCAGATTAATAACAGATTAATAATAGCAATGCACTGTAGAAAATACACCATAGTCCAGTATAAGGTAACATATGTATAATGTATAATTTAAGTGCACAGTCTAGAACCTGATCCTTAGAGCAGTAGATGGGCCCCAGGCAGTGGGGCCCACCGGTGGTTTCCCCTGTACCCCTGTGGGCCAGTCCAAGCCTGGATATATCATTCCAATCCCCTTTGGAATTATATATTGGATGATAGATTATAGAGTGAGTACCCTGCTTAAGTGTTAAGAGTAAATATGCTATTCCTCATTACAATTTATTTTTGTCTGCATATCTTATTTTTTGAAACGTATAGCCTAGGTTTTCACATTTTCATATCACGGCTGGCAGCTAGGCAATACCTTCCCATTGAGCCAATAATTCCCACTGTGCTAAATCAGAACATCAGCAGGCAGCCAGCCCTCACTCTATATGACTGACAGCTAAGGGTGTTACAATATAGTTGAATTAATGAAGTCATGTAAAAGTAGCCGATTGCTTACAAGCTTGACAAGCATTTTATTATATTCATGACAAAAGTTATATTAGGGTTTGATATCATTTCCATATTGTAACCTGAGAAGCATTGTGCTAACAGCTTGATCAACATCGATCTACAGCACACAGGCAAAGCTCTGGCATGAAATATGCCTATAATTTTCAATGCTAAATTTATAAAAAATAATCACTGAGGAAAGAAATTACAGCTAGAACTTTCATCTGAAGTCTGCTTTAAATATAACAAATCTTCACAAAACTAAAATATTAGCAATTAATGAATTGCAGGTTGAGACATCCATGTATATATGCATTTTTGTCCCATCAGTTAAATATTCAGCAATACAGCCAGACAATGAGCCATATATTACAATATGTAGACAGCTGTTTCACTGTTATTAGCTCTCATCAGTGCGAGAAATGGACTTTACTATGTTGGCCTTGTAGCAGTGACACCTATCACAAAGATCCCTTCTATAATATGTGCCACGGGGCAAAGGCAATTCTTCTCTAATACTATTTATCTTTTCCCTAGGGGTTATTGGGGATGATGCATACAATACTTGGAAGTAAAATGGGTGTGTCAGGAACAGTCTCTTTTGCCATGACAAATCACAAGAAGAGACATTACAGGAGCAAGATGAGTTCTTTGATTGCATTTCAGCCCTTTCCAGCGATACTAGATTTAACACTAGTTGATTCTAGTCCCACCTTCAGCATTTTGTAGATGTTATTCCCTTTAAATACAAAAGCAAAGATCTATACTTTAGCACAATAACACCACAATTGAAGCCCATGGGTACAAGGAGCCTTCATTAATCTGCCAAATAAAGTGTATGAACAGGATTTTCACTAATGTGGATTACAGATACAGTATGACCCAGTACAAAGTCCAAACTAATGCAAAAGGGGTTACACTTTCAAGCAAAATTTTCAAAGTGGGTCTATTTATTCCTTATTCTGTGATTTGCACACAATGATGATTGAGGCCTTTGTTAACAGTCGGAATTTTTCACAGCCATTTATATTATAAGCAAAGAGATCACTACAATGGAGCAATATCTTCTTAAAAATGTAACAATGTATGAGTACATCACACTCACAATTTATAGATAAAAACAAGCATACTGTATATCTCCAACACAATGTGGAAAGTTCCCTGGTTAAACTTGCTTGTCAGGACTACAGATTTCACCTGGCCCAAAGGATGGCAGTAAAAGATGTAGTACAGGTGCCAGCAGCCAGCCCTCACAAACCCAGGTCAGCACAGATCAGTCCTTTCAGCAATCCTCCCCAGAGATCAGTGTTACCAGTCTAATGCATTTTAGTCCATCAGGACCTTCCTTAGAGGCATAGGGGGTATTCAATTGATGTTGGATCCTTTCCGACGGAAAGGATCCGACATTCAGTATTCGATTAGCGGACAAATCCGACAGGATTTGGCCATTCATGACAATGTCAATCCGACTTTTTTTTAACGTCGGATTGACATTGTCGGAAACGGGGCAAGAACTTACCGGATTTGGCCGCAAATCCGACAAAACACGTGGATCCACGGCTAATCCGCCATTCCACATGTTTTCTGACAAGTCGGAATTGCCGACCTGCAGAGAAATGGTAGCCCAATTGAATAGGTCAGAACACTATCCAACTGCCATCTTTCCAACTGCCATCTTGCCAACAAGACAGCAGTTCTGACTT
The DNA here is from genome assembly GCF_028390025.1 of Pseudophryne corroboree. Lineage (NCBI taxonomy): Eukaryota > Metazoa > Chordata > Amphibia > Anura > Myobatrachidae > Pseudophryne > Pseudophryne corroboree. Next base: position 725,610,934 of record NC_086448.1, on the reverse strand, counting down.
GAATTGAATACCCCTCATAGTGAACATGATCAAAACATCCCCTAGATATACCATCAACAATAATCACAAAGTAAAAGAAGCTGCAGACGTGGCTCCCCATGTTTTCATGCTGTGTAGCTAATGGAAATTACATCTCTCTGTTTCCAAAAGTAAGATGGGCTCCATGCTTCCGGTTTTGCATTCTAAATGCGGGTCAAATGTGTTCCATTTGGGTTCTACCTTTGTTTTCAATGGAAAAAAATTGACTTGATCTATATTAACCACTTAACTGACTATATTTTTCTGCAAAAACTGCTCAGAAATTGTTTGGTGTTTTTTTATGAGTGAATTAGGTGAAGAACATGAATATAACCTTATCCAAAATGATTTTTGTTTAAAAAAGAAAAAAGTAAACATTTATTTTTTATATTTATCAAAAATCGCCCTAACATCAGAACATCGACTGACACCATTGGAAACATTGTGACCATCATGACCTTCCTTTTAACAGTGGGGACAGCTGCCAGGTACATGGGGTGGATGAGGGGTTGATTTACACTTCCCCAGCGGCTGCTATTGTCTGCAGCCGCTGGACGGGGTGTCCTGTTGTGCTGACTGAACAGCAGTGATCAGCAGCACGGCAATCACTGGGGGAGGGTGTAAGAAGATAGAGGGACCTTTCCGGTTCCTCTGTGACTTCTCCTTTCACTTTGAAATCACACAGGAATAGTCCATATAAATATATAATAATCCATAATGTTCATTATATCAAGGAAAATGCAAAGAAATACATAAATAATTACTTTAAAAACAAACCAATTAATAAAATAATGATAAATATTGAAACAGCAACAATTATATATAGAAGACCAAGAATTGAAACATCAAAAATTCTATAAGAAACTATAAAACTTAGAATATATGAGCTTAAATGTCCAATACATTTTACATGACACTCCTGGAATTGGTGTTTTTGTTTGAATTTGGCTGACACATTATGCGTTTCTAAAAAATAATCAGAAATTGGTTGGAACTAACAAATAGAGTGCTGCAAAATGGGGCCATCAGTAAAGAAGAATATGATTTTATTAATATAAAACAACCAGCAGTGCCCACAATATATGTCCTGCCTAAAACACATAAGGTCCTCCTCCACCCTTGATGTAGCCCAATAATATCTAGCACAAACAGTAATACCTCAAATCTTTCTGTGTTGAAAGATTTTGATCTAAAACCATTAATAAAATCAACAAAAGCATATTTAAAATATACAGTACTAGAGATGTGTTGACTTAAAAGTGCAGACGGATCAAACCTTTATACCATCATAGAACCAGATGCAGTTCTCAGTGCCATATCATATTTTTTATATAAATCAAATCTATCAGAGAATGTCAAAGAATTTATTTTGGAAGGTATAAAATTTATACTTACCACTAATTATTTTTATTTTAATGGTGTGTACTATCTCCAGCAGGTGGGAACTGTGATGGGTATCAGGCTTGCTCCGAACTATGGAAACTTATTTATGGCTTTCTGGGAGGACCACGTTGTATGGCAGCATTTTATTGATGACACTGTATTTGCATGGAAAGGCACAGAGGAGGAACTACCTGTATTTACCTTCTGAGACAAACTGAATGAAAATGAATTGAGTATTAAGTTGTCCTTCTTGATAAGTAGAACTGAAATTGTGTTTTCAGACTTAAGTATCCATATTAAAGAAGGAATCATAAATACAAAGAACCACAGAAAGTTGACAGATTCAAACAAGTATATTGACAGGAATAGACAACGCCACCAAAAGGATTGGATTAAAAGGATCTTTCAGGCAATTTTTAAGAATAAAAAGAAATTGTAAAGAAAAAGACGTACAGTATGTGACTCCCAGATTATGGAGATGTCAGAACGTTTCCTGTAGAAAGTGTATAGCCAACAAAACTTAAATATGGCAAAAGAGAGGGTTAATGAGATTGAGATATTAGAACTTTTAACTGAGGAGGTTGCCCCAGATACAAATATTAATACATTAAACTTGGCTTTAATTTGTAATTTTAATTCTAATTTTAAACAAATTGAGTCTAAACTGGAATATTTTAAAAAGGGATATGGTCCTTAAGGACAACTTAATGAACCAATTATCTCTTTTTTATAGAAATGCCCCCTCCTTACAAGACAAATTAGTAAGTAGTAGTCGAGCAGGAAAAAAGAACTAGCGTGAGAAGCCAAGGCTTCCATAGAAGTCTTTATTTGAACAACTACCCTACCAGAGAATTTATCACCAACAATGTGAAGAATATAATATATGTTTTGGAATGCAGGTGCAGCCTTGTGTATATCAGCAAGACAGGCAGAAATGTAAAAATCCATTTAGCTGAACACTTATCTAACATCACAAAGGGCTTAGAAACACATACTGTGTTAGCTCACTTCATACAAAAACACCAAACACAGGGGTGTTGAAGGGGGAGTGGTTGGTCAGCTTGTGCATCATGGCATGCAACTCGTTGTATTCATTAGGTGGGTGCATGCTTGCGCTCATACCCACTAAAGGGGCATGTGCTAGCTACAAGGAATCTGGCCTCACAGTTTATGCCATCCTTTTGTAAGTCTAACCTCTTATTTCATTTTTTGGACACAAATGCATTTGCCCAAATATGGTGTACTTGCTGGTTGGACACATGTGGCAGCAATGTCCAGATACTGCCAAACTTGCTGGTTACACAAAAAGACCAGTAACAAACATGTAGCAACTGTCAACTCTCTCCGCTGTTCAATGTGTTTGCTGGTGTGTTACCCCCGGCAACCACAAACCCTATTTTATACTGTGGGAGGGATATGCTCTGCCCTCCAGTCTAACATGTCCAAAAGTTGTGCTGCATTGATGTTTCATATAGAAATAGCACAATGCAACTTATTGACCATGTTACAGTGCTGGGGCAGGGTATTCTACAGCGACAACTGACTTAGAAATATAGTGTGAGTAGAACATTGCCCATGTTACATCCCTGCAGACACCTGGGGCTTACACAGGTATAAGAGACACACACAGGATGACAGGGTCCCCCTTCCCATGTGCACATTTTAAGCACAAGCAGTATAGGTGATGTCCATATTATTTGAACAGTCTGCCTAAATACACATGTGGTATTATAAGGAGCTGTCTAGCACTAAGCTTACATAATCAGTGAATATGTCACAGTGAGGTTCAAGAATTGCAGTCTCCGGGCTTCTGCGGTCTCTGAGATCTTACAAGTCACTCATGCTGAGAGTAAGGGACAGTCTGCAATATACTTGACAAGTCTAATCAACAGTGTATATAAGTGTAAACAATAGTGTTAGTAAAGTAGAAATAGTTTGCAGACTGTCCCCTACTCTCTCCCAAAATGCTTAAATGCCCCAGGCATTCTAAATGCCCTTGGCCATTGCTTAGCTTGCCTATAGATAAGGACATCTCTGATTTTTTTCATTTGTCTGTTTTTAATGTAATTGTTTATTTATTTGCATACTCGTGGATATTCTGAACAATATGGATTATTATATATCTACAGTATATGGACCATTCCTGTCAGGGGCGTTTCAACAGAGGAGGGGTCCCGTGTGCACCTCCGGGGAGGCCCCCTCCTCTGTATGGCGCAGTAGACTCTGCCATTGTGCTGGAGTCTACTGCGCATGAGCAGGACTCTGGATACATTGCGCCCACCATGATCCAGAGACCAATTTGGCTACCACGCATGCGCAGTGGCCATTTTAGTGTCGATTTCCACTGCGATCGCAGTGCTCAACACTGGACATGGCAAGGTAAGTATTAAAACGGGTGCAATGGGTCCCCCTTTGGACCCATGGGCCCATGTGCACCGCACACATTGCACCCATTATAGAAACGCCAATGATTCCTGTGTGATTTAAAAGTGAAAGGAGTAGTAACAGTATGTTAATAAAGATCAAGTCTGTTTTTCCCATTGAAAACAAATGTGGAACGCATTTGACCCGCATTTTAAACACAAAGCCAGAAGTGCGGAGCCCATCTTACTTTTGGAAACCGGTACATGTAATTTCCAGTTGTTAAACAGTGTGGAAACATGTGACTTTGGAATCCAAAATCTGACAGTGGGATGATGGGGTTTTGCCTCAGTTTGGGATACTGGACAACCAGGCAGATCCAAGGCCTGGCTCGGATTTAAAGTCGGGGTGTAAGTATGATTGGAGTGGTAGGGAATTTCATGAATTGATATTGAGCAGTTCTGGATAAGTCTTGCAGGTGGCTGTGAAAGCTGAAGACAAGGAATGGTCAGATCAGAGTAGAGTATTTTTGAGATGAGCTCTAATTTGATTTAAAATGTGGATATGTTGAGGGTCACCAATGGATTAATTACATCAAGATGCCATTGTTCTCACCTAGGACTGAGTCAGACACTGGGGCATGAAAATAGCATGTGGGAACTTATCATGACTAATCTCTTTTACAGACCCTTATTGAACTCTGTCAATCACGGGAGACCTTTTCATAAGACCACCCTTTGCAGGAAGGACTTTAGTGGTGGAAATTTGAACCCTTTTTAAAAAGAGGATGCAAAAGAGCTCCAAAGTCTTGGAGTCTCAACTCCTGCCAGTGTGCTGAGGATTATGCCTGAGAGCATTGTTGCTACTGGATTGCAAACCTCTCTTGGGATTATAGACTTCTTGGCTTTGCCTGGCTTCTTCTACAGTTGTGGGTTGTAGACTTGTATGCTCGTGGAAGATAAATGCAGATGCACACTCCCAGCACTAAGAACAGTGATAGTAAGAATAATTTAAATATACCCTCACAATTAACATGGAGTATAAGTGAAGTTCTTAGCACACACTTGCACAAATATGGGGGCCCATGTACCACGACCTGGTGACTTCATCACATGGGTCCCTAACATCACATTATATAAATTTATCAAGGTCTTAAGCCCGATACACATGGGGGGATTTTTTTGCTGAGCGATCTAGGACAGACCACTCAGCACTCAGCAGTGAAGTGAGCGATCTAATAGATTTGGCATGCATGCATGCCAAATCTAGAGTCAGCAATAGCGATGCACAGTCCTATTACTATGGGCATACACATGGAGAGATCCATGCCTAATTTCTAAGCAATCTAGTCAAATTGCTTGGATTTCTTTTAACAAATCTGTTTAGTAAGGGTTTTCAACAAACAACATATCACAAAATACATAAAAAGAAAATCAATACAAAATAGAGCAGTGGGTCAGGTCTTTAAAGTAGGCAAAATATGGGCTAACAGACTAAGGAAGTAGCTCGAATTTTTCCGTATAATACGTATGCCAAAAAGTCAGATGATGAGGGTAATTAAAATATAAAGTACACATTTGAAAAATAGAAACCATTGATCCCTGTAAAGAATAAAAAGTGGCATACATAACATAATATATACAGGAAAAGAACAGTAGGTCAGGCTCAACTTAAAATTGGAAGAATACTTTCCAGTACCCTGAGAGCGTGCTAAAAAAGCAAATATATAAAGACCCATCAAGCAATGAGAGGAACATACAGAAAGTAAGACAAGGAGGGAGGAAACACAAGAGGGAGAAGAGGGGGGTGGGGAGAAGTGGCAAGTATTAGACAAAGTATGAACAAAGGTTCCAGAATTTAAGATGCGGGACGGGTGGGGCATCTGCAGTAGGCTATACAGTAGATTAGAACAATAATAACATAGTATCTTAATATGGTAGGCAGTCAAACAAATGAGGAGAATCAGGGGAGGGAGTACATGTTATACATTGCCATATATAAGCCAGATCCCTTAACTAAACTGTCTTAGCAAACACCAGCTGGTGGAGTCAAATGTCTGTAGTATTTGAGACTGCATTTGTGGAGGTAGGGATTCAACGAAAGGGCCCCATTTCTTGTAAAATTTAGTTGCCCCCTTTTCCACATCAGGGAAGGCCACCCTTCTGTCATAATATAATATTTTAAGCAGAAGTTGTTGCATTGAAGATAGAAAGGGTGGGCGCTTATCAATCCAATGCAAAAGGATAGACTTTATGGCGGCTGTTATAATAATTACAAGTAACGCTATAATAGAGTTACCATGTGGGCCTAGATTCCTGTTACGGAAATATAAGCAGAGGAGGGCCAAAGGGTCTAGTTTAAGCTGCAATGAAAAAAGTCTATTAATGAAGACCATAACTTTATTCCAAAATCGAGCGATTTTATGACACTCCCAAAAATTATGGCAGAAAGATGACTTGGGTGATTTGTATTTAGGGCAGTGTCCAGATTCTGTGCCTACCAGATGACTCCTTTGATATTGAGAAATATAGCTGTTTAAAACTCGGTTGTCGACCTCCTGCAGCATAGCGGTGTGAAGGTGTCTCATATCTGAGTCAAAGTGTAATAACAACTCGTCAAATTTGGGGAAGGAGGGGATATCCTTCGACCAACTGTTGTAGAGTATGTTGCCCTCCACACAGTAACATGGTTATTAACAGCTAACAGGCCAACCAACATTTTAGTATGATAAAAACGGGTCTGCAATGAGTTAAAAAGTTGTATTAAGAGGTCGCTGGCTAGTGTGGAAGAAGAGAAAAAAGGTAGGGACTGTACAAAATGGTGTAGTAGTAGGTACATGTAAAATGACTTACTGGAAATATCATACTCTTCACTAAGGTATTGGAAGGTTTTAATATCCCCTCGAGTGTCAAACACATTTTTAATGGTCATTATACCGTGTTGTTTCCAAACTGTAAAAGTCCCGTTCTCCAAGGCCAGGATGAACAATGGATTTCCACATATAGGAATAAATGGAGTAAATTTCCAATTACGTTTAATATTTCTATTAATTGTTCACCAATGGGTTTAATGGGTAAACAATGGGTTCAATAGGAAATGAATAGGAATCATCTTTAGGTCTGCATGTAGTAAGGCACTTGGAGAATACGGTATAAACAGCTTCTTTTCAACAGGTAGAGATATGTAGACAGACCTGTAGTAACCAATCTGATATATACCTGAAAAAAACAGCTAAAGAAAACAACACAAGGTCAGGGACACCCAGTTCACCATCTACCCGAAGTTGTCAAAGCTTGACCAGTGCTATCCTAGGTTTTCCATTGTTCCATAAAAATTTCGTGAAAATTCTTTGTAAAGGGAGGATATCCTGTTTAGCTATGGCAATGGGAAGCATTTGCATGACATATGTGATCTTGGGAAATATCACACTCTTGAGAACAGCAACCCGATAAAGATAAAGGCAGAGACGACCAAGAATCTAGTAATTTAGGGATAGCCTGTAGGATGGGTGCAAAATTCACTGAATAAAGATTGTGCATGTCCAGAGGGAAATAAACGCCCAAATATTTAAGGACCGGGGTGGCTAAACATATATAGGATAGAACGGCAAGTTTACAGAACTCACTAGGGTCCCCCGATAAGGGTAAATACTCTGATTTGGCCACATTAATTTTGTAACCTGAAAATTAACAACAGAAGTCTATAAGTCTATGAGTCTCCGGTAGTCAGGAAGCCGGGTCAGACATAAATAGCAGCATGTCGTCCACAAACAAAGCAATTTTTAACTCCACTGTGCCAACCCGGATTTCCCGAAACACAGAGGAATTGCGAATGGCACTGGCCAGCGGCTCAAGGGCAAGCGAAAAAAGGAGTGGTGAGAGCGGACAGCCCTGCCTGGTGCCCCGGGAAATAGAAAAAGGGTTAGAAATATAGCCATTACAGGTAATCTGTGATGCAGAATTTGTATAAAGCGTGCTCAAGATTGTGATAAAATCCTGAGTAATTCCAAACCGATGAAGGGTAGCAAATAAATGGTCCCAGGACACCAGGTCAAAGGCCTTCTCAGCATCAAAGGAAATAATAGCCAATAATCCTGGGGCATTAGTGGAGTGCTGCCATTGGGCCGTGGCCAGAACCCTTTGAATATTAGCAGTGGAGTGCCTCCCCCATATAAAACCCGTCTGGTCCTCATGAATGAGGGGGGCATAAGTAGCTTCACCTCTGCAAATACCTTTAATAATACATTATTGAGGAGGGAGATGGGCCTATATGAGGCCAGGGAGTCGGGATCCTTACCAGGCTTGGGGATAACTTTTAAAGTAGCTGAATTAAAGTAAAGGGGTAACGAGTGAGTAGATAATATATAATTATACATATTAGTAAGGGGTCCACTAATTTTATCCGAAAGAAGTCTGCAGTATTCTAAACTAAACCTGACAGGGCCAAGGGTCTTTCCCACTTTTAACACTGTAATAGTCTTCTGCAGGGCTGTAGCTTCCACTAGGCAGCTTTAGGCAGCTGCCTAGGGGTGCTGGAACCTGAGGGGGTGGCCTGCTACAGCTGCCTGAAAAAGGTAGCATGGTCCTACCTCTCACAGCTGCCGCAATCCTCGCAGCACTCATATCTTACAGTAGCCACGACTGCCAAGCTCCCGTATTCCAGCATAGGCAGTAACTTTGTAACTCCTGGAATCCTGGCTGTGGGTGACATGTGGTGCTGCTCTTCATTCCAGGCTATTTCACAGACTACTCAGTCCCAACTCTGCATTACAGCCTTCAGGTAAGGTGGCTGCACAGTGCACTCTCTGCATTTGATAAGGAAAGAGGGAAAAAGCAGCACTCTGGGGATAGGGGGTGGGATTGGGGTCGGAGATGAGCAGCAGGCATCCACACATCTGGGGGGGATGAATGGCAGCATGCACACAGATTGTGGGGGATAGAACAGCAGACAGACTGGGTAGATGGGGAGAAGAGAGTAGCCATGCAACAGACTCTGGGTGGGGGAGAACAGCAGCATGCATTTCACCTAAAGGTCGGGTAGAGGGAAGTGGCAGTAGGCAGAAGTTTTGCCTAGGGTGCTGAGAAACCTTGCACTGGCCCTGGTCTTCTGGACCTCTTCCAAGGTGATGGGAACTGTAAGGGAGGCCGCAGAATCAGATGACAATTGGGGTGGGGATATAGTTGACCAAAAATGATTGGTATTTTGTGTATTAGAGTGCAAGGCAGTATATAGAGTGGTATAAAATGAGTGTAATTCCTCAATATCCTGTTCACTAGAGGAGGTGTAAATGGGATGCAGTCCAGATCCCGCCGGACGGAATCCCAGCGGTCGGAATACCGACACCGGAATCCCGACCGGCACAATCCCAGCATATTCTCCCTCTGTGGGTGTCCACGACACCCATAGACGGAGAATAATTTAGCGCAGCATGCCCGCAAGGGGCTGCATTGCGATCGTCCCCCTGTCGGGATTGTTGCGGTCGGGATTCTGGTGTCGGGATTCCAACCGCCGGGATCTCGTCCGGCGGGATTTTGTACTGATCCCATGTAAACACCTGCTCCTCTACATAGATGTTTGATAAAGGTAGGTGGGCGGGGCTCCGTAAGAGATTGGACAGCAATTGGCCAGTTTTGTTGCCATATTTATAAAATTGACAACCTTTTTCAAAAGTATAGCGATCCCCCATAGCCGTCAGTACTCCGTCAAAATAGGTTTAACATTCCAAATAACTCTATTTAGTAGACGGCACAGGGGCAGATTTGAATCTATGGAATGAGTCAGTAAGTCTTAACTGCTCCAACTTGAAAGTCTCTAAAAATTTCTTCCGATTATCTGTTACAAACAAAAATAATATTTCCCCAGATCACCACCATAGAGGCTAGCCAAAACAGTACAGGATTATGAGTAGCATGAGCAGCATTGTTGTGAGAATAGTTCCACCAGGATGTAAGAACCCTATCACAAAATTTCAGGGAGGAAGTGAAATGGGCAGGATATCTCCACTGCATGAAGGAACCCTTGTCTACAGGTGCCACCAAGGAGATCCACAATAAAGCATGGTCAGAGAGGCTAATCGGTTCTATGTGAGAGTCTAATACCCTCAGAAAGGGGACATCGGAAGTGAATATATAATCAAGGCAGGGCAATGACTCATGGTCCTCCGAAAGGCAGGTGAAGTCAATATATTGGGTGTTTGGCCCTTCACACATCCATCAAATTCAATTGTTTCAGAAAATAAGAAATACCAAATTTAGGCGTGTGTGAGGATCGCCGCTCAGGGTACTGACAATCCATTACATGGGAAACCACCATATTAAAGTCTCCACAAACAAACAAATTAGCTAAATATAAAGGATATAAATGAGTCAATACAGTATGGAAAAAAAGCTTATCATAGCAGTTAGGAGAATAAATGTTGCACAAAACATAAGGGACGTCATACAGTAGTGTCTCTACAATAAGGTAGCGACCCACCGGGTCTACAATTGTAGACATCACAGAGCCAGGAAGGGTGTTTTTTACTAAGAGGATAACTTCTCTTGATTTTGAAGTAAAGGGCGCTGCCGCCAAAACTTTCCATCCCATGGTACAGATGGAGCCCTCCTCATCTATCCTTTTAATAGGATTAACTAAACCAGGGCAGTCAGACTTAATCCCCTGCTATAATGACTTAATCCCTTGCTATATTGGTCTCTCTGTATTGTTTTGCAGCTGAGAACAATAGATGAAAGGCACTAGATAAAGATAAGCCTTGGTGCACCTAGGCGCAGCAGAGAAGCCTAGATGAGCGAGGCTCCATTTGTATTTAGCTTAACAATTTCTGAGGGGAGTAGATGTGTCTCTTGCAAAAAAAATCATAACTAAGTGCAGTTTATTCAGATACAAAATATTTTTTTTTACATTTACCGTATATACTCGAGTATAAGTCGACCCGAATATAAGCCGAGGCACCTACTTTTCCCCAAAAAAACTGGGAAAACTTATTGACTCGAGTATAAGCCTAGGGTGGGAAATGCAGCTCTAGCCGTACACAGCCCTCATACGGCCAGATATGCCCCCCAGTGCCAGATATACCCCCACAGTGCTAAATATGCCCCCATGGTGCTAGATATTTGCCCTCATAGTGCCAGATATGCCCCCACATTGCCAGATACACATATTCCCCCACAGTGCAACATATGCCCTCATACTGCCAGATAATCCCCCACAGTGTCAGATATGCCCCCACAGTGCCAGATATGCCCTCATACTGCCAGATAATCCCCCACAGTGCCAGATATGCCTTCATAGTGCCAGATATGCCCCCACAGTGCCGCATATGCCCTCATACTGTCAGATAATCCCCCACAGTGCCACATATGCCCTCATACTGTCAGATAATCCCCCACAGTGCCGCATATGCCCTCATACTGTCAGATAATCCCCCACAGTGCCACATATGCCCTCATACTGTCAGATAATCCCCCACAGTGCCGCATATGCCCTCATACTGTCAGATAATCCCCCACAGTGCCACATATGCCCTCATACTGCCAGATATGCCCCCACAGTGCTACATATGCCCCCACAGTGCCAGATACCGTATGCCCTCATAGTGCCAGATATGCCCAGCCCCCAACTACCCCACGACAACCCCCCCCCCCCACTGACACACCCGCGCTCCAGCCCGTAGCCCGTCTCTACTCACCATCAATGATGACGGGGCACGGGAGTACAGGCAGCGGCAGGCGGTGCGGGCAGCGGTGGCCGGCCTTGGGACGGAACGCAGCGGCTGAGGAGGCGGGCGGCTGAGGAGGCGGTCAGCGCGGCGGTGCTTTAGCGAGCATGGAGAGGGAGAAGGATGGCTGCAGCAGTGTCACTGGTGGATGCACCAATTACAGTGCGCTGCTGCGGCTCCCGAGTCCCCCTCCCTCCCTCCTCCTCCTCCTCCTCAAATGGCTTCTCCCTGCGCTCTGCTCCTGCACATGACTCCCGGGAGCATCACTCGAGTATAAGCCGAGGGGGAGCTTTTTCAGCACAAAAAATGTGCTGAAAAACTCGGCTTATACTCGAGTATATACGGTAATAGGGGAATTAAATCCCCCAATGTTCCAAGTGCCTGATTTAAATTGAGCCATAAGAACACATTAAAGCATATAGAGAATACAGAAAAGGAAACAATATCATGGTCTACATAGAGAGGAGCCCCAAAACATATATTTTCCAGCCACGTAGGGGGGTGGGAATGGGACAGGGAAGAACAGAAGGAGAGAGACGCACAAGGGGGAGAAAAGTACAAACAGAAGAGAAAAACATACATATAGTACACATAATAAACAAAACACGGCAGCATGTCATGCATACTGCCCAAATAGCAAACCATGAATTTCCGCTGAGCAAATGTGTTAAGTGATCTGTCAAATGTCCAGCTTAATATCTCCTAATGACAACCAGCTGTAGATGAAACAAACATCATTAAACAAAACAAACCATGTGTAGAAGGCTGTAAGGAGAGTAGCAAAAACAGGGACCAAAAATAGGATCAGGATAATCAATCTGCAGTACTTAAAGCCAGGGACGCAGGGGACTCAGCAAAAGAATATGCGTCCGATTCCTGTAAATAATTCTCCACATCAGGGGAAGATGTGAAATCAGTGAAGCCATCACCAGCATAAATCCGGAGGCAAGCCGGGAACAGGAGAGCAAACTTGCACCCTTTTTGTATCAGAGACTGACAGACAGGAGAGAAAGCTTTTCTATCCCTGGTAACTTCTGTAGAAAAGTCTTGAAAAATCAGCAGCTTACATCCATCCCAGGAACAAATTCCAGTGCTTACAGGAAGCAGACCAGATCTGCTTTTTGTGGACATAATTAAGGCATTTAAATATAACAACTCGCGGTCTGCGATAAGGGGTATTCGTCTGCGGGCCTAAGCGGTGTGCTCTTTCAATAATGAGGTCCAGACCACCAATAGTAAGTTCCAGAAATTGAGGAAGGGTCATGCTGAGAAATGTAAAAAGATCAGGACCTTTTAAAGTCTCTGGTAACCCTACAACACAGAGGTTATTTCTTCTTAACCTATTTTCTAGGTCGTCACCCTTAGAAAGTATCTGGAAATAAGACTTCTGCAATGCAGAAAAGTGAGTTTTTAAAATGTGCAGATCTTGGAAATTATTCCCAGTAGTATGTTGCGTAGTAGACAGATGTTCATCCAGCTTTTGTACCTGACCCTCAATTGCAGCTATGCTCTGCTGGAAGAGGTCTGTTTCTTTAAAACATCGGTTCCATAGCCTCAGCACTCGCATTTACCACTTCCCCATAAATAATGTAAGCATCAGAGGTAACTGCATGGGTGTGAGAAGAGAGATTTTCCTCTGTGGAGAGCAGCCCAGGTCACGGCTGTGCAGTGGCAGGCGCCATCTTTGATTCAGATAGGCGCTGGTCAGCAAGATTTTTTTGTGCTTTTCCAGGCATCTGAGGGTTAAGAAACCTCTCCATACAGGGCAGGGAAGTCAGGGGAGACTCTGGAGGTCTTTGGAGGTGATCTGGAGGCTGTAAAACAGCCATGAAAAAAGGATTTAGCTGGGGTCAGAGCAGAGCTGCAGCTGGGAGCTGCTCACAGCATGGAGTGTGGGGCAGGAATTTCCAGATTGCTTAGAATTTAAGCACATATCTCTCCGTGTGTAATCCCTTTACCTTTCAATAGTGCTCTTATCAATGTGTCATCTGAAATGCAGGAACCTTGCTAATTAAAACACCTGAGGGTAAATGGGTGGGATACCAATATGAGAGAAAGGAGCCTTGCTGTCCAGTGTACAATATGTACACAAATATAGAGGAAAAGGGGGGGGGGTGCGGCTGGACTGCACACCCTACTACTAAAGATATTAAGAGGTGCTATCATGCTAAGGCTTCTAATACTATGCTGGAGGAAGAAAAATGCAGATGTACACTCCTAGCACTAAGAACACTGTTAGTAAGAATAATTGAAATAAACCCTTACAATTTACATGGAGTATACGTGAAGATCTTAGCACACATTTGCGCAAATATGCAGGCCCATGACTTCATCACATTGGTCCATAACATCCCTAATACTATCACATTATATAAATTTATCAAGGTCTTAACTTCCAAAACCTTGCTAATTAAAACACCTGAAGGAAAATGTGTGGGGTGCCAATACGAGAGAAAAAGCCTTTCCTTCCAGTGTACAATATAGTTCAAGTTGAAGTTCAGTTTATTGTCATCAGCCAAAACAAATTAACAGATGAAATTACAATAGTACATAGAGTATACGTGAAGATCTTAGCACACATTTGCGCAAATATGCAGGCCCATGACTTCATCACATTGGTCCATAACATCCCTAATACTATCACATTATATAAATTTATCAAGGTCTTAACTTCCAAAACCTTGCTAATTAAAACACCTGAAGGAAAATGTGTGGGGTGCCAATACGAGAGAAAAAGCCTTTCCTTCCAGTGTACAATATAGTTCAAGTTGAAGTTCAGTTTATTGTCATCAGCCAAAACAAATTAACAGATGAAATTACAATAGTACATAGCACCTGATAGCAGGCAACACAGTCATAGCATACATAAAAACTCATAAAAAATAATACACAAATAAAAAATATATGCGCAAATATAGAGGAAAAAAGTGGGGGCTGGACTGCACACCCTATTACTAAAAATATTAGGAGTTGCTATCATGCTGAGGCTTCTAATACTATGCTGGAGGAAGAGAAATGCAGATGCACACTCCTAGCACTGATAGTAAGAATAATGTAAATAAACCCTCACAATTAACATGGAGTATAAGTGATGTTCTTAGCACACATTTGTGCAAATATGCGGGCCCATGTACCATGACCAGGTGACTTCATCACATGGATCTCTAACATCCTTAATACTATCACATTATATAAATGTATCAAGACTTGTATACTCTACAGAAACTCCATCAAACTACTGTGATCCTGCACAATTATATTACATCTGGACAAAATAGTGTGGGAGAGTGTTGGGGACTCTGACAGTTTATTGGGACCTCTTGTTCTAGTTTTAATGTCAAATGTGTTTATTTTATTGCTGATTTAGAGAAAAGCAAATCTTTAATAAATATATTGTTTTTTCATTTATTGTCTACTGCCTGTGTCCTGACCCAGAGGTCCCGGAATATACTCTGTAAATTTTGGCTCTGATACACTGGATCTTCATACTGTGAACTCATTTCACTAAAGATCACTGCCATATGCAGCAAAGATGTAGTGGGACACATATGTAATTCATCCTTATGAATTGGTTTGGACAAAACCACCCTCAAGTGTTTTGGTATGGATAAAAATCAATACAAAAAATGAAAGTTATAAAAATTGATAAAGGATGCTAAAATTATGTAATTTTTCCAGTACAAAACCTAATTTAGAATCCAAATTGTGAACTGTGTGGCGATCTGGACTGGGTTTTGGTTCGGTTGGAATCCACAAAATTTAGGTGGATTCTGATTTTTAAAGAATCGAACCGCACATCTCTAATATTTTTAAAAGTCACTGTACTCAGCAACAGTTTTTAAAGCTGGTCCAGTTACCTATGCACAGTGATACTTCCAGAACCAGCAATTGCACTTCAGAATCACAAACAAGCTACTCAGTTCTGCATCATTCTCTGACAGGTAACAACACAGCAGTTACAGGAGTGGGAAAATTATATATGTTTCTACTTTCTGGCTTTGGATACTTGGATAAAGTTAAATGGATGATGTGATTCGTGAATAATTATGAAATTCATTAAAAGTGATGATAGTTTTAGTTGTCCTTGTAGCGAACAACATGTTCTCCAATGTCTTCATTTAAAGAAGGAAAGAACAATGTTAGTTGGGCAATGAAAAGGAGAGTTTAGGCACATTAGTAGTATATAAACATACAGTAATAGTATATTATTTTTACATACTAACCTTGGTGGGAATAATAGCTAAATGAATAAATGATTTAGAACAAACATGCAGTCTGAAGTTACACAAAAAAGAAATACAGGAAACAAAAAAAAAACTGAAACAGATGGGGCACAAGGTCACAGGTTAATTTACAGTGCAGGTATAATATGCAAACAGATGGTTGAGAAGGGGGCAAACATAAAGTTATTGTGGATAAATCACTTGCACAGGTGAAGTAGATGGCAGCAGTAAGTGGGAGACAATAAATAGGATACATTTGCAGATTCTAAATAGTCAGAACAGGCACATATTTTTTTATTTTTTTTTAGCTAATGGGAGACAAAAATGAAAACAAAGGAAGACACAAAGTAATGGGGTCAATAGGCATACAATAAATAATAATAGCCAACAATTTGTAAAGGGAGAGTCAAAAAATTAGAGGTTATAGTAAATGATAGATGATACTAGTATATTGGCAACATTTTCTTACTTGGAGATGCAAAATTAGAGAGTGTTACAGATTATTAATAAGCCGTACAGGTATAATAATTGTCACAATATTTTTCCTTGTTGAAAAAATTTAAACAACTGGAAACACGAGTCAGTTTGTTTAATGGGCCATATTCAGAGATTTTTGCAATGCCGATTTTTCTATGGCAACTTTTGCGCCCATTTTCGGGCCGTGTTTTAGCCTGCAGCTGTGATCCCATATGCAGTAGAAAAGGCTCTGCTGTCTTACTGCTTGTGGCTATGCTGCATTTACTGTAGGGTGCTTCAAAACGCTGATAATTAAATTATTTGCAATGGATACTGTGTCTTTGTACACAATAATGAGATTTGCTAGTCCTCTCAATACATTTCAAGATGGCTGCAGCATTAGCATATTTTCACCATTTGCGTACAATTTGCAGCTGTGAATGCATTGGCATATATCTCTTGGTCAAGCCCAATATACAGTAAAGCAAAGTTAATCTCCTGCTGCCCGACATTGTAAATCACATCTCCTGGATTCTTTGAATTCTTCACTACAGTTCAACTAAGGAGTCTCTTTGCAGGAACAGTGATTTTCTAAATTGCTGTGATTTGCTGTAGTGGCTCAGGAGTCCCTGCTGACGACTCTCATTATCCCCCTTGTGGGAACCATTGCAGGAGAGTTGACAGCGGGACGTGATAATAAATCAGCCGATTCAATTGTTGGTGTCCCCAGCCGCCACTAGAGGGCGCCCAACATTTAAATGTAATTGTTGCTCAATTTGGGCGTGCATACAGCCGGGTAGACACATTTCAGCATGCTGCCTCCTGAGGGGTAAGTTGAAATGTGCAGTGGTTTGGGTGCTCAAATTGGAGTTGTGACTGAGGGTAAGAACTTTTGTTAATAATGTTTAGTTCAATACATTTGTTTAATCAGAGTATCAGGAATATGTAAGATGCTATATTTGTATGGTTAACAGTACATCCAATAAAAATAGATAGGCCTAAAAGTTGCAGACAGTCCAATGTTCACAATAAAATAACATGTAATGCATTGAAAAATATACTTATATGCTTAGGGATGAATTCACAGAAGGGCAAATTGCATTTGGAGCTTATTGCATAGGCATAATATTTATTATGTACTGTATATTGTGCTGAGTTAGAAGAAAAGAAATATCGCAGCAAATAATTGCAAACAAGAATCTGGTATTGCATGCAGCAGTGTTGCAAAATTTCCCTAAAAATATTGTTACCAACGTTTTATGGAAATATGTTGCAAAAAGCATTGAAGCATAGACACACCCATTATATTGAGATAAACACGCCCTTTAGGTGGAGTATGACACTCCCCCTCAATGGAGCTTTGTGTGACATATTTTACTATAAACTCCCTGATTCTAGTTTTCAAAAGTAGGCAGGTAAAGGCATACTACAGTATTTGGCAAACAGTTCGTTAGGTTGGAGCCAAAAAAAATTAGAGGTTGTTGCTGATGATTAGTAGAATGTAGCAAACACAATATGGCAACAATCAAAAATGAAATAGAAGTGAATCAGTAGGAAAGTTAAACACTTGGGGGGGGGGAGGGGTTGTACTATGGCCAGAAATGCAGCCAAAACTCCAAGAATGCAGTTTTCTGAGTTTTGTCCACAATCCCATATGCACCGAGCTCCTGAATACAATACATTCCATAGTTAGGACCCGAGGGTGACTCCATCTTTAGCTTCCATTACCCAATGGAAGCCTGTGAACTTCTTTTTGCATTTCCCTTCCAGCACCCCTCACGGTGCCCACATATTTCTGCACATGCACAAATGGTCTCCCGGGTCCTAAACCCAGAGGTTCTTAGTGACACTAATCACATATTTAGGTACGATACATACCGGTGTTAATAATACTGGTATGTACCCGATAAGTGGCGGGATGTATTGCATAGTGGATGCAATGCATAGTACTTCCCACCCTCGATGTAGGTTAGTGTGGGAAATGAAAGACTAAAAAAGTGGAGATAGTTAAGGTGACAAATATAAGGTGCAAACAAAGTGTATCATCATGAATCACCATGGACTGCAGTGCTCTCACAAGACTTCTGCTGTATCACTTGCTACAAATTTACAGAATTTCTTTCCACTCGAATGTTAATTTATTTTCAGCCCATTTTACTCCCATCTCACTCCTACATTCACTCCTCATAACCCAGCTGTGATTTCCTTTTCCCACTCCTTCTTCCTGTGGATGCACCATAGTACTACAACTATGGTCTAACTAATCATTATAAAGGCCCATAACTCTACAAACCATTGTTAGGCAGCAGCACTCCTTAGAGCTACAAAGTACCAAGTGCAGGTACTGTAGTTTTCATGTCTAATATGAGCAGTTACTGAATATTTATGGCACTCTAATTTACTATAATGCCTGGACTTGCAGCAAAGCAGATGTTAGGGTAGATATACTCACTAGAAATTGCAAGAGCCGCAAATAGGTACTAACTAATCCAAGAGTGCTGAACTATTTGTGTAAAAATAGAAATTCAAGTTTCATCATTGAATTATTTAGGAAAGAGGGATCACGAAAATATTTGTAAAAGATAAAAATAAGTAAAAGATTTGATTTATACTAAAAATATGTACCTTTATTAAAAAAAACTCATTTATAAATCAGTGCCACCAAACTCTCTCTCGTGCAAGTAGGGAGGCCAAACCCGGGATCGGGATTGGCGGGATCCTGGGATATAGGCCAAAATATGGCTGGGATTCAATCCCGTGATTGGAGCTCCAGTCCCGAGCATTGCGGGATTTACCTGCCCCATTGTTTATTTAATGCCGGGTAGCGTTGAGTGTCCCCAGGAGGCTCAGACGCTGCCCGGCTCCCTCCTCCCGGTTCCCCCTGCAGTGTGTACTAGCGTGACATGATGTCAGAGGCCACACTGCGCAGTCTGACGCCAGTCACGTGTGCTGCCGGGACCGCAACATGATGCCCGCAAACCCTTTGACCCATGTTGTTGAGTCTGACGCCAGACCACACCTCGCCGTCTGCAGCCCATGAGCCTGGCTCCCACCCAGGATGGTGAGTATTTGTGTGGTCTGGGCTGGGATGGGTAGGTCTTTAACCCAATCCTGGGAATACCAGGATTGAGCTGTTTTCAATCCCGATACCCAGATTTAAAAAAAAGCCCGGGATTGGCCTCCCTACATGCAACCAGCTTAGTCATAAAATAAAGTTTTCACATTTACAAATTTCTCTGACATTAAATTAATAAATATGTTATAAAAAAATGTATTGCCCCCCCCAAACAGCCAGATGTTAATTAGTATTTTGGGGTCTATA
This sequence comes from Pseudophryne corroboree, assembly GCF_028390025.1. Classification (NCBI taxonomy): domain Eukaryota; kingdom Metazoa; phylum Chordata; class Amphibia; order Anura; family Myobatrachidae; genus Pseudophryne; species Pseudophryne corroboree. The sequence goes on along the minus strand of NC_086448.1, from coordinate 725,591,454 downwards.
AACTAAGACATGGAGAGAGATAAAGTGGATGGCAAATAAGTACCATTCAATCAGCTCCTAACTGCCATGTTACAGGCTGTGGGTGAAATGTATTATGCGGCACATATTGTACCATTATAAGTCTTCCTGCTTCATCTCTTTATCGAGGTTAAGCAGGAAGCAACACTGATGAGACATGAAACTCTCATCAGATGGCTCTGGATTGCGGAAGGTGGTGTGGAAGTGTTGTGCAGGTCTTGAAATGTCTTTCAGGGGCCGAGGTCGACAGACTGATTACTGTAGTTTGAACTAATGTATTTATTATGACCTTCTAAGCAAATTTTTCATTGCATTCCATTGATGCACTTTTAGTGCTATATTTAATACAAATGTTTTTCACATTTTTATGCTGAGCCACCACCGTTAATGTGATTTTTTTGAATGCCCTCTTGTGGGTGAAAATAAATTAAAAACACTTTTTCCATATATATATACGGATAACATATAAAGAACAATAAATAAATAAAGGAAAAATAAAGGATTGATAAAGTACAAATTAAGTAAAATAAAATACAGTAATGGACAAAGGGAGACAATCGATTATACAACAAGATATGAAAAGCTAATACTTATCTGCTCCTTGCTACCTGCTCCGATAAGTGCTCAGATGCTGTGGCTCAGGCAGTCGCTCAGGCTGTGGCTGTTGGATGCCCGCTTCCCACTCGGTTCCACTTCACTCCCTTCTGCCACTCCGTCGGTAACCTTGCTCCATGCCTGGTCGCATCTGGACTATCCTCTGTGATATTTATGTACGCTGTAAGGCGCTGCAGACCCCTTGTGACACCATATACATAAAGGATAACAATAATAATAAAAAAATGTGTAAAGTTCATTGCCAAAATGTGGAATGCAGTCAATATTCCACAAAATATTTATGAGAATTTCTTTCAAGTGTAAACTAAAGCATCTAAATAAACCATGTAAAGGAAAATATTAGTACAATATTAAAGTAAAGGAAAATATTAGTACAATATTAATGCCAATTTTAAGAAGGAAATATACCATATTTGAAGACCTTAGCATACGTTAAATGATTGCTATACATTTTATATTCTTTTTTTTTTTTTTTCATTTTAAAATTCCCTGCTTAAATTTTAGCTTATCAAGGTAATAAAATAATAATTTAAATTGATATTAAATTGTGATCATTAAAATGACATATTTTTAGGATCTTGTTGGCAATTAGTTTTTATAAGACCTACAGTACAAGGAGTTATTAACATTAAGGAAAAAATGTGCAGGGTGAAACTAATATTTTATGCTTTTAATGCACTGTAAAAGTAATGAACTTTATAAAACAAGGAGCGTCATTAGGATTTATCTGTAAAAAAATATATATTTTAAAGGGTAGCTCTCAATAAAATTGCAATTTGTATGAAGACTGAGTGATAAAAGACTGAATATAGCAAAGCTGTTATACATATACTTTTTGGGGACATTCTACTCTGAACAGTTTTTGTGAATAATTTATGATTACATTATCTTGACTGATTATAAACCCTAAGGATTTTGTGTCAATGTCGGCTATTAGAGGTAATCAATCAGGATACAAAAAAAAGATTGCAAGAATATGGTGTACAGTGTTTGGTGTACAGTGTTTGTCACTTCAAATGTTCAAGCCTCATCAGTGAGAGAAAATACTGTATATAGGAGCTGTGTCTTGCATAAAATACTGACATTTTCAAGAAAGTTTGAAAAAAACTATACTAATACTGAGATATTTAAATTTATGTTAACTCATTCTAGGGGGCGATTCAGTTGTTATTCCCCATGGTTCCTACTAGATGGTGACTGACAGTGCAATTAAATTGTCAATTGTTCAGGGCGTGGATAGGGAGGGGGTGGGAACAAATTACCTAGGCCCAGGCTGCTGGAGGGTCCCAGTTCTGCAACTTCCCCCACTCCCCGTAAACATGTGATGTGGTCGGAGGTGGCTGTGCCATATCTTCCCGGTGACCTCTTCAGGAAGATGGTGCTGCACACAGAAAGCAAAGACTCTGGCACTGTGCCAGAGTCTTTGCTCTCTAGTGGACAGCGTCTTCTTCCTAAATGTCACTAGGAAGATGGCAATGGTCGGGGAGGAGGGACCCACTTCCTGTTCAAGCAAGGTAGGAAGCGGGTACCCTCCCCGTACCTCCCCTTCCCCCTGGGTTAAAATTGCGCCTACCTGTGGAGTGCTTGGGGCAGCTAAGTTTTATTATATAATTATTTATTTAGTAACAGGCGTCATCATGACCCCTTTTTTAAGCCATGCCTCCTTTACCAGGGCCCAGCTAGGCTCTTTACACCCCTGGCTGTGCAGGGAGGGTGACATATCAGCTTGCCATCACGTGAGATTGCAAGCTGAAATGTGCGAAAAGTGACCTGTTTGGTTGCTGGGACTTTTGTCAGGTTTAGCTTTGCAAAGTGGCTAAACCCAGTGCTTTTGGACACCTGATCGGAGCAAGAATTGAATTGCTCCAATGGGCACCCATTACTTTCGGTGCCTCAAAAAACTATTGAATTGCCCCCTATATGTGGTTGGTCTATAGTGTTGAGATTGAATTTGCATGCAGGGGATTGGGGAGGGGGGGGGGGGGCAGATATAACATTTTCTGAGAGAGTTAGATCTGGGTGGGTTATATTGTTTCTGTGCAGGGTAAATACTGACTGCTTTATTTTTACACTGCAATTTAGATTTCAGTTTGAACACACACCACCCAAATCTAACTCTCTCTGCACATGTTATATCTGCCCCCCCCCCCCACCCCCCACACCACCACCACCTTCAGTGCATATGGTTTTGCCCATTAGCTAACACATTTGCTACAGGTATCAGGTCTGAATTATCCTCTTGGTCTTAAATTATAGAATTCCCAATTCCTTACTCATTGTCTTCATTTGCTAAAAAAGAGAATCTGACTTTACCAAATTTTGTAGCTCCTCCCATAATTACTGTATGGGACAAAGTTGAGTTTTACCAAGCACTTAAGATATTTTTTTTAATTATGGACAGTTAATAAACAGGAAAAATGTCAATATTTTTTGTCATTTCCTGCTGCAAATCTTATTATCAAAAGGAATACTTTCATTTATTTTGGGTTTTTTTAAATACATTTAATAATGTTATACAGTATAACACCTGAATGGTTATACATGAAAGTAAGGATAGGAAAAATGTCATAAGTGTTCTGCATTTTCCGCATTGTTTCTTTCTGCATATAATATAACATGCAAAATTCCATAAAATTAAATATTCCCAAGCCCCACCACTCAACATTATCCAATGAAAGAACACTCAAGTTCACTACTTGAAAAAGAAACTTTAAAATTCACAACTTTTACATTAACTTTAACAGTGTCTATACAGAAACTAATATTTTAAAGGGATTGGGTTTTTTTTTCTTCTTAATTTTAGATTTGGACTGTAGTGAAGCAAGAAAAAAAGATTTATTTTATAATTCATTTTGTGGTGAATAAAAGTCATGGGGGCTCATTTACTAAAATTCTGTGCATCTTTTTTGTTGTTGTTCTTTTGGTATAATGGATGTGGATCTTATAGAACTCAGTTCATTATTCTAGGACCACTGGGTCTGAAACTTATTATTACTCCTGTTGTCCATTCATACTACACTGACGAAATGGTTACTTACAGTTTTATTTATTTTTATTGCATAGCAATGCACATGGTGACTGGTAATAAAAAGGCTATTTAAAGATTGCATTACCTGAAAGTTGCACATTGGGGAAGCAGCAACTTGGATTGCACCTCCAGAATTTTAAGAAGTGTGGGCAAAAGTTTGGGAGATTTATCCAAGCTTGGAGAGAAATAAACTAGTGAGATAAATTGCTAACCAATAAGCTTTTGTCATATTATAGGCTGAAAAACTGACAGGAGCAGAGTGGTTGGTACTTTAACTCTCTCCACTTCATCTCTCTCCAAGCATTTATAAATCTCCTCCTGTGTTTGAAGAATGACAGTTAGGAGCTGATTGGTTGGTTATTTGGAGCAGATGTACTAAGCCTTGGAGAGAGATATAGTGGAGAGAGATAAACTACCGACCAATCCGCTGCTGTCATTTTTTAAACAGAGCTTGTACCATGGCAGTTAGGAACCGATTGGCTGGGATTTTACCTCTCTCCATTGCTTAGTACATAACATATGCTCCTTTATTTCTCTTCACTTTATCTCTCTCCAGGCTGTAAAATGGCCGTTAGAAGCTTGATTGTCATGGTAATTTAGAATTAGCATTTGGGATAATAGAGCTAATGTTTTCTTGTGAAAAATGTTATTGAAATGTAAAAATAACATTTAAAATATAGAATATTTCAAACTAATGTTAGAATGTCTTATTTTTTATAAGGGCGTGTGATTTATGTGGCCATTACTAGAAGCAATACAGTTTTCATTGAGTTTTACACACTGACTGGTGTGGGGGTCCTGTATCACATGTAGAGTGCATAGTGCATTATTGTAGTTTATATAGATATTATCACCATTATGTGCTTTATTATTATACATATGTTATAATATTCTGCATTCCCAGGACTATGGTGTATTCACTATAGTGCATGGGAGGAATTTGATATGCCGGCTGCCGGGATGCCAGCACTCAGGATATCGGCGCTGGGATCCCGACAGCCAGGATACCAACAACAATTCTCCGTTTTGGGGTGTCCACAACACCCCTTGAGGGAGAATAAATAGCATGCCACTGTACCCGCAATGAACCCACAAGGTGCTCTTTTGCACTCACCCCGCTGCCTGCATGCCGGCAGCTGGGATCCCAGCACCGGTATGTTGGGTCCCGGGATACCAGGCACCGGCATAACGTACTACACCCATAGTGCATAATCTGGTAGATTATACTGCATGAACTATCACTATTTACTATATACATTTATAAAGGGGCCCATAACAGGCATTGTAGTAGACATGCTGATTGCAGGCCAAGTATATGTGGTGCCTGACACACCCCTTGTGGTGACTGGCCACACCCATTAAGCATGGGCTCCTACTACTGCATTTTCTCAGTGTGCCCTTCATGCCCTAGTCTAACATTGTGTCATTTAGTTCCCAAAGTTGTTTGCAACAGATGAGTATACCTGATTATATTGTAAACATACCTGATTATGTGTGAGGGGTGAGCAGAGCAGATAATAATAAGTGTGAGGGGAGACATAATCTGGTAATAATATGTGAAGGGGTGGCTTTCATCTCATAACAAATGTCTGAAACACTTTGGATCAAGCTTGACACCTGCTGGATGAAAGACCCATAAAACCTCAGAGGTTACAGAAAATGAAACCTCATCAAATGCAAACATCCGGGAAGATTAATGTGTATTTTAGGAGTTTGTAAGATACAAATATGTTAAGCACTCATGAGCATGTGATGGGTGTGATAGTATTTCCATTAATTATTAATGCTAATGGAAAATGAACACACATGCTATAATATTTAAAGATGTATTGGGGGGCTCGGAAGCATATACGTGGGTATGAGAGGGCTCTGGGGCATATAAGGGGGCTCTGAGGCATATAAGGGGGTGTGAAGGAGTTCTGGGGCATACAGTATAACAGGGTATTAGGGGGATATGAGGCCTGAGGCATATATGCCCCATTTATCAAAGTGTTTTGCCGTGCTAAACTCGTTGTCAGTGCTATTTTAAGTCAGCACTATTTATTTTTCATTTCATCACTGAAGTACAGTGTGTAAGTGGGTTTAGCAATGAGTGCTATTCCCCACTTACTGCTCATTGTTGAAATGTTATCTCGCCTGCTGCTAATAGCCCCCATTTATCAAGTCTCGGAGAGTGATAAATAGCACGGTGATAAAGTACCGGCCAATCAGCTACTAACATGCATGTCACAGGCTGTGTTTGAAAAATGTCAGGTGCTGGTTGGCTGGCACTTTATCACTGTGCTATTTATCACTCTCTGAGGCTTAATAAATCTGGGTCCCTGTCTTTAATGTAGCGCTGATGGTGCTACACTCCCGGCCACTGTCCCCCTGCTTCTGGAATCCCATAATCCCCTGCAGCCGCCGAGTTACTGTAGCAAAATCCTCTGTAACAAAATGTTGCTATAGAAACCTGGTGACCGCAATGCTTTATGGGTATTGACACAAATGCTGGGGGTGGGGAGAAGAGTCCGGGAACAGTAGTGACAGACAGTCAGCACTGTGCATGTGCCAGAAAAAATACAGACCACGCATACATGGCATTCAGAAGAAAGGCTCCCAGCTTCATTGGTTGGTGCAACTTGTCTACTATAAATAGCGCTGAGAGGCAGAACCACACTAGCCCTCGCTGGGAGTGTGAGGGCCGATGACTTTAATGTTAAATACTATTAAACACATGAAACATTACTCATATGAACAAAAACGTTGTTTAGTACACTAGTATAGACTCTTTGATAAATGGGGGCAATATTGTGCAATAGGAACAGATGCCATATAAAGGGGCAGGTGTGGGCCAAAAATCTGAGAAATAAAATGATTGTAGCCCTGATGCAGTTTTGACCACACCCTTGTCATTTCCCCTCCCCATGAATCTGCACATGAACAGGCAGTAACCCTAGAAACACATGAAGGACAATTTACAAAGTGACGATTAGTGTTACCACTCTCTTAAGAATTCATGTTTAAATCCTCTTAAATATATTTTATTCTTGTAAATTTTAATTCTAAGTCTCAGGTGTACTGAACCTTGAAAAGTGATAAATTTCACGGTGATAAAGTACCAGCCAATCAGCTTCTTAGTGCCATGTTACAGGCTGGGTTTGAAAAACGACAGGAGCTGGTTGGTTGGTATCTTATCACCGTGAAATGTATCACTTCTCAAGGCTTAGTACATCTGGCCCAGTATGATAAACAGATCACAATTAAAGCATGATTAGTTATTACCACTTCTATTTTATTTTGTGTGTATAACATACAATGTTGATATTTTAAACTTTGACTTAATTAAGTTACATGTAAAATGATAAATACCTGAGTAGTATACTGAGAATGTCTCCGTTCTGTCAGTAGTGATAATACCATTGTATTACTGAATACAACAGTCCAAATATCACTGCATGCCAAGGGATGCGCACATAATTCATTTTACTTTCCAATACTAGTGTAACTAAAATGACATTCCCAGGAAAATATGCTCACTGCCAATTTAATTATGGATTTAATAGCGTGTAAGTGGAAAACCAATTTGGTATTTTACTGTACAATACTTTACAGTTGAACAATTGGTATTAAATACTGAGTACAGCAGCTTTATTCTGTCTAAAGAGTTTTTATCTTCTCCATCATACTTCACCTGTATGCATACAAGGAATGAACACTAAAGTAGACGTTTTTGGATTTGGTTTTGAATCCGTATCTCCTTTGTGTTTTGGATCTGTATTGGTTTTGCCAAAACAGCCCTTGCAGGTTTTGGTTTTGGGTTTGGATCTTTATTTGAATTTTTTAGAAAAAAGCATAAAAACAGCTAAAATCACAGAATTTGGGCCTGTTTTGGGGGGTCATTCGAGTTGATCGCTAGCTGCTTTTGTTTGCTGCGCAGCGATCAGGCAAAAAATCAGCACTTCTGCGCATGCGTATGTGGCGCAATGCGCACGCACGTTGTACTATTACAACGAACGATGTAGTTTCACACAAGGTCTAGCGAAGCATTTCAATCGCACTGCTGGCCGCAGAGTGATTGACAGGAAGAGGGCGTTTCTGGGTGTCAACTGACCATTTTCAGGGAGTGTTCGGAAAAACGCAGGTGTGCCAGGAAAAATGCAGGCATGGCTGGACGAACGCAGGGCGTGTTTGTGACGTCAAAACAGGAACTGAACAGTCTGAAGTGATCGCAAGCACTGAGTAGGTTTTGAGCTACTCTGAAACTGCACAAAAAAACTTTGTAGCCGCTCTGCGATCCTTTCGTTCGCACTTCTGCTAAGCTAAAATACACTCCCAGTGGGAGGCGGCATAGCGTTTGCACGGCTGCTAAAAACTGCTAGCGAGCGAACAACTCTGAATGACTACCTTTGTTCCTACAGTATAATTAACCTCAATAACATTTATTTCCAGTCAGTTCCTCTCTATTCTGATCATGTCACAGCTCACAATATTAATTTCATACAGTTTAAGCCAAAAGGTTGCACCAAACTAGCTGGCTGAGTAAGCTAAGCGACAGCAGTGCGCAGCAAACATGTGGCAGTTAACAATATATTTTAAATGCTGTAATAATCTGTTAAAATTATTTTCAAAGTCGGATCAAGTTCTTATGTTCCTGAAAGATATCTTAGACCTGGAGAAGGTTTGCTAATCATCCATTAAAATTATTTTCAAAGTAGGATCAAGTTCTTAATTTCTGGAAAATATCTTCGACCTGGAGAAGGTTAACTAATCATCCGTTAAAATTATTTTCAAAGTAGCATCAAGTTGTTCTGTCCTTGAAAGATATATTTAGACCTGGAGAAGGTTCGCTAAGCATCTGTTAAAATGATTTTCAAAGTAGGATCAAGCACCTCTGTTCCTGAAAGATATCTTCAACCTGGAGAAGGTTCGCTAATCATCCGTTAAAATTATTTTCAAACTATGATCGAGTTCTTCTGTTCCTGGAAGATATCTTCAACCTTGAGATGGTTTGTTAATCATCCATTAAAATTATTTTTAAAGTAGGATCAAGTTTTTATTTATTTAAAGATATCTTCAACCTGGAGAAGGTTCACTAATCATCTATTAAAAAATGTTCAAAGTAAGATCAAGTTCTTCTGTTCCTGAGAGATATCTTCAACATGTAGAAGGTTCACTAATCATCCGTTAAAATTATTTTCAAAGTACAGATGGAGCCATGCTTGTCATAGCTCTGTATGTGCCTGGGTGCGCCTGCCCGGGCATGCATAACACTGAGAGCATCTCCGTCTGGCCGGGCACATGTGCCAGTGACGGAGATTCATCCCATTCTCTAGAATGGGAGAGTGTCTCTGTTGTGTGCCCAGGTGAAGAAGCTCTGAATGGGAGTGTCTCTGTGCACTCTCGGCGTGACTAGGCAGATGGATCACCTAGTCATGCACACCTGCAATGGAGGTGCCTTAGATGGGTGGGGCTCCATCTGTACGATCAAGCTCTTCTGTTCCTGAAAGATATCTCAGACCTGGAGAAGGTTTGCTAATCATCCATTAAAATTATTTTCAAAGTAGGATCAAGTTCTTCTGTACCTGAGATATATCTTCGACCTGGAGAAGGTTCTCTAATCATCCATTAAAATTATTTTCAAATTAGGATCAAGTTCTTTATTTCCTGAAAGATATCTTTGGCCTAGAGAAGGTTCACTATTTGAGTGTGGAGAGTTTGTCAGGAGATATCATGCAGTGTTTGACTTGTTTGTACCATTGCAGAGATATTTTGGCTGTATATCGGAGTAGGCTCACTGAAGCCAATTTGTGTCCAAGTTCAACCAACCATCTAAAATATGATCATCCGAGTGACATCTAGAGAGCACCTGTTGCTAACACATGTACTGCCATTTTGTGCCACATCCTCATAAATATTGGTATGCAATAGGGAGCAGACTATAAATGGCTGCACCCAGTGTGAATGAGTGACAGCTATGCTATAAATTTTTGGTACCTCTAATAGAAAAGCGGTGGCCTTGTTTGTGGAGGTGCTAATAGTACACACTGTAAACAAATGTCTATTTTGTGCTATGGGTGGTTGTTGGGGATAATGGGACCAAGATTTGCTGTTCTACATCAGGGAAAAGCAGCATGAGGCTCTCCAGCTGAACTATAATCCCAGGATCCATGCTGTTTGCTGGCCCTGCTGGAAGTTGTTTGTCAACAATGGTTGGCGTGCCTCAGGTTGCCTCAGCCAGCTTTACACACAGTATGTACCATATTGTAAATATGTATGTTTTGACCAATATACACAACTCATTTTTGTATTAGTTAATTAATTAATTAATTAAATAAATAAATAACTAACTAGATTTGGGGCCCAAGAGAGATGGGCTATGTATGTAGTGGAAGGAAGGAGTAGTAATTTTATTTAATTTGTTTGATTATAAAAATGTAAATTAATCATTGGGGACATATGTCTTTATTGCATAGACATCATTTTTTAGTGGTTGTTGCACTGTAGATAGACAGCTCCAACTTGCTCAGACAGGATAATGATTATGGGTCCTGATTGCACAGGAAATTTAGTCGATTCAAACAATTATAACATACATTGAAAATCTCTGGTGTATATCACATTATGCTAAGGCTGGTCTTTGTCTCCAGCTCTAGAAGCACTCTGCTTGTCTTGTGACTAATGGCTGTAATAAGGTATCGGTGGGTTCCCAGTAAGGGATAGGAACCCCCCCTGAAATACTAATTGGAGTAACACTGTGGAGAGAGAGGGTGTTCTCCAAAGTGGGCAACTGCTGTAAAAACAATAATTTAATATGGTAGTAAGAAATAGAATTGACAAAGCATTTGGAAATCTATAATTTTCTACATTTGCATAATTTCCATAACTTTCCCTTATACTTTGATCATTATTGCTGTGTTACAGTCTTCATCCTCATTTTGTGAACGTACAGTAGCCAACAAAAACCCATATCTAATTGTACTTAACTGGGCTATTGTTGCAGTCACAGAATATGCTTAGAGATATGTGTTTATTTAAGGAGTTCTTTAAACTGCATCCGTGTTAGACAAAGGAAGACAATGTGAATTATGGATGCATGAAACCTATTTTTAATCTATATAGTTAATGTAGTAAAAAGAGACAGATATCATAAGAAAGATGGAATGTTGTAAGGCTTGTGACACGGATGGCTGGGATTACATTAACCTTTATTACCAGAGACATCTGCAGTAATTATCATTCTTTGTGATTTTTGTCTGAACTCGGGAAGGTGGTATTGTTCTCCACAAAGTTCAAAAGCTGTAATATTTTCCATCAGTCATTTAATTTTATTTTAAACCAATCTTATCTGCAAAACAATGACAATGTTATTATGAGGTTATCCAGTTAACCTTTCATTTTATGAAGTATAGTCATACAGTTCTAAGCAGTATTTTTTCACTGCATAAAAAAACATTATTTTGACACTCTTAATAAAACTGAATGCAAAAAGATAGTGATTAGGGTTTTAGCACTATACCTATATACTGTACTTAGGCAACAGTCTCAGGGCCTAAGTCATGTTTGTAAGTAAAGCAAAAAAGTAAACAACTGGGTAAAAACATGTTGCACTGTAGCTGGAACAGATGTAACATGTGCAGAGAGATGTAAATTTGAGTGGACTGTATCCAAACTGAAATCTAAATTGCAGTGTAAAAAAAGCTAACATTTGTGCACTAAATGCAAAAGCAGTCAGTATTTACCCTGCACAGAAAAATATAAATATACAGATGTAGCCATGCTCATCGCTGCTGCTGCTGCACCATAAAGGTGTCCTAGTCGTGCCATAAAAATAGCGCAAGTATGCAAAGTTAGGCATGATAAGGCACAAGAGAATTCACAGCATGCAATACACAACTTCACCGTTGGATGGCGATAATTCCACTAGTGAAAACTACAGTACAATGCTGAATAGCATAAGATGGATATGGCACTACAGAAATCTGAACAATGTAGCAAGCCCTGACCAGCGGGCCAGTGCACAGTAAACATAGTAGTTGTTTTTTTAATACAATAATACTGTAGGGCGGAATATGAAATCACCTGAGTGTCAGGCACCCAGTGACAACATGCCTTACAACTGAAAGTTCCCCTGGTGTGCTGTATAAAATGCTCCCTACATTAAGTAGAAATGTAATCACAGAAAAAGATTAACTCAGCATCTCTAACACAGACAAAGAAAAGCACAGTTCAGAGATCTACACAGCTCAATAAAAGAAAAAAATCATTACAATCAGAGATAGAGTTGGGATAAACAGCACTATAACAAATTTTTTTGTAACTGAGCGACATAACTGTGTCACTGCAGTTGTCAGTCACATTTCTCCATGGCTCTCTTGGCATAGTGGTATAACTGATGGTTACCATGCCTGTGAGTTAGGGTTGGATTCCCGCAAAGGACACACTTGTATTGTATATCTGTGTATAAAGTAACATCCACATTTTTTTTAGCATTTTCCCAAAGCAAGCTCTGTTATGCTTCATATACAGACACAGACATGCACACAGATATAGTCAAAATTCGAAAACAGCTGAAAAGCTGCAGATGCTACTTTTTACACAGATATACAAGTATGGCTTTTCAAATTACGAAAGTCTTACACTCTTGTAATTTGAAAAGCCACACTTGTATATCTGTGTAAAAAGTAACATCCACAGTCTTCTAATTTTCACAAAACAAGTTCTGTCGTATACAGACTCAGACATGCATACAGATATATAATCAAAATTATAAAAAAACTGTTTATGCTACTTTTTATACAGATACAGAATACAAGTGTGGCTTTTCAAATTATGAGAGTGTTAGCTTTATGAGACTGAGTTTACTGTACATCTTCTCAGGCCTTCTTATTGCTTTAATAGGCAGCCTCCCCAGCCCCGATTTGTGATTTCATGGACAGGGTGTACTGCATATTTTTTCTTCAACCACCACAAAAGAAATCAACCTGTTGGCTTAGAAAAAAGAACAGTGTATGATACACCATAACAATAAAACAAAAGTAAACACTTTCTTATCCCTACTATATCTATATATCTCTATATCTACTAAACACATTTTATCATATCATATACTGATTCAATAATAAATGTTTGTAAAAGTTCATCTTTTTACCACCCCCTGATAAACCAAATGTGTATATATAACTTGAGCTTGCTGGTCTATATATATATATATATATATATATATATATATATATATATATAGTAGAGAGGGTCTGAATTGCTCTAAAATGCCACCTTTTTTTTTTAGAAATACTTAGCAAATGTTCTTATGAGGATAGGCTGCTATCCCCAAAAAGTCTCCTACCAGTAAGGACCTATGAAATCAGGATGAAAGATGAAGTTTGGGGAGAACCTAAAATACCACCCTGCTAATAAGGTTTCTTTAGTGATTTGGATCTTTTAAATATAAAGGTTAGGTAGTTAGACCTAGAATGGAACCCTTATATCTTATTGTATATTATCATAATGCACCCATAACAGATTTTTTTTTATACTTTTCACAGATTAAAAATTTGTTAAAACCAAGTCTTAAATCACATTACACTCATAGAACATAAAACATGCCCTTCTTGACCATTGAGGGCCTGATGGCAGGGAATTTGTTGTCAACCCCAGATCGGGAGAGCTCAGAGACAATAAGTTAGATCATTTGTGTCAAGATGGTGTCACTCAATGCATTTTGTCACTTGTGACTTCCTCAGGGGTGTTCAATAAATGTGAGCAAAGATCTCTACTAAATAAATGGGCAACTTGTGCTTGTTTCTGGTTAAATATGCAATTAAAACTTCACAAGCCTGGGAACCTTTTTCACAGTTTGTGGCACTAATCAGTGGCAAAAAGCAATGCTTGTGAGCCCAGAGCAGAGAAGGCAATCATTCATTGCCTGACCTGCACTGGGATCACAAGCATTGCTTTTTGCCACTGATTAGTGCCACAAACTGTCCAAAACAGTTTCCCAGGCTTGGAAGTCACATTGTAGATGGGTCTAAGGATTAGGCCCAAGTGAGGTACAAAAGATTTCCAGTATCCCAAAGTCTCTTTCATTTGAACCCAGCATCCTTGGACATTAATTTTAAAACTCACCATCCAAGCTTGTGGTTGCAACATAAAAGGTACAACATAGCTTTTTACACATCCTCTTTTTCATGCACACCACTCTCTAATGAAAGTCTCTTTTTTCTGTGCTTTTCTGAAATGCATAATGACATTTTTTGCTGTGATCTTTGCAGCAATCACCATCTCAGCTTGTATGTGCTCGTCTTGCAGCTGTTTCACACCATTAACTGACAAGGTGTTGTCAGGACATACAACGGGGTCTGAGTTTCATTACCACTCACAAACTCTGTGTCACATAATACCTCATCGGTGTTTTTGAAAAGCATGTAAGCTCCTTGTTGTTTGAGTGTGTACCCATCAATGCTTCCTTCAATTGAAAATCACTTCTCCCACTTATTGTAATGTTACATTTATATTTACACCTGGGATCCATGCCATGTACAGTATATGTAATTTCTTCACTGGGGCACTCTCCTGTCTCAGTGGCATGGACTTTGACTACAATCCTGCCTATGTCCCTCTCCCTGGCTCTTAGTAAAACCCATGTCCCATCGAGCAAAGCACAAGGCATCATCACCACCTCATCACTTGGTCCCATCCCTTTAATGGGCATGTAATCACTTTCACATTATGTGGCATTTTATTACACATTGCAACCTAGACATAGGCTCCATTTAGCATGGGAACCAATAGCATTTTGCCAGAACTCTCATGTTCTTATTCTATAATTTCCATACAATCATGCAATGTTTCCATAACACACATTTTTTGTAACAATTAATTATATACTTTAAAATGTAAGCTCTCACGAGCAGGGTCCTCAGCCCTCATGTGCTTATCCTTCTGTTACTTAAACCATCCTTGACGGCACCTAATCATGCGATTTTCTGCCACCCTTATACTTATGTCAGTGTTATTTAACCTGTACTTGTCTTATATTGTCTTCAACTGTAAGTCACTATTGTCCCATTTTGATTTTTCATTTCTGTACTTTGTAATTGGGTGCTGCGGATCCCTTGTGGCGCGATATAAATAAAGGATAATAATAGTAATATTGTGTTTGCATTTTTTCATTTTCCACAAAGAAATGATCATTCTCACACTCCCTGGCTGGACAATGTAAATTAGTACAGCTTGTCACAGCTTCGGATTCACTCTCCCTTGCTCCTCATCCCACCAAGTGGAATTTCTTACAGGAAACTTAAAATTGTCCTTGCTACAACCATTTTTCTTTTCATAAATAGGCAGCGGTAAAAACTTAAATTGTTCTTGTAAGGATTCTGAGTCTGTGAACTCCCCACTCGTCATAAACATAACTCTCTGTATTTCACCGTTATCTCCCGGCTCAGCACCAGCATATTGCCTGTTTAGTTTCTGTGGAGCTTTTCCGCTCCGACGCCCACCTGTTAGTAACCCAGTCAGCTCAGTGTCCAATTTAACCCTCGCTAGTGTGACATGTTTTTTCAGTAAGATAAACATTTCTCTTTTCAGTAAGACAAAACACAACATACACATTATCACATAACCTCACTTATGTAGAGTGAGACCGAGGAACATTTCCTCATCTATATTACTCTGCAGACACCCTCTTCAGGACAATACACAAAATAACAGGCTGTGTATCACTGCAAGCTCTTTCCAATCATGACGTTCCCGGGTCCGACACTTGTTTTTATGTTGTAACCTAAACATTTATTAATAGAAAAGCATTGCGCTATAGCATCAGCTCCTCTGCAGCTCTTTCATGGTCACCAAATTATGCTCCTGGTTGAAGTGGAAGGTTCAGGACTGCCGCATCAAAGTGATATGAATGACTTAATACACAAAGAGTTTAAGTTAAATTAATAGAATAATTAATTGATTACTAAGCTTCGATTTTAAATTAATCCTTATTATGTTCAGGTATAGCACATCACATTCAGGTGCCTTGGTCCAACTTTATAGGCTGAATGGTTACACCATCCCATCACTTTCTGCAGTCAGTCTGGGCTTCGGGAATTAAGGCTAGGGACCTCTGCATTTCACAACAATTATAGAACTCTTAAACAAAGACCAACTGTTCTATGCTTTATCAGGTTAATAAACATATAATAAGTAAAATCATTGGCTGACAACATGATTACAGGAAGATGCCTTCCTGCACATGCTCTAATTATTATTAGGAATAGGGGGCAGCATTGCCTCAAATATGCAAAAACTGGCATTGACCTTTAAACAGACCTTGGAAGGTCCCTCTGCAGGGAGGCAGAGGGACCTTCTGGCCCCTCTGAGTGTGGCAGCTGCACATGCCGTGTATCTCATCTTGTGCAACCAGATCAGATAAGCCACTTGCTGGTGTGGTCACACATGATGTTCTGAAACAAAGTCTTTAGTAGGATATTTAGGTTGTGGTTTGTGTGATTTTGCATCATCAAGGAGCCTGTATGCTTCTCTTAAGTTGCTAGCTCTATGTGGATTCACCAAGCCTTTATCCATAGGTTTACATACTAGATTACCATTATTTTTACAAATTTTGAGAGCATTTATTTCTGCAATAGTAAGCTTATTGTTAACAGAGATCGCTTCTTTATTATCGATCAGGTCTTTTTTGACCAGGTCATAAAAATATTTATGGGATCCCCTTTTGACTCCAATGGGTATAATTTAAGGGCAAGTCTCAGTTCTGATTTAGATTGGTTATTGCAATTGGAAATTAATCAAATTTTTTTTATTGCAAAAAGTCTCTTCAAAGTAAGTTTTCTTACAAATTTATTCAAGTTCACATAGAGTACATTTGGAATTTATTAGGTTTTTGACTTGGAGCAAATGTGAGTTCCTTGCCAAGGGAAATTTCTGACAGTGACAATTGACAAGATGATACATTGAATATGCCTTTACTTAGATTTTAATGGAAGGGTCTTTTTTCTCTTCTATGAAATATTATATCACATCATAATAAGATTTCATCATCCATAGGGAGAGCTGCTGATAGATCAAAGACTCACAGCCTACAGATACACTTTTCATAAGGATATGTCTGGTAAAGAAATGAGGTTTGGCTACCAAATAACAAGCCTCTACTTGTTAAAAGGGAGTGGGGGAGCATTGACCTTGGACACTCATCTCATACAGATACAGTAGTTTGCTATCATACAGAGTTCAAAGTAGTTGTGTTTTTCCTGTGCATTGTAAAATTGCTTAGTTCAAAAGTAGAGCATTGTGTTTAAAATTTTTTGTTAAATTGAACAAAACACCCACTGAATCTTTCCTAAACTTTGCTAATCGAGGCTTACTGGGCAGATTGTATGTCATGTGTTTGAGTGGCACAAAAGATTAAGTGAGGATTTTGAAGATAATGAACATCCCGGAAAGCCTTGCACATCAAAAATAAAAATGTGGAATAAAATGAGAAAATTGTTCGAATTGACAATTGACTCAGCATCTGAATGATAGCAGAAATGGTAAACATCACAAAAAAATGTTGGGCAAGTTTTTGCATCCAGATCTTCATATGACAAAAGTTTGTTGATACATGGTTCCAAATCTTTTCACTGCAGATCAGTAACAAAATCAATAAGTGAATTTGTACAGACATTTTGGAATAAATTCAAGGGAATTTGCATTTTTTAGTGAAACTTATTACCTGTGATGAAACATGGATCTTCCAGTATAATCCTGAGATAAAATGCCAGTCCATGCTCTGGAAAATACCATCATCACCAAGAATGAAGAAAGTATGTCAAAGTAAATCCAAATTCAAAGTCATGTAAAATAAAAATATCTATCTATCTATCTATCTATCTATCTATCTATCTATCTATCTATCTATCTATCTATCTATCTATCTATCTATCAAGGGTGTCATGTTGGGTATCCGAAGGTGCAGCAGTGAATCAACATTACTACTGTATACTGTATGTGAGCACAAACAGTGTGAAAAGGAAGAAAACTTCTATTATACTTGGCATCTAGCAGATACAATAAATTTATACAAATCAGATTGTCATCTGTCTGGATGTCTGAATTATGCTAGCAGTATTTGTACTGAGCATCGTGTCATATTGGTGCCATAGTGCTTTTTGGGAGGGAAGGTGATCAGGTATACCTATCTCTGACAATTCCAATTTCATTACATTAGACATCTCAGCTGGATAAAATTGTATAAAATACCCATAATATCTGAGCTGATGTCAGTAAAATCATGGCCATGCCCTCTTTATCTTCAGTGTACACAGGTCATGATATTCTAAGGAAAGAAGTTGATGGAAAAATTTCTAAAATTGGCCTGTGTGGTGATGAAGAATGATCCTTGGTTATGTGGTTTTGTTAAAAGGAGTACCAGTATCTTACTTTATTCCAAATGAAAATAAGTTATACTCCCTCTCCTTGGCAGAAGTAGATGAAACAGAAGAGAATAGAGGGAGCATTAGAAGAAGACCCATAAATGGATCCTTTTCTAATGCCATGGAGGAAGGACCGGAGTAATGATGATTACATGAGTACTTACTGTAGAGGCATAGGAAAGGTTTTATTTCTCAACTTCACACGTTATCTATTATACTGTGCAACTAAACGTTGCATACAATTAAAACTGATTGAGCTGTTTTATAACTATACTTTTTGTTTTCCATTGAGGGAGGTTTTGTTTTTGCAGGAGAATATGGGGGAGATGTATCAAGCCTGCTAAAGAGTGGAGAAGTGGAGAAGTTCCTTATAGGCAACAAGTCAGTTTCTAGCTAGCATTTATCAAGTGCTTTCCATAAAATGGTAGGTAGATGCTGATTGGTTGATATGGGCAGCTTCTCTACTTGTACATCTCTCCACTGTTTAAAAGGCTTGATGAATCTCTCCCCTGGTTCTATAAACAAGCCAACATTCACCACTCTTATCAAATGTAGGCATCAACCTTTTGTAGTCGAGCCATTATGTGTTGTAGCAGTTTTAAAGATTGATAAGGTAACAGTTACTGTCATACAGTATTAAAGTCAGAGAAGGGAATACTCAAAAAACTTGATGCTAATGTGAAAGGGAAAAACTTTCATATGATTTAAATCCTTCAATCACATACTGTAGGGAAACTCATTTTATACAATGCTTTTAACCCGGTCCTTCCATTAAATTCTGCTAATCTGTAATGATTTCTAGTTTCAAAGAAAGTGCAGGTACTGAAGACCAGCCATTGTATGTTTCAAAGGAGGATGAAAGAAAGGGAAAGGCACACATAACATGGAGACAGAGGATCTGATTCATAGATGAGCACAGTCACATCCGCAACTGCATCTTTATGCTAATGTCACAGCCAATGGTCTTCCAACTGGCCAGCTGCAAATTTAATCTGTCGCTGTGTGTATTAACATGCACCATCGGTTGCACCATTGAAGACTACATGAGCCTAATGGAGGTGCAGATTCTCTGTCTGAACATGGCCACCTGGGTCAGTGCAACTGAGTCTTTAGACTATGACACTCATGGGTCTAGCTAGCCACACCCCTTTTACCACCCAGAAATTCCCACTGAAATTGCATCTCTCTGCATGTAATTTCAATCTGTGTCTTTGAGTGAAAACCATTGGGGTGCATGTGCAATGTGACTCAGATGTATGTGCAGACTATAAACACTGTATACTTTTGTCTGACAATTCTGAATCAGGCACAGGGTTACTGTAGATAAATATGGCCCCTTCTTGCTGGATCTGACAGGAGAGCTGTTATGAGCCACGGCTGTGGCTCATTCCTGTTTTGCATGTCAGTTAGGTATTTTATGTTTATAAGTTGTTTCGCAGGCCAGGATTTCCCGTTGCTCTGTTTAAGAGTACTCTTGGTTGCTGCCGCTGGTGAGTCTGTGTAATTGCAGCTTGTTCCCATGTGTTCAGCCTCACCTGGCTGCTAATTGCATCTTGTCAGTTTGGAGTCATGCAACAGGGCAGCTGCATGAGATTATTAATTAGGCCTCTCTGTTATATGCTGGCTCAGTGCTATTCACAGACGCTGGTGATATTTCTAGGTTTCCAGTCTGCTTGAGTTCTGAGCTTGGTTCCTGCTAGTTCCTGTGTAGCAGTGTCAGTCGAGCTGCTTCCTGTGTCGATTCCTGTGTCAGTCCCTGTGTCGATTCCTGTGTCTGATCCCGTGTCCTGCCGTGAGGCGTTCCTGTCCTGAGGTCCAGTGGCTTTGCCTGTGCCTGGTCAAGTCTCTGGCTTCTTGGTGTCCACCGGTCTGTCGTTTGGGATTCTGCCTGTCATCCAGTTCTGAGAGTCTGTGTCAGCAGCATTGGGAGTTTCTGTCCGTTTGCCAGTATTCGTACCGGTTCCGTGAGTAGCGGCTCTGCCGCGTCAGTCGGCCTAGGCCGCTGTATTCCATTATTATTTCTGTCACTGGTGTTTTTCAGAGGTTTCTGCTTATGCTGTCACCGCCGGTACACAAAAGTATTGTGTCGGCGTGTGGTCAGCATTTCCTTTGTTGTTCTTTTCCTTTGGCAGCAAGCCGCACATACATTTAGTTTTAGGCTAGTTAGTAGCCCCTGGCTTTGGTTGTTTCAGTAAGAGGGCCCCTTGTTATCACCCTGTCTCGGTACACTCTTTGTCTCTCATTAAGACCTGAGGGGGCATCGAAGTTGGGCAGACGTAATCCGCCCTTCAAACGCGGCTGCCATGGGCTCAAGCAACCATAGTCTCGCAAGAGTGTACTGACAGCACGGGCGAGACAACGGAGATAGGGCGCCAGGGGCTATTCCCTTTCCATTCCCCTTTCCCAGCGTTACGTCCTGGTGCTCTGGACTCACTTCATAACATATCCCTTGTTCTGAGCACCAGGAACCTAACAAGAGCAAAAGAGCTGTTTGCATGAGCAGATAAAGATGGCAGCAGAATGTTAAAGCAACAGAAAAAAACTGAAAACATCTTGTCGATGCAAACTGCCTGACGTGAGAACAAACTACAACAATGCTTTTTATTTTATGGATGTTGCATAAAGGTTTTCCTTTTATTCATTAAACCTTTCTAAGTCTAATGAAAGCTGCTGCATTTCTTTATTCTTGGTGATCTTCGAAAAAAAAATGGAGAGCGGCTTTATTCTTTGGTAAAATCGGTTAACACTGTATTCAGCTTGTGTATTCATTATATCAGTGTAAGCGCAATTATACATTTTTATTATTTTTGTAGATAAATATGAACACAACACTAGGGACAGATACACACAAATGGGGAGTCAGGGATATGAGGTGAGAGAGGCAGTCACATGTGGGGAATGGCAGGCATACAGCCACAGACACATATATAGGAAGAGTTTACAGAGACAACAGTGAAGTCTGAAGTGGGCAGAGAGGAATTGAGAAGTGATCAGGCTGACTTGACATGTGAAGTAGACAGAAAAAAGTCCACTCAAGGCTATGAAATGTTAGTGGAGCAAATAGAGCTGAATAGTCTATAAAGGGTCTTGCATGAACACATCATTATCATCATCATCATCATCATCATCATCATCATCAAAGCTTAGTTATTAGTAAGGTGCCACAGATTACACAGCATTGTACAGAGTCACAAGTGTATTGCAAATGTGAGATCTATAGGACAATAGAGCTGGGTAGTAGAGTATATTCAATAATATTCAAGTTGAGCATCCCATATCCAAATATTCCAAAATACAGAATATTCCGAAATACAAACATTTTTTGAGTGAGACTGAGATAGTGAAACCTTTGTTTTATGATGATTCAGTGCACACAAACTTTGTTTAATACACAAAGTTATTAAATATATTGTATTAAATGTCCTTCAGTATGTGTGTATAAGGTGTATACGAAACATAAATGCATTCTGTGCTAGTGATGAGCGCCTGAAACTTTTCGGGTTTTGTGTTTTGGTTTTGGGTTCGGTTCCGCGGCCGTGTTTTGGGTTCGACCGCGTTTTGGCAAAACCTCACCGAATTTTTTTTGTCGGATTCGGGTGTGTTTTGGATTCGGGTATTTTTTTCAAAAAACACTAAAAAACAGCTTAAATCATAGAATTTGGGGGTCATTTTGATCCCAAAGTATTATTAACCTCAAAAAACATAATTTACACTCATTTTCAGCCTATTCTGAACACATCACACCTCACAATATTATTTTTAGTCCTAAAATTTGCACCGAGGTCGCTGTGTGAGTAAGATAAGCGACCCTAGTGGCCGACACAAACACCGTGCCCATCTAGGAGTGGCACTGCAGTGTCACGCAGGATGTCCCTTCCAAAAAACCCTCCCCAAACAGCACATGACGCAAAGAAAAAAAGAGGCGCAATGAGGTAGCTGTGTGAGTAAGATTAGCGACCCTAGTGGCCGACACAAACACCGGGCCCATCTAGGAGTGGCACTGCAGTGTCACGCAGGATGTCCCTTCCAAAAAACCCTCCCCAAACAGCACATGACGCAAAGAAAAAAAGAGGCGCAATGAGGTAGCTGACTGTGTGAGAAAGATAAGCGACCCTAGTGGCCGACACAAACACCGGGCCCATCTAGGAGTGGCACTGCAGTGTCACGCAGGATGGCCCTTCCAAAAAACCCTCCCCAAACAGCACATGACGCAAAGAAAAAAAGAGGCGCAATGAGGTAGCTGACTGTGTGAGAAAGATAAGCGACCCTAGTGGCCGACACAAACACCGGGCCCATCTAGGAGTGGCACTGCAGTGTCACGCAGGATGTCCCTTCCAAAAAACCCTCCCCAAACAGCACATGACGCAAAGAAAAAAAGAGGCGCAATGAGGTAGCTGACTGTGTGAGAAAGATAAGCGACCCTAGTGGCCGACACAAACACCGGGCCCATCTAGGAGTGGCACTGCAGTGTCACGCAGGATGGCCCTTCCAAAAAACTCTCCCCAAACAGCACATGACGCAAAGAAAAAAAGAGGCGCAATGAGGTAGCTGACTGTGTGAGAAAGATAAGCGACCCTAGTGGCCGACACAAACACCGGGCCCATTTAGGAGTGGCACTGCAGTGTCACGCAGGATGTCCCTTCCAAAAAACCCTCCCCAAACAGCACATGACGCAAAGAAAAAAAGAGGCGCAATGAGGTAGCTGACTGTGTGAGAAAGATAAGCGACCCTAGTGGCCGACACAAACACCGGGCCCATCTAGGAGTGGCACTGCAGTGTCACGCAGGATGGCCCTTCCAAAAAACCCTCCCCAAACAGCACATGACGCAAAGAAAAAAAGAGGCGCAATGAGGTAGCTGACTGTGTGAGAAAGATAAGCGACCCTAGTGGCCGACACAAACACCGGGCCCATCTAGGAGTGGCACTGCAGTGTCACGCAGGATGGCCCTTCCAAAAAACCCTCCCCAAACAGCACATGACGCAAAGAAAAAAAGAGGCGCAATGAGGTAGCTGACTGTGTGAGAAAGATAAGCGACCCTAGTGGCCGACACAAACACCGGGCCCATCTAGGAGTGGCACTGCAGTGTCACGCAGGATGGCCCTTCCAAAAAACCCTCCCCAAACAGCACATGACGCAAAGAAAAAGAAAAGAAAAAAGAGGTGCAAGATGGAATTGTCCTTGGGCCCTCCCACCCACCCTTATGTTGTATAAACAGGACATGCACACTTTAACCAACCCATCATTTCAGTGACAGGGTCTGCCACACGACTGTGACTGAAATGTAGAGATGAGCGCCTGAAATTTTTCGGGTTTTGTGTTTTGGTTTTGGGTTCGGTTCCGCGGCCGTGTTTTGGGTTCGAACGCGTTTTGGCAAAACCTCACCGAATTATTTTTGTCGGATTCGGGTGTGTTTTGGATTCGGGTGTTTTTTTCAAAAAACCCTAAAAAACAGCTTAAATCATAGAATTTGGGGGTAATTTTGATCCCAAAGTATTATTAACCTCAAAAAACATAATTTACACTCATTTTCAGCCTATTCTGAACACATCACACCTCACAATATTATTTTTAGTCCTAAAATTTGCACCGAGGTCGCTGTGTGAGTAAGATAAGCGACCCTAGTGGCCGACACAAACACCGGGCCCATCTAGGAGTGGCACTGCAGTGTCACGCAGGATGTCCCTTCCAAAAAACCCTCCCCAAACAGCACATGACGCAAAGAAAAAAAGAGGCGCAATGAGGTAGCTGACTGTGTGAGAAAGATAAGCGACCCTAGTGGCCGACACAAACACCGGGCCCATCTAGGAGTGGCACTGCAGTGTCACGCAGGATGTCCCTTCCAAAAAACCCTCCCCAAACAGCACATGACGCAAAGAAAAAAAGAGGCGCAATGAGGTAGCTGTGTGAGAAAGATAAGCGACCCTAGTGGCCGACACAAACACCGGGCCCATCTAGGAGTGGCACTGCAGTGTCACGCAGGATGTCCCTTCCAAAAAACCCTCCCCAAACAGCACATGACGCAAAGAAAAAAAGAGGCGCAATGAGGTAGCTGTGTGAGTAAGATTAGCGACCCTAGTGGCCGACACAAACACCGGGCCCATCTAGGAGTGGCACTGCAGTGTCACGCAGGATGGCCCTTCCAAAAAACCCTCCCCAAACAGCACATGACGCAAAGAAAAAAAGAGGCGCAATGAGGTAGCTGACTGTGTGAGTAAGATTAGCGACCCTAGTGGCCGACACAAACACCGGGCACATCTAGGAGTGGCACTGCAGTGTCACGCAGGATGTCCCTTCCAAAAAACCCTCCCCAAACAGCACATGACGCAAAGAAAAAAAGAGGCGCAATGAGGTAGCTGTGTGAGTAAGATTAGCGACCCTAGTGGCCGACACAAACACCGGGCCCATCTAGGAGTGGCACTGCAGTGTCACGCAGGATGTCCCTTCCAAAAAACCCTCCCCAATCAGCACATGATGCAAAGAAAAAGAAAAGAAAAAAGAGGTGCAAGATGGAATTATCCTTGGGCCCTCCCACCCACCCTTATGTTGTATAAACAAAACAGGACATGCACACTTTAACCAACCCATCATTTCAGTGACAGGGTCTGCCACACGACTGTGACTGATATGACGGGTTGGTTTGGACCCCCCCCAAAAAAGAAGCAATTAATCTCTCCTTGCACAAACTGGCTCTACAGAGGCAAGATGTCCACCTCATCTTCACCCTCCGATATATCACCGTGTACATCCCCCTCCTCACAGATTATCAATTCGTCCCCACTGGAATCCACCATCTCAGCTCCCTGTGTACTTTGTGGAGGCAATTGCTGCTGGTCAATGTCTCCGCGGAGGAATTGATTATAATTCATTTTAATGAACATCATCTTCTCCACATTTTCTGGATGTAACCTCGTACGCCGATTGCTGACAAGGTGAGCGGCGGCACTAAACACTCTTTCGGAGTACACACTTGTGGGAGGGCAACTTAGGTAGAATAAAGCCAGTTTGTGCAAGGGCCTCCAAATTGCCTCTTTTTCCTGCCAGTATAAGTACGGACTGTGTGACGTGCCTACTTGGATGCGGTCACTCATATAATCCTCCACCATTCTATCAATGTTGAGAGAATCATATGCAGTGACAGTAGACGACATGTCCGTAATCGTTGTCAGGTCCTTCAGTCCGGACCAGATGTCAGCATCAGCAGTCGCTCCAGACTGCCCTGCATCACCGCCAGCGGGTGGGCTCGGAATTCTGAGCCTTTTCCTCACACCCCCAGTTGCGGGAGAATGTGAAGGAGGAGATGTTGACAGGTCGCGTTCCGCTTGACTTGACAATTTTGTCACCAGCAGGTCTTTCAACCCCAGCAGACCTGTGTCTGCCGGAAAGAGAGATCCAAGGTAGGCTTTAAATCTAGGATCGAGCACGGTGGCCAAAATGTAGTGCTCTGATTTCAACAGATTGACCACCCGTGAATCCTTGTTAAGCGAATTAAGGGCTGCATCCACAAGTCCCACATGCCTAGCGGAATCGCTCCGTGTTAGCTCCTTCTTCAATGCCTCCAGCTTCTTCTGCAAAAGCCTGATGAGGGGAATGACCTGACTCAGGCTGGCAGTGTCTGAACTGACTTCACGTGTGGCAAGTTCAAAGGGCATCAGAACCTTGCACAACGTTGAAATCATTCTCCACTGCACTTGAGACAGGTGCATTCCATCTCCTATATCGTGCTCAATTGTATAGGCTTGAATGGCCTTTTGCTGCTCCTCCAACCTCTGAAGCATATAGAGGGTTGAATTCCACCTCGTTACCACTTCTTGCTTCAGATGATGGCAGGGCAGGTTCAGTAGTTTTTGGTGGTGCTCCAGTCTTCTGTACGTGGTGCCTGTACGCCGAAAGTGTCCCGCAATTTTTCTGGCCACCGACAGCATCTCTTGCACGCCCCTGTCGTTTTTTAAAAAATTCTGCACCACCAAATTCAAGGTATGTGCAAAACATGGGACGTGCTGGAATTTGCCCATATTTAATGCACACACAATATTGCTGGCGTTGTCCGATGCCACAAATCCACAGGAGAGTCCAATTGGGGTAAGCCATTCCGCGATGATCTTCCTCAGTTGCCGTAAGAGGTTTTCAGCTGTGTGCGTATTCTGGAAAGCGGTGATACAAAGCGTAGCCTGCCTAGGAAAGAGTTGGCGTTTGCGAGATGCTGCTACTGGTGCCGCCGCTGCTGTTCTTGCGGCGGAAGTCCATACATCTACCCAGTGGGCTGTCACAGTCATATAGTCCTGACCCTGCCCTGCTCCACTTGTCCACATGTCCGTGGTTAAGTGGACATTGGGTACAACTGCATTTTTTAGGACACTGGTGAGTCTTTTTCTGACGTCCGTGTACATTCTCGGTATCGCCTGCCTAGAGAAGTGGAACCTAGATGGTATTTGGTAACGGGGGCACACTGCCTCAATAAATTGTCTAGTTCCCTGTGAACTAACGGCGGATACCGGACGCACGTCTAACACCAACATAGTTGTCAAGGACTCAGTTATCCGCTTTGCAGTAGGATGACTGCTGTGATATTTCATCTTCCTCGCAAAGGACTGTTGAACAGTCAATTGCTTACTGGAAGTAGTACAAGTGGGCTTAAGACTTCCCCTCTGGGATGACCATCGACTCCCAGCGGCAACAACAGCAGCGCCAGCAGCAGTAGGCGTTACACGCAAGGATGCATCGGAGGAATCCCAGGCAGGAGAGGACTCGTCAGACTTGCCAGTGACATGGCCTGCAGGACTATTGGCATTCCTGGGGAAGGAGGAAATTGACACTGAGGGAGTTGGTGGGGTGGTTTGCGTGAGCTTGGTTACAAGAGGAAGGGATTTACTGGTCAGTGGACTGCTTCCGCTGTCACCCAAAGTTTTTGAACTTGTCACTGACTTATTATGAATGCGCTGCAGGTGACGTATAAGGGAGGATGTTCCGAGGTGGTTAACGTCCTTACCCCTACTTATTACAGCTTGACAAAGGGAACACACGGCTTGACACCTGTTGTCCGCATTTCTGGTGAAATACCTCCACACCGAAGAGCTGATTTTTTTGGTATTTTCACCTGGCATGTCAACGGCCATATTCCTCCCACGGACAACAGGTGTCTCCCCGGGTGCCTGACTTAAACAAACCACCTCACCATCAGAATCCTCCTGGTCAATTTCCTCCCCAGCGCCAGCAACACCCATATCCTCCTCATCCTGGTGTACTTCAACACTGACATCTTCAATCTGACTATCAGGAACTGGACTGCGGGTGCTCCTTCCAGCACTTGCAGGGGGCATGCAAATAGTGGAAGGCGCATGCTCTTCACGTCCAGTGTTGGGAAGGTCAGGCATCGCAAACGACACAATTGGACTCTCCTTGTGGATTTGGGATTTCAAAGAACGCACAGTTCTTTGCGGTGCTTTTGCCAGCTTGAGTCTTTTCAGTTTTCTAGCGAGAGGCTGAGTGCTTCCATCCTCATGTGAAGCTGAACCACTAGCCATGAACATAGGCCAGGGCCTC
Source organism: Pseudophryne corroboree (assembly GCF_028390025.1). NCBI lineage: Eukaryota > Metazoa > Chordata > Amphibia > Anura > Myobatrachidae > Pseudophryne > Pseudophryne corroboree. The sequence goes on along the minus strand of NC_086448.1, from coordinate 725,563,853 downwards.
ATCCGTTCCTTGCCACTCCGTGTGGTAAATGGCATATTGGCAAGTTTACGCTTCTCCTCCGACAATTTTATTTTAGGTTTTGGAGTCCTTTTTTTTCTGATATTTGGTGTTTTGGATTTGACATGCTCTGTACTATGACATTGGGCATCGGCCTTGGCAGACGACGTTGCTGGCATTTCATCGTCTCGGCCATGACTAGTGGCAGCAGCTTCAGCACGAGGTGGAAGTGGATCTTGATCTTTCCCTAATTTTGGAACCTCAACTTTTTTGTTCTCCATATTTTATAGGCAGAACTAAAAGGCACCTCAGGTAAACAATGGAGATGGATGGATTGGATACTAGTATACAATTATGGACGGACTGCCACGGTTAGGTGGTATAAAAAAACCACGGTTAGGTGGTATATATTATAATAATAATACAATTATGGATGGACGGACTGCCTGCCGACTGCCGACACAGAGGTAGCCACAGCCGTGAACTACCGCACTGTACACTGGTTGATAAAGAGATAGTAGTATACTCGTAACAACTAGTATGACACTATGACGACGGTATAAAGAATGAAAAAAAAACCACGGTTAGGTGGTATATATTATAATAATAATACAATTATGGATGGACGGACTGCCTGCCGACTGCCGACACAGAGGTAGCCACAGCCGTGAACTACCGCACTGTACACTGGTTGATAAAGAGATAGTAGTATACTCGTAACAACTAGTATGACACTATGACGACGGTATAAAGAATGAAAAAAAAACCACGGTTAGGTGGTATATATTATAATAATAATACAATTATGGATGGACGGACTGCCTGCCGACTGCCGACACAGAGGTAGCCACAGCCGTGAACTACCGCACTGTACACTGGTTGATAAAGAGATAGTAGTATACTCGTAACAACTAGTATGACACTATGACGACGGTATAAAGAATGAAAAAAAAACCACGGTTAGGTGGTATATATTATAATAATAATACAATTATGGATGGACGGACTGCCTGCCGACTGCCGACACAGAGGTAGCCACAGCCGTGAACTACCGCACTGTACACTGGTTGATAAAGAGATAGTAGTATACTCGTAACAACTAGTATGACACTATGACGACGGTATAAAGAATGGAAAAAAAACCACGGTTAGGTGGTATATATTATAATAATAATACAATTATGGATGGACGGACTGCCTGCCGACTGCCGACACAGAGGTAGCCACAGCCGTGAACTACCGCACTGTACACTGGTTGATAAAGAGATAGTAGTATACTCGTAACAACTAGTATGACACTATGACGACGGTATAAAGAATGGAAAAAAAACCACGGTTAGGTGGTATATATTATAATAATAATACAATTATGGATGGACGGACTGCCTGCCGACTGCCGACACAGAGGTAGCCACAGCCGTGAACTACCGCACTGTACACTGGTTGATAAAGAGATAGTAGTATACTCGTAACAACTAGTATGACACTATGACGACGGTATAAAGAATGAAAAAAAAACCACGGTTAGGTGGTATATATTATAATAATAATACAATTTTGGATGGACGGACTGCCTGCCGACTGCCGACACAGAGGTAGCCACAGCCGTGAACTACCGCACTGTAGACTGGTTGATAAAGAGATAGTAGTATACTCGTAACAACTAGTATGACACTATGACGACGGTATAAAGAATGGAAAAAAAACCACGGTTAGGTGGTATATATTATAATAATAATACAATTATGGATGGACGGACTGCCTGCCGACTGCCGACACAGAGGTAGCCACAGCCGTGAACTACCGCACTGTACACTGGTTGATAAAGAGATAGTAGTATACTCGTAACAACTAGTATGACACTATGACGACGGTATAAAGAATGAAAAAAAAACCACGGTTAGGTGGTATATATTATAATAATAATACAATTATGGATGGACGGACTGCCTGCCGACTGCCGACACAGAGGTAGCCACAGCCGTGAACTACCGCACTGTACACTGGTTGATAAAGAGATAGTAGTATACTCGTAACAACTAGTATGACACTATGACGGTATAAAGAATGAAAAAAAAACCACGGTTAGGTGGTATATATTATAATAATAATACAATTATGGATGGACGGACTGCCTGCCGACTGCCGACACAGAGGTAGCCACAGCCGTGAACTACCGCACTGTACACTGGTTGATAAAGAGATAGTAGTATACTCGTAACAACTAGTATGACACTATGACGACGGTATAAAGAATGGAAAAAAAACCACGGTTAGGTGGTATATATTATAATAATAATACAATTATGGATGGACGGACTGCCTGCCGACTGCCGACACAGAGGTAGCCACAGCCGTGAACTACCGCACTGTACACTGGTTGATAAAGAGATAGTAGTATACTCGTAACAACTAGTATGACACTATGACGGTATAAAGAAAGAAAAAAAAATACCACGGTTAGGTGGTATATATTGTAATACAATTATGGATGGACGGACTGCCTGCCGAGTTCCGACTGCCGACACAGAGGTAGCCACAGCCGTGAACTACCGCACTGTACTGTGTCTGCTGCTAATATAGACTGGTTGATAAAGAGATAGTATACAATACATACAACAATATACTACTATACTGGTGGTCAGGCACTGGTCACCACTAGTCACACTGGCAGTGGCACTCCTGCAGCAAAAGTGTGCACTGTTTAATTTTAAATTAATATAATATTATGTACTCCTGGGGGCTCCTGCTATAACAACCTGCAGTGCTCCCCAGTCTCCCCCACAATTATTATAAGCTTTGCCTTTTATACATTGATGTGCAGCACACTGGGCTGAGCTGAGTGCACACAGACTGAGTCACACTGTGTGACTGGCTGCTGCTGTGTATCGTTTTTTTTCAGGCAGAGAACGGATATAGCAGAGAACGGATATATATTAAAATAAATAAAAGTTAACTAACAACAACTGCACTGGTCACTGTGGTAAACTCTGTCTGACTCTGCACAATCTCTCTCTCTCTTCTAATCTAATTTCTAATGGAGAGGACGCCAGCCACGTCCTCTCCCTATCAATCTCAATGCACGTGTGAAAATGGCGGCGACGCGCGGCTCCTTATATAGAATCCGAGTCTCGCGAGAATCCGACAGCGTCATGATGACGTTCGGGCGCGCTCGGGTTAACCGAGCAAGGCGGGAGGATCCGAGTCTGCTCGGACCCGTGAAAAAAACATGAAGTTCGTGCGGGTTCGGTTTCAGAGAAACCGAACCCGCTCATCTCTACTGAAATGACGGGTTGGTTTGGACCCCCACCAAAAAAGAAGCAATTAATCTCTCCTTGCACAAACTGGCTCTACAGAGGCAAGATGTCCACTTCATCATCATCCTCCGATATATCACCGTGTACATCCCCCTCCTCACAGATTATCAATTCGTCCCCACTGGAATCCACCATGTCAGCTCCCTGTGTACTTTGTGGAGGCAATTGCTGCTGGTCAATGTCTCCGCGGAGGAATTGATTATAATTCATTTTAATGAACATCATCTTCTCCACATTTTCTGGATGTAACCTCGTACGCCGATTGCTGACAAGGTGAGCGGCGGCACTAAACACTCTTTCGGAGTACGCACTTGTGGGAGGGCAACTTAGGTAGAATAAAGCCAGTTTGTGCAAGGGCCTCCAAATTGCCTCTTTTTCCTGCCAGTATAAGTACGGACTGTGTGACGTGCCTACTTGGATGCGGTCACTCATATAATCCTCCACCATTCTATCAATGGTGAGAGAATCATATGCAGTGACAGTAGACGACATGTCCGTAATGGTTGTCAGGTCCTTCAGTCCGGACCAGATGTCAGCATCAGCAGTCGCTCCAGACTGCCCTGCATCACCGCCAGCGGGTGGGCTCGGAATTCTGAGCCTTTTCCTCGCACCCCCAGTTGCGGGAGAATGTGAAGGAGGAGATGTTGACAGGTCGCGTTCCGCTTGACTTGACAATTTTCTCACCAGCAGGTCTTTGAAACCCAGCAGACTTGTGTGCGCCGGAAAGAGAGATCCAAGGTAGGTTTTAAATCTAGGATCGAGCACGGTGGCCAAAATGTAGTGCTCTGATTTCAACAGATTGACCACCCGTGAATCCTTGTTAAGCGAATTAAGGGCTCCATCCACAAGTCCCACATGCCTAGCGGAATCGCTCTGTCTTAGCTCCTCCTTCAATGTCTCCAGCTTCTTCTGCAAAAGCCTGATGAGGGGAATGACCTGACTCAGGCTGGCAGTGTCTGAACTGACTTCACGTGTGGCAAGTTCAAAAGGTTGCAGAACCTTGCACAACGTTGAAATCATTCTCCACTGCGCTTGAGACAGGTGCATTCCACCTCCTATATCGTGGTCAGTTGTATAGGCTTGAATGGCCTTTTGCTGCTCCTCCAACCTCTGAAGCATATAGAGGGTTGAATTCCACCTCGTTACCACCTCCTGCTTCAGATGATGGCAGGGCAGGTTCAGGCGTTTTTGGTGGTGCTCCAGTCTTCTGTACGTGCTGCCTGTACGCCGAAAGTGTCCCGCAATTTTTCTGGCCACCGCCAGCATCTCTTGCACGCCCCTGTCGTTTTTTAAAAAATTCTGCACCACCAAATTCAAGGTATGTGCAAAACATGGGACGTGCTGGAATTTGCCCAGATGTAATGCACGCACAATATTGCTGGCGTTGTCCGATGCCACAAATCCACAGGAGAGTCCAATTGGGGTAAGCCATTCCGCGATGATCTTCCTCAGTTGCCGTAAGAGGTTTTCAGCTGTGTGCGTATTCTGGAAACCGGTGATACAAAGCGTAGCCTGCCTAGGAACGAGTTGGCGTTTGCGAGATGCTGCTACTGGTGCCGCCGCTGCTGTTCTTGCGGCGGGAGTCCATACATCTACCCAGTGGGCTGTCACAGTCATATAGTCCTGACCCTGCCCTGCTCCACTTGTCCACATGTCCGTGGTTAAGTGGACATTGGGTACAGCTGCATTTTTTAGGACACTGGTGACTCTTTTTCTGAGGTCTGTGTACATTTTCGGTATCGCAACCCTAGAGAAATGGAACCTAGATGGTATTTGGTACCGGGGACACAGTACCTCCAACAAGTCTCTAGTTGGCTCTGCAGTAATGATGGATACCGGAACCACGTTTCTCACCACCCAGGATGTCAAGGCCTCAGTTATCCGCTTTGCAGTAGGATGACTGCTGTGATATTTAATCTTCCTCGCAAATGACTGTTGGACAGTCAATTGCTTGGTGGAAGTAGTAAAAGTGGTCTTACGACTTCCCCTCTGGGATGACCATCGACTCCCAGCAGCAACAACAGCAGCGCCAGCAGCAGTAGGCGTTACACGCAAGGATGCATCGGAGGAATCCCAGGCAGGAGAGTACTCGTCAGAATTGCCAGTGACATGGCCTGCAGGACTATTGGCATTCCTGGGGAAGGAGGAAATTGACACTGAGGGAGTTGGTGGGGTGGTTTGCGTGAGCTTGGTTACAAGAGGAAGGGATTTACTGGTCAGTGGAGTGCTTCCGCTGTCACCCAAAGTTTTTGAACTTGTCACTGACTTATTATGAATGCGCTGCAGGTGACGTATAAGGGAGGATGTTCCGAGGTGGTTAACGTCCTTACCCCTACTTATTACAGCTTGACAAAGGGAACACACGGCTTGACACCTGTTGTCCGCATTTCTGGTGAAATACCTCCACACCGAAGAGCTGATTTTTTTGGTATTTTCACCTGGCATGTCAACGGCCATATTCCTCCCACGGACAACAGGTGTCTCCCCGGGTGCCTGACTTAAACAAACCACCTCACCATCAGAATCCTCCTGGTCAATTTCCTCCCCAGCGCCAGCAACACCCATATCCTCCTCATCCTGGTGGACTTCAACACTGACATCTTCAATCTCACTATCAGGAACTGGACTGTGGGTGCTCCTTCCAGCACTTGCAGGGGGCGTGCAAATGGTGGAAGGCGCATGCTCTTCACGTCCAGTGTTGGGAAGGTCAGGCATCGCAACCGACACAATTGGACTCTCCTTGTGGATTTGGGATTTCGAAGAACGCACAGTTCTTTGCTGTGCTTTTGCCAGCTTGAGTCGTTTCATTTTTCTAGCGAGAGGCTGAGTGCTTCCATCCTCATGTGAAGCTGAACCACTAGCCATGAACATAGGCCAGGGCCTCAGCCGTTCCTTGCCACTCCGTGTGGTAAATGGCATATTGGCAAGTTTACGCTTCTCCTCCGACAATTTTATTTTAGGTTTTGGAGTCCTTTTTTTTCTGATATTTGGTGTTTTGGATTTGACATGCTCTGTACTATGACATTGGGCATCGGCCTTGGCAGACGACGTTGCTGGCATTTCATCGTCTCGGCCATGACTAGTGGCAGCAGCTTCAGCACGAGGTGGAAGTGGATCTTGATCTTTCCCTAATTTTGGAACCTCAACTTTTTTGTTCTCCATATTTTATAGGCAGAACTAAAAGGCACCTCAGGTAAACAATGGAGATGGATGGATTGGATACTAGTATACAATTATGGACGGACTGCCACGGTTAGGTGGTATAAAAAAACCACGGTTAGGTGGTATATAATACAATTATGGATGGACGGACTGCCTGCCGAGTGCCGACACAGAGGTAGCCACAGCCGTGAACTACCGCACTGTACACTGGTTGATAAAGAGATAGTAGTATACTCGTAACAACTAGTATGACGATGGTATAAAGAATGAAAAAAAAACCACGGTTAGGTGGTATATAATACAATTATGGTTGGACGGACTGCCTGCCGAGTGCCGACACAGAGGTAGCCACAGCCGTGAACTACCGCACTGTACACTGGTTGATAAAGAGATAGTAGTATACTCGTAACAACTAGTATGACGACGGTATAAAGAATGAAAAAAAAACCACGGTTAGGTGGTATATAATACAATTATGGTTGGACGGACTGCCTGCCGAGTGCCGACACAGAGGTAGCCACAGCCGTGAACTACCGCACTGTACACTGGTTGATAAAGAGATAGTAGTATACTCGTAACAACTAGTATGACGACGGTATAAAGAATGAAAAAAAAACCACGGTTAGGTGGTATATATTATAATACAATTATGGATGGACGGACTGCCTGCCGAGTGCCGACACAGAGGTAGCCACAGCCGTGAACTACCGCACTGTACACTGGCTGAAAAAGAGATAGTAGTATACTCGTAACAACTAGTATGACGACGGTATAAAGAATGAAAAAAAAACCACGGTTAGGTGGTATATAATACAATTATGGTTGGACGGACTGCCTGCCGAGTGCCGACACAGAGGTAGCCACAGCCGTGAACTACCGCACTGTACACTGGTTGATAAAGAGATAGTAGTATACTCGTAACAACTAGTATGACGACGGTATAAAGAACGAAAAAAAAACCACGGTTAGGTGGTATATATTATAATACAATTATGGATGGACGGACTGCCTGCCGAGTTCCGACACAGAGGTAGCCACAGCCGTGAACTACCGCACTGTACACTGGTTGATAAAGAGATAGTAGTATACTCGTAACAACTAGTATGACGACGGTATAAAGAATGAAAAAAAAACCACGGTTAGGTGGTATATATTATAATACAATTATGGATGGACGGACTGCCTGCCGAGTGCCGACACAGAGGTAGCCACAGCCGTGAACTACCGCACTGTACACTGGTTGATAAAGAGATAGTAGTATACTCGTAACAACTAGTATGACGACGGTATAAAGAATGAAAAAAAAACCACGGTTAGGTGGTATATAATACAATTATGGTTGGACGGACTGCCTGCCGAGTGCCGACACAGAGGTAGCCACAGCCGTGAACTACCGCACTGTACACTGGTTGATAAAGAGATAGTAGTATACTCGTAACAACTAGTATGACGACGGTATAAAGAATGAAAAAAAAACCACGGTTAGGTGGTATATAATACAATTATGGTTGGACGGACTGCCTGCCGAGTGCCGACACAGAGGTAGCCACAGCCGTGAACTACCGCACTGTACACTGGTTGATAAAGAGATAGTAGTATACTCGTAACAACTAGTATGACGACGGTATAAAGAATGAAAAAAAAACCACGGTTAGGTGGTATATAATACAATTATGGTTGGACGGACTGCCTGCCGAGTGCCGACACAGAGGTAGCCACAGCCGTGAACTACCGCACTGTACACTGGTTGATAAAGAGATAGTAGTATACTCGTAACAACTAGTATGACGACGGTATAAAGAACGAAAAAAAAACCACGGTTAGGTGGTATATATTATAATACAATTATGGATGGACGGACTGCCTGCCGAGTTCCGACACAGAGGTAGCCACAGCCGTGAACTACCGCACTGTACACTGGTTGATAAAGAGATAGTAGTATACTCGTAACAACTAGTATGACGACGGTATAAAGAACGAAAAAAAAACCACGGTTAGGTGGTATATATTATAATACAATTATGGATGGACGGACTGCCTGCCGAGTTCCGACACAGAGGTAGCCACAGCCGTGAACTACCGCACTGTACACTGGTTGATAAAGAGATAGTAGTATACTCGTAACAACTAGTATGACTATGACGACGGTATAAAGAAAGAAAAAAAAAACCACGGTTAGGTGGTATATAATACAATTATGGATGGACGGACTGCCTGCCGAGTGCCGACACAGAGGTAGCCACAGCCGTGAACTACCGCACTGTACTGTGTCTGCTGCTAATATAGACTGGTTGATAAAGAGATAGTATACAATACTACTAATATACTGGTGGTCAGGCACTGGTCACCACTAGTCACACTGGCAGTGGCACTCCTGCAGCAAAAGTGTGCACTGTTTAATTTTAATATAATATTATTTATCATGTACTCCTGGCTCCTGCTATAACAACCTGCAGTGCTCCCCAGTCTCCCCCACAATTATAAGCTTTATATACAATACATTGATGTGCAGCACACTGGGCTGAGCAGTGCACACAGACTGAGTCACTGTGTGACTGTGTATCGTTTTTTTCAGGCAGAGAACGGATATATTAAATAAAACAAACAACTGCACTGTCTCTGGTGGTCACTGGTCACTGTGGTCGTCAGTCACTAAACTCTGTCTGCACTCTCTTCTAATCTACAGTATCACAGCAATCTCTCTCTCTCTCTCTCTTCTAAATCTAATCTAAATGGAGAGGACGCCAGCCACGTCCTCTCCCTATCAATCTCAATGCACGTGTGAAAATGGCGGCGACGCGCGGCTCCTTATATAGAATCCGAGTCTCGCGAGAATCCGACAGCGTCATGATGACGTTCGGGCGCGCTCGGGTTAACCGAGCAAGGCGGGAAGATCCGAGTCGCTCGGACCCGTGAAAAAAAAAGTGAAGTTCGTGCGGGTTCGGATTCAAAGAAACCGAACCCGCTCATCTCTATTCTGTGCTTAGACTTGGGGGCTATCGCCATGATATCTCATTATGGTAAGCAATTATTCCAAAATACGGAAACATCTTATATCCAAAATACTTCTGGTCCCAAGGATTTTGGATATGTGATACTCAACCTGCAGAATAAATCTATAGAGTGTGTGTGATAACTCACAATGTGCACTGACAAGTGCTATTTGTGAGTTAGCTTCATGCTGAATGAGGACTCTTGAAAGATTTCAATGTTTTGAAATACTGTTGACTAGTAAAGGCAAATCCTACATGGCCCCATAAGGCTCTAGATATGGTAATCATTTGGGATGCACATCCCTCCATCTCAACAGCATACTGTAGTTCTACTCAGTCAGAAATTATCATATTCCCAAAAAGTACTTTCACTTAGACAAGAAATATGCAATATGTTGCACTCCAGTTGTATAACTACAAACCCAACATACAGTACCTGTTACTCTTGAGGCTTCAATCATTGTAGCTTCCAACTCTTCACCTTCCAACACACTTCAGCTGCTAAACAACTACCAGGCATACTGGGGCTTGTAGCTCCTTAACCACATGACACTACTCTGACTGTATTCAATTTTTCCATCATCAAGTTTTATGAAGAATACTTAATTCACATGATATTCTCTCTCCTAGTCACTGCCAATGCTACCATTGGGCACATTTAGGAGATTGCCTATGATAGCAATATTTAACGGCATGCCTAAAACACTGGATGAGTGATATAATGTTTTAATGCCCCTGTGGAGTGCCAGCTTCTGACATATTCTTACATGTGAAGGTGACAGCTGCTGCTTCACCATGTATGCGATTGTGATAGGCTGGGGGACAAAGGAAGTCATTGTTACCTTCTGACTGTTTTATTAAGGTGCAGCAGTCTCAGGGCCAGAACAAAATATGTGTGTGTGTGTGTGTGTGTGGGGGGGGGGGGGGGTGTTTGCCAGCGCCATTTGTGGGGATGGGGGGGGGTGCTACCTATGGTGCCTCTTATGCTAGTGTCAGTTCTTCTGATCTGTCTGGTCATTCTGGTCTGAGATACCACTAGTGCTGATCTGAGGTCAGTGCCCTTTTTAAAACTGACTTAGGGAAATCCAGGAGACTGGACCTTAGGTCACATAGTGGTTTATCTAACTCTGATTAAATGTGTCATTTCAAAACGTATTTTTAATTCTTCTATTCTGAAAATTAATCCCCCTTATCATATATTTTGTTGCTAACAACAACCCTCTACTTTTTTCTCCCCGTCATTTGCAAACTGATTCAAAGAAACTTTGGCATATTGTTTCATGATGTACTGTATTTCTATTCATTGCTTAATTTAATGAATTTCTATTTCTATCCATTGATATTTTAAATACATTTTACTTTTCCTGTGCATTGTATAAAGGGTTTTCTTTTCAATAATTATCAAAAATACTATAGTTTATTTCATTTTTCACGTCTACCCTTCTTGCATGCTTCACTTTCATGTCTTTTTTTTGCAAGACAAAATATTCTCTGTCATCATTAATGTGTAATTAATTAATAAAACCTTAACATTAAGATTTAAAAGACATAATAATATGGTTTGATTTATATTTCCATTTAACTTTCATGGATGAGTGCACAAAATGTAAATAAATACTTCCAACCTTTAGTAATAATAACAGTATTTTATAATAGCAGGCTGTTTGATTATACAGTTTACAACTGACATACTGTGTACAAGTTCTTTATAACATATAAAAAGTTAATATTTATATTTCCTATAATGAAATAATTTAAAAAGACTTTAAAAAAAAAATAAAAAAAAAAATCATCCCTTGAGGTAGCAGTACATACTGTATCACATATTCATGCTACAATAGACGTCAATGCAATTTTATAGTGATTTTTCATTTAGAAACAATAGACAATAAAAAAGGTCTATCTCATATTTGAGAAGGTCTATAATGAAATGTTATAGCTTAGTAAAAATAAACCGCTGTTCTTCTATTTCCTAATATAAAACTGGCAATTGCAGCATAATTATAGTTGAGAAAATAAATTATATTTGAGGATTCCTCAGCTGGTCAATTATCATGACAACCGTTATTTAATATATCATTAATAAAATTAAGTATGGAGGTTCTTTGTGAATATTTAGTTACAATTTGCTTTTGTCTGCATGTTTTGCTAAAGAATAATAGAGAAATAAAGTTGAAATTTAATTAATTACAATAGGGAGTGACTTCTTATTAAAATATCCCAGTAGTTGCATTTACAATTGCATAATCCATCTATTTTTTATTATTGCTGCAATTGATTTAACATTAAGGTATCAAATGTTAATATCCACCAGTCTGATTGGAAATATGTAACAACCAATTATCTACCTAGTGTAATTGCATTGAGAAGTAAATGTCATCCACAAATATATGAAATATTTGTAATGAAATAATAAGACTTTTTTTTCTTATGCTCTTATTCTATGAGTAAAGAGTTGCCCAAAGGAGCCTCTTTGTTCCAATGCCTATCTACACTGGGAGAGATAAAATGGTGTAATAAATATGAATAATTGCTTCTTTCATATTCTCTACTTATTAAAATTATCTTGGCGCTTTGAGTATCTATATTTCTATTCTGGAATTAAATTAGAACTACCATTTAGAATCTTATAATTCTCTTTTGCTTAGTGTTAAATAGTTCATTTTTTCTTTTTGTGCAAGACAGTGCCAGTATTCATAAAACTACATTTTAATCAAGAGCCTCATTTATTTCTTCAAATACCAACGTATCAATGCCAACATCCTATTGTACTTACAGAGCTGTGACACAGAACTGACCAGTACTCTTTTGCTTAGCAGAGGTTATTCAAAGCCTGTGGGGCAAATATTCTAAGCCTTGGAAAGTGATAAAGTGGAGAGAGATAAAGTACAAGTCAGTCAGCTCCTGTCATTTTTCAAACACAGCCTGTAAAATGGCAGAAAGGAACTACATGGCTGCAATTTTATCTCTCTCTCCTTTGTCACTCTTCAAGGCTTAGTAAGTCTTCTCATGTATGAGAAAAAAAACAACTTCTTTCTCCAGGATCACCTGGGAAAGGGATAGGTAGAATGTGCACCCTGCATATTACTGTACTAGTGATCAAAGCAACTCAACTCCGATGCCTCTCACTAGTGTAGTGAGGAGACAACAAACAGAGGGCCTAATTCAGATCTGATCGCAAGCAGCAACATTTTGCTCTAATGGGTAAAACCATGTGCAGTGCAGGTGGGGCAGATGTAACATGTGCAGAGAGGGTTAGATTTGGGTGGGATGTGTTCATACTGAAATCTTAATTGCAGTGTAAAAATAAAGCAGACAGTTGTTGCCCTGCACAGAAACAAAATAACCCACCCAAATCTAACTCTCTCTGCACATGTAATATCTGTCCCATCTGCACTGCACATGGTTTTGCCCATTAGAAAAAAAAGTTTGCTGTGTGATCAGGTCTGAATTAGGCCCAGAGGCAGCTGATTGGGCTGTTTAGCTTGCAGTACCTGTAGTGGCCACTTAGAATACTCATAATCAGCTTTATTAGTCAAGGAATACATGCGTATACTAGGACTTTGCTTCCGATTTACATTGCAGCAGCTGAGTAACAACATGAGGGGGGGGTGACATATAGCATATCATCATACAGCATATCATATAACACACAACATACATAATTTCACGGGTACAGAGTAGTGTTACTTTATCAGTTTACTTGTTTGGGGATGATATTCTTTGTTCAGCTGGTGGACCGCTTCAGGAAAGAAGCTTTTTGAGTGCCTAGCAGACTTGGCTGGGATGGTCCTGTAGCGCCTGCCCAATGGTAGCAGTTTGAACAGGTCATGTCCTGGAAGCGGCTGGTCACCCGCAATTTTTTCTGCGCATTTCTTGAGACTGGATTGGTACAGGTCCAATCCAGGGTCAAGAAACGTGCAGAGAAAATTGTGGGTGACGAGCTACATCCAGGACATGACCTGTTCAAACTGCTACTGTATATTCATATGTTCATAAAATTAAATGATGAACTTGAAAATAAATAAAAATAAAACCAACATATATTTTTGTGGTTGCACCTGGTTATTACACGTGTTATGTTAGCTCTATTTTTATTCACTAAGTCATGGATATTGCATATACACTACCTACTTAAATATCATTATTTTAATAAATTAAATTGCATTCCATAATTCACATATATATTTTAAGCTGTAATAAGTGTTTTAGTGAAGTATTGTGCATGCAATATGATGTTCAATCTATTCTGTCATTCTACAGGTATCTATCTATCTATCTATCTATCTATCTATCTATCTATCTATCTATCTATCTACTGTATATCTATCTATCTTTCTATTTATCCAGGGCTGTAACTAGGTGGCACACAATGCATGTGCCTGTCGTAATGTTTAAAAGAGGGACTCTACCTGCTGTAATGTGTAAAAGGGGACTCTGCCTGCGATAATGTGTAAAAGGGGACTCTACCTGCCGTAATGTGTAAAACGGGGTGCTACCTGGTGTAGTGGCGCTACTGTGTGGCATAATTTGAATAATTGAGACTACTGTGCAGCGTAATATAAATTGGTATTATTTTGTGGCCACACTCCTTCCCCATAAAGCCACGCCCCTATATTTTGGCGAGTGCCTACGGCATGCACTGGCCCTATTTTAAATAAGGGGGGGGGGGGCGCCAATGCTGTTTCTTGCACACAGCGCTAAAATGTCTAGTTATGGCACTGGTTAAAGTACATAAAAATAAAACTATACACTGTCAAAAATTTAAATATTGAAAAGATACAGTAAGAAACCCCACCATCTGATTTAAAAGGAACTAATCTTATACAAAAATGAAATGACATGGGGCAAATAATATATACTGTAGGTTGATGAATTAAGCATTAGATTGATTATGTTTTTCTTTTCTTTTGTAAAGTATTAATACAATTATAGAAATTAATGGACTTACAGTCTACCGACCCACCGCAGCTACTGTCAATTTATCTTTATTCATACAGTATTTTAGTTGCTATGGTACTTGATGAACACTGAAGAGATTTTGTCTTACTCTTAGGCAATAGATAGCTATAATGAAAATAAGTGAATAACGTACTGCACAAAGGTTAAATAAATATTTCTGCCATTGACAATATATGTATAACTATTTTCCTGATTCTTAGACGCAGCATGGGCTTGTCCTGCAACTTCATTAGCAAGCATTGTTCTTGAATTTTCAAACTGCCTTTGTTAATTTTCACATGCATACTCTACATTTTTGATTATGGTCAGCAGGAAGGAGAGGTAGATATTCATTATATTCATTGCTCTCCCATGAGTTACTATGGCTACATGATTGTATCAGCACACATCCAATCCATTTGTCTCCCAGGCATAGCCTATTAAGTAATGAAAAAAATGTTTTATGTAAAAATTTCAAATGTCTTATTGAAATGTGGATAATATAGTCTGTTTTTTTGGATTAATACCTGTGTCCGTGTGCAAGCTGTTCAACACTGTTAGAGCTGTCAACTACTTAAACTGTTATGGTAACACCAACGTTTATTTAAAAATGTTAATTAAACAGTATTAAAAAAATACTCAGTTTACTGCAAGCATGTTTTGCATATAATAGAATAACAGCCATCAGGTTGTATTGAAAAATGGAGGGGAGTGTGGCTTACTAACTGTATACAGGCAATCACATAAATATATTTACAGTACTTATTGATGGAATATATAACAGTGTCTGTATATTTGGCCTTATATTCAACATAATGATATCAGAACTTTTACGAAGAAGCATTTGCGAAAGATGTTCAGCACTAGTGACATCAGCCCGATACTGAAAGTTTAAGCATCCTAGGAGAGCATAAAAGAAGAAACTAGCTGAGAGAGTAGGGAAAGCAAGAAGTCAATGCCTCTTCCCTGCTTTTCTCTGAGTCTGCAGGTAAGAAGGCACATAACACCATCTAGAGTTATGTTTCTCTAAAAAAAAAATGTGAGAAGCTTTTCAACCCTTGTCAGGAATCCTTGACTATTAACACTGTTCTTCAACCCTTGTTTGGAGTCCTTAGCTATTAACATTGCTCTTCAACCATTGTCTGAATTATTTGATTCCTAGCATTGCTCTACAAGCCATGTTGGGAGTTCTTGAATACTAACATAGCTCTTCAAACCTTGTCGGGAATCCTTAAGCTATTAACATTGCTCTTCAGGCCTTGTCGGGAATCTTGACTATTAATATTGCTTTTCAACCCTTGTTGGGAATCCTTGACTATTAACTTTGCTCTTCAACCCTTGTCAGGAATATCTGACTACTAACATTGATCTTCAACCCATGTCAGGCATTCTTGACTATTAACAAAGCTCTTCAACCCTTGTCAGGAATTCTTAACAATTAACGTAGCTCTTAAACCCTTGTCAGGAATCCGTGGCTATTAACACTAAGGTATTCAGCTGCCCTTAATTACAGTAACTGCCCTTAATCACAGTCAAAGTCCTTCACCGATGACACAGAGTCAGAGGGTGACACAGTGATATCCCACTTCCCTTAATCACAGTCACAGTAGCTTTTTTTTATTATTATTATTATTATTATTATTATTATTATTAATAGTCACAGTAGCCCTTACTCACACTATGGCAGCCCACACCCCCTTTACTGATGACACAGAGTCTACGGGTGACACTGTTGTCCACTGCCCTTTACCACAGTCACAGTACCTCTTTTTTTATTAATTATTAATATTAATAGACACAGTAGCCCTTAATCACACTACTGCAGCCCACAGCCCTTCATTGATGACACAAAGTCTGAGGGTGACACTGTACAGTATCTCACTTTCCTTAATCACAGTCACAGTAGCTCTTCTTTACTATAAATTATTAATAGCCACAGTAGCCCTTAATCACACTACTGCTGCCCAATGACACAGTTAGGAAGAGTCACTGTATACCACTGCCCTTAATCACATCACAGTAGTCACAGTAGCCCTGCAGAACATGGTCCTTTACTGATGATGGGAGTGACATTGTATCCCACTGTCCTTAAACACAGTCACAGTAGCCCACTGTAGCCCTGCAGAACATGGTCCTTCACTGATGATTGGAGTGGCACTGTATCCCACTGCCCATAATCACAGTCACAGTAGCCCACAATAGACCTGCAGAACACAGTCCTTAACTGAAGATGATGACGACAGAGTCTGAGGGTGACACTGTATTCCACTGTCACAGGAGTCCAAAGTAGCCCTTAATCACATTGCAGCCTGCCCCACACCTGGCTCCTCTGGCATTCTGTGTGAAATGGTGCCCAAACCATGAGGGAGAGATTTTTATTGAAACCCAAACACGCAAGAGATCCGACACCAGGAAGATGATGTTTCGCCTCATTTCTGGATCAAAGCCTGATGGGAAATAATGATCCAGGACTTGGAGATACTCGGAAAACGGAAGTTCAGGTGGCTTTGTTTCCATGGAAACCAAACCGCACATCTCTACTAAAGGCATTGGGGGTAATTCTGAGTTGATCGCAGCAGGAACTTTGTTAGCAGTTGGGCAAAACCATGTGCACTGCAGGGGAGGCAGATATAACATGTGCAGAGAGAGTTAGATTTGGGTGGGTTATTTTGTGTGCTGTTCAATCTGCAATGCTAAATTGC